>NC_064628.1:45223086-45843336 GCF_023864275.1 Schistocerca cancellata | reverse complement strand
CTGCAGTATGATGCAGTAAGTGATCCAAGTTATTCATCATTCCCTGCCCCTTGTGGTTGTCTGTCAGGTTCTTAGGCACACAGTGAGCACTAACTATAAGGAATTTCAACGTGTTATGAACAATATCGTAAACCGCACCATAGGAAATGTTGAACTACTTGGATAAAGTTCGCAGTTGCACACACTGGTCCTTCAAAATTGCTGCCACAATGACTCCAACATACTGTGGGATCACAACTGTTACCACCTGCCCAGAGTATGGCAAATCACTAAGATTCACATGGGTCTCTTGGAAGAATGCACACTTCCTGGAGACGTACTACTGTCCATACATTCGTCCCCATACACGTCATGCATGTCTGCGAATTTCACTTGGTTGGACCATAAATATTGAACTACACGTCACTGCTTCTCTCAAGTTGACGACAGTAGCATGTGTGCCATGTTTGATTCGTAGTTCAGGCTTTTCTCGCTAGAGCTGCAAATGAAAACAAAATACTGTCTGCAGCGCACACTTCAAACTATATCGTCGTGAAATTTCAACATTCCAGCTACAATACCAGGGGAGAAGCAATTTGTTGTGCATTACATTCCGATTCTCCCTCGTAATTAAGTCCAGTGCAGCTGCAACCATTGCCTTTCTTTTGCAAAAACCATTCTGTATTCTAGAAGAGGCTACTGTCTTCAGAGTAACTGAGTACCTGTTATTTCATTACAAAATCCATAGCTTTAGCTAAAACAGAAATTGGTCTAAAACTGAACACTCTATATGGGTCCCCTACTTTTTAGATTGGTGCTATTCACGTCAGTTTCAGGAATTGTGCAAACACGCTGACGGAGAAACATTTGTTGATTACTTTGGCTAGTGGTTGCACAAACTCTGGAATAATTTTCTTGAGGATTGTAGAGGACATGCTGCAGATATCTGCACTCTTTGGATTCTTATACAGATTCAGTATTTTTACAATATACTTAGGATGTACGTCTTACCAGTTTTTAATAGTGCAACAGTTTACAATTTTTATATGGGCTGCAGGATCTAAACCTGAGTCAGGCTTTGATTTCCATTACTTTTCACTATCCTAACAAAGTACTAATTGAAGATATCAGGACCACAGGAATTTAACGTGGAGGTAGGGTTCTTCCTGTGCTCACTTACCAGATTCCAGGGTACCTTATATGGATTATGAGCCTCTTCAATGAACCTTATGAAGATAACACTACATAATGATATCGATTTTTTCCTTTTCCTATGCTATCTTTTTCCTTGTTCTCTTTTCTGCTTTATTTGCATGATACACTGAAAGAGTTATTTCAGGACGAGTTTTGTAAATTTCTTTGTTCAACTATGTTTCTGTTTCTTTCTTGCTGTTGTTATGAATGTAGATGTTATTTTCATTTATTTTGATGCTGTGTGTTCTCATGTTTATTAGCATGTTGTTTAAATGCATTTGTGTGAACAGAATAATATGAAATTGTGATTCTGAATGAAAATGTAAATCGTCATACACCACGTTTACATGCCACACATCTTCCAAAAGAATTATGGAAGCTTTTTTTCGCTGTCGTGTTTACATGTTAGAGCCTGAAGCTGATTTCGTAGCATACTTAAATATGGCGTCTGGAGAACAACTGTCCAGTTTCCGATTTAGTCACCACAGTCGCTATTTCTTGTCGCTTGATTGTTAGAGGTAGACAGCTTCATGCTCAGTCTAATATTTCTGCTTCTCCTTCACTGCACAATAAGTCACTCCATTCATGTTAGCCGAATAATTTGAGAACAAGACATAATCTGACAACCCACGCATGTTTGAAAAACGGTTATACGTTAACATAGGAGCGAAAATCGAATGCGGAATTGGAAAACTGGCAACTAGAAGCGGATTTTGAAGTGTTTACGTGACCATCCAGAAGTCGCATTGGGAAATCATTTTACGAAATCTGGCTTTGGGAGACCCAAGCTTATGGGGTGCTACTGAGTGTAGTGCTGAGCGATACGTGTTGATCAGTGGAGAAACATATCGATATTTTGACACGGAAAAGCGTCAACGAAGAGTCAGGAGCTAAAACAAGAAGGCCATTGTCATTATGCTACTGACGTAAAATAATTGTCTGAACAGTGATAAGTCTTGTGATTTTGGTGTGTATGGCAGAATATGTGTCACACCGTTTATTAGTTAGAATTGCTACTTGACACATTAATCTTATAAAACTACAGTGTGCAGATGGCCAAACTGTGTGAATGATGTAAGTGTACGGTTTGTATTGTAGAAAGCATGGACAGTTTAGTGCATATCATGGACTGTAAATCTGAACAGAAATATGGCAATGAAGTTCCTCATTGTGCATTGATGTTTAGGAACTTTTAATCATGTATGTACGGTGTGCAGATTGCCACACGAGTGATGCGAGTGTACAGTGAATATTGTGTGCACTACAGGTTGTTTGATGCATACTGTGGACTGTTAATTCAGATTACAAGTGTGTTAATGTTTCTTCTTATTGCAGATGGCTGCACTGTGAAACGTGTAAAAGCCACAATTCGACGGAAAACCATAAATCTGGAGCTGTGACTAGGAACAGCTAACAAAAATTATGACTTTGGGAAAGGTCACACATTGATTGAATGAAGTGTTGCGGCATGGTGGGGTACTCTCTCACTATCTTTCAGGTTATCTGACCCTTCACTCTGCGATGGTATATACTGTTTTAGCTGATAAAAGCAGCATGGAAGAAAAGTCAACTAAATACCTACCATGAAAAGGCCACATAACTCCAGTACATGGGTAGCATTTGAAAGTTAGATGAATGTTGGGCGTTTAGGATTCTTGCATGACTCTTTTTGAAAAATGTCTAAAATTTACTGTAAGCTGGTTTATCATCTTTAAAACACAGAAAATAGCTACCAAGTCATTATTTAATATCCCAATATTAATTGTGTAACATTACTGACTGGCTCTGTAACAACTTCACATCCAAAATCAGCCAAAAGATATTTAGCCTGACTCAATATTTCAGACATCCCGAACAGTCACTGACCAATAACTATTTGCGAATTAACACAGTCAGTCATTCTGTAGTCTTCTTGTACAGAATCTTGTAATTCCGAAACTGGATAAAATTTAATGAAAACAAAATTAGATTGCTTTTCACAACATAAATTACTAATAAATTTAATACTCAACGCACCTTCTGGCTGCCCTTTACAGAACCAAACTCACTTGGCTACATTTCACAACTTCGCCTATTACACAACAATTTTCTCATGTTTACATTTACATAGTATTAATAAAATATCACATTCTAACTCTACATATGTCCTCCAATCACTCTTTCAGTCTGTCCAGAACATTCAGTCAACGGAAGTACAACGAAATAATAATTTTCCGATGTATTGTAAAATTATGTCTGAAATCTGTGGGAATGATACTAAAGAAAATTCCAGAAAATTAGATTATATGAACCCACCCTCTTGGTTGTAGTTTCAATTGATACTGTAGATGAATACATTCCAGTCCCTACTCAGTTTCACATTGCCAGCATGGTTATTATGTGTTTAGGTAAAAATTCATATCTCCGAAAATACTGAAGTTATTGATTTGAAATTTTAGCAGTATGGTTCTGTTATCCATAGAATTTGGTACACTAAATATGAAAAGTAGCTTGCCATGGAGCTGGGAGAAGGGTGCATTATGGTTCTCATGCTCGCACAGCTGACGCCAGCTACTGGGTTTAGCAAGCCATTGTACTTGCTTAACGCTTCGTGCAGTAAATTACAGAACTTTTTATAGCTTGTACTTGATAGTTATAAATTAAAATTATTTACAAAAATTGTTACAAAAATATATTTTCTACAAAATTCTAATTTTTGATTCTTTTGCACAAAATAAATGTCTATTTGATGAAATTTATTATTACTGAAAATATTTTTTCAGGCTCCAATAAGACTTTACTTTATGATTCCAGCGTAAAAAGAAGCTTCGTAATGGAAAAACCTACTAAAGTATTTCCCTGAAATCATCTTTACACATAAGACACTTTGGGGTGAATCTATTACAAACATAAGCTGTTCCCAAAGTGCTCTATAGTGAGCGTTCCGAAAAAAAAAACTTTTAGAACATTATGCAATCTACAGTTTGTAGGGGTACTACGGAGGTCGTCTCTCTTTTAACAAGGTGCAGATTTTCACAAACTTCTCACAAAAAGCGTTTGACAATAGTAAGAGAGTAAGAACTATTTCCTATCCTGCACAATTTTTTTTCACTGTGGTGAGTGTCTATCCAAAAAAAAAGATATACTTTCAGCACCTAGTTTTCGATGAAACAACATGGGAACTTCTTTTCACATTTATTCTTGCATCAGTTCCACACTTGGGTACTTTATAAACATCAATGTCCACTCATCTGTCAGGTACAAGTCAATCTCATATCCAGTTTCCATAGTGGGCATACCTGCAAGACAGTACAGCTAAGACCAAGAAGCATTAATCTGCTTCCTGCAAAGAAGAATATTATGCATGTTTCTTCCAATTATGGACATTATTCGTTTCTTGTAATTTATAAAGACAGTATTCTGAATTTCCATGACTTTACATATCCAATAACAACATTATTTCACTAAAGTATTATTCAGAATAAATTCTTCTTCAGAAAGAAAATTTTTTTCAGTAAAAAGTGAACTAACCTTTACTAATCAAAAGTAAATGGCACTGTGACTGTCGCTATCGTTACCCAATTCAAATTCCAAAACAGCACTCTGTAAAAGGCACTTTATACTAAAATTCATTCAAGAAAGTTCCTGCTGAAAAACAATCTTCCTTTACTACGCACGTTCTTGGCTTCTGCTCATAAATTTTTCCAGCTTTACTCTGAAATACTAGTAAACACATTTCATAACTTTTAGATAATCTTTAGATATAGAGGCTAACACCTGCTGTTTTATAGGCTTTACATAATGCATACAAATACACAATGAATGAAAAGTTACTGAACATTTACAACAAGTGCCTCAGTTTGCAGTTGTCATGAAACACACATTCTGTTCACCATTACCTCTGTTCGAAATCTTTTGGCTTTGTCTATTGATGATCATAACAGTACTGCCTCTGTTTTGAAACTTTTACATAAACAGGTAGGAAACACATTTCATCACACTTACATTTCACATTATATTATTCTACAAACTTTCTCATACTTTCCTCACTCATTCCTTATCTGTTATTTAGTATGTTAGTACACTTTTTTTAGTACTGAAATTTATTCAAAAATGGTTAGTCAATAATTCTTATCTCCTACAAAACACTATTTACACTATAAAAACAAGATAGTGAAGAAGGAACAGACGACAGCAAAAGTTCTGAATGAAGAAGAGGTAGGTTGACAATACGAAAACGAAAAAGAAATAGTATTGCCAAAAACTTGGGATGCCTGGTGTTCGTAAAACACCTGACGTGGTAAAGAATGCTCGTTCCTTGAGGCCAATTAGTTACTATGGTCCCCATTGTCTTTCTGTATGTTATTTTCCTTCCTTTCCCCATATTTATTGTAGACCACGATATCCATTTTTGGCTGCATCAGAGTATAGGTATATCGAATTGCTCACCTTCCACATACCGCTTTCTTCCTGTGAACGGCAATCTACTGTAATGACAGATTTGTTATTCAGAAAATCGACCTTCCTTTCGTATTTTTTCAGAAAATCAGCCCTATCCATCTTCAAACTTAACACGAAAATTATCAGGAAATTTTGGTACAGTTGCTCAACATGGATCTTTAAAGGTAATATGACCTCATAAGTTATTGCTTTCTTACGTTTACCTGTGGCTACTACGGTGATTATTCTGGAGATGGGCATAATAACTATGTCTTTCCTATTTGGAATAGCATCTATATAGTTTTTCTGACAGTGCACATATGTCACAATCACTATCAGGTAAACAAGGAACTTTTTCATCAAAAACTACAATCTCTATAATCGGTTGTTCTGATGTTTCTTCAACAGTTTCAGGATCTGGTTGTTCCAATAAATCTCGCATTACCTCATGTCTGTCGAGTCCCATACCCTCTGTGGAAATAATACACATATTTATTGGGTCTTCTTCCTCCTTAATTGTGGCAGCATTGATTACTCTGTCTACTAGCGACAAGTCAAAACATTTCACCAAAAATTCACCTTCGCTGATCCTCTGAGATTCTGCAACACTTCCTTCTATGTCGTTGGAATTTTCAAAACAATCCCCAGCTTCGTCTACTTCTGTAGCTGCATCACTATCTAATGAGCTGTCTCTCTATTTACACGTCCTTTGAGATCTGAAACTGCTCCATCACTATCAGACAGAATCTCTTCTATTCTAACTAAAACTTCATCTACCAGTATATCTTCCTCCACTGCTACAATTTCCCCCATATACTGCGCTTTCCTCCACATTCTCTTCTGGATCCTCTTTAATATAACAGTGCTCAGTTAAACTAAGATTTTTCTCCACAATCTCATCATATAACTCTTGTTCCTTGCTAACCTGGTCCCTAGATTCACGATTTTCATCTAATCTTTCACAAAATCCAACCATGTTTCCCTGAAAAGTAAATATTTTCACTTTCTTCATTTATCCAGGTAGATTTATAGTACCTGTACCACTACTATATTGTTGTGTTAGTTGCTGGCTCACAAAGGGCTTTGCTAGGGGATTTAACTTACATTTTGGCAGTCTGGAAACACTAGCACCCTTACGTACTATTATTAGTTTTACTTATCGCCTATTCTGTCATTAGCTTTAGAGTTCCATTCATTCGGCTGTCTCCAATGCTGCTCTACTTTCTCAGCTGACTGCCAATTATGATAAATGTCATTCCTGTTCCTGCCGTAATTTGTATATCCAGCAAGAAGAAGGCTAGTGCTCACTTGCGGTCAGTGTCGTCGTAACTGCCGTCCGCTTCACGTCTGCTGTGCAGCGAGCTACCTTAATTTAAGTATTAACTGTATTTTTCTTACTTGTCGCTTCTTCTTCCGTGTGTTTTTACTTTTAGGAAGCTTTGTCGAGTGTTTGTTTGTTTTAAATACAGTCAGAGAGAGTCCCTTTAGTCAACCATAGTGCCAGTAGTGCTAGTGTTTGTTTTCAATACAGTCCAGAGACAGGTAGTGCTATTTTCATTGTTTTCTACAAGAAGTGGCTAGCAACCACAGTTTCGTCTACAATCAGCTGCCTTTAGTGAATTTGCAGTCCAGTTAAAAGTTGATTAACTCTCTACAGTAAATTGATTTCTTAGGATGGATAGGATGTGTGACTGCTGTGTACGGATGCAGGAGGAGCTGGCCACTGTTCGCGAACAGCTGAGTGTGTTGATGGCCGCAGTCAGCCGTCTTCAGGCTGCTGCCTCGGAGTGTAGCGGCAGTGGGGAGTCTGGTGCGTCGCATGGTACACCCCAGGTGTTACATGCTTCACCCACTGTCCCTGCTGTCGAGACATCTTCGCGGGTACCAGGAGCGGTTGGGCCACCCTCTCCCCAAGGGGAGTGCCGGGTTCAGCGGCGTTCGCGGCGCACGAGGCGGAGGGTAAATGCGGAGGCTGGCCATGTGGCATCGCCCGCTCTGCCTGTGAGTGGACATGTGGCCGCTCCTTCAGCAAGGTCTGAGCAGGCACATGGGGGGAGGGGTTTATTAGTTATTGGGAGCTCCAACGTTAGGCGGGTGATGGAGCCCCTTAGGGAAATAGCGGAAAGGTCGGGGAAGAAGGCCAGTGTTCACTCTGTCTGCTTGCCGGGGGTTCTCATCCGAGATGTGGAGGAGGCCCTGCCGGCGGCGATAGAGAGCACTGGGTGCACCCGACTGCAAATTGTTGCTCATGTCAACACCAATGACTCCTGCCGTTTGTGTTCAGAGGTCATCCTCGGTTCATACAGGCGTTTGGCGGAATTGGTGAAGGCGGAAAGCCTCGCTAGCGGGGTGGAATCAGAGCTAACTATTTGTAGTATCGTTCCCAGAACCGATCGCGGTCCTCTGGTTTGGAGCCGAGTGGAAGGCTTAAACCAGAGGCTCAGACGATTCTGCGGAGATCTGGGGTGCAAATTTCTTGACCTCCGCTATCGGGTGGAGAAATGTAGGGTCCCCCTGAATAGGTCAGGCGTGCACTACACGCTAGAAGCGGCTACAAGTGTAGCGGAGTACATGTGGAGTGCACATGGGCGTTTTTTAGGTTAGAGAATTCCCTCCCTAGGCCCGACAAGACACCTCCTGAGACGCAGCAAGGTAGGAGTAGGCAAAATGCAACAGGGAATAACAATATTGATGTGCTAATAGTAAACTGCAGGAGCGTCTATAGAAAGATCCCAAAACTGCTCTCATTAATAAACGGTCACAACGCCCATATAGTACTAGGGACAGAAAGTTGGCTGAAACCAGACGTAAACAGTAATGAAATCCTAAACTCAGATTGGAATGTATACCGCAGAGACAGGCTGCACAGTGAAAGGGGAGGCGTGTTTATAGCAATAAGAAGTGCAATAGTATCGAAGGAAATTGACGGAGATCCGAAATGTGAAATAATTTGGGTGAAGGTCACTGTTAAAGCAGGCTCAAACATGGTAATTGGATGTCTCTATAGGCCCCTTGGTTCAGCAGCTGTTGTGGCTGAACACCTGAAGGATAAATTGGAAAATTTTTCGAGTAGATTTCCCCACCATGTTATAGTTCTGGGTGGAGATTTTAATTTGCTGGATATAGACTGGGAGACTCAAACGTTCATAACAGGTGGCAGGGACAAAGAATCCAGTGAAATTGTTTTAAGTGCTTTATCTGAAAACTACCTTGAGCAGTTAAACAGAGAACCGATCGTGGCGATAACATATTAGACCTTCTGGTGACAAACAGACCGGAACTATTTGAAACAGTTAACGCAGAACAGGGAATCAGCGATCATAAAGCGGTTACTGCAGTGATGATTTCAGCCGTAAATAGAAATATTAAAAAAAGTAGGAATATTTTTCTGTTTAGCAAATGTGACAAAAAGCAGATTACAGAGTACCTGACGGCTCAACACAAAAGTTTTGTCTCAAGTACAGATAGTGTTGAGGATCAGTGGACAAAGTTCAAAACCATCATACAATATGCGTTAGATGAGTATGTGCCAAGCAAGATCGTAAGAGATGGAAAAGAGCCACCGTGGTACAACAACCGAGTTAGAAAACTGCTGCGGAAGCAAAGGGAACTTCACAGCAAACATAAACATAGCCAAAGCCTTGCAGACAAACAAAAATTCCGTGAAGCGAAATGTAGTGTGAGGAGGGCTATGCGAGAGGCGTTCAATGAATTCGAAAGTAAAGTTCTATGTACTGACTTGGCAGAAAATCCTAAGAAATTTTGGTCTTATGTCAAAGCGGTAGGTGGATCAAAACAAAATGTCCAGACACTCTGTGACCAAAAGGGTACTGAAACAGAGGATGACAGACTAAAGGCCGAAATACTAAATGTCTTTTTCCAAAGCTGTTTCACACAGGAAGACTGCACTGTAGTTCCTTCTCAAGATTGTCGCACAGATGACAAAATGGTAGATATCGACATAGACGACAGAGGGATAGAGAAACAATTAAAATCGCTCAAAAGAGGAAAGGCCGCTGGACCTGATGGGATACCAGTTCGATTTTACACAGAGTACGCGAAGGAACTTGCTCCCCTTCTTGCAGCGGTGTACCGTAGGTCTCTAGAAGAGCGTAGCGTTCCAAAGGATTGGAAAAGGGCACAGGTCATCCCCGTTATCAAGAAGGGACGTCGAACAGATGTGCAGAACTATAGACGTATATCTCTAACGTCGATCAGTTGTAGAATTTTGGAACACGTATTATGTTCGAGTATAATGAATTTCCTGGAGACTAGAAATCTACTCTGTAGGAATCAGCATGGGTTTCGAAAAAGACGATCGTGTGAAACCCAGCTCGCGCTATTCGTCCACGAGACTCAGAGGGCCGTAGACACGGGTTCACAGGTAGATGCCGTGTTTCTTTACTTCCGCAAGGCGTTCGATACAGTTCTCCACAGTCGTTTAATGAACAAAGTAAGAGCATATGGACTATCAGACCAATTGTGTGATTGGATTGAAGAGTTCCTAGATAACAGAACGCAGCACGTCATTCTCAATGGAGAGAAGTCTTCTGAAGTAAGAGTGATTTCAGGTGCGTTGCAGGGGAGTGTCATAGGACCGTTGCTATTCACAATATACATAAATGACCTTGTGGATGACATTGGAAGTTCACTGAGGCTTTTTGCAGATGATGCTGTGGTGTATCGAGAGGTTGTAACAATGGATAATTGTACTGAAATGCAGGAGGATCTGCAGCGAATTGACGCATGGTGCAGGGAATGGCAATTCAATCTCAATGTAGAAAAGTCTACTGTGCTGCGAATACATAGAAAGATAGATCCCTTATCATTTAGCTACAAAATAGCGGGTCAGCAACTGGAAGCAGTTAATTCCATAAATTATCTGGGAGTAGCTATTAGGAGTGATTTAAAATGGAATGATCATATAAAGTTGATCGTCGGTAAAGCAGATGCCAGACTGAGATTCATTGGAAGAATCCTAAGGAAATGCAATCCGAAAACAAAGGAAGTAGGTTACAGTACGCTTGTTCGCCCACTGCTTGAATACTGCTCAGCAGTGTGGGATCCGTACTAGATAGGGTTGATAGAAGAGATAGAGAGGATCAAACGGAGAGCAGCGCACTTCGTTACAGGATTATTTAGTAATCGTGAAAGCATTACGGAGATGATAGATAAACTCCAGTGGAAGACTCTGCAGGAGAGACGCTCAGTAGCTCGGTACGGGCTTTTGTTAAAATTTCGAGAACATACCTTTACCGAAGAGTCAAGCAGTATATTGCTCCCACCTACGTATATCTCGCGAAGAGACCATGAGGATAAAATCAGAGAGATTAGAGCCCACACAGAAGCATACCGACAATTCTTCTTTCCACGAACAATACGAGACTGGAATAGAAGGAAGAACCGATAGAGGTACTCAGGGTACCCTCCTCCACACACTGTCAGGTGGCTTGTGGAGTAACTCTTCTCTGTGATAGTTAGCTCTCTGCACACCTATTGTGTTTACTTGCATTTCATTTTGCCTAGTAGGTGGCCTGTAATTTATATTATTTTCCTCTTCTTTCAAAAGATTCTCTGTCCTTTCCAGGTAACCAATGAACTTCTTAATGTCCTCTCTCGTTACAGAAATTATTTTATTTCGCCAGTACGAAGGCAACTTGCTTTCTAACCCCATTATAATTTGTTCCGTTTCTAAACTAGTTGTAATGTAAGACGAAATAGTTACCCACTTTTGTACAAATCTCTTAACAGTATCTTTCTTTGGGTAACACGTTTCACCTGACCAAAAGCAGTTTAATACTTCGATCTATTTTCTTTTTCCCCAGTACTCCTCTCAGAAATCTTGTTTAAAACTTTCAGTGTTGTCATAGTTGTCCACAGCTAAATTTCCCCAAGCACGAGCTTCTCCCATAAGATTAGATACCACAAAGCCTTTTTTCTGTTTGTCACTCCATGACCTAGGCAACACATCCTTGAGGAAGTATAAGCATAGGAAATTTCAGATGATTCTGCAAGACTATTTATTATTACATGACCACTACTGTTAATAATTCTCTGTTCTACATTTATTGCTCTAATGTCATGCTCTTGTAGGTTACCATTTACTGCTGTGCTAAATTTTGACAAGTTAATTTCTACATGAGTTATTCTTGTACAAACTTGCCCTCCAAACAGTTTACCTTTGTCACTTCCCTCCTTAATTTTACTATCCAGAATTTTATGCCCCTCATTACACTGTTTTTCAACATGACCTACTTGGGCCTGTACTTCAGTCAAGTCAGCACTTAACTCTTCACTTAGCTGTTTATTACATTCAGCATCCTGCCTAATATGGGTAGTTAGTTCACCTTTTATTGTTACAGTTTCATTCTTGCATTCTTGTTTTGCATGACAAATTTGCCCTTTTACACCTTGATTAAGCTGTGATATCTCATTTTGTACAGAATCACTTAAGCTTGCAATTCTGTGATTTATTTCCTTCTGAATTTCCTCTTTAAAGTTTTTGAATTTATAAGCAAACTGTTCTGACTGTTTTATAAAACACTGATTAATTTCAGAAACTAATCCACTTATTTTACTATCCACATCAGACCCAAGTTCATTTATTTTTGTGTTCATATTACTTATATCTGTGCCCAGTCCAGTTATTTTACGATCAACATCAGACCCAAGTTCATTTATTTTGCTTATATCAGTGTCCAGTCCTTCCATTTCATTACGTAATCCATTTATTTCTCATCTCACTCCATTCATACTCCTAATGCTACTAAACAGTTTCACAATGTTTTGGAACATTGTTGCAGTTCTATCTCTCTGTTCACCAGCCTCCAATGCAGGTTCTATTTTCACTTCAATAACAGTAAATGGTACTAATTTAACATTTGGACCAGGTATCTGTTCCCTGTTATTTCCTGAATCGAAGTACTTACAGTTTTCTTATCAACTTCAAAACATGGCTCCCTTTTCATTGCTTTTACAATACCAGGTGCCAAATTAACATCAACTTCCCCAATATTTTGCTCATTAATTGACCCATAAATATCTCAGTCTTTCTCTGTTCAATCTGTACATCAAAGATGCAATGATAGAAACAAAATAAAAGTTCAGGAGTGGGATTAAAATTCAAGGTGAAATGATATCAATGACACGATTCACTGATGACATTGCTATCATGAGTGAAAGTGAAGAAGAATTACATGATCTTCTGAATGGAATAAATAATCTAACGATGGCAGAGATTGACTCCATTCAAGAGAAAAAATATTATTATATTTTTTATTTTCCTAATAACATTTTTTCCGTATAAATGAAGGAGGTTCAAAAACAACCAGAGCAATCTTGTGTCAAACCCAAATTTTATGAATATTGTAATACTGTTAAGTCAGCTGATAATTTAACTTCACAGAAATGTGCAAATGATGTCTACAGAATGATGTGTAGATAATGTGTAAACGAATATCGTGGAAAAAAGTACAACAGTAAACGAATTCCTTGTGTATGTGGAAAAAAATTTCTAAATATCATTATAAAAATCGTTTACAAGGAATTCTGAATGAAGAACATTAGAAAATATTATTATAGATGAACAGTGATGAAGAACAAGAAACCAATACATCTACAAAGAAATGTAAAGCTTGTCAAGAGATTAAAGATTTCAGTTGTTTCTTCATAAATCCTTCACATCAAGATAAGCATAATACTAGAACTAAAAGTCTAATTTAGAATATGTGAAAAAAGAAAAAAGGAGTTATCTCATAGTTTATATTTAAATATCTATAAAATAAGGATCCTTATTAGTCGAAATTTTGAAAGTTATTTTTTTACAAACCTAGTAAATTTTACTTCTTATAAATAAGAAGACCAAATAGAGAAATTCATGGTTGTTCAACATCGTGAATATTGTACAAGAAAAAATTTACGAGGTTATAGTAAATTAAATAAAGCTGATCGAATTAAATTTATTAATAGCCATCATCTAATGTGAGGTGGAAGTGTTTGGAAACAACTACCTTATTATAAAATTGGAAGTGATGAAGAAATTTTTCAAAATAATGAAACTACACCATTGGAAGAAATATTTCCATTTTCTACCGATTTTTTGGACAATTTCATAGACATTTTATAGACAATCTAAGAAAACATCATGGACTGAAGATAACTTTAAGACCTTTTGTGAGTAACAAATGCAGACAAATAGAAATATTATGGAATTTCAGTTCCAGAAGCACACCTATAGGATCACAAATGACAGAGAGATAGTTAAAAAATTTAAGATTGGTAAACAAAATATTTTATCCTGAATGGGTGATTTTCAAGCATGTGGATGAGGATTCTCATTAAATAGAATTGTTGGTTTACAACTAGGAACTAACAGATATTTCCATTTTGAGGATCATCTTACACTCAATTACCAGATAAAATTAGAAGCAAAAAAGCACATATTTATATAAAAAAATAAAGATCAAAAATGTTTTCTGTGGGCTATAAAATCTACATTATATCCTGTAGATAAAAATACAGAAAGAGTTGTGAAGAATTGGTCTTGTCCCTGATCAGAAATTTGAAAAATTTGAATTTCCTATAGTAGTTGATGATATTCCAAAAACTGAAAGTTGGATTAATGTATCTAGTGACGTTTATTCATCTGATGAAAAATATCAAGTGTATCCACTGAAAATTACGAAATGTAAGAGAGAGAAGCATGTAAATCTGCTTTATTTCAAGGATGAAAGTAATTCAGTTATTGTTATATATAAAATTTATCAAAGCATGTTTCAAGTCAAATTACTAAAGAAAAAAGGCAAGATTTATTTGTTATTCATGTTTGCTCAATTTCACTAGTAAAGGAAAATTACATAATCACACATCAAGCTGTTTAGCTAACAAACCATTGAAAGTAAAAGTGTCAAAGGAAGGTTCATATGTTCATTTTAAAAATTATTAACATACACAAGAACTTCCATTTGTTATTTATGCTGATTTTCAATTTTTATTAAAGATGGACAATTGTCATGGTAATGCAGAAAATTTATATACAATGAAATATCAAAAACATGACAAAAATGGTTTCTGTTATTATATTAAATACATAAATGGACATGACAAAAAATCTGTTCTTTATAGAGTGCCAAATTGTCGTAACACATTTGTTGAATGTATTAAAAGAGAGATTGAAGAAATTGAAAGAATTTATTCTGAAATTGTATTGAGACCACTAACTCATGAAGAACAATCATGATATGCAAAATTGAAAAAAATGTATATTGTGTAAATGTCATTATTCACATAAAAATGAAAAGGTTCGTCATGATGATAACTGAACTGCAAAATTTATCAATACATTATGTAATAAATGTAATTTACACTCAGAATATCCTAGTTTTGCACCAGCTTATTTAAATAACTTATTAGGATATGATTCCCCAATTGTTTGTAAAAGAGCTTTGAAATATGGCAATGTGCTTTGTATGCAATGACTACACTTCAGATAAGCAATAATTTTAAGAACTTCATGTAACAGTTCAGAGTATGAGGTGGCCTCAGAAAGAAACTCGGTTGTTGTACGGACAGTAACACTAAAGTTCGAGCCTTTTAATTAAGCAAGCACTGATTAGAATGCAGTGAGATGACAGACAGATGGCCGGCCACAGCGGAGGTAGCATGCCGATGAGTTATGATGCAAGTCGGGCGCAGCAGGCCAGCACGGTGATTTGCAAGAACGTGAAGCTGGAAGAACACAGAAAAGCCAGTGGTAGCTTAGAAATGCGACACAGCATACTCAGGCAGATAGTCTTTGGGGATGGAGAAGGTGGACTGGTCCGACCAGAGGCTGCCAAAGGGTAAAAAAGTAGTTCGTTAGAAAAAACTTTAAATTGGAGCAGAGGGCCAGAATAAAATTTGCAGAAGAGTGTAAATCAAAAGTGTATATGTGCAGAAAGCAACAGGTAAAGTATAAGGTAAACTATGTCTGTTTTAAGGGAAGAGATGGTGGCTGATGTCACAAGCGGCTTAGTGGGGGCAAAGGTGCGCACAGCATGCCATTGTTGAGGACTAGTGGTTAGACCAAAGAGCAGTATGGATGGCCGACAGTTGTGTTCCCACAAGATTACCATCTAAGTTTTGGTTTTTGGCTAAATCTGAAAATAAGACTGTGACAAAGTAACATTCGCATAGGTGGTGAATTTATTTTAACTGTGAATTAATTTTTATCTTGTGTAGTTGTTGTGGTCTTCAGTCCTGAGACTGGTTTGATGCAACTCTTCATGCTACTCTATCCTCTGCAAGCTTCTTCATCTCCCAGTACCTACTGCAGCCTACATCCTTCTGAATCTGCTTAGTGTATTCATCTCTTGCTCTCCCTCTACGATTTTTACCCTCCACGCTGCCCTCCAATACTAAATTGGTGATCCCTCGATGTCTCAGAACATGTCCTACCAACCGATCCCTTCTTCCAGTCAAGTTGTGCCACAAGCTCCTCTTCTCCCCAATTCTATTCATCTTAATATGTGACAATTATTGAGGCATAGAAGCAAATAGTTAATTGAACAAAGCTTAGTACATGCAACAACACGACAGTTATTGAACACCATATCAGGTGCTGTGCTCGTTCCTGCTGTTTCAATTCTGGTTTGTTTTCTGTCAATGATCATATTACCACTTGGTTATGGTCATGCTTATTTTTATGTTGACTATCAAGTGTAAGTAAAGGCTAAGTTCCATGGCATCTGGTAATACAAGATCCTGGCCTTGTGCACTAAAAGACCCATGTGGCAGCTGAGTGAATTATATTAATATGATCACATTTGGGATTAGCCTGAGTGAGACAACAACCAAATGCAGTCGGTATCCGATAGTGGTCTTAAACCCACTTAGAGGGGCATATCCGTCTGACTGCTATCTGGCTGGATTCTGGTGTGCAAACTCCGATTTTGCAACTTATCTGTATCAAAGGTTTTTGAGGCTAGCATGTCTCTAGAATTTAATGCTTTTATCAGAGCTGCATTACATTACTTAGTAGCACTGCAGTTTCTCTCCAAAACCTTAGTTCTACATATTTGCTAAGTCCAGAATCCACAGGGTGCTGTATAATGTAAGAGCATGCAAACTGCAGGTAAGGGCAGGTAAGATTACATGTCGAGAAAATACGGAAGCTGACTACACTGCCACCACAAAGGTAAGCCACTAAGGGGATCTGCCATGCACTCCTCTAAATCTACCTCTTACCATACCAGACAGTCCAAGGGGTCCAGTATGCCATAAGTTAGGGTTTGTCATTCTGCAGAGGGTATGTTACAACCATGTACCAGTATTTACAGATGGCTCTAAACAGGGGGACTCTGTTGGTTATGCTGTTGTTTTCCCTGATCGAGTCGTCAAGTTACGGCTTCCTGCAGCGTTTACCATCTTTGATGCCGAATTGTTTGCGATCTTGCGGGCATTGGAGCAGATGAGATGTGTTCCCAGTCATAAGTTTCTCATCTGTTCTGACTCCCTGAGTGCCCTTCAGACCATGCAACACTTGTACCCAGCGGATACGGTCGTCCAGAACATCCACGATGCCCTACTCCACCTGCAACGGCAGGGGAAGGAGGTTTATTTCTGCTGGGTGCCGGGGCACGTGGGTATTAGGGGAAACGAACTGGCGGATGTGGCTGCCAAAGATGCATGTTCCCTCCCTCACGTTGTTGAATGTGCCGTCCCCGTCCATGCTGTTACCTCCCTTTTGCGTTTTCGTGTTATGCGTCAATGGGAAGAGGAGTGGCCGGCAGTCGGTGAAAATAAGCTGCGTCTGGTCAAGGCCACCACGCGGCCATGGCGTACGTCCTACCAGTCATGCAGGCGGGATGAGGTTCTCCTCACTCACCTCCGCATCGGGCACAGTCCCTTAACGCACGGTTTTTTACTCCGGCGGGAGGACCCCCCAATCTGCAGTGCTTGTGGCGTCCAGATTACGGTCCGCCACATTTTACTTGACTGTCGTTTATTCTCTGACAAGAGGGCGGTGGTTTCCTTGCCACCGGATTTGCTCTCTATTTTGCAAGACGACGCAACGACTGTGGTTAAGGTCTTACGGCTTTGTGTCCTGTCCAATTTGTTGCCTCGGATTTAAGGGAGAGGATTTTAATGTGCTGCTGGGTTACTTGCTCACCCAGGCTTTAGGTAAGAGGTCCGCCAGTCATGATTACCTACTTGTTTCACTTCGATTTCTGTACTCTTTTACCGAGCGAGGTGGCGCAGTGGTTAGCACACTGGACTCGCATTCGGGAGGACGACGGTTCAATCCCGTCTCCGGCCATCCTGATTTAGGTTTTCCGTGATTTCCCTAAATCGTTTCAGACAAATGCCGGGATGGTTCCTTTGAAAGGGCACGGCCGATTTCCTTCCCAATCCTTCCCTAACCCGAGCTTGCGCTCCGTCTCTAATGACCTCGTTGTCGATGGGACATTAAACTCTAACCACCACCACCTGTACTCTTTTCATTGTGTTTCTTTTCCTCTTTTAGTGCGTTTCTTCTCCTCTTGTTTTGCCTCTGTATGTGAGGATTTGGAACTGCGTCAGGTCTGTGTCTTTTAGCCGTTCTCCTTGTTCGGTGTCCGTCTTTGTCCCTTCACTGCATGTGTTCCTGTTTCTATGCGTTCGGGCGCTGATGACCACGCTGTTTAGCACCCAAAAACCTCAAACCACACACACACACACACACACACACACACACACACACACAAAGTGGTATGCCTGCATAGGGAATGTTACAATTTGGTTACGATAAAAAAGAAATAGATTTAATAGCAAATGATGAAAATAGATATATTAGTTTCGGTAAGAGTCTAGAAAGTTTGAAAATGTGATTTATTGACACATTTAAATTTATGGTTTTATCACTTGACAAACTTACAAAAAATTTGGAAAAGGATGAAATGAAAAGTATTAAAAAGTTTTTCTCAGGAGAGTTATTCAATCTAGTGCTCGGCAAAGGTGTATATCCATCTGATTAGATGGATTCTTGAAAAAAAAATTGAAGAGACACAATTACCAACAAAGGAAGAATTTTACAATAAGCTCAAAGACTTTGAAATAAGTAATGAAAATTGTAAACTTTGAAATAAGTAATGAAGATTATAAACATGCAAAATTAGTTTGGGAAAAATTTAATCAAAAATGTTGGTGAATATCATGATCTGTATCTTAAAATTGATTTTTTGTCATTGGCTGATGTGTTTGAAAATTTCGGTAAAACTTGTATAAAAACATGATATTGATCCAACTAGGTATTTTACTGCATCTGGTTTATCTTGAGATGCAATGTTGAGAATCACTAAACAACCAGATGATTTATTAGATGATTATGATACTATTTTAATGAGTGAAAAGGGAATAAAAGGAGGAATATCACAGTGTTCTAAAAGATATATTAAAGCAAACAATAAATACATGAAGGATTTTGATAGCAAAAAGATATAAAATTATCTAGCATATTTGGATGCAAATAATTTATATGGTTATCCTATGAGTTAATATTTACGATATGGTGGATTTGAATGGGATGAACCAAATAATTTTGATTGTGTAGAAATAGGTAAAATAAAAGACACTGCTAAAATTGGATGCATTTCTGAAGTAGATTTAAAATATCCAAAAAAATTACACAATTTACTTAAAGACTTGCCATAAGCTCCTGAAAATAAAATTATACCAGGAACTAAAGTAAGGAAATTGTTGACTACTCTGAATGATAAACATAATTATGCAGATCACTATAGAAATCTTAAAAAGTATCTTTCTCTTGGAATGAAAATGACAAAAATACATTGAGTCTTAAAATTCAATCAATTGGATAGGTTGAAGAAGTATGTAGATTTGAATACAGAAATGAGAACTAAAGCCAAAAATGATTTTGAAAAAGATTTCTATAAATTAATGAATAATTCAGTGTTTGGAAAAACGATGGAAAACATAAGAAATATGGAGAACATATTGTGTTGTGTTATCAAGATATGGACTATATAATATTTATTGTATTACCAAAGTAAAAAAGAGAGGTTTAGGAAAATTTAAAGATGAATGCAGTGGAAAAAATGCAAGAATTTGTTGGTGATAAAACAGAGAAAAATGTAAAGGAGTTAAGAAATGTATTGTCAATGTATATAATACAAAGTGAAAAACATGAAGTCTATACAGCTGAAATAAACATGAAAGAGTTGAGTTCTCATGATGGGAAAAGATATGTTTTGGGAAATAAAATAGGTAGATTACCATATGGACATTACAAATAATAAAAAAATCTAATACAATTTTTCTATGTACATGGAGACTCTAATCAAGAAGCTCAACAATGCAAGTATCTCGAAAGAGATTAAAAAACTAAGTGAGTTAGAGAAAAATGTTTTATATAATATTACTGGATGTGAATATTTAAATACTAGGTAAGTAGAAAAAATTAGTATGGAACTTAATAATGAGTTTAAGATCATTTTACCAGATATACATTATGTTTTAATTACTGACTGGGATTTTCAATTAGCTGAAAAAGAACAGATGAAACTGAAATATAAAGGAATGAAGAAACTTAAAAATAGAAATAACAGATCTCATGATCTGGAATTCACTCTGTGAAAATTTATTAAAAATTTTATTTTTTCCTATTAAATTTATGATCTTTAAATAGACAACACCAAACAGCTAAAGCAGTGCAGTGCCTGTCAAGAGAAAAAGAATATTAATGAATTTTATAAAGATAAATATCGCAAAGATGGATATTGTTGGATTTTTGAAGAACATAAAAAATATTAGCTGAAAATTAAAGTTATTTGCGAATGAGATAGAATTGTAAATAAGCTTCTCTCAAGAAATGTTTACAGACAACAGTTCATAAAAATCTTATGGTTGCTCAAGACGATAGAACTAGAAAAATTTTTAGGTAAAGAATAAAACTTATAAAATGATTTTTTTTGGTGTTTTCTTACCTTCATCTTTTTTTCAGAACATATTGAATTTATTTTCTTACACTCATCTTTTGTGAAAAAAAATAATTGTTTTGTAATAAGTGAAAGTGATAAGAAGAAATATTCATTTTTATAAATTTTTCTAAGTAAATTATACTAAAACAGACCTTTCTAAATGAAGATATGTAAATTTTGATTTAGAAGTGTGACTATAGTAGATAAGAAATATGGGTCCTGCGTAATTTGTGTCAGTCCTGGCATGAGCTAGGACTCTGAGCCATGTGAGCTAGGACCCATACTTTTTATCTACTGTATTGCTTTGCATCGCTTCTGGCTTGTGATATAAATTACCCGAAACATCATATGTTACAGTCACATATGAAACAACTAATGTCTGTCAGTATTACAAGGCTACTCAAAAAGAAGGAACAGATTTCTCACATTTATTGCTTCCAAACTAGAAAAGTTAGAAAAACAACTCCAAAGTTAATGGAAAGAGGAAAGTTCAAATTTTTATGCATACAATGTGAGCATCAAGTGTTACCTGAGAAATAGTAAAATTGTGGCTCATTACCTGCCACACATGAAGCATACATGAGCTGGTCTCTTGTTATCGTATTCACAGCTTCAACAATGCGATGTCACAGACTTTTAAGAGTGTCAGGCATAGGGAGAAGAAAAAGGGGATCTAAGCCCAAGAGAATTTCTCTGAGCATGTCTGGCGTTACCTGAATGACACCATTTCAAGACGTTGGATTGGAAGAGGAGGAACAGAAGATCAACTTCATAGCCGGTGGCCTCCCAGGTGTCCAGACCTCACATGTTGTGACTTTTATATGTGGAGTTACGTAAAAGACCGTGACTTAGAACACTATTTACCTATGATCGTTCACAACAAATCTCTCCATACCACAATCATCAGAGGATTTCCAACTCATGTGTGATGAAACATGTCTGTCGATGGACAACCTGTTTTGGCACCCTCCTCTAGACAAACGAAGATTTATGCAACATAGTCCATTCCCCTGCCGCATCTTGGACGTAAATAGAGTCTTCACTTTCATAACTACGGTGATACTAAGTTAGTGGCAGGTGATTGTGAGGTACTGCAATACGTGTGTATACATCTGCTTGTTAGAAGCCCTATTTATGGAGTTAGTGGCAGCATGACATGTAATTTTAGACACCAAATACTGCCGCTACGCACTTGTCTGTTTCCTCATAAGAGGCACTCTCTGTTGGTGACGATCATTTTGTAAGGCTGATGCGAGCGTAGTATAATTTATGAACTGTGATTGGATGTGAACAGTTGGCGCTGTACACTTACAGAAAGCTATATTGTGCATGTACCGTAAAGATCTATGCTTCTTTCTTTGGAGTAGATGGAGGTAGTTTTATCATCTTAAAGTCTGTAACCATAGTGAGTGGGATAGAAAGCTTGCAAGGTGGATATACGTCAGATGTTGGACATATATGTCCAGCATTAGAGTATTAAGAGCGTTGCACTCCCCATGATTAATATTTTGGAAACCACCTGGCATTAACATCACAGCGTGTTTAAGTGCAGAATCATGTAGCCTTAGGAGAACATGTGTTTATGTACTACAATCATTTCTCTCTTACCAAAACCTTCTTGGTACCAACCATAGACACTAGAACAATGCTTTAGAATAGATAGTGCAGCTGATTTATGTAAAACGCTTCAAACACCATCCATCTGGAGCTCCATCACGCATAAACCACACATTTCTTCTTAATTGTCTGTTATATTATCACAACACTCTCGTATCTACTGATTACCAATAGGGGTGCTAAATTCCTCGACGTCTGTAGAGATCTTGTGCACTTGGATGGCTGCCGTGAGTAAGATTGGTGCGGAACAGTCTTTGCTGAACAGTAGTTACAGACTCAGCTCACTCTGTTCCTTCATGAGACACGGAATGAAGCACATATAGAACCTTCCTACTTCTGGTCAGCTGCAAGCTAAATCGGTGACAGTGTTGCAGGGAGGAGGGTTGCTCAAAGACAGTGGGGAGATCTTTCAATCTCCAACTTTATCTTAAGAATGTGAGAATGCTCTGTGACTCCCATCAGTGAATTGAAAGGTTGCAATTTTAATCGATATTACACACTTTGGTCAAAGCACTAGAAATATAGAAATTGGTTAGGACGCTGTCTGGTATACTTTGGTATAAATGTTTGAGAATTAACAATGAATGGACATACTGCACAGTCATATATCTACATTCTCAATCTAGTTGTAGGTGGCTACTATTGGGAGGCATGGCAGATGGATGGTATGTCAGGAGGCACTCGCCCAGATCGCCACTGGCTGGTTCCTCAGGGAAGAGGACGTGGTTGTAACCTGTGTACGCCATTGGGTGCAGTTAAAGAAGAGTGGCATTTCACCATTTATTTCTGAAAATACATCTCTCCTTTAGTGATGCTGTGGCGGTCATCTGCCACTGCTTGTCCGGGTGCGCCGTGAGTGGCCGGCAGCTACTCAGGAAGTGGATGCTGCATCTCCATCCTCCACACTCGAAGAAGGTGATGCATGTATATGTGGCTTACACATGCTGGCCTGGGAAGTCCTCGATCCTCTCTCGCAACTGTGGCTCATCAATGACGGTTGGCATGTGGTCGAGAAGAACACTGATTCTGGTCCGCCATGCAGGTAGGCCCCGTGGCTCCGCTGAAGTGTCTGGAATGCTGGTGTCCTGGCCCAAACCTTCCCTACTGCGTTGGAAGCTGTCAGGAGCGCCGAACTCATGACTGGTGCTTACGAAGAGGAAGACATCTCTCCGGCAGCTGTTAGTGGTGTTGAGCACGAGCAGGAAATCTACAAAAGACTTATCCCAGCATTAACACTATGTCAGGGAATCGAGTACATGCGTCCTGTATTCCATCGATCCTTCTGACCAACTCTCTTTTGTACTCAAATTCTGGTATATTTATAGTGTGAAATATCGGCTGGTGTTGACCCTACATCACTTTTAATGACCGCATAGGCTTTCCTAATACGAATGTATCAGCGATTCATAGCGCGCCCTGTTTGCTTAACACATTTGTTATACCAAGAGGCTGGTCTGTAACAATATTCAGTATGCCTTCTTGCGTTAGCGACGCAGCTTCTTACTTCACGAAACAAGGTGACGTGAAACTTCTCAGCTGTATTGCTTTACTAAGCTTCTGCTGATGCTAGTTACCCAGTTTGCGCAAAGTGGTGATGTCCTACTTTCTGCCTGACTTGCTAACGTGATGAAATGCTGTCGTTTCGTGTCGCTCTTGTTGACACTTCCACAAGGAACACAAAGTTAACGAGGTCTCATAATTATGAAATTCTGCAGCCAGCTGCCTGATATAGGGTTGGTACATAGCATGGTATATGGTACGCACAAAGTAGTGGAGGCGTGGTTTAGCGATGATAAAGGAACTGGGAGGCATGCTGTTGTGTCATTGGTTGGTGTTGAAATTACAGGAAAACTGGTAAGATTGCTAAAACTGATCACACTATCAACTGTGGTGCTTATAACAGTACATTGTCCCATACCGATGGTGTCTTTTCCATCCTATCCGTCCACTGGTAGACTGTTGATTGCCACATAATGATTGACTGACATCATTTGTTTGAGGTGGAGAGAGAGTCTTGGTGGTAGCAACAACTTCTGGGGATGGCCAGCTCTGAAACACTAACTGCGTATGTGATTGCAACATGAGGAATCAATCGAAACAGAACACCGAGACATCTGCTATCCTTTCACTGTGAAAGATGAGATTAAATGTAGAAGTCGTCATCTTCAGGCAGCTGTTTGGAAACTCGTTGCAAACTCTTTCAGATTCCATATATTGCGAGGTCTTCCGCATTTTTTGTTAATAAGAAACACCACCTCTGTTTTTTATTTTAATCATCCTGCGTATTGTGGGAGCAGCAGCATAGTTTACATTGTGTGATGTCCAGTTTTCTGTGGGAGCCAATGGAATGAAACGTGTTAATGTTGATTAGCACCTGGCACAGACCTCGAAGTCGTGGTGGAAAAACAAAATGTATGGTGATGTACAAAGCTGTAGTTATATACTGCTTGGATGTGTTACAGTTCAGAAAACAATGTATCAAATAACAACACAGTGAACCTCTTTTCCTACAGTTCACGCATTGATACTTTATGCTGGCGTATGCAAGTGACTTCAATCACTGGCCACCTGTTTCAGTGGACCAATAAATGTATTTTTAATGGGATAACCACATATGTCCAATGTCAACATGCAGACAGTATTTGTTTCCCAACATATCGGAAGAGAGAGATGTGGTAAAATCTTATCGAGTTCTCTATTAGGTGATGTTAGCGGAGTTTTTATAGTTCATAGTTTTTCTCTGTTGGATCGTACAAAATAACGATGATACAGAGAATGTTTGGGTAACAGACATGAATGCACCCTGAAACATGCAGATCTCCTTTGGACTGCAGTACCGGTATGTAGTTCAGAGATGCACTGTAATGCAGTAGCAAAATCCTTGTTCTTCATCCTGTTGCAATATGATGTGGAGTCTTCGTAATTTTCCCAACAAGAAACACCACCGTATCTGCTTGCACTGTCTTTTCTACTACCTCGTGTTGCAGGAGAAATCTCCATTTGGCGCTGGCCGTACACACTGTACACAGTTGTCAGAGCTACGCAACATGCTCCCATTTCCACCAAGTGGTCAAAACACAGTCCTGTCGTATTAACTCAGCTCACCCTGTTTCTCCATTGGTTGCAGAATGTGGTAGGTGTAGTGCTCTCAGACTTCTGCTCAGTTGTGACTTAAATTGAAATGTTCACATGAAGAAAGCTGCACAGAGGGTGGAGCAGGAACTGAAAGCAGTTACAAGATGCAGAGGGACTGTCTAAAAGCACGTTGGAGTTTCGCTGTATGGGGTTCTTAGCAAATAGGTTTGAAAAAGATGACTCGTTTCGAGAAATGAGAGGGCCATGAATATGATTCACTAGTGGCTGTAATCATTAAAAGATGTCTCCATAGGTTCCAACGCAAGTATGTGGTTGAATGGAGAGACAGGATCCCAAATGACAAACAGCATACCTACCAGAAAGTGTAACACTATAGATCCGAAAGCCATAGGATTTTGTACATTTCTTACAACCTCAATCTAGCTTTGCATTTTTTAAAGTGATTCGTGGCAGCACACCATTTGCTGCATGTGATCATTCTCAATCTATCATCATCCTCCCTCACGTATAACCCAGTAGATAAATAGCAGAAGCTCTGTTATACTGCCTGCAATGGCATCAATATAGAATGCATTACAAATACCATTTTTTAGGGTGAGAAAGATCTAGCGGAGACATGAGGGAGTTGCAAACATCGGCTTAATACCACGTTCCTTAGCCGGGTCATTTTCTAAATTCGGTGAGAATCGTGATTATATTACGAGCCTACATCGCCAGCGACGTGGACCTGCGCTTTCGGTCTGTCGGTACACAACCCAGCGATCACCGTCTATATGCAATGTGGCGGTATTTGGGTGGAAGACCACTTCATTTGGAAGCAACACCATAACTCGATTTATAAAGCTTGTCTAATTTTTAACGTGGAAATCGTTAGCGATACTCATGTGCGCCTGTAGAATCAAGACTGCTTTTTATGGAGGGTGACATTAGCATTGTTGATTATATCGAATTTTTCGATAGCTGGTCGCTTATAAGGTGATTACGTCTCTTTTCCTAAGACACTGGTACCACGCACAAGGAAAACAAACGAGGCATATCCATCCATCGCGGATTTTCGCTAGCTATTGTTTTGTGTCACCAGCATTCAGTTATTGGAGAAGTACTTGGTGGGGGATATGTGGTATATTCGCTGTGATCAGCAGACTTATAACGTATGTTTTGGGGTGTAAAGTTATTGTGGTCATTGGTCTGACATAGGTAAAGTAATTGACTTGTTCTGACATAAAGGAGGTACGTTTTTTATATGGGAGACAGCGATTTGAGCGCATCAATAACCATAAGGGAGGTGAGAGTTTTTACGTGGAAAATTTTGCCCTGTAGTAAGGAGGACATTGATACTGATATTTCCAGAACAACAGCCATCAGAAGGAGGTATCTCCGATAATTCGCTCGTTCTCGAATGTCGTCGCATTGGAGCTGCAATCGTAATATTTAATTGTAATTACAGTGATAAGTATGTGGACGTTTCCGGCTTACAGCGGGAGCCATCGCTGAGTCGCCTAAACAGGAGATGTGGGGTACAAGAATGCAGCTGACCTAATCATGTCGCATTCTAGGTTGGTGAATAGCGAACTAATACACAGCATGTGCTGGGCAGCCTTCGTGATCGCGTGTGTTGCGAGTATTCTCCGTGGAAATATGAGAAGACTCAATATGGCCAGTGTTTGTGCTGGACAATTATTCCCATGTAAACTGACGGGCTGACTGCTTGTACTGCCATTCTACACATTTCCGGTCTTTATTTGGTTGATAGAACAACGACTGTGATATGCATTGTTTGCATCTAGATGGTGATAAATAGATTGAAGAGACATTTGCTGGTTCTCTAGACGAGAGAAACATATGCGATTCTATGTACTAAAGCCTTAGTTCACTTTGTAAAGTACAAGGATGATTTGCAATCTGTTATATCATTGACATAGGTATTCGTTAAAAAATACGAATGGAACTACCAATTTCCTCTGTATTTCGAGTTTTCACGTAAAGATCTTAGCAGACAATATAAATCTATAGTTACTCAGTGGTTTGCTGCAAGTCTGACATAATGACTTCGCTAAAGTTTCGGGTTGCTAGACATATAATCTGCACTCTTTGTCTTCAGAATCATACTGTGCAAGTGACCGGTAGCATACCGCTATATGGTTGATATCGAGAACTATTGCGTATATAGTATGATATTCTGCCAAACCATGTGAAAATACATATGTTCTTGTAACCCAGAGCCTAGAGATAATCGCAGAAACCATTGGAGCAATCAGGCCAGATTAAAAACAATACCATCAGCAGACGCCTTTGTGCCGTGGGAACCAACCTAGTCTTTGTACACCAGTTCGAATGACTGCTGTCCGTGGAGGGCACTCTGAAAGCGCATCAGGCCAGCATGTCCGGGGGCAGTTGCCTTGTGATTGTTGGCCTCAGTGAATGACAGGCCGACCTTGAAGGAAATATCTAGTGTTGCTACTATATATGGTGCATGGTATATGTACTAGTGTCTGCTGGTCAATAACTACGTGCAGGATGCAGAAGTGATGATTTTGTTTGGTGCAGGGTACAAACTTTGTTTACTGCATCGGTTGGTATGTTGGTACAATCGTTTGTGGTGATATAGCCTGGTTGAAGATCGGTTTCCTCGACAGTACTAGACCAGTGTAATTGGGGAAGTGTCTTTGGCGATAGTTTCCATATTTCGTGATCTGCAGCCCATTTTTACAGTGTTTAACTGTCAGTGTAATATGACTGCTGTACAAAATAATTTGCCACTGAAATTCTAGTCACTTGTCCGTCTGCAGAAAGTGGCGGACAGTGCTCCCACACCGGCAGCAGCAATTTGACTGGTAAATTGTGATAACCAATTGGAGTTCTCCACTCACAGGAAGTTCCTTGAAGTGAGTCACAAGACATTTTATACGGGGCGTAGGAGCCTCTACAGATTGATTCGGCAAGGTATCTACGGAAAGTTTCGTGGTGTCTGAGAGTCATGTGAAGTCTTCTTTGTTCGAGTATTCAGGGCCGAGTCCGAGCAGACCAGTCTCTTCTGGTTTAGACAGGTGGAATGCTGTCCCCCATCCACTATTGCGGCTTTAGATCATCCCCAGACCAGTAGTTGTAGGACACTGAAAATTCACCGAATATTCCAGACATCTTTCTCGTCCGTAAGGCAGTGCTTCTTATTCTGCTTGTGTTTTTTTTTTTTCACGATCTGTTGTGTGATTCGAAATGTGTCATGAACTTTTAGATACGTAATTGTTCTCGTTTTCCCATCTGTGCTTAGACATTAGTATGTGCTTCGAGAAGTGAGGAAACTAACGTCCCTGACTCCAGCAGCAAATATAAACTAAGCCCCACTACGCGATTCAGAAAAGTAGCGAACAACACAGGAGCTACAGAACTCAGAAATTTTTGTCTGTTTGGGAGTGCCTTCAAACAAGTAGTTAAAGCTCGAAATGCGGTGGGCGTCTTATTTAGAGTTACAGAAATATTTATTTCGACTTCCAAATATCACCGTTTTAGTGTGTAAAATCGGATGTTCCAGCTGATATCGGTAAGTTAATTCTCGATTGACAAATCATTTCTAATACTGATATGGCTCAGAAAGTAAATATTCATGTAATTCTAGAATTTGGAGATGTCGCAGTTCCAACTACAGCTCTCACAGTGCTTTGTGTGGAAGTGTGATCCGATTAGCAGTTTTGTGATACATATTCAATTTGCAAAACCAATTGTTTAATAAAAATTTCCTGTGGTACATCTTCTGAAGCAGCAGAATTTGCAGAGTTTTGTGACATCTACAAGATATGTATGTGACAATATTCTGCACATTGCTTAAAAACTATATTTAATGACTACTGAAGCAGTTTGTGTTCAACAATAAGGGGTATCCATCCATGTGCCACAAAGAAAGAAAGAAGGTCTACATATTCCAGCGTGACAGGAAGTGCCTAGCACAGCCCCTGCGGTTGCCAGTGGCCAGCGGCCTGTGTAGTGCAGCCCAGTGCATAGCTTCTTTCAGCGACTGCGACTCTGATGCATGAAGCCCATGTGAGAAAGTTTTTTTTAGATATTTTTAGCACAATCAGTGACAGTGTAATTACTTGGTTCCTTTTACTACTGGAATAAAAAAAAAGTACCACCATTGTTTAACATTGTCTCAACTGTTTAAACACAAACGTTAGTTTTGAGGCTTACTGCGACTACAGAAATAAATAAACAATTTTCTTAAACAAATTGTTTAAATAATGCCTTGTGTACGCTATATTAGCCAACTGTTGTGAAATTCCCCTAGTCCAGCAGCTCGACATCGACTGAGCAAATTTCCCAGCATTTTTTTCACTGGGCCGACATCTTGGATTACATGACAGGAGGGGTGAGGGAGGGGAGGGAAAGGTAGGAGCCGGCCGCGGTGGTCTCGCGGTTCTAGGCGCGCAGTCCGGAACTGTGCGACTGCAATGGTCGCAGGTTCGAATCCTGCCTCGGGCATGAATGTGTGTGCTGTCCTTAGGTTAGTTAGGTTTAAGTAGTTCTAAGTTCTAGGGGACTGATGACCACAGCTGTTAAGTCCCATAGAGCTCAGAGCCATTTGAACCATTTGAAAGGTGGGAGAGCCAGCAGCGCTCTCTGGTGGTGGTGTCCTGAACTAGGTCGGTTGGTCTCTGGACCTCAAGGTGAACACACTGGAAGGAGCTAGTGTCTAATGCTTGATCAATGGCAACTGAGAAGAGGTTAGTGGAGGTAGCCCAACTGACTTATTTGAATATATGTGCCCAGTAGAGCACACAGTAGGTGAACAACAATCACTATGGGTGTCAATGGTAGGCAGAAATGAGCAACCAGCAGCAAGACTATGATTAGTGTAGTGACGGGAATGCAGCTGGTACAAAAGAGGAAGGAAAGTATGGCGTGGCACTTCTGGGTGCAGCTGATGACACAGTAGCTGGGATGAAGAAGCATATTGAATGCACGAAGAACCATTGAAAGGAGGAGCCAGTATGCAGGAAATGGGAAACTAGGTGAAGTTCCAGGAGAGACCTAATATGGAACTGGAAACGCAGGGTTAGCTCAGGTATTAACATACTCACTGAAAAGCTGAAAGAAGAGAAACTGGAATTAACATCAGAAAATGTGGTAAGGGGAAAGGTGAAAAGGTCGCTGATAATATGCACATAAAAATCAAGAATTAGGAAGTGCAAAATCTTTTAGATTCAGAAAGTGATATTTCTTCTGGTTCGAAAAACCTGTATGAAAAGTTGTTGTGAGTTGGAAGCAAATTAGTACGTTTTCTCACAAACAGAAACAAAATCCTAGTCCCAATTGCACCAAACATATTTCTGAATTGTATATTAGGAGCAGGCTGGATGACAGGAAGTTGAGTAGAGGTTAACTTTGGAGCAAACGAAGTAAGAATTCGGAAAGATGTGAGAGAGCAAACAGTTACTTTTGAAGAGAAGACTATAGAATCTACTGATGCTCTTATGGGGATATACTGTGTTTAATAGAAGAAGACTATGGAAGGTAGCACAAATGGATTACGTAAAATATTTCACATTTAACCAGCACCGCAAAATAGAAGAACACACAATGGAAGAAAGGTAAATCAACCAGAAAATCGAGGCAATAGAAGCTACCTGTAGCCACTCTGCTGACTGAGTATAAGAAAGTATGTTCTGGGAAGTCGATGTAATCAAAGGACCACCATCTAAAGTAAAATACAGCCACATCAACATCACTTTACAAAACTGTACCTGACACCACAAGCCAAAAAACTGCAACAGTGAAAGAAATACAGAAGATGCTTGAACTGGGTATCACAGAGTCTGCCAGCTAATATAACTAAATATAATTGGCGAAGTAAGAATCGCGTCAGATGCAAAGGAAGTAAATAAAATGGCAGAAGGGATAGACAAATTTCATACCCTTTTTTGGAGCTAGACAAGTAGCACTGCTAGGGAAAAAGGACTTTGTATGTGAAGAGAAATGAGGTGACTAAGGACACGCTCCCCCCCTTCCCTCCTCCAAATTACAGTCTGAAATCGGGTTTGTTACCAAGACACATAGGCCCAAATTGTTTTGATTCACTATTTATAAAGAGTGTGGAGCTAAATGCAACTACATGCCCAGACGCTATGCTAGTGTAGGTGCACGGCAGTCTAGTTCATCCCCACTACTACTCCCATGCTTGGGGGGGGGGGGGTCTCTGGGCACAACTCCATATATGTATGGGGTCCCTCCAAGCTGCCAGCAGTAGTCAGCATTGAGAAGCAGTGACTACTTAGTGGTGACATCCCACTAACAGACTGAGGTCACTAACATACAGCTGTGCTTGGCACACTCGCACTTTACCACGACAGACAGCTAGGGGAATATCAACACAGCCTCAAATATAAGTAATAAATGAAAAGCACCAGTTTGCTTTTGTTCTACAATATTATTTTTATTGCTAACCGGTTTTCGGCTTACAAGGCCATCTTCAGGCATTTACTGAGTATTATTACTAAAGAAGTTAAATGTTAGCAGACAACATTGGAAGAGAAGTAACACATCTAGAGTGAACTAGAAACATATGGTGAGAAACATCTTTGCAATGAAATAGTAAAAACTGAACAGTACATAAATAACAATGGAGTTGACAGGAAAACCTTTAGCACAAAATAAGAATAGCATGCCTACATAACAGTTTCTATTGATAAACAAAACTATTGAAGCCCGCATCTCGTAGTCGTGCGGCAGCGTTCTCGCTTCCCACGCCCGGGTTCCCGGGTTCGATTCCCGGCGGGGTCAGGGATTTTCTCTGCCTCGTGATGGCTGGGTGTTGTGTGCTGTCCTTAGGTTAGTTAGGTTTAAGTAGTTCTAAGTTCTAGGGGACTGATGACCATAGATGTTAAGTCCCATAGTGCTCAGAGCCATTTTTTTGAAAACTATTGAAATAAGATAAAATTAGTACTAGGCAAGACTGCATCAAGAGGTATGAAACATGGAGAGTAATACACAACCAATTAAAAAAGAAGAGACAGTTGTCAATGTAAATACAGAATACACGAGGAACTTAGCCATATCAATACAATAAACAGAAATTAATAAATGCGGGAAAATTGAGGTGTTTGAGGGAATCTACAGTTTGAGAGTGTGGTGGTACTGCATTTTAACATTAACATTATAATCAAAGCAGTGGCTGTATACCCGTTTACTTTAAATAAATGAGCAAAGTAAAATATGAACAGTATTTAATGAAACAACTACAAGGGGAGTTAAAAATGGACAGTAATACAAGTACAAGTTAAAAGCAAACCCTTAACTATTGAAACTAAAGCATATGTGGAATACAAAGACAACTGCAACAAATAAAACAACTTAATGACTACAGGAAAATGGGAATATGTAGGAAGAGAGAGTGTGGGAAGTAATGAATAACAAAGATGATTATATGTTTAGGAGAGGGGAAGTGTTGAGTTGTATCTGGTCATTTAGGATGAGATCTGGACTGTGAGCAAGATGTTTGTTAATTTCCAGGGCTTCCAGCAGGTTGAGTTTATGGCCTTTGTTTGCTAAGTGAAGTACATGGGACACTGGCTGGTAGTTGTGACCCTCACTCAGTACATGCTCAGCAAATGTAGAGTCTGAATTCTGCAACCTCCAGCTGCGTTCATGTTCAGCTAGCCTAGTTGATATGTCTCTGCCTGACTGACCAATGTAAAATTTGTCACAATCAGAACAGGTGATTTTGTATACCCCACTGTTGGCTAATAACTGGATCTTATCTTTGCTATTAAAGTGTTCCTGACATAGTCTATTGACTTTCACACCCTCAAGTCCTTAAAACAGAAACTACAACACCAAGGTGTCGTTGCTACAAAATCTGATAAAGGCAACAGTATTGTGCTTTTGAACAAATGTGATTATGTGGATAAAGTTAATGATTTTCTGAATACCACAGGCTTCCAAGTCCTTCCTAAAGACCCTACTAAATTGTTCAAAGAGGATGTTAAATATGCAATCATTTCATGCAAAAGCATATTCTCTGAATTTGAAGTAAAACTGTTAACTAATATGAACCCAGTGCCTCCTAGAATGTACGGCCTTTCTAAACTGCATAAACAAGATATTCCTATTCGTCCAATTGTATTATCATTCACTGTTCCATCTTACAAACTAGCCAGTAAACTTGATGTCCTAATTAAGAGCAAGACTAAATTTAAACCAAAGCATGGTATTTCAAACTCTGTGGACCTAGTAAACAAGTTAAAAGGTATATCTGTCTCACACAGTGATAAATTAGTATCCTTTGATGTCAGCAGCTTGTTTTCTAACATACCAGTAGCAGAATGTATTGACATTCTGACAGAGCTGATGGACAAGTCTAATGTCAATCCTGTGGAATTGAATGACTTGAGACTGGCCACACTGACCTGCCATGCACAGAACTATTTCCAGTTCCAAGGCATTCTTTATAAACAATTAGATGGCTTAGCTATGGGTTCCCCTATTAGTCCACTGTTGGCTGAAATATTTATGGACCATTTTGAACAAAATTTTCTAAAAACAGAACCTTTGAGTGCAAACATCAAATACTGGTTTAGATATGTAGATGATGTCCTGTGTATGTGGACTGGTACTACAAGACAACTCAACACATTCTTGAAAAATCTAAATGGTCAACATAAAAATATCCAGTTCACTATGGAAATTGGCAACAAATCCATAAACTTCTTAGATCTCACCATTGACATCAGTACATACACACATTGTTTCAAAATTTACAGAAAAACAACTACTACAGACACAGTAATACCTTCTTGCTCACAACACCCCATAGCTCACAAACATGCAGCTTTCCACTCAATGGTACACCGTCTCATATCCATCCCCATGTCCAGAGATGATTTTAAAGCAGAGTTAGATACAATAAAATTTATTGCCTCAGCCAATGGCTACAATCCAGTTCTTATTGACCACATCTTGCACAGGAAACAAAAACGGAAAATTATACCCCTCCTCTATGCCACACCTGCTTCCCCATCCACTGTCTGCAAGAAATGGTGTACTATACCATTTCTAGGTCAGGTATCACAGACTATAGCAAAAGCACTGAAATCCTGCAAGTATAGGGTTTCCTACTATGTCAGGAACACTACAGCCCAGTGTGTTTTTAATAGCAAAGATAAGATCCAGTTATTAGCCAACAGTGGGGTATACAAAATCACATGTTCTGATTGTGACAAATTTTACATTGGTCAGTCAGGCAGAGACATATCAACTAGGCTAGCTGAACATGAACGCAGCTGGAGGTTGCAGAATTCAGACTCTACATTTGCTGAGCATGTACTGAGTGAGGGTCACAACTACCAGCCAGTGTCCCATGTACTTCACTTAGCAAACAAAGGCCATAAACTCAACCTGCTGGAAGCCCTGGAAATTAACAAACATCTTGCTCACAGTCCAGATCTCATCCTAAATGACCAGACACAACTCAACACTTCCCCTCTCCTAAACTTCATATAATCATCTTTGTTGTTCATTACTTCCCACACTCTCTCTTCCTACATATTCCCATTTTCCTGTAGTCATTAAGTTGTTTTATTTGTTGCAGTTGTCTTTGTATTCCACATATGCTGTAGTTTCAATAGTTAAGGGTTTGCTTTTAACATGTACTTGTATTACTGTCCATGTTTAACTCCCCTTGTAGTTGTCTCATCAAATACTGTTCATATTTTACTTTGCTCATTTATTTAAAGTAAACTGGTATACAGCCACTGCTTTGATTATAATGTTAATGTTAAAATGCAGTACCACCACACTCTCAAACTGTAGGTTCCCTCAAACACCTCAATTTTCCTGCATTTATTAATTTCTGTTTATTGTATTGATATGGCTTAAGTTCCTCATGTATTCTGTATTTACATTGACAACTGTCTCTTCTTTTTTAATTGGTTGTGTATTACTCTCCATGTTTCATACCTCTTGATGCAGCCTTGCCTAGTACTAATTTTATCTTATTTCAATAGTTTTGTTTATCAATAGAAACTGTTATGTAGGCATGCTATTCTTATTTTGTGCTAAAGGTTTTCCTGTCAACTCCATTGTTATTTATGTACTGTTCAGTTTTTACTATTTCATTGCAAAGATGTTTCTCACCGTATGTTTCTAGTTCACTCTAGATGTGTTACTTCTCTTCCAATGTTGTCTGCTAACATTTAACTTCTTTGGTGATAATACTCAGTAAATGCCTGAAGGTGGCCTTGTAAACCGAAAACCGGTTAGCAATAAAAATAATATTGTAGAACAAAAGCAAACTGGTGCTTTTCATTTATTATTATAATGTTGTTCTACCAAGAACCGACGGAATATTCTGTTAATATCAAATATAAGTGTTTATGTGATTCGATTAGATTCAGTTTTCGTTCATGAGATGATTCTCGTGGGCGTGAACATGTCAGAAAGCATAACACAAAAAACGTCAAACATTTGAATGTACTGTATTACTCATTTTCCTGACCATTTTCAGGAGATTGTCGAGATATATGAATACATTACAGTAAACTGGAACTGTTAATATTTACAGAACTGACAGACTGTCAGAATGAAACATAGTTATGCACTTTTTACAAATTTATCATACACAAAATACCTAATCTTGACTGTTGTGACCAAGTACTGTCAAAACTGAAATTTAACAGTCATTGTTAATTAAACTAGTCTAACAGTCCCTGTTAAGTTATTCATTTATAGAGTAGAGGGAGTTTCCAACCAAAAAGTCTTTCAAACTCTGTTTTAATGGTGCTTTATCTGAAATCTGTTTTTATTGGTTGCTGGCAATTTATTGAAAATGTGTGCTCTTGACTGCTGGACTCCTTTTTCGACCAAGGTAAGTGATCTTAGATCTTTATGTAGATGACTCTTCTTCCTGGTACTAGAATTATGTATTGAGCTATTGTTGGTAAACAAAGACATGTTATTTGCAACAAATTTCATTAAGGAATAAATGCACTTAGAAATAGTGGTTAGAATACCCAGTTCCTTGAACAGGTTCCTACATGATGTTCTTGAATTTACAAGACAAATGAGTCTTATTACATGGTTTTGCACTCTAAAAACTTTTGTTCATTTTGACAAGTTACCCCAGAATATGATCCCATATGACATAATAGAATTATAGCAAACAAAGTATGCAAGTTCTTTACCTTTATATCTCCTACATCTGACAGCATTTGCATTGTAAATATAGACTTCTTTATACGCTTCAGTAATTCTGTGGTACTCCCTACCCAACTGACTTTATTATCGAGTTGTAAGCCCACTGTCAATCTCTTCTATCTGCATATCTTCAAATATTATACACATGCTGGAAGAAAATCTCTTACAGTTTCTCAGTTGCATATAGTAGGTCTAAAGTTTCATGACAGTGAATCAGCTTTAAACCATTTAATAATGGTGACAAATTGATTAACAGCCATTTCTAAGTCTGTACTTAACTTGTTATTTATTGCAATGTTTGTATCATCTACAAACAAACTTAGCATCTGGCAATGAAACAGATGAAAGGTCATTAATGTAGAAAAAGCAATGGACCCAAGACGGAACTTTGAGAAACATCACACATAATTAATATCCAATCAGATGAAGACTGATTGCCTACTCCATAGATATTCCACAACGAGATCCTTTATTTCCTTTTAGTTAGGTAAGACTAGAACCATTCTGCAGCTCTGCCAGTGACATCATAATATTCTGATTTAAATAAGAGAATGTTGTGATTCATACAGTTAAAGGTTTTCGATAGGTCACAGAAAATGCCAGTAACATCTAATTTGTTATCTAATGAATTATGTACGAGGGCAGTTCAATAAGTAATGCAACACATTTTTTTTCTGAAACAGGGGTTGTTTTATTCAGCATTGAAATACACCAGGTTATTCCCCAATCTTTTAGCTACACAACACTATTTTTCTACGTAATCTCCATTCAACGCTACGGCCTTATGCCACCTTGAAATGAGGGCCTGTATGCCTGCACGGTACCATTCCACTGGTCGATGTCGGAGCCAATGTCGTACTGCATCAATAACTTCTTCATCATCCGCGTAGTGCCTCCCACGGATTGCGTCCTTCATTGGGCCAAACATATGGAAATCCGACGGTGCGAGATCGGGGCTGTAGGGTGCATGAGGAAGAACAGTCCACTGAAGTTTTGTGAGCTCCTCTCGGGTGCGAAGACTTGTGTGAGGTCATGCGTTGTCATGAAGAAGGAGAAGTTCGTTCAGATTTTTGTGCCTACGAACACGCTGAAGTCGTTTCTTCAATTTCTGAAGAGTAGCACAATACACTTCAGAGTTGATCGTTTGACCATGGGGAAGGACATCGAACAGAATAACCCCTTCAGCGTCCCAGAAGACTGTAACCATGACTTTACCGGCTGAGGGTATGGCTTTAAACTTTTTCTTGGTAGGGGAGTGGGTGTGGCGCCACTCCATTGATTGCCGTTTTGTTTCAGGTTCGAAGTGATGAACCCATGTTTCATCGCCTGTAACAATCTTTGACAAGAAATTGTCACCCTCAGCCGCATGACGAGCAAGCAGACAGATGGTTCTCCTTTGTTCTTTATGGTGTTCGGTTAGACAACGAGGGACCCAGCGGGAACAAACCTTTGAATATCCCAACTGGTGAACAATTGTGACAGCACTACCAACAGAGATGTCAAGTTGAGCACTGAGTTGTTTGATGGTGATCCGTCGATCATCTCGAACGAGTGTGTTCGCACGCTCCGCCATTGCAGGAGTCACAGCTGTGCACGGCCGGCCCGCACGCGGGAGATCAGACAGTCTTGCTTGACCTTGCGGCGATGATGACACTCGCTTTGCCCAACGACTCACCGTGCTTTTGTCCACTGCCAGATCACCGTAGACATTCTGCAAGCGCATATGAATATCTGAGATGCCCTGGTTTTCCGCCAAAAGAAACTCGATCACTGCCCGTTGTTTGCAATGCACATCCGTTACAGACGCCATTTTAACAGTTCCGTACAGCGCTGCCACCTGTCGGAAGTCAATGAAACTATACGAGACGAAGCGGGAATGTTTGAAAATATTCCACAAGAAATTTCCGGTTTTTTCAACCAAAATTGGCCGAGAAAAAAAATGTGTTGCATTACTTATTGAACTGCCCTCGTACATTCTCACTGTATGTGTAAACAGCCATCTCTATATCGGAAGATGGAAACCAAACTGTGACTTGGACAATATCTCATTTTCAGTCAGATGCTCAAAAAGATGCTTGAATGCTACTTTTTCAAATATTTTTGAAAAAGTCAGCAAAAGTGAAATTGGTCGATAGTTTGTTGGTATCTCTTTACCCCTAGCTTGTAAAGTGGCTTAAATTCGACATAATTTAGCCAGTCTGGAAATGTTCTGCTGATAATAGATTGATTGCACAAATGACTTAAAAAATAACCTAACTCACATGAACACTCGATGGCTGTTACTTCTTTGGGAGAACTGAGTGTCATTGCCATTTTACTGAAGTTATTTGTAATCTTTCTAATGCATTAGATGCTAATATCGTAGCTGTTCCTAGATAGTAGATAGAGTTTCCTTTTTGTCCCATGTGATATTATTCCTTGCATAATCCATAGTTTATTTATAGGCTACTGTTTTATTTGAATTACCTTTAGAGGAAAACGATTTTCAAGTGTGGAAGTAACTTTATTAATGAATGCTTTGTATTTTCCATTTGAGTCAGAAGTATTGTAAACATCTGTCTAGTTCATGACTTTGAGCAGTCTCCTAAATTTGCGTATTTCTGACCGATATTACCCTCTTGTACTCAGATTTAACAGATTTTGTATCCTGACGAGTTTCAACATTTAACATAAGATGCTACATGTCAAGATCAGGTAAGTCATTTAGTATTGGTTTTGCGATACGACTTTTTTCCCTAGATTTATCTACAAAGATATTGTCAATAGCAGTCTCAGAGCATTTACATATCCTAGTTGCAAATTTCACAGTAGAAATTAAATTGAATGACAGTGTTACTGATTGCAATAATTGTTCATTGACAAACTTTTCAATAAATCCACATTAAAATCACCAGCAACCACTATTTCCTTATTTTTCTGTGAATGGGACAACAGAGCTTCCAGATCTTTTATGAAGAGGTTAAAGTTTCCTGAAGGTGCACTGAATGTACTTACTATTGTTACATGAGCTCAAGTGCCAAAAAAGGATATATTTCATATTATGAGCTTTCTTTTTGCCAGTTCATCTACTGTTTCCTTTCAGTTGATGGATTTTAACTAAAGGCAGAATGTGACTGATAACATAAATGCTGTGGAATTGAAACATTTAGTGACTGATGTGTTATGTCTAGTGGGGTGATTTAATGGTTAACCTCATTTTATTTTTTATCTATTTACTGTATAAAAAATCAGAGGACACTGAATCACATGAGCAAAACGAGTTTAATTAGCACATATCCATGTATACATTTATAAGGGTTTGTATTAGTAAAACACAATTAATGAGTTGGCTATAGCCATACTAGTTTGTAATATTTGCGAAGTAAATCAGTTTGTGGTACTGGTTATATGATTATAATTTTATGACCTGCAAGCTTTCACCTATTTTTATTTGTGTTGTTTTCCAAAATTTTGCCATATTTGAAAAATATGTTGACAGGAGACAATAAGGTACAGCCATAGTACTTGGCTCTCATGACTATCATGCATACAATTTGATGCTGTTGTCTGGTGCTTAAACCGAGAAATGATATGGTGCAAGTATAAGGAAAAAGCGTATACATATGTACCTATTTTATGGAAAAGAGTAAGTTTCAGAATAATAAATAGTGTTTTGACAAAACTGTTGCTTATGAAAAATTGTTTCTTTCCCTCTGATAATTGCTATATTCTATGATTTTGTATATAACCATTTGGTATTTACGACTTCCTGCACCAATATACCCTTACATACTACTTCTAGATTTTCTGTTGCTCAGTCATGAGGTGGGAGGGATGTACTGGACTCTTCACAGCTGTTCACAGATTCTGTAACATTGAAGGAAAGCCATCTCCAAGTTGCCTTTAGGAATATGAAACATGTACAAAAATGCCTGAATGATAGATTACATAAGCAGAAGATAGATCTCTGACTTACATTGTTTTTTGTAGAGAGTCACCGCAACTGTAGAATTTATGGGGAATGTCTCCAATCTCATTCCAACTGCTTTCTGAATCTGCAACACTGAAGTAACATGCATGAGTAATCAGTATGATGTCAGCTGCAAGACAGACATTAAAATATAAAGTAAAAATCATTTATGAATTTTCTGATTGTTAATCATAAAATAAACATTTGTGACACTCAAACATTTTGGTTCTGCAGGAGCTAAAACGATGTCAACTGGCACTGTGATGATAATGGTGATATCTCTGATAGTGCAGCATCAACTACAAACTTGTTAGTGAGTCTTCCAGATCTTATGCCCTAACCTCCTTCCAATCTGAAGAGAGGGGATTCCCAAATTTTCTTATGTGTCAATGAACTCTTGCTGAATCATAGCCTGTCCATGAGAGTTTTTATATTGTGTGAAAGCAGGCATGTTCTGACAAGTGAATCACCCTTCTTCTCTTCCTCATTTCCAAGAAACATGATCTCCAAAGCATGTGTGTCCTCACAGTACCTCTGCCCAGTGAGAAGGAGGTGGCTTTCTGCATTAAATTTTGAAAATAATAGTGGTGAACCATATCAGACCAGTTTCAAAACATCAATATTTATTTTTATTACATGAAGAATTATGGATTGTGTTGCTTAGTCAGAGTCCAGATTCTGAAAAAAAAGTCTAGGTGTGTGAGCTGAGAAATCTCTTGGTAGGCAGTCTTTGCTTGTGTTCTGCTGGTTTTCAGGAATTTCACATCCCTAGCAATAAAGAAGGCTTTCGTCTTTCTTCTGCAATCTTTTCTACTTCTGTCGTTGTTAAATTGGTGAAAATGTAACACTGCTGATGGGAAATTGCCGAAGCACTTAAAGGCGAGATCTGAGAAAGATGAGATGCTTATATAAGGCAGCAATAAGCACAAGCTTTGTAGTAAAAACGAAAATCATTTTAATTTTTTTGAAAGCAGACAATTACGAATATTTATCTATCATGATGATTAAAATCTCAAGAAAGATCTGATCATTCTTATCTTCATGCTAGCTCTAATTACGTGGTTGACATACCACAAAAGATTTATTGTGATACAAGGGCCTACTGAAAAGTAATGCCTCTAATTTTTTTATGTGGAAACTCTTAAACATTTTATATAAAACAAATTTTATTAAAATTATACATCTTTATTCTACATGTCTATGTATTTATTTCTCAATATAGTCACCCTGGCGATGAAGACTTTTTCCCAATGAGAGAGCAGTTTGTTGACGCTATAGAACGTTTGACTTTGTTGATGGTGTCACAACTTCACCTGTACTTGCACCACTTCGTCACCACTGAAGTGGATTTCTCGAAGGTGTTTTATAAGTTCAGGAAACAGATGAAAGTCGGATGGAGCCAAGTCGGGACTATATGGAGGCCGATTGATGACAGTGAACCCTAGATGTCCGATTGTTGCAGATGTCACAGCACTCATGTGTGTTCTGGCATTGTCATGTTGAGGGAGTGGGTGCTCCATGTGAGGCTAAATTCTTCGGATTCCTGCTATGAGTTTTCTGGGGGCCTTGAAATATGTTGCAGAGTTTACGGTGATGCCTTTAGGCATGAATTCTAAATGCCACACTTTCAACATCCCAGAACACTATGAGCGTGGCTTTGCCTGCTGACGATATGATCTCGAACTTTTCTGACGTCTGTGATCCTTTGTGAAGGAACTCCATTGATGTCTCCCTATTTTTAGTGTCAAAATGGTGAACTAAGCTTTCACCAATGTCGTTAAGAAACCCATCACACGTACGATCAAAACGAAAAACAAATTGTTGACAAGTGTCCAATCTCCTTAGTTTCCTGTCAGGGGTGAGCACTCCAGGTTCTCATGGTGCACACAGTCTTCTCTACTGCAGTTCTGAAAATATGACTTGTACACACTCCTGTGATACGCTACACTTACCTGAGAGCTGTGCCTGTGTTATGCACCGATTTTCTCTGGTGAGTCTCGTTGGTTGCTATTTGTCATCATCCACTCTGAGCACTGTCACACATGTTGAAATTAATGCCACTGTATTCTTCACTACAAGCATGAACAACGCAATGTTGCACATTACTGATGTCGATATAACATCACCATTAACAGGTTTCAGTTGAAAGCATATGTTCTGCAGTTCAGTTACGCTATTTCTCATGCACTGACATAGTCACAATTCACACCATCATGTTATGTACTACAATTCAGAGTCCTGTAGTGGCAGAAAGCTACAACTCGTGTCAGCAGAGAGGGAAAGTTGACTGGGTAATATACATGAGATGTAACATCTCAACAAATATTGAGGACTGAATAAAAAATTCGAGGCACTAGTTTTCAGCATTCAGTCGCAGACAAACTATATGACACATTTTATCAAGCAGCCTATGTAACATGTATGTATATTTCAATTCCCATTTTACCAATGTTATCTTCTTAATATGTAAAATTCATGACGTGCTACATCATACTACAGAAATTGAGCTAAAGCAGCCATTGAAATGATGTAAACAAATCCAGTTGCTAGTAATCATTGTGTAAATGCTGGTGTTCTAATTTTAAATAGTAAGGAAAAGTGTCAACTGATACATGTTCTAAGTGTAATAGGATGACTGGAGCGGGTGACGTGGTCGGGGTTGTAGGGCGTGGCTGGGTAGAAGAAGGTGGCTGTTTTTTAGCAATCTTCCTCTTTATTGTTGGTTCTTCCAATACGTTTTCCGGTAGCTCAGCCCCACCGCTCGTGTCTTGTTGGAAACATGCTGATGCGCGCAGCCCGGGGAACGCGACGCAGCACGAGGCCCGGCCTAGCCAGCCCCCTGCAGATGCTGCAGCTCGTGACGACCCCGCGAGTCGCCGGTGCAGCAGCGGGCAACGCCTTCCTCCGGCCGATCCTCGGGGACAGTGTCACTGATGACGACGACGTAACAGCGACTGAACGCCCAATAGGTCGAACCGATGCCGACGCTCACCTCCGATGCCCTTAAATAGTGCAGACCGCTGCCGAATCCGCCGCTTACGCAGCGCCGTGTTTATTAGAATGTTCTCGATGAGTTGGCTAACGCAACCGCGCCACATGCGGCCTGCGGCTGCGTAATTCTGCTAATGTTGCGTTCTGGCTGTTGATGGCTGCCGCGCATGTACACACATACCGACACTTGTTGCAAAACTGTGTCACCTGCATAACGCGCCAGCCAGCCTTCGTCCGCCGTCTGCCGTGAGGCTGGCGCACCGCGCACTGAAACACACTAAATCACAATTTCGCACCATATTTCCTAAAAATAACCCTTTGTCCTCTACAATTTCTCCCTCGTACGAAAAGAATTCGTCCCAGAATTCAAACAAAAAGTCAAAGCAACTACAGTTCACTTCACAAACACCACAAAATGCGATTGATTCACTATTTACACTGTGTTCATTCACTTCTATCCCCAGTTTAATCTTTGTTCATAAACATTACTCAGTGTTCTGCTGCAGTGCTTCCCAACTGTTCAGTGATTTTGTCTGGACGCTTAGGTGAAAGGTTGGAAGGGGCGGGATTTGGGCTACCTTCCTCTTGAGCCAATAGTACACTAATCCTACAACAAAGATAAAAATACAGGTGGCGGTGGTCGATGATCCAATAACTAGTAAGCGTTGCTTATGCTCATTACGGTACTCATGCACTCGAAAATGATGTTCCATAGTTATATGTCCATCCTGAGCTGCTAGCATCCAGTCCAAAGAGGGGAGCAAAGTCGGGTCTAATGTGCTATTCAAAAAGAGTGAGATTTTCTTTTGTGAGGAATTGCACCAGTTGGTCGGGTACATAGATCAATGTGGGTGCTTTGTTCATGATTGTAGCTTCAGTAATCATGCCTGGTAAACGGAAAGTTGGCCCTGAAATGTCACACTGTGTGCCGTTAATTAACAGTCCCTGCCCCTGTAATTCTATTGTTTGCGTACTCCCTTGCTTACACTGCTCGTAACAAACGCGAATAAATAGTGTGTTTTCCATTACTGAAAATACCTAATGTGGACCCACTTGCTGAAACAACTGCACTGTGCCTGCTATAATTTCCTTAGGGCACTCTGTGACTGGTTCTTGAGAGCGGAATAGAGAATACTCACTTGATTTGGGAACAGTGTGTAACAATTTCGCAGGGCAGATGGTAACGGGATCTGTTCGACAATGAAGCAAGTCTTGTACAGTGAGGAACGCATGAGCTTGTCTGTTATGTGCCACTAACAGTGTTTCCCGTACGGTTAATTGTACGAATTTCTGCAAAATTTCCCACTTCACTGGATAAGTATGCAAGGCGTAACATTCAAATTTACAATCCTTACATGTTAATGGTATTATGATATGAATTCTCAGCAGGGTACCCATCAGCGTACTGGTAACAGTGGCCATTTTGTAGTACAGAGATAAGTGTTCGTCTGTTAATGTCGTCAGTAGCTCCAGGGATGCGGGCAATTCCGATTGAACTCTCCATAATCCTTCCCGAAGTTGTTCCAAAGGAAACAGTACCGGGGTTAGGTGGCCTCGCATTGTGTGCAACAAAGCCTCTTGTAGTTCGTGGCTTCTATGCGTGCTTCTGTAATATTACCAGCAAGAAAACGGAGCAGCTTAGCGATTTTCAGCTGTGAATCGATGTTATCCAACTGGTACTTGATTATACCTAAGTCGTGATTGGTTGTGTCGGCTGTGGCCTTAATGTGGGACATCTAGGTCGCGGCCAAAGCTCGCAATTGCGGCGTATTATTAATTACATCTTCCTCCAAACTCTCTAATTGAGTTGGGTGAAGATCTAGCATTCCCTGGTTGCTATTCACATTATCCTGTACCTGCCGTAGCGTTTCATTAATACTTTTAATATCTTCCATGTCAGAGGTCCCAAAAGCAGTTTTTAGGATAGGGCCACCAGCGTCTAACCATCCTCTTTTCCTACGGTCGTCGGGGATTAACCCTGCAGTTTGCCGCAACTGAGCTTGTAAGCATGCAAAGGCTGATCATAGTAGCTGATATTCCCCTGTGTGTCATTATACCTTGACCGATTAGCCACCATGGAATGAAGTTCATTAAATGTATCCTCAAATTTACAGATTTCGTCGTCAACCGCCCAAATATTACAATGCACCCTTAAGGTCCATTGATGTCCGGACATACACTCCTGGAAATTGAAATAAGAACACCGTGAATTCATTGTCCCAGGAAGGGGAAACTTTATTGACACATTCCTGGGGTCAGATACATCACATGATCACAATGACAGAACCACAGGCACATAGACACAGGCAACAGAGCATGCACAACGTCGGCACTAGTACAGTGTATATCCACCTTTCGCAGCAATGCAGGCTGCTATTCTCCCAAGGAGACGATCGTAGAGATGCTGGATGTAGTCCTGTGGAACGGCTTGCCATGCCATTTCCAACTGGCGCCTCAGTTGGACCAGCGTTCGTGCTGGACGTGCAGACCGCGTGAGACGACGCTTCATCCAGTCCCAAACATGCTCAATGGGGGACAGATCCGGAGATCTTGCTGGCCAGGGTAGTTGACTTACACCTTCTAGAGCACGTTGGGTGGCACGGGATACATGCGGACGTGCATTGTCCTGTTGGAACAGCAAGTTCCCTTGCCGGTCTAGGAATGGTAGAACGATGGGTTCGATGACGGTTTGATGTACCGTGCACTATTCAGTGTCCCCTCGACGATCACCAGTGGTGTACGGCCAGTGTAGGAGATCGCTCCCCACACCATGATGCCGGGTGTTGGCCCTGTGTGCCTCGGTCGTATGCAGTCCTGATTGTGGCGCTCACCTGCACGGCGCCAAACACGCATACGACCATCATTGGCACCAAGGCAGAAGCGACTCTCATCGCTGAAGACGACACGTCTCCATTCGTCCCTCCATTCATGCCTGTCGCGACACCACTGGAGGCGGGCTGCACGATGTTGGGGCGTGAGCGGAAGACGGCCTAACGGTGTGCAGGACCGTAGCCCAGCTTCATGGAGACGGCTGCGAATGGTCCTCGCCGATACCCCAGGAGCAACAGTGTCCCTAATTTGCTGGGAAGTGGCGGTGCGGTCCCCTACGGCACTGCGTAGGATCCTACGGTCTTGGCGTGCATCCGTGCGTCGTTGCGGTCCGGTCCCAGGTCGACGGGCACGTGCACCTTCCGCCGACCACTGGCGACAACATCGATGTACTGTGGAGACATCACGCCCAACGTGTTGAGCAATTCGGCGATACGTCCACCCGGCCTCCCGCATGCCCACTATACGCCCTCGCTCAAAGTCCGTCAACTGCACATACGGTTCACGTCCACGCTGTCGCGGCATGCTACCAGTGTTAAAGACTGCGATGGAGCTCCGTATGCCACGGCAAACTGGCTGACACTGACGGCGGCGGTGCACAAATGCTGCGCAGCTAGCGCCATTCGACGGCCAACACCGCGGTTCCTGGTGTGTCCGCTGTGCCGTGCGTGTGATCATTGCTTGTACAGCCCTCTCGCAGTGTCCGGAGCAAGTATGGTGGGTCTGACACACCGGTGTCAATGTGTTCTTTTTTCCATTTCCAGGAGTGTAATTACGTCCTCTTGTCGTGAGAACAAAACACCACTTGATATGGGACGCACCTTCAAGCCTTCAGCGAAGATGCAGCAGCACAACAGAATAACTATGTTGAGAGATAGTGCTCACCTTCCCTCTTCAACGCAACCCATGACGCTGGAACTGCTGGTCTTACCAGAACGTCACACCTCCTGAGAAACAAAAGAAAAACAACTCACATTAGCTCTTCCTTTTTACGCGTTGCCTAAGAGCATAATAGCATGTCTGATCGCTTCCGCAATCTACTCATTTCTTATTCTTTTTCTTAGATTCATCTTTTTCTCCACTAGAAGATACTGCATACAATGAAGGAAGTTGCTGAAAATTCCCCTTGAAAGGCCTAATTCGGCTCACATGCATAATAGTAGGGCGAGTTGGAAGCTGTAATTTTACATTCACCAGCGATGTCATCTCGATCACCTGGAAACGACCTTGATAATGGGAAACAAATCTTTTCGTTTTGCCTTTTGACACATATGGATTAGTCATCATCACCCATTGTCCTACATGATATTTGGGTAAAGTCACCTTTCTATTGTGAACTTTGTCCTGTCTCTCTAACGCTTTAGTGTTCATTTTTTTCACCTGCGGCCAGATTGTTTTCAACTTTGTGGATAAATCCTTAACAGCCGAAATATTGTTTCCTGGTGGGGTCTTGAGCAATTCAAACGGAGGTGGCATCTTTCGACCAAACAGTACTTCATATGGAGACAATCCTGTACTTTCATGCACTTTTGAGTTATATGCCGCAGTTACAAACGCCAATAGGGTATCCCAATTGTTGTGTAGCGAATTTACATAATAACTTAACATCTTAGCTATTGTAAGATGAACTCTCTCAGTCCAACCATTAGCCTGTGGGTGTAACGCGCTCATTCTCAATTTCTTTACATGCAACAACTTGCGTAACTGTTTCATCAAATCGGACATAAAGTTTGTCCCTTTATCCGTAATTATAGTTTCAGGTGTTCCAAATTACATTATCCATTTATGTGACATGGCGTGAGCTACTGTTTTGGTTCGCTGGTCCGGAATAGCTGTCATAGACACATAGTGCGAAAAATGATCTATTATTGTTAAAACATGGCTATTACCCGCTGGTGTTTGCACAAACGGTCCCAAGGGGTCTAAGCCAAGTGATTGAAAAGGTCTATCCGCTTCCGGTAGTCGTTGCAATACAATTTTCTGATGACTCAGTTCCGCCCGTTGAGCACACGGAATGCAATTCTTTACATACTGATCGACATCTTGCCTATGCATTGACCACCAATAGCTCTGTGCTACCCTCCTTTCCGTTGCTCTTCGAATGACCAGAAAACATTGAATCATGTGCTTGCCTTAAAATTTCGCTTTGCAATTTTTCTGGTATGACTATGCATGGACTATTCCTAGTTTTACGGTACAATATCCCATCTTCCATGACGAACTGTCACTGCGAGGTAAATCGTTGACAATCTGTGTCGGCGGTTTGTGCCTCCTCCCATTCATTCTCATTTATTCCTGAGCATTCCATGGCGCATACTTTACGACTCAGACCATCCGAGTTTCCGAGCGATTTACCTGGTCGATGAATCACTTCAAAATCGTACTGACTAAGACGCAAAACCCACATAGTTAATCTACTCATTGGGTCTTTAAGCCCTAACAACCACTTAAGTGCTGCATGGTCAGTAATCATCTTGAAAGGTCATCCATACAAATAACACCAAAAATAGGTTACTACGAAAATTAATGCCAATAACTCCTTCTCGGTTGATGAGTAACTTTTTTCTGCACTGTTTACCTGTCTGGAATCATATGCTATCAGGTGTTCCTGCCCATCTGTTTCCTGAGATAATACAATACCAAAAGCAAAATTGCTAAAGTCACAAGGAAATATAAACTGTTTACTAAAATCTGGAAAAGCCAAAACCGGACCAAATGTTAACAAATTTTTTAACTTTTGAAAAGCTTCTTCACATTCTGCTGACCAGTGAAATTTTGCTCCCTTCTTCAACAACTGTGTGAAGGGCCTTGCAATTTCCGCAAATTTTGGAATATACCTCCTGTAAAAATTGGCGAGACCTAAATAAGACTGCAACTCTTTTACTTTTGTAGGTGTAGGAAAATTCATTACCTCCTCTACAAGTTTTGGATCTGTGCGTACGCCCTCCTGTCCTATAATATGACCTAAATAACGGACTTCTTGCAACAAAAAATGATATTTTTCCATATGAAAAGTTAACCGCACTGCTTTCAGACGATCGAAAACTTTGCACAAACGGCGCACATGTTCTTGCACGTCCTTTGAGAAAACAATTACGTCGTCCAAATATACCAAACACTGCTTAGGTTTCAGCCCTCGTAACACGCTACCTAGTAACTGTTGGAAGGTTGCCGGAGCATTTTTGAGTCCGAAAGGCATTCGCCGATACTGAAAATGACCTGTAGGTGTTGAAAAAGATGTCTTCGGTCGGTATTCTGGAGCGACCTCCAACTGGTGGTACCCGCTTCGAAGATCCAAGGTCGCGAAGTACCGACAGTGACTCAAATTACCCATAGTTTCAGTGATATGAGGCATTGGGTATGCATTAGATACAGTTTTTTGATTCAGGAGACGATAATCACAACAAAAACGATATGCCTTGCTCCAGTCAGGTGATTTTTTACCCACTATACGACACAAGCGGACCATGGACTACTACTGGTTTCTATTATCCCATCCCTATGCTGTTGATTAATAAATTCCTCCATGACAGGAACACGATATGGACGTTTATACACCGGTGTTTCATTCCCAGTGGGGATGTAATGCAAAACTAACGGTGTGGTGGGCTGTGGAACATGAAAATTAAATAACTCTTTATATTCCGTCAAAAGGTTCCCCATGACTTCTCTGTCTTGCCCTTCTAACTGTGCTACTTTACCCCTCAGTGCGGACCAGCTGGCAGACTCTCTCGCCATTGTGTAATCTGCTGCGAAATCCTTATCCAGTTCATCTTCACCTTTTATCTCCAGATTCGCTATTACGGTACCCCATACTAACTGCACCTCTTCAAGGCCAAAATTATCAATACTGACAGGCACAACCTTTTTCTTCTATCTCCCGCACGTAGGACACGCTAAGGGGCGTAAAACACTTCATTTTATCCAGCGGCTCATTCTCAGATCAAGGTTCAACGACACACAACGAATTTACCGGCACGCTAGCTCCAACATCTGCCCAGATTATTTTCCCTGTACCCATCGGTATAGTATCCTGCGAGTTAACCCTACGGGACCTTGTTCGCAGTTTAGGTGGCCCACCCGACGTCTGGGCGGTTCCTTGCGACAGTAATGGTTTTTTGGCCACAGAACCTAGGTGAAATTGTATCCCATCCAGTTCTACTGTACACTGTTGCAGGTTAACTTTTGTGTGTTGCGCAACCAGGAAATCCAATCCGAGTATGGCATCATAGCTGCTGCCAACTACTGGAAGAACTTCTACTTCACCTGGAAGTTCCTCATTTCCACTTGGAAGTTTAACACCGGTGATCCGATTGACTTCACCTGTCCTCCACCCACGCCACTTAACGCCCAGTGTGGTGGTTTTAATTCTACTTTACCGAGTACATTTCTACTCGCCACAGATACCTGAGACCTGGTATACAATTAAAATTTGCACAGTTTGCCCCTCACCAAGCCAGTCAGAAAAAAGTCTGCCACTGATTCTTCACTAGCATTAATCCTTACCGGGTGTATTACACAGTAGACACACCACCCCTGGCCCGTTTAACTGAGTGGGGTGAGGCCCACCTTGCCAGGACCCATTGCAATTAGGCTCCCAATGACCCCAACGTCTGCATTTCCTGCACTGCACTTCCTTGCAGTCGTGTATAATGTGTCCCATCCGACCACATCTGAAACATTTTATTTCTGCATTAAACACTGCTTTCCTGTCCCGCATCTTTGTTACTGCTTCAACATCCTCTAACGCCACAGAGATTCCGACTACCTCATTGAGAGTCTTAGGGAATTCCATCCTAATCTTGCGGTAGGTTTCGGGTTGTATTCCCCGCAAAAATGCGTCTAGTACACTCTGCTCAGCTTCCTGCAAATGGCTTCATTAACCCTACCGGAATCCGTTGGCTCATAGGTGTAACATTAATTTTTCGAATTCGATCTACAAAAGCTTCTATTGATTCCCCATTCCTTTGATACATTCTATTCAATTGTTCCCGATAATATCTAGACGTATTTTTCCTCTGACACCTTTCCAGCAACCCTTTTTTGAATACTTCAAATGTCCGAGCATGCCTTAATTCTTCATGACATGTAATCTATGCTCTGGCATCCCCAGTTACTTTCAACTTAGCCACACCCAAAAGTGTTTCTGCACCCCAATTTCCCAATTTAGTGGCCATGCTAAGGTTCTAAAAAAAATCATAACATCCTCCCCAGCTTTTCCTGAGAAAGGGGTGACCAAAGACGCAGCGTTAGTGTCAAGAATAACTGCATTAACAGGAAACCGTTCCTTGCTCGCTTCTTTAGACTGAGCAAGCTCTATCTCTAATTCTGACACTCAGTCTAGTAGCTGCTAAATAGCCACCTCGGCTGACACAGACTGCTCCATCACTACCAGCTATCGAATCAAGACTACAGTAAGCCCAGAAAGAAGAACAGGAAGGGAAGACAGACTATGCTACAGGTTCAGACAAACCACCAAACGAAAAATTGGTACTTACTTGTCATGTTGCAGGAGACGTTGATCCATTGTTGCTCTTCTCAGGTGCCACATATCTCCGTCGATTACCAGCCACAATTTCCTCCAAATCCAGGAATAAGACCACCACTGTCACTAATTGTAACAGTAGGGTGTGATGCGCAGGTTGCCCGACTGACACCACTTGTAATAGGATGACCGGAGTGGGTGACGTGGTTGGGGTTGTAGGGCGTGGCTGGGTAGAAGAAGGTGGCTGTTTCTAGCAATCTTCCTCTTTATTGTTGGTTCTTCCAATACATTTTCCGGTAGCTCAGCCCCACCGCTCCTGTCGTGGTGGATACATGCTGATGCGCGCAGCCCGGGGAATGTGACGCCGTGCTCGGTCAGTGGCTGCGCAGGCAGTAGGAGGTTAGCAGCACAAGGCCCGGCCCAGCTCGCCTCCTGCAGACGCTGTGGCTCGTGACGACGCCGGAAGTCGCCGGTGCAGCAGCGGGCAACGATCTTCGCCGGCCGGTCCTCGGGGACAGCGTCACTGTTGACGACGACGTAACAGCGACTGAACGCCCAATAGGTCGAACCGATGCTGACGCCCACCTCCGATGCCCTTAAATAGTGCAGACTGCTGCTGAATCCACCGGTTACGTGGCGCCGTGTTTATTAGAATGTTCTCGATGAGTTGGCTAAGGCAACTGCGCCACAAGCGGCCAGCGCCTGCTTAATTCTGCTAATGTTGCGTTCTGGCTGTTGATGGCTGCCCCGCATGTACGCACATACCGACGCTCGTTGCAAAACTGTGTCACCTGCATAACGCGCCGACCAGCCTTCATTATCTGTCTGCCGTGAGGCTGGCGCATCGCGCACTGATACACACTAAATCACAATTTCGCACCATATTTTCTAAAAGTAACCCCTTGTCCTCTACATAAGTTTTCGATTGATGCTAATGAAAGCTGGAACAGCAATTTAGTGTTAAGTGCACTTTACCCATAAATTTAATGCCTATGTACAAATGCTTGCACCTAGATTCTTGTTTATTATGCTGTTTAGCTTATGTCAACAAAAACAGTGTATGAAAAGTAATATGTCAAAATTTTGCTTAGTGGCTTTTAATTATATAATGTGCTGGGTATTTGTGTCAAAAAACAATAACATAGTGATCATAAACAATGCTCATGTTCTCTTCTCTTCCCTCTAGTGTAAACACTTGTACAAGTGAACTGTGACCCCTGCACCACACCCCACATTACGGTTTCAGTCATAGATTGTATGTAGATTTTCCTCAGCCCATTTTGAAAATTTATATTTGTGCATTGTTTACATTTTGTAGGTAAGTAGATAGGAATTCAATAGATGTGTGTGTGAAACTGTATACCCCCAATTTCTGCAAGAGAAGTGATGGGTAATGAGGTGAAAAACTTTTATAAGATCTAAAAATATGCCTACAGCATGCTTCCTCCATCTAGGTAGCTATATACTAGATGCAAAAATTCTGTGTCAGCTGTTGTGGTGTTGTTGTCTTTTCAAAATTTGTGTTGGGTTTCTGTGAGGAGGAGACTGTGTTTTGTAAAAAAGGGACTAAACTGTAGTTTGATCTGTAGTCTGACACTTTCTGCTTTGATCCTTTATTTATGCGCTGATTTGAAAATGCTCTATTTAGTGCATTAGGAAACACACCTTCTTTGATGCTACAATTGATGAGATATGTTTTTCGATTAACCACAATATTCGCACACTGTTTACATTATTGTGCTGGGAAGGCCATTCCAACGTCCTGAGTGTTTCTTAGCTGTATAGTTATCTTGATTATCTATTCTTCGTTTACTCCCCCAAATTCAAAGCCCTTATATGTTGTGTAGTGTTTTGGGGTGTTGAATTAATCTCTGTCTGAAATTATGGGGCTACAGTTTGTGAAGAATGTTACAAGGACTTTTTTTTGTTTGACTTTCATGTCTGACATTTATTGCTTCTTCTTCTATGTTTGTACATGTTTTGTTGTATTTGTTAATGAAATTCGAGGAGACATGACTTCCATTTGTAGACTGTGCTATTGTTACACTGTGAACATATTTCCTAAGATTTAGCAGTTTTCTTTGAAAATGAGTGGCCAGATGATTTGTACACTATAGAGGTCATTGACATTTTTCTAAGCTTGACTAATCTAGCTGGTAGCTTTAATTTAATTCATTTTTTTCTCTCTGACTGAGAATTATTTTTGTTTTAATTCGAGAACAAGTATTAAAATACCTCAACAGAATTGAATAGAATTCATCCACTTTATTATCTGACTTATTAACTGGTAGACACTGTCCATATTCTCTCTGCATAGTATATTTTTTATTTTTCCAATTTTATTTCAGGCTTCGTTTATGCTGAGTTGTTAATAAACTTTATCATTGTTATTTTCTCAGTTCCAACAGTATACTGCTACAGATGGTGTCCCTTAACCCTTTTCTGAAGTTCGTTAGAGGCTAAGTGAACTGATGTGATGACATACACTCTGACATGTCAGTGAGGTGACTTGGTGGTCCGTTAACGTCCAATGTAAATTGGCTTTGTCACATTTTCGCTCAAAAATGTCAGAAAGAAACGCTCCATTCTTGAACAGGTAACTGTAAAGCCAAATTCACACTGTCTGTCATGGTATCATAATGTCACAGCATCATCACCTCAAGGCACCAGCGTATGGAGGTGTATTTACACTGTCCATCATGTCACAGTGCGTCCAGTCAATTCAAGTTACTTGATCTCAACTCGCATGTCTGCCTCACGTGTTCTTTTCGTGGAAATTGCGATCTCCTCAAGATGGTTATCGACTGTTTTTTATGCACAAAGTGCATGTACACAGCATGATAGTTCATGTACGTGGATGCTGGAGTCCACATTTGTACGAAATTGACATTTATTGGACTCAGATGGTGTACAGTTTGCAGCGATATCACGCATATTAGAGAAAGAAAACAGAAAAGCATATGCGAATAAAAAAATGAAGGGTCGCCATTCCAATTAGGCAAATTAATTTGCAAATATATGTTTAAGAAAATTGAACATTGGTTATTAAAGTTACTTTCCTTGATATTTCCCTTTTGAATAGCGCACAGGACGCTCTGAGCTGTGTGTAGCAGCATTTATCAATAATGCACTCAGCAATAATTATGGGAAGGAAATTTGCACCAAGCTCATAGTAACAACTACACTCAAGATGATTACTTAAACCAAAACTGAACTAAATCTTGACATGAGGGGCTTCTACCTTAACAGACATGGAAAAACACAAATAAAGATAAATAATATCATAAATACACTGTTTATACTCCTCTACCAATATCAGGTTTCCTTAGCTGCATTAATAGTCCAATTATCTTTCTAATATGTGGAGAATATGTTGGGCACCCATAAACTAGTATATTGTCACTAGTCAAACTCAATGATTATTTCAGTAATCACACAAAGCTAATCCTTCACTTCAATTGGAGTAGTTCATCATTTACTTTACAAGACAAAAAATTCAATACAGCTCAATTAACGTCGAAAAAGGAACCATTCTTGACAGAAATCAAAACACCACTAATTTTAAAATGAGCTTAGCTTATTTGTCTTTTTACCACCTGTGAAGCAGGTGTTTTAGACAATAACATTTACACAATCTTGCACTGTATTCCTGCAAAACTCTACTTAGCAATAAAGTAAGAGTACTTTAGCAAAATCCTATCTAACTTCACTTTTGTGGTTATAACTTGAACTTTTACTACTCTTTTTACATTTGACAAAAAATTACTTTGAAACTCTTGAATGCCAGAATTGATCATTCAAAACAGGATACTCGATTTTAGTAACACTTAAGTGAGGACCCTGGATAGGTTCATGATCAGAACAGAAAATATGGTTCCAGACACAGATTTATAACATATGGATTATTATTAAAACCACACACACAACTTAACTGCTCCATGCCATATACATAGCTGGATGCATGAAGTTAGTAGAGCAGTGGCAAAGTTTTGGTGGCAAGTGACATGGTGGCTAACTGTACTCACGGCTCTTGATGTTAGAATGCTCTACAAAATTTCGTCTTGGAGTCGGATTTTCAACATAATACAGCCATTCCTTTTAGCTGAAAATATCATACAGTATAATAGCCAGATCCATATCCGTTGCAAAAATCCTTTGCAAAGCAGCTTCCAATTGCCTCTCTTACCACTGTCGAAGTATACCGTGCTATGGCTAGACACTTACTATGTACCGTTTACACCAAGGGGCCGCCCAGGTCAACCGCCAAAACCACCGCGCCATGCCACTTCCGTTGCAGAGGGACTTTCTATGTCTTTTATATATATTACAAATACAAGTCCCCTAAAAATGAACCAGCTTCCAATAAACATTGCCTTTCTTATAAACATACACATATATAAAAAATTTATTATTTTAGTAAATCATTTTGCTCTTTTCATATATACGTTACACAACTCTAAATTTCCTGACACAAATCAATGACTTTAAATAGCAAAGAATACACACTCCATAATTGCAGATACACAGTTACATAATATAAACCTACTTCTAGTCAATATAAGTGTTACAGTAAGACTCCTATAATCTGAGCTATACTGTCCGTGACATGACGTTATGTGAACCAACCTTAACTTCACGTCTTTTGATGTGGACGTAATAAGAAAAGTAGGAAACTGCATTCATTTAAGAATAAGTTTAAGGCAGATTTAACCACTCAGTAGGCATTGTGAATCCAACACGCCTTTATTTTGTTTTTACAATTTTCTTTTGTTGTCTCTCATATCCTTCAAATGACTGGGCCAGTCATTCCGTGTAAATGATGTTGGTTAGATGCTTCAATTCGTGAACAGTTGCCTCGCTTCTCCGCTATGACGTGGTTGGAACTTTTTTCACACATGCACCTGCAGTGCCACAGCAGTGGCGTCACTTAAGTGCTTCCGTGAACAAAGAGGTAGGCTTGAACAGGAAACGTTAGCGACAGCCCCATACATGGAACAAGTCCCGCCCATACACCCTCCGCCACACGTATCCCATGCTAACTGGAACAGTCGAGGGTAAAGTATTTGGTCCACATAGTGGAGCGCATATTGCATGGTCTTTGGTCATCGTCACTGTGTGGGGCACCTGTTATTTAGCCAGTCTTACTGCGACAGCATTTATTTATTGCTCTCTTTTTGTTGTTATTTATACAGTGAGCGTTAGCTTGTTTGCCGTGCTTTACAGCGTGAGCGCTTGTTCGTCGCCTTTTTTAGTGTGTTGGTTGGAGTGACGGAATTTTCTTTTCCCTCTCCTTTTTGAAATCCACGTTTTTTTCCTATGGTTGCTTGTGTACTAGCAGTGTTGTGCAGTTAAAAGTATTTAAAATGAGTGCATTTAAGTGTGAAATTTGTGGAAACGAATATAATTACCTAAAGACTCTGAGGCAGCATATTTCCAAAGTGCACCCACAACAACTGAACGAAATCATACCTCATGTTACAAATAATAAACTTTCAAGTTTCTGCCAGCGCTACATAAGCGACAAGAGTTTTACTTGTAAAAGAAGATTAAAACGCCACAACGAAACATCCATGGCCTAATGCAGCAGCAGAAGAGGTTGAAGTGTGTGATGTGCACATTTGGAACTGAATCTAAAAAGTGCTGGATTGATCATTTCCAATCCACTCATCAAATAGCGTGAAATCTGGAATTCTCTTAGTGAAGGCGAAACTTTAAAAGTGGAAAGAGGAAATCGAATGTGTTCCACAATCCAGTTTCCTCAAACACAGTGGCATTAAGATTTTTGATGACTGCTCAACGTGTATGTATGTTTGTCATCATTTAAGTCAGTGAATCTCCAAACGTGAAGGGATAAGACACCTAAAAGTGGTAGGTGGTGACAAAGATAATGGAAAGTTCCCCACAGGGATGCAAGTCCTCCACAAGGAAGGAAGGAAGGTGTCTTTTTAAATTTGTGTTGGCTCATGTTGAACACAATCTAGACTTAAGTCATTTGAATCTGACACAACAAGAACCTGGGAACAAAGCTACAGACATTGCTGTAGGATGTTACATGATGATCTGTTTTGTTTTTAGAAAACAGCCTCTTCTGTGGCACATTTTTTCTCTTGTGTCTCCTTTCTGGGCTTGTGAAAGAACAGCTATGGGTTCAAGCAGCATCTACTTTTGCCATCGATGATATCACCTTTTTTGGCTAGGTAACATTCCAGCAACCTTCAAATAATCTTTTTCTTTTCATTTGATAGTGCTCCCTGGGTATCGAAGTTAGCATTTACAGTTACTTGGTCTAAAACTGCATCCCTCCCATTAATCACACACATATCTCCAGCATCAGTAACAAGTGCATCTGACAATTCATGATTTTACAAGGGATTATCACCTCTGCTCTTCAATCCTTTTGTGAATGTGGTTACTCATGTTTAATACTGTAATTAATGCATGTACAAGAATGCCAACGAATGGATACTTCACATTTATTGCACACCAATCTACACTTACAGAAGACATTATTGTCTATCACAAGATAAACTTAAGATGATCTTGAAGCAGGTACTTCCCAACCACTGCGTACCTTAGTAATGAAGTCGCCTACTAAAATAGATTTGTGTGTAATTTAATGTCTTTTACTTTACTAGTTACTGTTCTTTTGACGATCACAATAAGCGTATCAAACAGCTTCACTGTTACAAACATCAATGCAGATATACCTTTGTCCAGTCATTTCACTTGCTTTGCATTACAATATATGTATTTCAGATCCTTGTACATAGTCTCCAGGTGAATGTTTGCGCTGAGTGCAGCTTGCATCCTGTGACAATATGCCCAACATTTCGCATTTTTTTCATAGTAAGTCTTGAAATAATGACCAAATTCGGATGTATCTGGATCACTACAGAGCTTCTGGAGTGCTTTTTGCAGCAATTCTTCAAACATAGCAACTTCTCTCACCTGCATTAATTTCTTAACAAGCTTGTACGCCTCATTTCTGTTGTCCTTGTGCAGAATTTTACTCTTGGTGTTGTTCCTCCACGCTCTATCCACCTGCCAGGCGCAGAGAAATCTCATTTTAGGAACTTTTATCATCCTGTTCCAAACAATACTGTAGGTCTCTGACAAATCTGACATGAATACCTTGAGGCAAAGCTGTCCAACCGGAGAATTCATATAGTTGAAAAATATAGTCAACACATCCCTGTCATTTTCGTCAGAAATGAGGAAAGTGTATGGAAATCTTTGCCTCATATCATCCAGTACTAGTATCCTGGTATATTCAGAATAATAGCCATTTGGACTGAGAGTCCCATCAACACAAATATAATCATTTCCGTATTTTGCTAATAATTCATCATGTGCATTATTAATTATTACTAACATGAAATCTTCGCTTCTTAATCCCATATACAGGTTACTATGGCTTATTGAAGCAGTACACATGGATTATAACATTGCTTAACTTGATGTATCTATGCTTTGATGGTATTGCATCATTCATGTGTGACTGACCAAGAAGCCAAATTATAAGAAGCTGCAAAGTTATGCAACTCCTGCATTGTTGTGAGATATAACCTATCTAAGTTTGAACTCTGCATTGCTGATCAAATTTTGCCAAGAACAATGGGAAACAGGAGTCCTCCAACAGCATGAGCAGCAACGATCTCCAGTTCTTTTGGTGTCAGATTTAGATACTTAAGTCTAGATCATGTCCAACATGAGTCAACCAAAAATTAACAATGCACTTTTGTTCCTTATAGAGGACTTTCATCTCTACACAACACTACCCATTGATTTTGTTGCTTCAAAACATTTTCAGTTCCCTTCACCTTTGGAGATAAATTGACCTGACCAAAGGCAAACATACTTACAAGTCGAGCAATCGTCAACAAATTTAGTGGCATGCTGTTTGACGAATTTGGGCTGTATAGCGCATTCCATTTCCTCTTTCAGCTTATGATCAATCCAAAAATTTTTAGAGTCAGCTTCAAATGTGTACATCACACAGTTCAATGTTTCCTGTCGTGTTATGCCATGAGTGTTTTGTTGGTGGCGTTTTAATTTGTTTTATAAGTAAAATTCTTGTCAATACTCAGCACTGGTAGTAATATGAAGATACGTTATTTGTAACATGAGTTATGATTTCGTTCAGCTGCTGTGGGTTCACTTTGGAAATATGCTGCCTCAGAGTCTTGCAATAATTGTAATAGTTTCCATAAATTTCACACTTAAAACACTCATTTTAAATGCTTTTCATTACACAAAACTGCTAAGAAGTATAGGGTGGTGATTCTTCTGGAAAACCTGGAATTCTCAGGGAATTACATTTTACTGGGCAAATCTCAGGGAATTTCAGGAATTTTATAAAATTCCATAGAATTCTGCATTTTAGTTTAGCATTGAAATTTAATTTTATTAATTGCAAATTTTAAAATACTTAATATTTCAAAGTGTATTAGTTGTATGAATATTATTTCACATAAATTTTCGATGATTAAAAACTATGTTTAAACTACTACTTATGGTTGTATGTAGTGTAACTGAGATAGAAGAAAAGCCATTATTGTGGTTTTCTGCCCCCCTTCCCCTCTTACCATTACTTTATCAGCAGGATGTTGATACAATCATCAGTCTCACACTTGGAATTCTCAGGGAATTTTTTTCCAAGTTTGAGTAGCCACACTGGAAGTAGCTTAGCACTATTAAATTATTATCATCGCTGTCATGTTTTATTTTCTTTGGACTGAAGAGCTGATACTGTTAAATTGAAGTACATCTTCAGGAGTTGCACTATTCCTCAATGTAATTTGAAATACAACCTGGTGGAATAATGTTGTCCTTCAGATTTATTGAGGCTATTGTGACAATCCAAAAAAATCATCTATGTATTATATATTTTTTCTCTGCAGTAGTTTACATCTTTGGGGTTCTTCTCACTGTATATGTATATATGTGGGACTAAAACTATGCATATACTCTGATCCCTGTGAGAGCTTAGTGCTTGTAGCGTGTGTGTTTTCAGTGTAACTGAATGAATGTTAATGTGATAACTCGTTTCTTGTTTTTTAATCAAAGCTATTTGCAGATTCTATTCCCAATTCACTGTATTTTTGGCACCTAGTTTTTTGATCTGATTTATATAATATCCACGTGATGTCATATCTCTATCCTAATTTATTATATTTTGACACCTAATGTAGAGAGTAATTTAATGTACATAGCACATTCCTTTTTATTTTTAGCATTTGCCTTATACTTTGTTGTTTTGTATGATCTTTACCAAGAAATACTGGTTTTCAGTTTTAGATAATTGTATTTATAGGTTTTGTAATTTGTTTCAACCACACTATTATCTGTGTTTCGCCAATTAAATTACTTGGCTCTCTTCAAGAGTAATCACACCGAATTATCTTCTTTGTTTCAAAGGAAAGCCTTTTGAGAAGGATTCAAATTTTGTATGCAGTGGGAAAAATGGTTTTTGTTGTTGTTGAAGTGTTCAGTGTGTAATATTTCATTTTAGTAAGCACTTTTAATCCTCGGTGATAATCAAGAGTGTTTCATTCCTAACCATTAAACTTCGTCATTGATAAACTGTTTAGTGCATCACCCTACCAAATCCAGTTGATTGATTATTTTGAACTACAGATATCCGATAGTAGGTCACGTACAACTTATTCTCACATTTGTTTTATTCAGATGTCTATAGCAGTTATAAGAATAGCACTGTCAATAAAGGTTTATTCTTCCAGCATTTGTGTCTTGTTGATTCTTTGTCCATTTTACATAATTGGGCACTGATGACATTGCAGTCGACCACCCCACAAACCATACATCTACATTATCATTTTACACAATAAGTAATTACCAATTGGAAATATGAAGTGGTACCATTGAAAGCCTATCGCTTATTGAGGTTGATAAGTATTTATTATTGAAACTGTCATCCTAGCAATGTTATGTAGTGATTTACACCTTACAAATGGTGCTGCATTGCTTCTCAGTAAAATTACATAATGTATGGTCTCAGCTCTCACCCATCACAAAAATCCGACTTTTGTAGTGTGCTGCCTATATCCTTCACGGTACCTGTGGTTGCCTGAGTTGTGTACCAATGTTGACAACTTTCAGGGCTATCTCATTGTGTCTCTGCTGTATATAGATCTTAATGTGTAATTCTTCACGTAACGGCTAAGATTTGATCACAAGGATTCTTTCTGGTTAGCCAGACATGCACAGCAGTGTGAAAATACTTTAGAAATTGATATCAAACAACAGAAAATTCAGGATGGAATAACAGGACGTATATGCCCCAGGGCAACCGGGAAAAATCCAGGAATTTTTTCATCCAGAGAAAACCAGGAAAAACCAGGGAATTTTTTAGAATTTCAGAAATGTTCATTGATTTAGTTTTCAGTTAAATTTTTGTTGTTATGACTGGTAAAAACTGATACTCCAACAAAGAATTTCACTTTAGGCCACTGAAAAATAATACTGCAGTAATAAAACATAAATGAGAGGGAAAAAAAATAAAACTTATGTTGCAAAGGAAATTCACCAATTAGAACAACTAAACACAGTGGACACACAAGCGCCTACCAACAGCAAAATGTGTTAGAGGCTTTAGAATGAAGACTATGCGATATTTCATAACAATGAAGTGCCTCTGGTGAGCTTGACATCACAATTGTTTGCATTAGGTTCGTTTGAGCAGTTGCCAGTGGGCTTATGCATATGTTCAGTAGTGTTGTAACGTCTACGCTCGGGCGTACGTTAACTCTTTAAAGCCTGTTCTATGGTAAGTTGACGGGCTTCACCTTATAAGAAAGGATTTTAGTAAATATGTTGACCTTGTGTACCTGAATGGAGGCAAAATCAGACTTACACCCACTCAGTAACAACAATGATACGTCAAGCAAGTCTAAAGTGCAACTACACGTTAGGACGGGCAAGAAACATACATCTACATCTGCATCTACATTTATACTCCGCAAGCCACCCAACGGTGTGTGGCGGAGGGCACTTTACGTGCCACTGTCATTATCTCCCTTTCCTGTTCCAGTCGCGTATGGTTCGCGGGAAGAACGACTGTCTGAAAGCCTCTGTGCGCGCTCTAATCTCTCTAATTTTACATTCGTGATCTCCTCGGGAGGTATAAGTAGGGGGAAGCAATATATTCGATACCTCATCCAGAAACGCACCCTCTCGAAACCTGGCGAGCAAGCTACACCGCGATGCAGAGCGCCTCTCTTGCAGAGTCTGCCACTTGAGTTTGTTAAACATCTCCGTAACGCTATCACGGTTACCAAATAACCCTGTGACGAAACGCGCCGCTCTTCTTTGGATCTTCTCTCCTCCGTCAACCCGATCTGGTACGGATCCCACACTGATGAGCAATACTCAAGTATAGGTCGAACGAGTGTTTTGTAAGCCACCTCCTTTGTTGATGGACTACATTTTCCAAGGACTCTCCCAATGAATCTCAACCTGGTACCCGCCTTACCAACAATTAATTTTATATGATCATTCCACTTCAAATCGTTCCGCACGCATACTCCCAGATATTTTACAGAAGTAACTGCTACCAGTGTTTGTTCCGCTATCATATAATCATACAATAAAGGATCCTTCTTTCTATGTATTCTCAATACATTACATTTGTCTATGTTAAGGGTCAGTTGCCAGTCCCTGCACCAAGTGCCTATCCGCTGCAGATCTTCCTGCATTTCGCTACAATTTTCTAATGCTGCAACTTCTCTGTATACTACAGCATCATCCGCGAAAAGCCGCATGGAACTTCCAACACTATCTACTAGGTCATTTATATATATTGTGAAAAGCAATGGTCCCATAACACTCCCCTGTGGCACGCCAGAGGTTACTTTAATGTCTGTAGACGTCTCTCCGTTGATAACAACATGCTGTGTTCTGTTTGCTAAAAACTCTTCAATCCAGCCACACAGCTGGTCTGATATTCCGTAGGCTCTTACTTTGTTTATCAGGCGACAGTGCGGAACTGTATCGAACGCCTTCCGGAAGTCAAGAAAAATAGCATCTACCTGGGAGCCTGTATCTAATATTTTCTGGGTCCCATGAACAAATAAAGCGAGTTGGGTTTCACACGATCGCTGTTTCCGGAATCCATGTTGATTCCTACATAGTAGATTCTGAGTTTCCAAAAACGACATGATACTCGAGCAAAACACATGTTCTAAAATTCTACAACAGATCGACGTCAGAGATATAGGTCTATAGTTTTGCGCATCTGCTCGACGACCCTTCTTGAAGACTGGGACTACCTGTGCTCTTTTCCAATCATTTGGAACCTTCTGTTCCTCTAGAGACTTGCGGTACACGGCTGTTAGAAGGGGGGCAAGTTCTTTCGCATACTCTGTGTAGAATCGAATTGGTATCCCGTCAGGTCCAGTGGACTTTCCTCTGTTGAGTGATTCGAGTTGCTTTTCTATTCCTTGGACACTTATTTCGATGTCAGCCATTTTTTCGTTGGTGCGAGGATTTAGAGAAGGAACTGCAATGCGGTCTTCCTCTGTGAAACAGCTTTGGAAAAAGGTGTTTAGTATTTCAGCTTTACGCTTGTCATCCTCTGTTTCAATGCCATCATCATCCCGGAGTGTCTGGACATGATGTTTCGAGCCACTTACTGCTTTAACGTAAGACCCGAACTTCCTAGGATTTTCTGTCAAGTCGGTACGTAGTATTTTACTTTCGAATTCACTGAACGCTTCACGCATAGCCCTCCTTAGGCTAACTTTGACAACGTTTAGCTTCTGTTTGTCTGAGAGCTTTTGGCTGCGTTTAAACTTGGAGTGAAGCTCTCTTTGCTTTCGCAGTAGTTTCCTAACTTTGTTGTTGTACCACGGTGGGTTTTTCCCGTCCCTCACAGTTTTACTCGGCACGTACCTGTCTAAAACGCATTTTACGATTGCCTTGAACGTTTTTCCATAAACACTCAACATTGTCAGTGTCGGAACAGAAATTTTCGTTTTGATCTGTCAGGTAGTCTGAAATCTGCCTTCTATTACTCTTGCTAAACAGATAAACCTTCCTCCCTTTTTTTATATTCCTATTAACTTCCATATTCAGGGATGCTGCAACGGCCTTATGATCACTGATTCCCTGTTCTGCACTTACAGAGTCGAAAAGTTCGGGTCTGTTTGTTATCAGTAGGTCCAAGATGTTATCTCCACGAGTCGGTTCTCTGTTTAATTGCTCGAGGTAATTTTCGGATAGTGCACTCAGTATAATGTCACTCGATGCTCTGTCCCTACCACCCGTCCTAAACATCTGAGTGTCCCAGTCTATATCTGGTAAATTGAAATCTCCACCTAAGACCATAACATGCTGAGAAAATTTATGTGAAATGTATTCCAAATTTTCTCTCAGTTGTTCTGCCATTAATGCTGCTGAGTCGGGGGGTCGGTAAAAGGAGCCAATTATTAACCTAGCTCGGTTGTTGAGTGTAACCTCCACCCATAATAATTCACAGGAACTATCCACTTCTACTTCACTACAGGATAAACTACTACTAATAGCGACGAACACTCCACCACCGGTTGCATGCAATCTATCCTTTCTAAACACCGTCTGTGCCTTTGTAAAAATTTCGGCAGAATTTATCTCTGGCTTCAGCCAGCTTTCTGTACCTATAACGATTTCAGCTTCGGTGCTTTCTATCAGCGCTTGAAGTTCCGGTACTTTACCAACGCAGCTTCGACAGTTTACAATTACAATACCGATTGCTGCTTGGTCCCCGCATGTCCTGACTTTGCCCCGCACCCGTTGAGGCTGTTGCCCTTTCTGCACTTGCCCGAGGCCATCTAACCTAAAAAACCGCCCAGCCCACGCCACACAACCCCTGCTACCCGTGTAGCCGCTTGTTGCGTGTAGTGGACTCCTGACCTATCCAGCGGAACCCGAAACCCCACCACCCTATGGCGCAAGTCGAGGAATCTGCAGCCCACACGGTCGCAGAACCGTCTCAGCCTCTGATTCAGACCCTCCACTCGGCTCTGTACCAAAGGTCCGCAGTCAGTCCTGTCGACGATGCTGCAGATGGTGAGCTCTGCTTTCATCCCACTAGCGAGACTGGCAGTCTTCACCAAATCAGATAACCGCCGGAAGCCAGAGAGGATTTCCTCCGATCCATAGCGACACACATCATTGGTGCCGACATGAGCGACCACCTGCAGATGGGTGCACCCTGTACCCTTCATGGCATCCGGAAGGACCCTTTCCACATCTGGAATGACTCCCCCCGGTATGCACACGGAGTGCACTTTGGTTTTCTTCCCCTCCCTTGCTGCCATATCCCTAAGGGGCCCCATTACGCGCCTGACGTTGTAGCTCCCAACTACCAGTAAGCCCACCCTCTGCGACTGCCCGGATCTTGCAGACTGAGGGGCAACCTCTGGAACAGGACAAGCAGCCATGTCAGGCCGAAGATCAGTATCAGCCTGAGACAGAGCCTGAAACCGGTTCGTCAGACAAATTGGAGAGGCCTTCCGTTCAGCCCTCCGGAATGTCTTTCGCCCCCTGCCACACCTTGAGACGACCTCCCACTCTACCACAGGTGAGGGATCAGCCTCAATGTGGGCAGTATCCCGGGCAACCACAGTCGTAGTCCGATCGGGGGATGCGTGGGACGAGCTGGCCGTCCCCGACAAACCCCCATCCGGACCCCCACAGTGATGCCCATTGGCAACAGCCTCAAGCTGTGTGACCAAAGCCAACACTGCCTGAAGCTGGGAGCGAAGGGATGCCAACTCAGCCTGCATCCGAACACAGCAGTTGCAGTCCCTATCCATGCTAAAAACTGCTGTGCAAAGAACGTCTGAACTAATCTACAGAGAGCGCAAACAAAACGACACAAAATTGAAACGGTTATTAAAATACAAGATTGCCTAGTAAATGCAGTAATGCTGCCACTTGTGCACTGCTGACACACTGCTCGGCGGCGGAAGGAGACTACGCGATTTAACACTATTCGAGTACTAAAACGCGATGCTACAACTCTCAAATACTATAATACGCCCGAAATTTATGAATTAAACAATGCAAGTACCAAAAACACGCAAAGAAATTAAGAATTAAACTATGTAACAAATGAGTGAGCTAGGAGTATACGACTTGCTGCTGCAGCTGCTTATCCAACGGCGGCAGGGAGCACACAGCAGATGCTACCAATTGTTAATAATATGGTCACCAGCCTAATTAGGCATTAAGTGAGTTTTTTCCTTGTACAAGTGGATGTACGTACAAGCATAACAACACATAGTAATACTGCATTATATGGTAAATTTTAGAACCAGAAAAATCTACTGAACTAATATTTTCCCTTTCTGTACTAATTTGGACAAGCTATAAATACACAACATTACACTATAATGATTACTACAAACTGCGTTTTGTCTATTGATCCGACTGAAATCGGGCATAGGTTACCCTAGAAATAGCACTTTTGAAACACACATACAATGTCAATTTTAAGAAGGGTAAAACACTGATAAATTTAGGTTTTATATTGACTTTAACTTTGCTGGTCAAATCAGTTCAGTGCACTTCAGAATTCAAATGAATAGAAAAGAAAAAAAGGGGGGACCCTGAAACTATAATGATCACTGTAGTGAAAGTTTGATTATTGAGAGCATTAAGCATTCAAGATTTTCAAAATATGATTTACCACTCTTTTTGTCTTATTTCCTGCTCATTTAACTACCGTTATTTTTGGCTCAATTTAAATAAACTTCATTACTAAACCAATTTCAACATTATCTTCCAACTTTGTCATACCTATATTATTCGTCCAGTATTCATTAACAACAAAGATCTTTAAACATCATTTTAACATTGATAGGTCTGCAGGTAATTATTATTAACATAAACTTTAAATCTTCATCTTAGGATACTCGGATTGCACAACATGTGGAAAGGACCCTGTCGAGGTTAGTTGTGAGGATAATTAATTGATAGGACAGTTCTGGTAAAATTTAAGTTGTTATTGAACAGTATGTAGCAAAGGTGACACTGGTCCACACGAATACAGTACTGAAAGTTTCAACCTGTTCGTATCGATGAGGTGGTCGGCAGGCGGCGAGACGGCGAGGCACAAAGCACACGTGCAATTACAGCAATGGCTCATGAAATATCGGCACTTTACTTCTTCATGGCGTCGCAATGCTTTTCCATTTAGTGCCTATGAAATATTGTCATGCTGTATAGACGTCGGAAACAGCGCATCCGAGGCTCAACAAAACTACTTTTTCCAGGAGAGCCTCCTCGATCCAGCACTTGTTTCTCAGATCGATGCCCAACTCCGACTAACACTACTGCTGAGCCCATTATGCCGTGCAGCGCCCATGTGTATTTTCCCATGCTCGCCTGCCTCCACCTTTTACCGCTCCCCTACAGACAGGGTATTCACCAAAGGTTTTACATTCCACATATTCTAATACATTGCCTATGTATGGACCAGGTGTACAAATACAACTTTCACATCTTACAATAGTTTCAACATTAGGTACACTTCCCTTCGATTACAACATTGCTTGAAATTTGACATAAATATTAAAATTTACATCGAAAATTGTTTATAGCTTCTTCAACATAATGGCATGAAACAAAAAAGAAATGAAATCAGAACATCGATTATACTAATTTATTGAAATTCAGAAGAAAAAAATTTATTACATATACAGTAGGATAACGTTAGTGTTGTTACAGTGTCACATATGAGTAGTACCTTCTCCCACTTCTGGCTGTTTGAACTACAGTTCTTAGCTATATCAGTAATAGTAACAAGCAGGAAGATGCTGTCGCACCCAAGCTGCCAAACTTGCACATGCACTGAGCAGTCTGAGTTGTAGTGAGGTGAGGAGTAGTCTCACATCAACCATGTTTATGTTTGGTGATTTTGCTGTTTCCTCTTTGGTCACAACTCTCAGGCCAAATAAAAACAAAACCTATTTCTGTGACCAGAAACTATAAAGTGAATTAAAATACATTCACATAACTGCAGAAGGTTAAAGTATGTTAATTTCAGTTTTCTGATTTCATTTTATTTTCAGGTTTTTGGCTGTCAGGCATTAATTTCCTTGCAGAACAATGAAGTTATTTTTGTTGATTTCCTAAAAAAATGGCTTTAATTAATCTTTGATGCAGAGGCAGTCAATTTATTTGAAACGCTATTGGCTAGTGTCAACTGTTTGCGAAATTTCAAGTGGACATTTTTACCTTCTGAGACGAATGGCATTATGCCATAAAAAAGAGCTAAACATGAAATAATAACAGTACTGGTACTCCAGGAAAATTTGCATCCCAAAAACCACACTGAAAAGTTTAACATCAGATTGGGGCCTAGTTGTTTGTGAATCTGGACATACAAATGTGCATTTTACTATGGTTTACGAAGTTTCGATGCTCTTGGAGTATCCTCTGATGTCTTGTTTCGTCTATGACGTAATGTAAGATCTCTTAACGCTATATATGTACGAACATAGGGGCTACCTATATCATCGTAGCTGCGCACGCACAGTAACGCCGTTTTCTGGCGCCCTCTGACAACTGCTGGAAAGAATTCTAACAGGTCGCGGGAAAATATTGTGATTGGTGGTTTGAAAAGCGTTACTTTCAAAGTACACTTCATTTTATGCAACATGAATTATGCTATGTGTGCAAACGCGCTTTGAACTTCTTAAACCACAGAGTGTTTGATTCTCATTTAAAGCTTAGCACCTTGAGGGCCAACCACTTAGAAGAATTTCGAGCTGAGAAAACCAGACACTTATGTAATTGTTTAAAATTTCCTGGTACATTTGTGTGATGTATCTAAGAATAACACACCCAAAAAAGATAAATGTTTTATGCAAAAGTTTTCAATAGTGCATCGCAATCTCGATTTCAATACTTCAGAAACTAATGTTCTGTGTTTGGTGGCATTCGACAATATACACTATGTGATCAGAAGTATCCAGACACCTGACTGAAAATGACTTACAAGTTTGTGGCTCCCTCCATTGGTAACGCTGGAATTAAATGTGGTGTTGGCCCACCCTTAGCCTTGATGACAGCCTCCTCTCTCGCAGACATACGTTCAATCAGGTGCTGGAAGTTTTTTTGCGTAATGGCAGCCTATTCTTCACGAAGTGCTGCACTGAGGCGAGGTATCGATGTCGCTCGGTGAGGCCTGAGACGAAGTTGGCGTTCCAAAACATCCCAAAGGTGTTCAATAGGATTCAGGTCAGGACTCTGTGCAGGCTAGTCCATTATAGGGATGTTATTGTCGTGTATCCACTCCGCCACAGGCCGTGCATCATGAACAGGTGCTTGATCATGTTGAAATATGCAATCGCCATTCCCGAATTACTCTTCAACAGTGGGTAGCAATAAGGTGCTTAAAACATCAGTGTAGGTCTGTGCTGTGATAGCGCTGCACAAAACAACAAGGGGTGCAAGACCCCTCCATGAAAAACACAACCACACCATAACACCACCGCTTCCGAATTTTACCGTTAGCACTACATATGCTGGCAGATGACGTTCACCAGACATTCGCCATACCCACACCTTGCCATCGGATCGCCACATTGTGTATTGTGATTCTTCACTCAAATGGTTCAAATGGCTCTGAGCACTTTAGGACTTAACATCTGAGGTCATCAGTTCCCTAGAAGTGAGAACTACTTAAACATAACTAACCTAAGGACATCACACACATCCATGCCCGAGGCAGGATTCTAACCTGCGACCGGAGTGGTCGTGTGGTTCCAGACTGGAGCGCGTAGAACCGCTCGGCTACACGATTCTTCACTCCACACAACGTTTTTCCACTGTTCAATCGTCCAGTGTTTACGCTCCTTACACCAAGCGAGGAGTCGTTTGGCATTTACCAGCGTGATGTGTGTCTTATGAGCAGATGCTCGACCAGGAAATCCAAATTTTCTCACCTCCTGCCTACCTGTCATAGTACTTGCAGTGGATCCTGATGCAGTTTGGAATTCCTATGTGCAGGTCTGGATACATATCTGCCTATTACACATTACAACCATCTTCAACTGTCGGCAGTCTCTGGGTCAACAGATGAGGTCGGCCTGTACACTTTGTGCTGTACGTGTTCCTTCACGTTTCCACTTCACTACCACATCGGAAACAGTGGACCTAGGGATGTTTAGGAGTGTGGAAATCTCGAGCACAGACATATGACACAAGTGACATCCAATCGCATGCCCATGTTCGAAGTCCGTGAGTTCTGCAGAGCGCCCTATTCTGCTCTCTAACGATATCTAATGACTACTGAGATCGCTGATATGGAGTACCTGGCAGTAGGTAGCAGCACAATGCACCTAATATAAAAAACACATGTTTTTGGGGGTGTCCAGATACTTTTGGTCACATAGTGTACTTTCGTAATAGGAAGTATGCAGCATATACGTTGCTGCACATCAAAGATCTTTCCAAAATGCATTTTTTTCCTGCAGTTCATTTCCTAACGTGCCATTAAGTTCTACGCCAGTGTATAAAACTTTAAACATTCATTGGATTGATAAGTTTTACAGTTCCGAGGGAAAGTATAATGTCACTTAATATGGAAAAAGTGTATTTTCACCTGGGAGAAAGTGTACTTTCAACCGGGAGACCCAGGAAAAATCCGGGATTCTTTTTCCTTGTCCGCATATACACCCTGAATAACAATGATATTAAGAAAAGGATAGACTGATGATATGTAGATGAGCTGTTGAGTTGCTGAAAAATACAACAAAAATACTGCTATAGATGTGTACTTGTTGCCGAAATGTCTTCTTCTAAGGTAGAAAATACACATATTGATGCAATCAAAACTCTCCCACAAGTGAAGACTATGTCTTTCTGGCTGAGTACTCACATATGTAGCAGTCTTTTTGTTGTGCCTGCCTCAATATCTCATCCATGTGGTGAGTTGTAATGTAGACTTTTCAAAATTGAAATATTAGACCCCATGCAGCAAACAATTTGTAAAATTGGAAGTGTTGTGGAGATATGTGAAAACTCTTAGAATAATTTCCATCTTCATTTGTCATCAGCGGTATTTTCACACGAGACTTGGGAACTCTAAGCCTTTACAGTGAACTTGATTTTCAGTGATTATTCAACTGTCAGGAAACAAAGCTAAAAGATTCTTTGCATGAGAGGGGGGACCTTACATTAATGAGGTACAGTAGGTTAAGTGTTTGTCTGTGAGTATTGATTCCGCATAAAATTCCATTCACAATCTGCACAGTTTTTATAGCCACCTAGTGTCACCTTCTGCATCTAGCTGTTGTATATCCTTACAGCATACTGTTATGAAATACTCTTTTATGTATGCTACAATAATCATACACCCACACGCACAAATTCGTAAGGCAAGTGAATCCTTAACACAGTGAAGTAAACAATTTTCGCCGGACGAAGTGGCCGAGCGGTTCTAGGCGCTACAGTCTGGAACTGCGCGACCGTTTCGGTCGCAGGCTCGAATCCTGCCTCGGGCATGGATGTGTGTGATGTCTTTAGGTTAGTTAGGTTTAAGTAGTTCTAAGTTCTAGGGGACTGATGACCTCAGAAGTTAAGTCCCATTGTGCTCAGAGCCATTTGAACCATTTAAACAGTTTTCTCAAAGTACATTCTGTTCTGTATTTTTATGATTATGATGTGTTCTCTGGGCGACATACTATTTTACTGTGGCCATGAATAATGTATTCCAGCTTTTATTAACCAAGGACAAAACACATTTAATTATGTGTTGCAGCTTCTGTTTTGTCTCATTTCTTCAGTGTTCGGGGAATTCCAAAATCTATAAACAAGAGTTTTATTTCACAATATCAAGAAAAGGACTGATTGCAAGTCACTGTAAAGATGACACAATGAGCTGCAGACAGACACACCAAGAAGACTGCTACACATGTGAGCCACCTGGGAACAGCACATCTGCAGAGATGGTAATCCCTTGCCCTGTATGCTAAAGGTTTCACAAAGACCTTCACAGACAGACACCACCCCTGTGCAAGGTCTATGTGGAGGATCTGCCCAGTCCACTAGCTCTGCACTTTCTGTTCCAGTCTGGTCACAGGCTTCTCTTACCCCATAAAAGAGATAAGGCCTCCTTTGATAGCAGGTGTTACATATAACAGCTCTGCTGCAGTCATCGTTCAGCTTTTTATATTGGTATGACTGCCAGCCAACTGTCTGCAAAGATAAATGTCCACCCCCAAACTGTGGCCCAGAACAAAGTGGATCATCTTTTGGCAGAACACGCAGCTTATGTACACTACTTGATTTCAATAGCTAATTCACAACCCAGGCCATCTGGATCATCCCATTCACCACCAGCTTTTCTAAACTACACAAATAGGAGACATACTTACAACAGCTCTGAAATCATCCCATCCCTGACCTACACCAACCTACTGACCCCACATCGTCCATCAAACTGTTTCCAGCCCCCTCTGACTTGTCATCTCACCCTCATTTTGTGTTGTTCCCTGCTATTGCATCCACTGGTCTTTCTTCCTTCTCTGCCTTTCTGCTTGCTGCTCTCACATTTTCCCTATCTTCTCCCTCCGGTGCTGCATCTGTCATCCGTATCTTGCCACCTCTAGTCACAGTGTGTCCCTCACCCATATCGCACTGTTCCTTCCCCTTCCCTGCCCTACTCTGGATTGTTGTTCTGGTTCAACGCATTTCTTTTGCAGTCTGGCTGGAGGTAGCGGTCATGTGTGTGAGGTGTTCTAGCTCGTGTGAATGTGTGTGCCTTTCTCTTTTCTGAAAAGGGCATTGGCTGAAAGCTTATATGCAGACACTCTTCATTGTGTATGCGTGCAACTCAATGTTCTTTATGGAGAGTGGCAATTTACCCTTTCATAATATTGTTGACTTTCCATGCTTAGATTTTTATTTGAAACATGAATGGAAGATCAAAATTGTGAACTGGCAGGTGTTGAATGCAGGTGCCTCATTATCTAGAGCAATGCACTCACCAGTGGGGATACTTCAGTCTTCCCATCAATGTTTTCAGAGCAAATGATTTCATCTGTAGGCAAGAGAACTGGAACAAGAAATGCAAGAATACAAGTACACGAGAGAAATGAAAGAGCGAGGTTAGTGGAGAGTATACATAAAAAAAACCACATTTGTACATAATCCAATTTAGTTATCTGCAGATGACTGAAGAAAGCACACTCTACCTTGTTACTTTACATGGAGAATCTGTCAACACTGAAACTTCAGCTTGATATCCTCGTGGTCACATATTTATATTGAAATGAGCTGTTGCATTATGAATCCTCTGACAGCACAAACAAAACTTAGTGTACATTATAAAGCTAATGTAGACATGTGTTTGTACATTTTTGTGAGAAAGAGCCCTCATGGACGCAAATGGTTACTAGTGATGGTTTTTTCTGGAATGGCCTGGATATAGACGAGGATTTACTGGGGGAAAATAAAGAAACAGTCGAGGACAAGTGTAGACAGATAGTAGTGTCTGTTAATATGCACGGCCTACGTGTTGATTGACACCGGTGCAGAATTGAGTGCTGTATCTGGGAAAATATTTGAGTTACTGAAAGACAGACCTGGCATCGAAGTTATGCCAGTAACAGGAGTGAAAATTATTGGTGCTACTGGGAAGGCCAGTAAACCGGTCACAAAACAGATTTTTGTCAACTTCGAGATATGTGGGGCACGATTTGAACAAGAGTATGTCGTCGTGCCAGACTTAACTACGAAAGTAATTATCGGGTTAGATTGGCTATTAAAGTACCGTGAGTTATTAATTGCAAAAGCAAAACTTTGTCATGTACGTCACAAGATAAAACAATAGTAGTTAGTTTTGACGAGGCAGGAGATGGTGTGCATAGGCAATACCAGCCTATACACATTGTTAACTGGCCGGATGCCACTGATGTAGGCATGAATTTTAACTACTGTAACGTGAGGAATCTAGGCATTGACAATAGTGTAGAATGTGAATTGTAAAGTATTGTAGACAGTGTGTCAAACGTAACACACGAACAAAGATGAGGCCTGTATGAAGTTATAATGACGAATAGGACTGTGTTTTCAGACAAACCGAGTATTGGTGTGAAAAAAATCGTTTGCGAGAAGTAATGAAGCTAAAAGCCGATGCTCGCATATGTCGTCATGATGCTAAAGCGCGTTTTGCTAAGTTTGCAATCGGAGACTAAGTACTTGTAAAAGCTCGTGAGAAATCGAGCGAGATAGACAATGAAATCTCCAAATTTAAGTTTGTTTATAATGGACCATATAAAGTCATTGGTATACCTCACACAAATGCTTATTGCTTAGAGTATCCAAGCTCTGGAAAACTATTAGGTATACGGAACGTTGTAGACTTGAAATTGTACCAACCTAGGATTGACTAACTTTACCCCCTTTCAAAATTAATTTCCACCAGTTTCATTTGCATTTTTCCTTTCATTTAGATGTCACCCTTTCCTCCCTCTTTCCCGAAAGATTAACTTCGGTGACAATTGCTTTTCCCAAATTCCCACTAGGTACACACGGTTTAATTTTTCACTGTCATTAAGGTCGGTAACTGAGGGGGAGGTTACACGTGGGTTAAATTTGGAGATTTCATTGTCTATCTCACTCGATTTCTCATGAGCTTTTACAAGTACTAAGTCTCCGATTGCAAACTTAACAAAACGCGCTTTAGCGTCATGACGACATATGCGAGCATCAGCTTTTAGCTTTATTACTTCTGACAAACATTCTGTTTTCACACTATACATGTCAACCTTCAGTTGCCACGCTTTTAGTGCTAATTATATGTGCAATAACCTTTCTTTTTCAGTTATTATAGTAGTTGTCCATAGGACTGGCGACCGTAATTTTCCCCAAATCTCAAATATCTAATTACCGCTAGTTAATTGTTAACATAACGGCTGCACATTTACTTTCTTTATTAACTTTACCAATTTTCAAAATTAATTTCTACCAGTTTCATTTGCATTTTTCCTTTCATTTAGATGTAATCCTTTGCTCCCTCTTTACCGAGAGATTAACTTCAGTGATGATTGCTTTTCCCAAATTTCCATTAGGTACGCGCAGTTTAATTTTTCACTGTCATTAAGGTTGGTAAGTGAGGAGGAGGTTACAGTTACCAACCTTAATGACAGTGAAAAATTAAACTGCGCATACCTAATGGAAATTTGGGAAAAGCAATCGTCACCAAAGTTAATCAGTTGGTAAAGAGGGGGGAAAGGGTTACATCTAAATGAAAGGAAAAATGCAAATGAATCTGGTGGAAATTAATTTTGAAAAGGAGTAAAGTTAACAAAGAAAGTATGTGCGGCCGTTACGTTAACAAATAACTAGCGGTAATTAGATATTTGAGATGTGGGGAAAATTATGGTCGCCAGTCCTATGGACAATTACTACAGTAACTGAAAAAGATAGGTTATTACACCTATAATTAGCACTAGCAGTGTGGCAACTGAAGGTTGACATGTGTAGTGAGAAAACTGAAAGTTTCTCAGAAGTAATAAATTTCGCTAAACTCTGACTTAATTTAGCAAAAGAATTAATAAAACTGGAAAATTGACAGTTAATTTAGTGACTGAAATTAATAGTCTGCTTTGTTTCTGAAGCACTACGAAATTCAATAAAATAAGGTTAGTCTTGGGCTACCTCAACAATCATCTCAAAGGCTACTTGAATCTACACAATTTAGAAATAAGAGATTTAACTTTGAACTTGAATTTAATGATTCTGAACAATTAACAATAGTAAAATTTAGTACGTACCAAGCTGAGCTGTAGTCACAGATAAGCTAAAATATGGTAACAAAACTCGCATTCATAATTTGTGCTTGTGTAATCTAAATATTGTAGCCAGCTATGAATACTTTAACTGAACTTTGAAATTAAGGCAGTGAAGTGGAATAATATTACTTTAATGCTGGCGTTTGAATTTCAATGACACTCGGGTTGATTCCGGAAAAGGAAGGGACCCTGCTGGGTAATGCAATTGGGACAATGAGCAACAAATGTTCACGCTAAGTTGCTGTAATTATAGTTACGAAAATGGAACAGTTTGAAAAGCTGAGGTCTGCCATACAGTTCTAAAACTTTACGTGCTTCCAGTCTTCCTTGTTGGTTGATTGAAGGTTTGAAGCCGTCGATCGAGGAGGTGGCGACAGTCACTCATTGTCGGCCGTCGCTGTTGCAGAAGCTGGATGTTGGCGCGCCTTCTTCTCGACACGGTCACCAGGCGAAACGGGCTCTTGATGTGCGCCAGCTAATGCTTCCCGTCTCCGACACCGTGTCAGAAACTATCATACCAAGTCGAGCGCAATTACATGCTGCCCAACGCCGAAAGCGCGGCAACTCGCGGGAGCGTTACGCAACACACCTGCTCCACTGCACCACCCCAGCCAGACTCCCCCTCTGCCCGCGCTTCACGCGACAGAGTTAACACTACCAAAGATCCTAAACACTTTGGTTCTCCACATGACCTATCGATGTATTCGTTCGATAGCATAGTTTTCTCTAGGCAAGACCCAGCGTAAAAATACAAATAGTATTTACAAAACAAACCAAATATACATCGACATAAATGCATAAATATATATACATACAAATAGTAAAACAATTACAATATACAAAGACACAGAAACGTCATATCTTCAGGTAACAAAAAAAGGAAAAACATTTATAGTACAATAGATGGAAATAGGAGAATATGCATTTCCGGCGTTACATGTGCCCTACATTGTCTGAGGATGTTCGTGTAACCTAAACAGAGTCAGAAAATGTCCCAAAAAAGAAACAGCGGAAATGCATATGCTCAAAACATGAACAAAATTTAACATTTGTCTAATTAACCATAAATTAATTTTTAGACCATAATAATTGAGTTGAGACACTCCTAATCTTATTCCACTCTGTCATCTTACATAAAAGAAAACAGGTTGACAACATATTAAAATTCATAGAAAACATAGAAAATGGTTTAGCTATTCTAAAATCATCAAAATTCCTAACAGTATCAAGAAATGGAATTCTGTTTACAAAATTAATCAGAGTACATGGTCATAAAAAACAGGTATATCAAAATACGCAAATTAATAATTAATTACATAGAATACACATTTTATATAACCTTTTCATAATTAATATTCTTGTTATGAGAGACCACTTAACGTGAAACAAGAAAATAATACACAGCAGACTGAAAAAAAAAACATAAATATTGACAGCAGAATTCTTTCACACCAGCTGTCCGGGAAGAAAACCAACTCTGCCTTCGGTACCCGCAAGTACAAAGAATGCCAACAGCAGCACAAGAGCCGACAGCCGCACAAGAGCCGACAGCGGCACAAGAGCCGACAGCGGCTCCGCCTCGCCAGTATTGTTGCGCCCGCCTGTGCGGCACGCTTGATCTCACTCGCCTGTGTAATGGTATTTCCAGAACGTCCGTTTCATTGAATTCTTTCGGAAAAACTCACTCCCAAGTAATCTCAAGGAGTCCATTAACACTATCACAGTGGATAACTCAACACTGTCCATCATCACACACACGTACTAGCCTGAAACTTAAAACAGCGTCTAAGTACATCGGCAATGACTAATGAAACACACATTCATGAAATCTTACAGCTAGTTACAAAACCATATTTACATACCTTAATCTACTGTGACTCAGCTCAAAACTCAAACTAGCAGCTTGGATTTTTCAATTGATTTATAATCAGTTACTCTTAAATCATTTAATCAAAATTAATTACTTATTAATTACAACTTTTTAATGACCTCTTGGTGAGGCAAAAGCATTGAAACCTAGAAAATCCTTAAATCTTACACTCTATTACATCCTGTACAAGTTACCCATTCTGTGGTATTAATCAATTCTTGGTTGGTACAATTTTAAGTCTACAATGTTCCATATACCTAATAGTTTTCCAGAGCTTGGATACTCTAAGCAATTCGACGAATCCGTTCCCAGATGGAAGGGTAGCGATAAGTCAGGATGAAATAGTATGTTAGATCTTAACAACTCGTCTTTTAATCTCTCGAAAGCGGCCTGACACCCGTCAGTCCACACAAACGGAACATTTTTGCGTAAGAGGTTATTCAAATTTTCATCATTAAACACTTGTCTTTTTACAAATTTATGGTAAAATCCTGTGAGCCCTAGAAGACATTTTAACTGTTTCCTAGACATGGGTGGAGGACAATTCCTTATTGCCTCTTGTTTCTCCGGGTCCTTCGTAATACCAGCAGTGGTAATTACATGCCCTATAAATTTCAGTTCCTGCTTCACAAATTCGCACTTCTTTAGCTTTAGAGTCATTCCACCACGGCGCAATGCTCTAAAAACTTCATCTAACAGGTCACAATGGTCATGCCAAGTGGCATTGGCCAACAATAGGTCGTCAACATATACACTTAATCTTGAACTCAAAGCCGGTCCTAGCACTTTATCTAGGGCCCTGATGAATACGGACACAGATATATTAAGTCCAAACGGCAGTACTCTACACTGATAACACCTGCCCGCAAACAAGAAGGCGGTGTATGGCCTAGATTCTTCCTCGAGTTCTATTTGCCAGTAACTAGCCGTCAGATCGAGGCTAGTCATGAACTTAACGTCATGAAAACGTTGCAAAATTTCCTCCATACTCTCTGGTCTATCTGTTTCGCGTTGAACGACCCTATTCAACGTGCGTGCGTCAATCAGAATACGCACACTACCATCCCGTTTTGCTACAATGACCAAACCGTTACTGTATGGACTCGTACTTCTTTCAATCACTCCCCATTCGATCATTTTATCTATCTCCCGTTGCACTGCTTCCTTTTTGGACAGCGGTATAGCATACAGTCTCAGGAAAAATGGTTCGTGCGGAATTTCATGCAACTTGCATTTGTATCCTTCTACAAGCCCCGGTTTGACTGAAAACACACTCTTATTCCTCATTATTACTTCATACAGGTCTCGTCTTTGTTCGTGTGTTACGTTTGACTCACCATCTACAACAGTTTCCAATTCACTTTCTACACTATTGTCAATGCCGAGATTCCTCACGTTACAGTAGTTAAAATTCATACCTACGTCAATGGCATCCGGCCAGTTAACAATGTGAATAGGCTGGTATTGCCTATGCACACCATCTCCTGCCTAGTCAAAACTAACTACTATTGTTTTATCTTGTGACGTACATGTCAAAGTTTTGCTTTCACAATTAATCACTGCACGGTACTTTAATAGCCAATCGAACCCGATAATTACTTCCGTAGTTAAGTCTGGCACGACGACAAACTCTTGTTCAAATCGTGCCCCACATGTCTCGAAGTTGACAAAAATCTGTTTTGTGACCGGTTTACTGGCCTTCCCAGTAGCACCGATAATTTTCACTCCTGTTACTGGCATAACTACGATGCCAGGTCTGTCTTTCAGTAACTCAAATATTTTCCCAGATACAGCGCTCAATTCTGCACCGGTGTCAATCAACACGTTTAGTTGTAGGTCGTGCATATTAACAGACACTACTATCTGTCTACACTTGTCCTCGACTGTTTCTTTATTTTCCCACAGTAAATCCTCGTCTACATCCAGGTCATTCCAGAAAAAACCATCCGGCTTTGATCCTAAATCCGGCTTATCAGGCGGCTTTTTCAGCCTCTGTTCACATACAGTTTTAATTCCAACACGTTTGTCCTGAGGCTTAGTCTGTAGCTTCGCCTCCAATACCGAAACCTTTTCCTGTAACTCGTCAGTTAGTGAGTGTTGCTTTGCTATCAATTCACTAATTGTCACCTTTGTTGATTCCTCTTTGGTCAGATTGATCTCATCTGCCAATCTACCTGGAGTAATGTGCCCAGTAGTATCTGCAATTACTTCCTCTGGATCTGCGCAACCCACACTGCTACCGTCTGACGGTATAACGTCAGCTCTAACCTCATACTCGCTGTAATCTACGTGCTTTTCTACCAATCGTGTCCGGCTATCACTAAAATTCTCGTAATCTTTCTCCTTAATACTCTCGCAATGTTTAAACTGGAGTTTTGCGTCTGATGGGTCGGCTACTTCTACCACTACAACTTTCGGTAAGGTCTGCCGGTTAGGGCCAGAACTTTCCGTTACTACTTCAACATCTAACTCCTGCGGGACGAAACACGACGAATCTTACTCGTGCTCCCCATTGACACCAACTATTTCTGGTAAAGTCTGCCGGTTAGGACCAGAACTTTCTATCACTTCACAAAAACTACCTTCCTGCGGGACGAGACGCGGCAAATCCTGCCCGCGCTCCCCATAAACACTTCTCTCATACAGGCCCCTATAATCTCTAAGTTCGTCGTATAAGCGACCGAACTGCCTTAACCAGACCTCATCCCTCTCTGCATCCCCTCGCTCGATGACGGACGTGTTATCCGACATCTGATCTTCTCTCAACAATTGCGAATCATTTTTAAACTCGATCTCCATTTCCGCTGCGGGTGTTACAGCTGCCACTTTATAATCGATTTCCGGAACACTACTTAAATTGTTCTCACTGACAGTGAATGTATTTTCTGCTGCCGTGTCTACAGCTGATCTACTATTTGTGGGCGCACTCCTTTCTCCTAACACTGGCACACTCTCCCGCCGTTGATTATTCCATACGGAATTTTCATAACGACGACACCTCGGTTTTCTACTGTTATTGGGCCGCCAAAATTTCTCCACGCCCGGTCGGCCCCTCACCGGCGCGGCTAATGGTTTCCCTGTCTTGTCCCAGTAGATACGCTCCCCGGATGCTGCTGAGGTGGCTGATCACACCCTCTGGCGTTATTACTATTCTGCGAAGCCTGTATCACGCTAGTATGATACTGGTTTCCGTCATTCCTGTTATTATTTGCATTGTACCGATTGTCATTACGGCCCGAACCACTATTGTTATTGCTGCCAAGATTGCGGTATGCATTATTCCCATAGTTATCGTTGTTGTGGTTGCTGTGGTACCCGTTGTTGTTACCACGGCCTCTACCACTGTCGCGATTATTGCGCCAATTGTCCTCGTCCTCAACTCTTTCCAGAAAATCATTCACTGTCCTGTAATTGCTTCCTACGTAGCGTTTTGTATAATCTGGAAGCTTCTTGTAGAGTTCCCACACTATTTCGGATTCCGTGCGGCGATCACGCTAATTATCCAACTTGCGGATCCAGCCCTCACAAAACTCCTTCATCGAGCCACGCGAATTCGCATCGAAAGGCCTCGATACGACAAATTCGCGCCAGACACTTTGATGTTTTTGCTCTGACCAGTATTCAGCCAGAAACAGATTTTTAAACTCGTCAAAAGCCAGGTTCGTAATGTTGAGGTTTAGGCCCCAACGCTTGGCATCACCAGTCAACACGTCAATAACCGCATTAATTTTTCTCTCATTAGTCCATGATCTGGGTAAAACTCTTTCACAGTTTTTAATGAAATCCGTCGCGTGTATACCTCCTTTTTTCAAGGGGTCGAACCGCTCCTCTTTCGTCAACAATTCCGAACTATGTGCACAGATTGGCACATAGCTCTGTTTTTCGTCAAGTTTCTTTTCTAATTCCGAAACTCTCGTAATTACTTGGTTAAGTGGTTGTCGCAAACGTTTCCACTTCCCTCTTTATCTCTTCGCAGGTATTAGCCTGCTTCCTCACTTTAGTATCTACTTCGGATACTAAAGCCTTTAAAGTTTCCACCTTCTGTTGATCCTCTTTTTTCAATTGAATTTGTTGCGTCACCTTATTCTCGATGATCGGAGCAACTGCTTCTCCTACACTTTTCTCGATTCTGCTAATTTCGGAATAAAAACGAGTATTTATACTCGCAATTTCCGCCTGACCGCCCATCATTTCCTGTTTAAGATTACCGATTTCGGTATTAATTACAACAATATCTTCTTTGATTTTATCAACTTTTGTGTTAACAACTCCAACATTGTTGTTAACAGCATTAATAGTTTTGTTCTGATTGTCTAGCTTCCGTTCAATTTTTTTAAACTGAGCTTTTTGCTTGGCAGACTGAGCTTCTTGTTTGGCAGCCTGGGCTTTAATTTCTGCCGATTGACTCTTGATTTCATTAATTAAAACATTCAATAAATCAGTTAAATTCCCGGAAACTACCGGTTTTACTTCCGTAGCTGGTTCCTCTATATATGTTCCCCCGTATTGGTCATCAAGGGGTACAGATTTAATTTTCGCTTCCGATTCTGAAACATTTTCTAAAGTTTGGAATTCCATTTCTGCTCTTTGTTTCGTTTCGGCGGTCGCGTCGTTCATGCTAGCCGTCTGCCCCTGAACAATGGGTTCTGCGGTGCGTGTTTCCCACTGTTCGACCGATTGTTCCGTGTCCAAGTCTACTAAATTTTGGTAATTGTTGCCTTCACTCATTTTAATAATTTTCAATATAAATGCCAAATCTCAAATCTAATTAGGATTCCTCCCACTACTTGCTCTCGCTGACGTAACGACCTGTTCGTAACCAGTACTTTGTTACGAGATTCGCACAATACAAAATTCGTGTCCAGAACAACCTCAAATCTGAAGAGTGTCCTGTCACCAGGACACCAAGTATCTGATTACCGCTAGTTAATTGTTAACGTAACGGCCGCACATTTACTTTCTTTATTAACTTTACACCTTTTCAAAATTAATTTCCACCAGTATCATTTGCATTTTTCCTTTCATTTAGAGGTAACCCTTTCCTCCCTCTTTACCGACAGATTAACTTCGGTGACGATTGCTTTTCCCAAATTTCCATTAGGTACACGCGGTTTAATTTTTCACTGTCATTAAGGTCGATAAGTGAGGGGGAGGTTACACGTGGCGACCTGGTATTACGAAGGACCCGGAGAAACTAGAGGCAATAAGGAATTGTTCTCCACCCAAGTCTAGGAAACAGTTAAAAAGTCTTCAAGGGCTCACAGGCAACAATTACCAAAATTTGGTAGACTTGGATACGGAACAATCGGTCGAACAGTGGGAAACACGCGCAGCGGTACCCATTGTTCAGGGGCAGGCGGCTAGCATGAAAGACGCGACCGCCGAAACGCAACAAAGAGCAGAAATGGAATTCCAAACTTCAGAAAATGTTTCGGAATCGGAAGTGAAAATCAAATCTGAACCCATTGATGACGAATACGGGGGACAATTAAAAAGGAAGCAGTGCAACGGGAGATAGATAAGATGATCGAATGGGGAGTGATTGAAAGAAGTACGAGTCCATACAATAACGGTTTGGTCATTGTAGCAAAACGGGATGGTAGTGTGCGTATTCTGATTGACGCAAGCACGTTGAATAGGGTCGTTCAACGCGAAACAGACAGACCAGAGAGTATGGAGGAGATTTTGCAACGTTTTCATGACTTAAGTTCACGACTAGCCTCGATCTGACGGCTAGTTACTGGCAAATAGAACTCGAGGAAGAATCTAGGCCATACACCGCCTTCTTGTTTGCGGGTAGGTGTTATCAGTGTAGAGTACTGCCGTTTGGACTTAATATATCTGTGTCCGTATTCATCAGGGCCCTAGATAAAGTGCTAGGACCGGCTTTGAGTTCAAGATTAAGTGTGTATGTTGACGACCTATTGTTGGCCAATGCCACTTGACATGACCATTGTGACCTGTTAGATGAAGTTTTTAGAGCATTGCGCCGTGGCGGAATGACTCTAAAGCTAAAGAAGTGCGAATTTGTGAAGCAGGAACTGAAATTTTTATGGCATGTAATTACCACAGCTGGTATTACGAAGGACCCGGAGAAACAAGAGGCAATAAGGAATTGTCCTCCACCCATGTCTAGGAAACAGTTAAAATGTCTTCTAGGGCTCACAGGATTTTACCGTAAGTTTGTAAAAAGACAAGTGTTTAATGATGAAAATTTGAATAACCTCTTACGCAAAAATGTTCCGTTTGTGTGGACTGACGGGTGTCAGGCCGCTTTCGAGAGATTAAAAGACGAGTTGTTAAGATCTAACATACTATTTCATCCTGATTTATCGCTACCCTTCCATCTGGGAACGGATTCGTCGAATTACGGGGTGGGGGTAGATCTGTTCCAAGAAGTTGGTAAAGGAGAGGATAAGGAACACCGGACGATAGCGTTCGCGAGTCGAACTTTATCAAAAAGTGAGCGAAACTACACGATTTCTGAGAAAGAGTGTCATCGTGTGGGGATTCAAGAAGTTCAAGGGTTACCTATGGGACCGTAAGATGATTATTCATACGGACCATATGGCGCTCACTTGTCTGAAGGATTGTAAACTAATTCACGAAAGACTGACTAGGTGGTCGCTGTATTTACAGCAATTTAACTATGACATCTGTTACGTAAAAGAGACCGACAATTGCGTAGCGGATGCGCTGTCGCGGTTGCCCGAGTCTATTCAAGATGTATTGAAAGATGAGTCAGAAGGAGTGCTCAAATTATACTATTTTAAAGAAGTTGAGGGACGCAAATTAATTGTGAACATCTGTAAGAATCTACGTCGTCATCAGAACGAGGATGGTTGTTTAAACATGGTGAAAACCCGATATGACGAAAGGAGTCCAGAAGGAGAGAAATTAAGGAAGTTTTACAAGATATATGATCATATCTTGTACATACGTAAGAGTGAAGATAGTAATATTTGGCGGGTATGCTGGCCCACCAAATACGTCACGGAAATAATAGACTATTACCCCATTTGGCGTATGGTCACTGTGGACCAAAGAAATGCACAGAAAAGCAGAGTGAAGTAGTGCATTTTAACAACATGTTAAAACGCGTTACTGACAGAATGAAAACTTGCGATTTATGTCAGAAGGTGAAGTTTACCAACTGTACGAGTCGTGGTCCTATGCAAAGTATAAGTCCTAACGACACCTTTGAATTACTGTGCGTGGACTTGTACAGACCTTTGCCCAAGTCATCAGGAAACTTTGCCTACATTTTAGTAGTGCTAGAAGCTTTTTCCAAGTTCATCAAACTATACCTGATTAGGAAAGCTACAGCCAAAGTGGTCTATAGCAAGCTTGTGAACGATTATTTTATTCATATTGGTAAGGCCAAGGCGATTCTATCAGACAATGGGGCACAATTTACTTCTAAGTTGTGGAATGAAGGCATGGAAAGTAATGGGGTCAAGGTGATCCATATTTCAGCTTATTATCCGGCTGGAAATCACGCTGAGAGGTATATGCGCGAGGTAGGCCGACTTTTCCGTACCTATTGCCATCACAACCATAGGGCATGGGGCAAATATGAAGCAGTATTTGAGAGAATTATGAACACCTTGAGACATGAATCTACGGGATTTTCTCCAGAGGAAATCCTGTTGGATGACAGAAGTAAAAGTTTAGTGGAAGAGATAATCAAATTCCCTCCACGGATTGACATTAGTATTGGTGTGAAAAAAGATCGTTTGCGAGAAGTAATGAAGTTAAAAGCCGATGGTCCCATTCGTCGCCATGACGCTAAAGCACGTTTTGCTAAGTTTGTAATCGGAGACTTAGTACTTGTAAAAGCTCATGAGAAATCGAGCGAGATAGACAATGAAATCTCTAAATTTAAGTTTCTTTATAATGGACCGTATAAAGTCATTGGTATACCTCACACAAATGATTATTGCTTAGAGTATCCAAGCTCTGGAAAACTATTAGGTATACGGAACATTGTAGACTTGAAATTGTACCAACATAGGATTGATTAATACCACAGAATGGTTAAATTGTGCAGTATGTAAATATAGAGTGTAATATTTAACGATTTGCTAGGTTGCGATGCTTTTGCCTGACCTAGAGGTCGTTAAAGAAGTTGTCATTAATTAGTAATTAATTTTGATTAAATGATTTAAGAGTAACTGATTAATAACCAGTTGTAAAATCCAAGCTGCTAGTTTAAAATTTCAGCTGAGTCACAGTAGATTAAGGAATATAAATATGATTTTGTAACTAGCTGTAAGATTTCATGAATGTGTGTTTTACTAGTCATTGCTGATGCACTTAGACGCTGTTTTAAGTTTCAGGCTAGTACGTGTGTGTGATGATGGACAATGTTGAGTTATCCACTATGATAGTATTAATGGACATGAGATTACTTGGGAGTGAGTTTTTCCGAAAGAATCCAGTGAAACGGACGTTCCGGAAACGCCGTTACACAGGCGAGTGAGATCAAGCATGCCACACAGGCGGGCGCAACAATACTGGCGTGGCAGAGCCACTGTCGGCTCTTGTGCCGCACTCGGCATTCTTTGTACTTGCGGGTACAGAAGGTGGAGTTGTTTTTCTTCCTGGACACCTGATGTGAAAGAATTCTGCTGTCAATATTTGTGTTTCTTTCGATCTGCTGATTATTATTTTCTTGTTTAGCGTTAAGTGGACTCTCATGGCGAGAAAATTAATTATGAAAAGGATACATAAACGTGTGTATTCTATGTAATTAATTATTAATTTGCGTATTTTGATCTACCTGTTTTTATGACCATGTACTCTGATTAATTTTGTAAATAGTATTCCATTTCTTGATACTGTTACGAATTTTAATGATTTTGGAATAGTAAACCATTTTCTATGTTTTCTATGAATTTTAATATGTTGTCAACCTGTTTTATTTTGTGCAAGATGAGAGAGTGGAATAAGATTAGGACTGTCTCCACTCAATTATTATGGTCTAAAAATTGATTTATGGTTAATAAGACGAATGTTAAATTTTGTTCATGTTTCGAGCATATGCATTTCCGCTGTTTCTTTTTTGGCACATTTTCTGAGTCTGTTTAGGTTACACGAACATCCTCAGACAATGTGGGGCACGTGTAACGCCGGAAATGCATATCCTCCTATTTCCATCTATTGTACTATAAATGTTTTTCCTCATTTTGTCACCTGAAGATATTACATTTCTGTCTCTTTATATATTGTAATTGTTTCACTGTTTGTATATATATATATGCATTTATGTCGATATATAATTGGTTTGTTTTGTAAATATTATTTGTATTTTTACACTGGGTCTTGCCTAGGGAAAACTATGCTATCGAACGAATACATTGATAGGTCGTGTGTAGAAACAAAGTGTTTAGGATCTTTGGTATTGTTAACTCTGCTGCATGGAGTGCAGGCAGAGCAGAGAGAGTCTGGCTGGAGGAAGGCAGTGGAGCAGGTGTGTTGTGTGACGCTCCCGCGAGTTGCCGCGCTTTCGGAGTTTGGCAGCATGTAATTGCGCTCGACTTAGTATGATAGTTTCTGACATCCAGCTTCTGCAACAGCGACGGCCGACAATGAGTGACTGTCGCCGCCTCCTCGATCGATGGCTTCAAACCTTCAATCAACCAACAAGGAAGAATGGAAGCACATCAGGTTTTAGAACTGTATGGCAGACCTCAGCTTTTAAAATTGTTGCATCACAAAATTACAGCAACTTAGCATGAACCTTTGCTGCTCATTGTCCCAATTGCGTTACCAAGCAGGGGCAATTCCTTTTCCGAAATGGCCCCGAGTGCCGTTGAAATTCAGACGCCAGCATTAAAGTAGTATCATTTCCTTTCACTGCTTTAATTTCAAAGTTCAGTAAAAGTATTCATAGCTGGCTACAATATTCAGACTACACAAGCACAAATTAAGAGTGCGAGTTTTGTTACAATATTCTAGCTTACCTGTGACTAGAGCTCAGCTTGGTACGTACTAAATATTACTATTGTTAATTGTTCAGAATCATTTAATTCAAGTGCAAAGTTAAATCTCTTATTTCTAAATTGTGTGGATTCAAGTAGCTTTTGAAATGATTTTTGAGGTAGCCCAAGACTAACCTTATTTTGTTGAATTTCGTAGTGCTTCAGAAACAAAGTTCACTATTAATTTCAGTCACTAAATTAACTTTCAATTTTCAGGTTTTATTAATTCTTTTGCTAAATTAAGTTAGAGTGTAGCAAAATGTATTACTTCTGACAAACATTCAGTTTTCACACAACACGTGTCAACGTTCATTTGCCATGCTTTTAGAGCTAAATATATGTGCATTAATCTTTCATCTTCAGTTATTATAGTAGTTGTCCATGGGACTGGCGACCGTAAGTTCCCCCAAATCTCAAATATCTAATTAACGCCAATTAATTGTTAATGTAATGACCCCACATTTACTTTCTTTATTAATTTTACCCTTTTCTCAAAATTAAATTCCACCAATTTCATTTGCACTTTTCCTTTCATTTAGATGTAACACTTTCCTCCCTCTTTAACTTCGGTGACGATTGGTTTTCCCAAATTCCCATTAGGTACACGCAGTTTAATTTTTCACTGTCATTAAGTTCGATAAGTGAGGGGGAGGTTACACGTCACGTCACGATCGAGGAGGTGGCGACAGTCACTCATTGTCGGCCGTCGCTGTTGCAGAAGCTGGATGTTGGCTCGCCTCCTTCTCGACATGGTCACCATGCTAAACGGGCTCTTGATGTGCGCCAGCTAATGCTTCCCGCCCGCGACACCATGTCAGAAGCTATCATAGCATGTCGAGCGCAATTACATGCTGCCAAACCCCGAAAGCGCGGCAACTCGCGGGGAGCGTCACACAACACACCTGCTCAACCGCACTACTCCAGCCAGACTCTCTCTGCTCTGAGCTCCACGCGGCCGACAACAAATCGTCACCGTGTAACTCCCCCTCACTTATCGACCTCAATTACAGTGAAAAATTAAACCGCGTGCACCTAATGGAAATTTGGGAAAAGCAATCATCACCGAAGTTAATCTGTCGGTAAAGAGGGAGGAAAGGGTTACATCTAAATGAAAGAAAAATGCAAATGAAACTCGTGGAAATTAATTTTGAAAATGGGTAAAGTTAATAAAGGAAGTAAATGTGCGGCCGTTACGTTAACAATTAACTAGTGATAATTAGATATTTGAGATTTGGGGGAAATAACGGTCGCCATTCCTATGGACAATTACTATAGTAACTGAAAAAGAAAGGTTATTACACATATAATTAGCACTAGAAGCTTGGCAACTGAAGGTTGACACGTGTTGTGTGAAAACTGAAAGTTTGTCAGAAGTAATAAATTTCGCTACACTCTGACTTAATTTACCAAAAGAATTAATAAAACTGGAAAAAAAGACTGAAATTAATAGTGAGCTTTGTTTTTGAAGCACATCGAAATTCAGTAAAATACGCTTAGTCTTGGGGTGCCTCAACAAACATTTCAAAAGCTACTTGAATCTACGCAATTTAGAAATAAGAGATTTAACTTTGAACTTGCATTAAATGATTCTGAACAATTAACAATAGTAAAATTTAGTACGTACCAAGCTGAGCTGCAGTAAGCAGTAAGCACTAGTCCAGCCAGACCATGCTCTGCCTGCGCTTCACGTGCTAGAGTTAACACTACCAAGGACCCTAAACACTTTGGTTCTACACACGACCTATCAATGTATTCGTTCGATAGTATAGTTTTCCCTATGCAAGACCCAGCGTAAAAATACAAATAATATTACCAAAACAAACCAATTATACATCGACATTAATGCATAAATATATATATATATATATATATACAAACAGTAAAACAGTTAGAATATATAAAGAGACAGAAATGACATATCTTCAGGTGACAAAATGAGGAAAAACATTTATAGTACAATAGATGGAAATAGGAGGATATGCATTTCCGGCGTTACACGTGACCCACATTGACTGAGGATGTTTGTGTAACCTAAACAGAAAATGTCCCAAAAAGGTAAAAAAGCAACGGAAATGCCTATGCTCAAAATATCAAGAAAATTTAGCATTAGGCTAATAAACCATAAACCAATTTTTAGACCATAGTAATTGAGTGGAGACACTCCTAACCTTATTCCACTCTGTCATCTTACACAAAAGAAAACAGGTTGACAACATATTAAAATTAATAGAAAACATAGAAAATGGTTTAGCTATTCTAAAATCATCAAAATTCCTAACAGTATCAAGAAATGGAATACTATTTACAAAATTAATCAGAGTGCATGGTCATAAAAACAGGTAGATCAAAATATGCAAATTAATAATTAATTACATAGAATACACATTTTTATATAACCTTTCCATAATTAATATTCTCGCCATGAGAGTCCACTTAACGCTAAACAAGAAAATAATATACAGCAGATCGAAAAAAACATAAATATTGACAGCAGAATTCTTTCACATCAGCTGTCCGGGAAGAGAAACAACTCTGCCTTCCGTACCCACAATGACAAAGAATGCCGAGAGCGGCGCAAGAGCCGACAGCGGCTCCGCCTCGCTAGTATTGTTGCGTCCGCCTGTGCGGCACGCTTGATCTCACTCGCCTGTGTAACGGCATTTCCAGAACGTCCGTTTCACTGTATTCTTTCGGGAAAACTCACTCCCGAGTAATCTCAAGGAGCCCATTAACACTATCACAGTGGATAACTCAACACTGTCCATCATCACTCGCATGTACTAGCCTGAAACTTATAACAGCATCTAAGTACATCGGCAATGACTAGTAAATCATATCTTTATGAAATCTTACAGCTAGTTACAAAATCGTATTTACATTCGTAATCTACTGTGACTCAGTTACAAACTTAAACTAGCACTTGGATTTTTCAATTGATTAATAATTAGTTACTTTTAAAACATTTAATCAAAATTAATTACTCATTAATTGCAACTTCTTTAATGACTTCTTGGTCAGGCAAAGCATGGCAATCTAGCAAATCCTTAAATCTTACACTCTATATTTACATACTGTACAAATTAGCCATTCTGTGGTATTAATCAGTCCTTGGTTGGTACAATTTCAGGTCTACAATGTTCCGTATACCTAATAGTTTTCCAGAGCTTGGATACTCTAAGCAATAATCATTTGTGTGAGATATACCAATGACTTTATATGGTCCATTATAAACAAACTTAAATTTAGAGATTTCATTGTCTATCTTGCTTGATTTCTCATGAGCTTTTACAAGTAGTAAGTCTCTGGTTACAAACTTAGCAAAACGCACTTTAGCGTCATGACGATGTATGCGAGCATCGGCTCTTAGCTTCATTATTTCTCGCAAACTATTCTTTTTCCCACCAATACTAATGTCAATCCGTGGCTAGTTAATTGTTAACGTAACGGCCGCACATTTACTTTCTTTATTAACTTTTCCCCTTTTCAAAATTAATTTCCACCAGTTTCATTTGCATTTTTTCTTTCATTTAGATGTAACCCATTCCTCCCTCTTTACCAACAGATTAACTTCAGTGACGATTGCTTTTCCCAAATTTCCATTAGGTACACATGGTTTAATTTTTCACTGTCATTAAGGTCAGTAAGTGAGGAGGAGGTTACATGTGGCGACCTGGTGGCAGGACAATTTTAAAATTTGTGGTTGTTCTGGTCATGAATTTTGCATTGTGCAAATATCATAACAAAGTACTGGTTACGAACAGGCCGTTACGTCAGCGAGAATAAGTAGTGGGAGTAATCCTAATTATATTTGAGATTTGGCATTTATATTGAAAATTATTAAAATGAGTGAAGGCAACAATTACCAAACTTTGGTAGACTTGGATACGGAACAATCGGTCGAACAGTGGGAAACACGCACCGCAGAACCCATTGTTCAGGGGCAGGCGGTTGGCATGAAAGACGCGACCGCCGAAACGCAACAAAGAGCAGAAATGGAATTCCAAACTTTAGAAAATGTTTCGGAATCGGAAGCGAAAATTAAATCTGTACCCCGTGATGACGAATACCGGGAAACATATATAGAGGAACCAGCTACGGAAGTAAAACCGGTAGTTTCCGGGAATTTAACGAATTTATTGAATGTTTTGATTAATGAAATCAAGAGCCAGTCAGCAGAAATTAAAGCTCAGGCTGCCAAGCAAGAAGCTCAGTCTGCCAAGCAAGAAGCTCAGTCTGAAAAAATTGAACAGAAGCTAGACAATCAGAACAAAGCTATTAATGTTGTTAACAACAATGTTGGAGTTGTTAACACAAAAGTTGATAAAATCAAAGAAGATATTGTTGTGATTAATACCGAAATCGGTAATCTTAAACAGGAAATGATAGGTGTTCAGACGGAAATTGCGAGCATAAATACTCGTTTTTATTCCAAAATTAGCAGAATCGAGAAAAGTGTAGGAGAAGCAGTTGCTCCGATCTTCGAGAATAAGGTGATGTAACAAATTCAATTAGTGAAAAAAGAGGATCAACAGAAGGTGGAAACTTTAAAGGTAGTTTTGTTCTGCGTAAAAAGCTGTTAGAGTGAAAAACATTTTTATTTGAATCATTCGTAGGTGGATGGTAGCTTCTATGAGAGCAAAGGTTGATAGCTAGTTAAAATAAGTTTGTGGTGATGGTGATGCGGGTGTGTGTGTTTGTGTGTGAGGGGGGGGGGGCATTATTTGTTTGATTCTGAGGGAGAGGGATGAACAATCGCACATTGATGGGTCATTTTCGTAAACAACACAAAAGGAAAACATTTTCAACTTAAACGTCTCTGATTTGCTACATTCAATGACCCTGGTAAGAGATGGCACACACCCACAAATTTGTAGAGGTGCATGACAACTTGGTGCAAAGTTACAGGTTTGTAAATTCAGAAACAATGAAATTTGCTCATATGTCTCAAGATAAAGTACTAAATTGTGGTTCTAATCCAGGTGCAGCAGCATGAATTCTGTCACTGGAAAATAAATTACTGTAGAGCTTTACATTATCAGGTAATGTGGCCTCACTTCCTACAGCTACTTCCTTTCTCTCCCTACTTCAGGCTGTTGCCAGACAGCAGTCAAAGTGGCCGGGGGTACAATGATACCTTTTTTAATATCAGTGTGTTGTCCGCTGGTGACTTCCATAGAATGATTCAAGCCGAATTATGGATTTTAGTACAGTTTATGAAATCCTGATGCTATTGGAATATCCTCTGATATCCTGTTTCTTTTATGAAATAATGTATGATCTCTTAATGCTTTATACGAACGAACATATGGTTTTCCTTCACCATCGTAGCTGCACACAAGCAGTAACATCTGTTTTCTGGTGCTCTCTTTACAGTTTCAGCTGTACGGTACATATGTCCACATTAAATTATTTTTCTGTATGCAGAAATCCCTCCATATAGTTGCAACATTTATTTATCCCTCCAGGGCTCATCTTATAACAGGGTGTATATGCTCTGGGACAATCGGGAAATCTGGGAAAAACATGGGAATTTTTTCATCCAGGGAAAATGGGGGAAGTTTTTGGAATTTCCAGAATTTTTCATTGTTTTAGTTTTTAGTTAAATTTTCGTATTTGACTGGTAAGAACTGATATTCTAACAACGGATATTACTGTATCCTGCTAATGCACAATAACACTGCAGCAATAAAACATAAACGAAGGAAAAAACCAAAGTAAAACTTAAGTTGCAAAGGAAATGCGCCATTTACAACAACAAAATACCGTCCACACACAAGTGTGTGCCAACAGCAAAATGTGTCAAATGCCTTAGGACGAAGACTATGCAATACTTTGTATCAATAAACTGCTTCCGAGCAGTTTGACATCACAACGTTTACATTAGATTCGTCTCAGCAGTTGCTCATATGCATTCGCAGTTCGATGGCATATGAGCAGTTACTTCTCCCACTTCTGTCTACTTGAAGCCACATGCTAACTGGAAATTTTTTTCTGGCGCACCCAACCTGCCAGATTCGCGCAGAGCAGTCTGAGTTGTAGTGAATGTAGAGGGGGTTAGTCTTCATGCGACCCATGTATACATTTAGTGTTTTTGCTGTTTCCTCTTCGTTTATATTTCCTGCTTTAAATGAAAACAAAATGGATTTCTGTGGCTGGGAACTGACAAGTGAATTGAAATACATTCACATAATTATGGAAGACTGAAATACATTATTAGTTTAGGTTTTCTGATTTTATTTCCACGATTTTGCCAGGTCAAAATTAATCGCCTTACAGAATAATGAAGTTATTTTTGTCGGTTTGCTAAAGAAATTTGTCTCTTATTAACCTTTTCCGCTGAGGCAGTCAATTTCTTTCAAATGAAGCTTTTGATTCCATGATATAGGCTAGTTCCAACTGTTCACTCAATTTCAAGTGCACCTTTTCATCTTCTGGCACGTATGACATTATGCCATAATAAAGTACCAAACATGAGGTAGTACAGTAATGGTATTCCAAGAAAATGTACATCCTGAAAACCACACTTAATGTCAGATTGTGGCCTACTTCATTGCAAATCTGGACATACAAATGTGCACTTCAAGCCGAATTATGGATTTTAGTACAGTTTATGAAATCCTGATGCTATTGGAATAACCTCTGATATCCTGTTTATTTTATGAAATAATGTATGATCTCTTAATGCTTTATACGAACGAACATATGGGTTTCCTTCACCATCATAACAGCACACAAGCAGTAACTTCTATTTCTGGTGCTCTCTGGCAACTGCTGATTACATCACGTGTCCTATGCTCTGAATATCTGCCGTTATTAGCTGGCGTGATCACATGACATGAGCTGTGATTGGCTTACAAAACGGCATCGCAATTTCAATGCTTCGGAAAGTAACGTGCTGTGTTTGGTGGTTGTGGAATTCGAATTTATACTTTCGTAATATGAAAGTATGCAGTGTATCGTACTACGAAAATATGCAGCATACATGTTTCTGCACATCCAAGAGCTTTCCTTTTTTTTATTTTCCCTGCAGCGCAGGGAAGTTCTACGCCAGTGTACAAAACAATAACCATTCAATGACTGCTATGTTTTAAATTTCCATGGGAAAGTATACTGTCACTTGACACGGAAAAAATGTATTTTCACCCAGGCAAAAGAATATTTTTCACTGAGAAATCCGGGGAAAATCTGGGATTTTTTTCCTTGTTCACATATACACACTATATAATGATATAGGATTTGTCATTGTAATGCAATGAACCTAAGTAGCTCAAATATACTGCATACATCACACGAGGGTAGGTTCGAAATTTACACTTGTATCATACATGTAATACATATAAAGATCATGGAACAGTACAGAAGAATTTAAGGACTTACACCTGTGAGCATTAAATAAGTATCCTTTGCTTTTCAACCAAGTTGGAGGACAAATATTACAAAACCCAACACTTGCTGAGTTGGTCTCAGCTGTGACAGCCAATTTTACAGAATATGTAGGTGAAACTGAACTTACACCAGATTCTTTAAACACAAGTACTGAGTATTTAGGTGAATAGCTTAGGAAGAAACAGACTTCAATGTGAGGAAAAGCAAAAGCTGAAAATTGCAACATCAATGTCGGGTCATATTTACGTCACACAACCAGAAAACGAATAACAGGAAGAACTTAGAGACAGCGGAGCAACACACTAGCTGAGAGGTAAGTTTCAGAATTCAGATAGTACATGTGACAAAATACAAATTTTGGCTGTAGTTCTGCAGGGGAGACAAACCACTGTGTTGTTTCTAGCGCAACCCAAACTTCCTGTGTAGGTGGCTCACACAATTTTAAATTTTGCTGCAAAGTTTTAAGGACGGAAATGCATCAAGAACATTGGTTATACCCATAAAAAGAAACATCATGTAGTATTTTTTCATGTCGTCCTGCTCTGCTAGCATGTTTCTTATATCCACATCGCCATAATTAAAATGAGATTAGATTATGTATTCGTTCCATAGATCCAAAAATGAGATGATTCTCATGGGTGTAGAACAAGTCAGAAAGTATAACATAAAAACAAAACATTTGGATATAATACTCACTATCCTGACCGTATGTCAGGGTTTTGTCAAATATGTGAATATATTACACGAAACTGGAACTGCTTGTATTTACAGAATAACTATACCGTCAGAATGAAACATAGTTTTAATAAATTTATCATAGACAAAATAACAAATCTTGATTGTTGTGACCAAGTGTTGACAAAAATGAAATCTAACAAACATTAAAGTACAATAAGATGGGTTGGAATGACACTGATGAAATTATGAATAAATGTTTAACAAAAGACTAAGAAAATCAACAGATCACTTTGCAAGGTCGTTTGCAACGACCTTACAACAGCTACTATAACATTAATTTATCACACAGCAGAAATTACAAATCTTTCAAACTCTAAAGAAGAAATCAAAGTAAAATAATCTTGTGTCTGCACATGCAAGTTATCACAGGAGTTCACAAGTAAAACTTCGCCCATTACAGATGAAGTGTATCATATATATAAATGTCTTACTGCTTTCATAAGGATTTCTACATTATCTCACACTTATATTCTTTAAGTTTGATGAGATAATCAGAAATAAATCTAGAAAATGATTTTGATGTATGCACAACATTGACTTTAGGCAGTTGAGATGATACATTGGGTCCTTGGCGATACTACGTATAGATTTTCCCAGCAGAATTCCTTATATTAAGTGAGTTGATCGAAACTGGCGCTCACTACAATTAACAAATATCAGATTTTTAAGATACTGCGGAAGATAGCTCATGAAACAAAAAAGATAGTGTGGATCACAGTTTTATTTTTGTTTTTTATTGATGAAGTTTTCAATTTGCATATTCAGTATAGATATTTATTTGTTTAATGATACGCTATTTTCACAGTCGTACCAGAAAAACTGAAATTCGTACTAATTACTGATTTTATGACTGGCGAAAAAGTTGCTTGAACGCAATCATAATCTCTGATCCGGAAACCTGTGTGAGTATGTGTACTGTTGTTGTTTGTTGACAGTTCACGAAGGTGCGAAAATGGTGTTGTGTGATGTAAATCGACTTCGGCAGCTATGCAGAAGCCTTGGCGTGGAGACGCCTAATTTAAAATCGGATGCTGGAGGAAATTTAACGGTATGCTGTCTGTATTTTCTCAGGTGTATTTTCAAGACTTTTCACATTTGTCGCTTAGTATCAGCCCAGGTTCACTTAAGAGCTGGCAGAATGTGCTGTAGAATCCAAACAGGGATAAGTTTTTTTTTAATTGCTTTCCATTGTATTGCAGTTTAGAGAGTGTATTGAAGGGTACTTAGCGTACACGAGTTGAAACCACATGCAGTGTTTCTAATGGAATTGAAGTGTTTTTTACGTTGTATAATAATCACTTGGCAGTTAACTGTGAAGTACTCTCAGAAAACAAAATTGCAGATTTTGAGATATGGCTTGATAAGCTCTCACAGGAACAATAGAGAAATGACTGGGTTATTTGCAGAGGCAGTTATTGCTCCCGTACTTCATTCGAGAAGAAACCCCAGTCTGTGGTAAAGTGGGAAGTACCCTCTGCCTCGCACTTGGGGAGTCTGGATATACATGAATTCTGCCTCTTAGAATTCTTTCACTTGAGAAGACAGCTTGGATGGGATTGCAATGTTGTAAAATGTAGACAGACATATGCCTAAGTAGTCTGTGTCGTCGATAAAAACAAGAAATACTAACTGTCGAAAATAGATAGGTTTCCTTCCAAATGTTGTTAAGAGGAACATGATAACACAAACATTTGCAAGCGCACTTTATTCATTGCTGCTTACGATTTGTTGTGCTGCTGCGCCTGACTGTCAAATACAAGAAACCCAGTATTTGTTTCCAGTATTGAAATTTAGGCTATTTCTTCTAGTTCTCTCTGTAATAATTTCCATAAGCAAAATTTGTATCCCTTCTTATGCAATAGGGAACTTCACAACAGAATTTCTTCTGTGTTTAATGCAATAAGCTCTACATGCATTTTAGGTACAATATCGGATGGAATTGTTTAGGGCCCAGTTTAACTGTGCAGAAATAAACCCATGACCTGTTTGGATGCTCCAAAGTGTATGTATCCCATATCACAACGAGAAAGTTGGAAAGGCCTCATTTAAGTGTTCATATATTTTAGGTCTCATTTCACATTGTGTTTACTGTAGTGCGTAATGAACTCATGTTGAAAGTAAGGGCCAACAGATAAGAAAATGGCTGACTACAGTAAACAGTTTGTGCCTCTGCAGTATAGTGCACTGATTCATGAATAGATAGTTTCTCGGAAGTGTTGTCTGACAGTGAGTTAAAATGGCAGCAAAAATGTTGATTATAGTCCTACTAAATGTGAAATTCTGTTACTGGTTGAATTTCTCAGTGCAGAAGTATAAATCACAGCTGAAATTCACCTTGAGCTGTGTCATATTTGAGCTTTCAGCAGATAATGAAGGAAATGTAAGACGGTTATGTTATGCTGTCAAGGATCTGAGAACAGAGTTGGATGGTAAACACAAACTTCTGAAATTGAGTGTGTTTTTGTAACTTTCATTTTCATAAATCTGGGTCTTTTGTGATCAATCCTAGTTAGTTTATTCTTCCTTTTTTTAATGTGCATTTCGATGTATCATAATAGGAAGCTTCAGCAATATTGACATTTTTAGATTTCTGTGTATAGCTCTTAATTAAATTATGACTCAGCCTATTTTTCTGTAATATGATGGATGGTATGCTGGTCTTTTCAGATTAGTGCATCGGATCTGAGCAATGGAAGACTACCAAATGAACTAGTTACAGGATTTGGAACAATTGCATTGTCATTAGCTAAGAAAGCAGATAATTCACTGCTAGGGAAAACAGCAGAAGAAGAAGCTTGTGTGAGACAGTGGGTTGAATATGCAGTTTGCTACATTAATTTAATGGATTCCCCTGGCGTGCAGCAACGTGTACTAAAGGTAAAATTTCTGCAATGTAGAAGTAGATACTACAAAACGTTATGTTGTGGGGTGCTGATTCCTTTTATTGTATATCTTTTGTCTACTTTTTTTCTTTACTTTAGAACATGTTAAACACTCCCCATTTCTAGTACTCCCTGTTTGACTATGCAGCAGTGTAATTTACTCCAGAGACTGTCAGCTGACAAAATGCTGTATAGGGTCAGAAATTTTTCAAAGTGCTGCTGGGACCTAACTGTTTCTTTTGCTCATTTTGTCATTCTTCTATCTTGGATATTGTAGACAAGTTTTTTTATGTGTGATAACTGTCTTTCACTAACATAGTTGCCAGTACACAGTATAAGATGTCAAACTGAATGTGAAGCATGCTTTTACAGATACAGTAGTTGTATATAATTAACATAATTTAATAACTTCCCATAAATAACAGGTGTGCACAGGTCTGTGACTGCAAAAGGGACAGTTTCAACTGGTTGTGACATTGATACATAAATTGCAAATCATCTGTTATAGATTTTGGCATATGCCAGGACTTAACAGTACTTATTGTGACTTCGAGCATTGGAAAATTCCCATGTGTGTCAAAAACAAGTTTCCATGTGGTGATTTGGGAGGGAGCCAGACCTCTAAGGTCAAAATTATGCAGATATGATAGAGGAAATGGAAGTAATGGTTGAAATGAATATAGGCAGTATGAGATCTTGTAAGAGGAATGTGGGTGAGGTACACATGTAAGCAGCTTTTGTTTTGCAACAGATAACAGCCTGGTAGTCATTGATGGTGCTATCTAGAGAAACTGCATAGTCTTCTGACAGAAAGAAACTGTGAATCAGACTAGGAGTCAGACCTATAACATTGTCTTCCATGTGCAATTACTGGTGTGCTACCTGGCCTTAAAGCACTAATTCTGCTAGTAACACTCACATATTTTCTAAACATCACGGAAATTCTTCTGCATGCCTTACTGGGCTAGCACTCCTGGAAGAAAGGATACTGTGGACCAGCACACAGGAAACAGAATGCTCTCCACACCGGACTGGAAAATTAAGTATCAAGTTTACGTAGTGATAATAGTGGTATTTAAAGTTCATGACTGACTGTCAAATATGACAGTATTGTTACCAGAACAGAGACATTCAGCTAATAATCTGATCAAAATAGCTTTTGCACCACTATCATGACCCAGAGAGTTTTCATATTCAAAACTTCATTTGCGATACTCAGTGCCCAAGAAAATCACTATGTTCAGCAACCTGAGTGGTGGAGGTAAAGGTAAACATGCTTTCAAAGAGCAGTTAAATAGAATTAAGTGTAAATGATAATTACTTGAAAACCCTCAGCTGCCGATAGGTGTTGTTGACGTACCTTGATGGGGTCAGCTGAAAATTTATGCCCTGACTGGGACTCGAACCCAGGATCTCCTGTTTACATGGGAGAGGCTGTATCCATCTGAGCCACCGAGGACACAGATGAATAGCGCGATTGCAGGGTCTTATCCCTTGCACGCTTCCTGTGAGACCCACATTCCCAACTGTCCACAATCTACATAGGTAATGTTCCTAATAGATACTTTGCCCATCCACTCGTTACTCGCGCCCACTTAAGTTGACGACTCCCATAACAGGACATTGTTATCAGGGGAAAGAAAACTGGCGTTCTACGGATTGGAGCGTGGAATGTCAGATCCCTTAATTGCGCAGATTGGTTAGAAAATTTAAAAAGGGAAATGGATAGGTTAAAGTAGGATATAGTGGGAATTAGTGAAGTTCGGTGGCAGAAGAAACAAGACTTCTGGTCAGGTGAATACAGGGTTAAAAATACAAAATCAAATAGGGGTAATGCAGGAGTAGGTTTAATAATGAATAGGAAAATAGGAATGCGGGTAAGCTACTACAAACAGCATAGTGAATGCATTATTGTGGCCAAGATAGATACGAAGCCCACGCCTACTACAGCAATACAAGTTTATATGCCAACTATCTCCGCAGATGACGAAGAGATTGATGAAATGTATGATGAGATAAAGGAAATTATTCAGATAGTTAAGGGAGATGAAAATTTAATTGTCATGGGTGACTGGAATTCTATAGTAGGAAATGGAAGAGAAGGAAACATAGTAGGTGAATATGGATTTGGGCTAAGAAATGAAAGAGGAAGCCGTCTGTTAGAATTTTGCACAGAGCATAACTTAATCATAGCTAACACTTGGTTCAAGAATCATAAAAGAAGGTTGTATACATGGAAGAATCCTGGGGATACTAAAAGGTATCAGATAGATTATATAATGGTAAGACAGAGATTTAGGAACCAGGTTTTAAATTGTAGGACATTTCCAGGGGCAGATGTGGAGTCTGACCACAATCTATTGGTTATGAACTGTAGATTAAAACTGAAGAAATTGCAAAAAGGTGGGAGTTTAAGGAGATGGGACCTGGATAAACTGACTAAACCAGAGGTTGTACAGAGTTTCAGGGAGAGCATAAGGGAACAATTTACAGGAATGGGAGAAAGAAATACAGTAGAAGACGAATGGGTAGCTCTGAGGGATGAAATAGTGAAGGCAGCAGAGGATGAAGTAGGTAAAAAGGCGAGGGATAGTGGAAATCTTTGGGTAACAGAAGAAATATTGAATTTAATTGATGAAAGGAGAAAACATAAAAATGCAGTAAATGAAGCTGGCAAAAATTAAACGTCTCAAAAATGAGATCGACAGCAAGTGCAAAATGGACAAATGTAAGGATGTAGAGGCAAATCTCACTAGGGGTAAGATAGATGCTGCCTACCGGAAAATTAAAGAGACCTTAAGAGAAAAGAGAACCAGTTGTATGAATATCAAGAGCTCAGATGGAAACCCAGTTCTAAGCAAAGAAGAGAAAGGTGGAAGGAGTATATAGAGGGTCTGTACAAGGGTGATGTACTTGAGGACAATATTATGGAAGAGGATGTAGATGAAGATGAAATGGGAGATACGATACTGCGTGAAGAGTTTGACAGAGCACTGAAAGACCTGAGTCGAAACAAGACCCCGGGAGTAGACAACATTCCATTGGAACTACTAACGGCCTTGGGAGAGCCAGTCCTGACAAAACTCTACCATCTGGTGAACAAGATGTACGAGGCAGGCGAAATACCCTCAGACTTCAAGAAGAATATAATAATTCCAATCACAAAGAAAGCAGGTGTCGACAGATGTGAAAATTACCGAACTATCAGTTTAATAAGTCACAGCTGCAAAATACTAACACGAATTATTTACGGACAAATGGAAAAACTGGTAGAAGCCGACCTCGGGGAAGATCAGTTTGGATTCCGTAGAAATATTGGAACACGTGAGGCAATACTGACCTTACGACTTATCTTAGAAGAAAGAATAAGGAAAGGCAATCCTACGTTTCTAGCATTTGCAGACTTAGAGAAAGCTTTTGACAATGTCAACTGGAATACTCTCTTTAACATTCTAAAGGTGGCAGGGGTAAAATACAGGGAACGAAAGGCTATTTACAATTTGTACAGAAAGCAGATGGCAGTTATAACAGTCGAGGGGCATGAAAGGGAAGCAGTGGTTGGGGAGGGAGTGAGACAGGGTTGTAGCCTCTCCCCGATGTTATTCAATCTGTATATTTAACAAGCAGTAAAGGAAACAAAAGAAAAATTCAGAGTAGGTATTAAAATCCATGGAGAAGAAATAAAAACTTTGAGGTTCGCCAATAACATTGTAATTCTGTCAGAGACAGCAAAGGACTTGGAAGAGCAGTTGAATGGAATGGACAGTGTCTTGAAAGGAGGATATAAGATGAACATCAACAAAAGCAAAACAAGGATAATGGAATGTAGTCGAATTAAGTCGGGTGATGCTGAGGGAATTAGATTAGGAAATGAGACACTGAAAGTAGTAAAGAAGTTTTGCTATTTGGTGAGCAAAATAACTGATGATGGTCGAAGTAGAGAGGATATAAAATGTGGACTGGCAATGGCAAGGAAAGCGTTTCTGAAGAAGAGAAATTTGTTAACATCGAATATAGATTTAAGTGTCAGGAAGTCGTTTCTGAAAGTATTTGTATGGAGTGTAGCCATGTATGGAAGTGAAACATGGACAATAAGTAGTTTGGACAAGAAGAGAATAGAAGCTTTCGAAATGTGGTGCTACAGAAGAATGGTGAAGATTAGATGGGTAGATCACATAACTAATGAGGAGGTATTGAATAGGATTGGGGAGAAGAGAAGTTTGTGGCACAACTTGACTAGAAGGGATCGGTTGGTAGGACATGTTCTGAGGCATCAAGGGATCACAAATTTAGCATTGGAGGGCAGCGTGGAGGGTAAAAATCGTAGAGGGAGACGAAGAGATGAATACACTAAGCAGATTCAGAAGGATGTAGGTTGCAGTACGTACTGGGAAATGAAGGAGCTTGCACAGGATAGATTAGCATGGAGAGCTGCATCAAACCAGTCTCAGGACTGAAGACCACAACAACAACAAAATTTTATCTACTCATACATTCTTCAATCTCTCTTATCATTTGCAGAGTTAGTAGGCGTATAAACCTGTACAAATGTTGTTTACGTTGTGGCTGTGATATTGTGTTCAATATGCTGTTCATCATAGCTCACACACATCTCTGTTTTGTCATTCAGTATTAGACCTACTTCTCCATTACCCAATCTGAATTTCTGTTGATAACTTTGTACTCATGCAGCTGGAAGTCGTCTTCTCAGTGGCACCCCACTTCACTAATTAGCACTATAATCTATCTTCAATATGTCCCTGCTCAGAGATGCGAATTTGGAACTATTTAACTCTGGAATATTTTATCCAAGAGGATGTCATCAACAGAAATCATAAAGTAGAGTTGCATGTCCTTGGAAAACGTAAAGGCTACACTTTACTATTTTGCATGGATTCTAAGACTTTACTAAAGTTTGGTTTTTAAAAAATGTTTCAGTTTAATAATTCACAAAAGTACATGTAACATTATTATTATTATTATTATTATTATTATTATGTGTTTTTCTGAAATCCCCCCCCCCTTCCATTACGAGTATGACATCCATCTTGAAATAAACAATTTATGATTCTAAATTATTCATAATCTTAGTTACCTACTTAATTAATTGATAAGAGATGTTGTTTGATTCAGAAAAAAATACAGCAATAAAATTATATTGCTAATGTTTTAGAAACTTGTGGTCATTAAACTGAAACAGCCGATTGAAATGTTGAGGGTCCAAACTTTTAATATCAGTCATTTCATAAGGGTCAACTGAAGAATGGGATACAACCCATTGGCTTTGACCAGTGGTGTCATACTTTACTCGTAGATATTAATGTCTTTATTTTTGAGCCATAGGTAATAAATTGGTTATCTTCTGTGGCAAAGCATCATCATTGTAAACTGAAATAAATGAATGTGTTTTCAAAAGACAGGGCTAGACATTGTGTAAGATTCTTGTTGCTTCTATTAGTTTAAATCATTTGTTCATTCCAATTTGTTTGGTACTTATTTCCATTCTTAGTGAGTGTGAGACAGTTTAGAAGATATGTTTTTCATTCTGGACAGTTTTTACTTTTTCGATTTTTGTTTGTAGAAATGGATTTATCTCCTTCATTTGGCTTTTGCAAGTATGTGTCCTTATTGCTGATTATGATAGATGTCATGAGTTTGGCAAAAATATGTGTGTGGTAAGTGTGTCAGCATCTCATAGATATGATTTATTTACATGGAGGTGTACCAAAGATTGAGTATGGTGTTCAATTCAATGAGGAACATGATTTATGATTTGAGAAATTGAAGCTGGTCTTCAGGGATATAATAAAAATTACATATGTTGGTATTTGAGGTATTCTGTTTGGTTGTGTGTACCTGAATGTTGCATGGGTGAGCGTGTCACTCTAGACTGGTTTTGTTGTGTAGGGAAGTGTGTGGGAAATATATAACATACCCTTTGGTTTGGGCTGGAGGAGGGGGGGGGGGGGGCGGTGGCAAGTGTCATCCTTGAAATTGATGAGTCTGCTTTTGGCAAAACCAAGTGTAAAAGGGGGAACCTACAGTGGGATTATGGATTGTGGGTGCTAGAATTTCAGGCCCAGAGTCTGATAATGTAGTTTTTAAAGTGGTTCCTAATGGAACGGAAAAATATTGGTGAAATTAATTGAAGGACATGTTGCCAAGGGTTCTTCAGTTATTCCAGATGGGTTTTCTTCATATAGGGATGTGGGGAATAGGGATTTTCAGCATCTTCTTGTGAATCATGACATTGAATTCTGAAGTTCAACTACTGGGGCTTGTACCAAGAGTATAGAAGGTTATTGGTCATTCATAAAATCTGTTGTAGGGAGGGGGAAATGATGCATTTCAATACTACAGAGCCATTTAGATGAATATTCTTGGAGGTGCTGTGTACCCAATACATATTGCCAGTTTGTTTTCCTTAAACGTTTTGGGCAAATGTATCCTCCAAAATTTGTTAGCTAATTTCATGTTGGTATGTGGTGTCGGGGGTCAGTCATAATTAAGAAAAAGAGTGGGTTTGGTCGGGATGGTTAAGATATTGATTTGGAGTTTTTGTGGTTGGTGCATCATTGTTCATTTTCTTATGTTTGGCAATGTCTTTTCTGTGGTTATATTTCTTATTATTTTCTTTTCTGGGTTTATATGTGTGTATGTATATTTGTTTTTTGTGATGTTGTCTTTCTTGTGTGTGTGTGGGGGGGGGGGGGGTGCATGTGGGCGTGCGATTTTTGTTGACATCTCTCAAGGCCAGCTTTGGTTTTTTCAGAGGAGTTTGTGTATGGTAAGTTTTTTCGCCTTCTATAGCATTAGTATTACTACAATATTTTTCAGTCCATGCCAGTACAATCGAAGGTGAAAAGACTGACATAAGGAAAATGTGTATCCCATACTTCTGTTCACGTATATAACTCAACTGAGGAGTGGGATACAAATTTTACTGTTGTTGGATTTTTTGCTATTGTTAGTAATACTGTGATAATTTTCCAGGTGAAAAAAAATTGTCTCCCATGCAGTTGACCCTATAGGTCAACTGAAGTATGGGATACAAATTTTATGTGTGTCACTTTTTTCCAACTTCATGTAGTTCAGCTGAGGTACAGGATGCCAGTGTTACATACATCGATTCATTCATCTTCGGTAGTTTACCTATGTGGGACAACTGAAGTATGGGATAGAGCACTTGCCCGCGAAAGTCAAAGGTCCCGAGTTCGAGTCTCGGTCGGGCACACAGTTTTAATCTGCCAGGAAGTTTCATATCAGCGCACACTCCGCAGCAGAGTGAAAATCTCATTATGGGATACAAGTTTTACATATGTCGGTCTTTTTTGGCCTTGGGCGTGTGTGTGTGTGTGTGTGTGTGTGTGTGTGTGTGTGTGTGTGTGTGTGTGTGTGTGAGTGAACATTTCGGTTTTTCCACCTTCGCTAGTGCTAGTATCAACTAAAGAATAGGATGCTAGTAGTAGTGGAGCGAAAAAAGCAACATCTTTAAAATGTGTATCGCATATTTCAGCTGACCTGCATAGGTCAACTGAAGAATAGGATACTAGTGACAGCAAAGGCAAATAAGTCAATGTACATTAAATTTGTATCTCATACCACAGTTAACCTACACAGATAAACTGAAGTTTGGGATACAACTCGTACATGTCAACTGAGGTATTCCATGCTAATGTTACTTCTGTCACTTTTTTCCCTTTATTTTATGCACAAATACCCTGTGCTTCTTTACAGACGAATGGAAAAACTGATAGAAGCCGACCTCGGGGAAGATCAGTTTGGATTCCGTAGAAATGTTGGAACACATGAGGCAATACTGACCCTACGACTTATCTTAGAAGAAAGATTAAGGAAAGGCAAACTACGTTTCTAGCTTTTGTAGACTTAGAGAAAGCTTTTGACAATGTTGATTGGAATACTCTCTTTCAAATTCTGAAGGTGGCAGGGGTAAAATACAGGGAACGAAAGGCTATTTACAATTTGTACAGAAAGCAGATGGCAGTTATATGAGTCGAGGGACATGAAAGGGAAGCAGTGGTTGGGAAGGGAGTGAGACAGGGTTGTAGCCTCTCCCCAATGTTATTCAATCTGTATATTGAGCCAGCAGTAAAGGAAACAAAAGACAAATTCGGAGTAGGTATTAAAATCTATGGAGAAGAAATAAAAACTTTGAGGTTCGCCAATGACTTTGTAATTCTGTCAGAGACAGCAAAGGACCTGGAAGGGCAGTTGAATGGAATGGACAGTGTCTTGAAAGGAGGGTATAAGATGAACATCAACAAAAGCAAAACTAGGATAATGGAATGTAGTCGAATTAAGTCGGGTGATACTGAGGGAATTAGATTAGGAAATGAGACACTTAAAGTAGTAAAGGAGTTTTGCTATTTGGGGAGCAAAATAACTGATGATGGTCGAAGTAGAGAGGATATAAAATGTAGACTGGCAATGGCAAGGAAAGCATTTCTGAAGAAGAAAAATTTGTTAACATCGAGTGTAGATTTAAGTGTCAGGAAGTCGTTTCTGAAAGTATTTGTATGGAGTGTAGCCATGTATGGAAGTGATACGTGGACGATAAATAGTTTAGACAAGAAGAGAATAGAAGCTTTCGAAATGTGGTGCTACAGAAGAATGCTGAAGATTAGATGGGTAGATCACATAACTAATGAGGAGGTATTGAATAGGATTGGGGAGAAGAGGAGCTTGTGACACAACTTGACTAGAAGAAGGGATCGGGTGGTAGGACATGTTATGAGACATCGAGGGATCACCAATTTAGTATTGGAGGGCAGCGTGGAGGGTAAAAATCGTAGAGGGAGACCAAGAGATGAATACACTAAGCAGATTCAGAAGGATGTAGGCTGCAGTAGGTACTGGGAGATGAAGCAGCTTGCACAGGATAGAGTAGCATGGAGAGCTGCATCAAACCAGTCTCAGGTCTGAAGACCACAACAACAACAACCACCACCCTGTGCTTCAATTGAGCTATAAGATATTAGGACTCAGAGAAGCACTATATTTAACATGGTGTTTGAAATATGGATGTACGTGATATGTTTTCCATTGTTTTCTCTGTTCTGCGTTCCTTTGTTTCTGAACATTTGTCTTTGCTATTAAATCTGTGCAATACATCATCTCTGGTAACTTCTGACATCATTGGTCAAAGCTGATGCATTGGATCCCATTCTTCAGTAATTCCAAATATGTTTCGGATTAGTAATTCACAGCAATAAATATAACATTAGTATGCATTTTTCTGAAATCTCCCAATTATGAGTATGGCATCCATCTTGAAGTAAATAATTTATGATTCTAAATTACTCATAATCTTAATTAACAACTGACTTAATTAGCAAGAGGTGTTGTCTGATTCAGAAAAAATACAGCAATGAAATTATATTGCTGAAGTTCACCAACTAGCAGTAATTAAAGCAAAATAGGCGATTGATATTTTGAGGGTCCGAACTTTTAATATCAGTTATTTCATAAGTTAATTAATTTCAGATAATTCCAAATATGTTCTCGGAAAGTCAGGAATGTCTGCTTTTGAATGATTGGTAACAATGCCTCCTTTGCTGCTTATTTGTTCACTATGTTTTATCATCATATGATGATCTCTTAACTTCAGTTAGCTGCATATTTTACTTACTTGAGCTTCTAGTAAAACCAATTGCATCACTGTAATCAGGAATATAAATATAAACAACTGAAATATAAGTGTAATGGAGATTGGATTGGATTGTTTGGTGGAAGAGACCCCACAGCAACGTCATCGGTCTCATTGGATTAGGCAAGGATGGGGAAGGAAGTCAGCCGTGCCCTTTCAAGGGAACCATCCCAGCATTTGCCTGGAGCGATTTAGGGAAATCACGGAAAACCTAAATCAGGATGGCCGGACGCGGGATTCAACCGTCGTCCTCCCGAATGAGAGTCCAGTGTGCTACCACTGCGCCACCTCGCTCGGTGTAATGGAGATTTTGCATAAAAATTTTACATATTCCTGTACAGATTACCTGTAGTTTATGCAGCTATGTGAGATAAACAAGTAGAATTGAAGGAGCAGAAAATTCTAGTTATTCTTTGGTGCAGAAAACGTAACACACAGATTAGATTCCAACTTGCTCGTTTCACATTCTCGATGGACAGCTGGAAGGAAGCTTTGAGCGAGGAGGGGGAGATACACTATTGAATCTGTCAGTGTGGGTAACATGGTCATTTTATGCTTATACCATTCACACATTGTTGCTTTATGTCAAAGAGTTTTGAATTACATATATATTTTCACTTTGCATGCCATCGTAGAGCATATGGCAGGATTTGTTTCCTACCTGTTCAATTTATGGATGAGATACTGAAAGGAAAGTTGACAAGACTGCTCAGATTTTGCAATTTTACTGCTGTAGTCATTGTAAGATCAATATGTTGGAGGAAGCAAAATGATTCTTGAATCATGTTTGAACATGAGCTCTTGGAGTAAAAACAATAAAACTGTGCCTATATTGCAAACTAAAATTACTGCTGTTCATTCATTACATGTTTTGCTATATGCCGTGAAAAATAGAAGCGAAACACTTATAATTTTAGATAATATTATTGGGAAACGGTGATCTGTCAGGTAAGTAAAGTAAGAAAAAACAGTCTCGATTGCACAGTCATTTATTAAAAGTATGACTGGTTTCTACCTGTAGTAGTAGGCCACCTTCAGATAGTACAGGGGAAAGATAAAAACTAAAATTAAAAAGAATATATGTTAAAATGATGTATCATTACCCATCTGGCTGATGATGAAGCTTGGAACAGCTGTGCTGACCCCAGTTGCAAAACTGCTGCTGCTGATTGAGCAGCAGTGGGTGAACAAGATTGAAAGAGAGCACACATGAGCCGCATGATGTCAGTGTAAGTCAGTGGCATGTGATTTATATCTTGTATGTTAAGATTTGAATGTCAGTTTTTCAAAATGCGCTAAAATGACTAATAGAGACAAGTGGACTGCTGAAACAGCAGCAGGTGTAGTGATCCTTCCCAGAGAAATAGATTATGAGTTTTTGTGGCTCTTAGAGGTGTGGTTTGAAGTGTTAATGAAATTGGCCTAAGCTAATGAAATGCTGCAAAGAAAGTGTTCTACCCATGATGTAGCATCAAGTTAGTTATTTGATTTCACAAAGAAATATTTAACATTTATATGATGGAGGAGTGCAGAACACACAGCCATTTTCTTAGCAACGCCTCTTTGAGAATGGATCAAATGGTTTTATTAAGATTTTATAAAATACTGATTTTATCTCCTTCAGATTAGGGATGTATGTGCTTATTGTTCAGCAGCACAATCTGTACTATGTTTATTGGACCCTGTATTCTGTGATAAAGACTGTCAAATGGAGCTTTCCATATGGGCTTCCTCGTGGAAGCACGTATCGCTTGTCTGAGAGTATGACATTCGCTCTTCTTGATCAACTATGTGGTCACTGTCAACCAGCAACTGGAACACGCTTGATACTCCCATTTTGTTCTGAAATGACAGACTCCAGCTGCTTTTGAACCACCTCTGAAACTGTAAACCAGGTGAGGTACCGTTTGAGGACTTCTGTAGAGAACTCCCAACTTCCTCCACTTGCTTCTATGCGAAAAACCACATCTCACTCCCATGTGATATGTTCCTAGGCCAGTAATAAGGGTGGGCATGCCCTGTGGCACCAAGGGAATTACAGCAGAAATCTGTATACCATGAATATCCAGCTAATGAAATCATATGTACAGATGGCTCTTAGGTCAGTGACCATGTTTGTTATGGCTGTGTTGATGCAGGAGTTTATGAGCAACACTGTCTTCTGAGTGTGTGTAGTACATTTACTGCAGAACTGACGGCCATATTATGAGATCTCCAACATATGAGACTCTCTCAAATGGAACTCCGTTGTATGTAGTGATTCCTTGAGCAGACTACAAGCAGTAGACCAATGCTCTCCATGAAATGTGCTGGTCTTCAACATTCATGACCTGCTCTACAACTGCCATGGAGCAGGAATCTCTCTCTCTTTTCTTTGTACACTGAGCCACATAGGTATCTTAGGCAGTGAACTTGCCAACAGACTTGCTAAGCTTGCAACCACAATGGAAACATTGCAACTGAGAGCCTTAGGCACTGATTTTTTGTCACATCTCAGACACTGTATCTTGAGGGCTTGGGACACAGAAAGGCAATCTACTGCATGCACAACAAACTCTGGATGGTCGAATAGGCTACTAAGAGTGGCGAACTTTACTCTAGGCACCTTGCAAATTATCTGTCGTCTTACATGTTGGTAACCACCAAACTGTCTTGCAACAAGAGGACTCCCCCCCCTCCCCATTGTGTGTGTATGGAGCACCTTTGATGGTACTTCATATACTCAAAAAAAATGCACCATCCTAACTGACCTATGATGTAAACTGAAATTAGATGTACCTCTGTCTCAAATTTTGTGAAAGAAATCATTGTCGGTAGTAGGCTGTGTTGTTATCTTTAATAAAAAAGGATAACTATTGAGTGTATTACAGGTAGTGTTTTCTTTCACAAAATTCTTGGAGACTGTGGACCCACATATGAACAAAATATCTACCTCTAATGCTTGCTGAAGACAACAGCTGTTGGTTTCTTGAGAGAGAGAGAGAGAGAGAGAGAGAGAGAGAGAGAGAGAGAGAGAGTGTGTGTGAGTAGATACTGTAGTAAAATCTAAAGTCTTTAGTCATTGGACTGGCATATCAAACTATTTTATGCATGTTCCTCATATATTGTGTGTGGTGTTAGTGGTGGGCAAACATAGAGGGGAGGATAATTCACCACCCTGAGGGGCATGTAACTTCACCATGACACACATTGCCCCCTTTCCTTCCAGATCTAACAATCTTCACCACCACTGCTGGGTGTACTGCTTCTCCTTGTAATCAAACTCATGAAAATGAAACTTGAAAGATATTCAGTATGAGAAAATGATTAAGATTAGCAATTGGACAACTTATTTGTACCCTGTTTCACAGACTTCAGCTGTATAGAGAAACTATACTCTCGTAGCTGACTACCTTTAAGTCTTTGTTATCATTGTCGTCGTCATCATCTTCATCTGCAGCATTTTGTGAATTCGGTTTCAACAAGTTAAAAACGATAAAAAAATCTGCGTATGGTTGACTGTAGGTAAAAGAAGACTGCAGAATTTAGCTATATTACTGATAGAATACGACACAGCTGTCAAACTTGACTTCACGTGCATAATCAATGAATTTGCTTTGGTCAAAGCAAGGAAATGCCAAGTAAAATTATAATAAATAAATTTTCTCAATTCTTAATTGTAACACTTTTTTTAATTTCTTATTATTAATTGTACACTATTAGTAATTTATGAGGAGCAATTAAAATCTTTTCTTCATTATATGTCATACTAAACCCAATGTATAGTAGCTGCCATAAAAAATAAGATACAGTTTTTGTTTTAATTTCAACATTTTTAGAAAGTTTATACAATTTTTAGTGTAACTGCAATGATATATTTCATTTGCTGCATGCAAATATTTTTTCATCAGTGCAGTTGATTTAAGTAATAGTGTTCAGTTTGCTTTGTTTTTATATAACCCATGAAAAAAATTATAAACTTTTCTGAATCCATGTAGTTTTATGAAAGGGTGGGGGTCAGCAGTTTCAGCAGGGGAATAGGATGAGCTCAGTACAGTTTTGAGTGGAACACATTAATTATTGTACCAATATGATTCCTAACAAGTATGAGAGAGACAAATATAATCTAATTAAAAATAATTGTAAAATGTCTTGTTTGTGCTTTTCATTGTGTGGTACATTTGTTAGTCAACTGGTACATGTTGTACACACATATTTATGTCAATATTTTTTCAGGAACTGAATAGTTTCTTGGCAGACAAAACATTTTTTGTCTCATATCATCAAACTTTAGTGGACAAGATGTATTACCATCTGTTGTATGATGTTATGGTGAGTACTAAACAAAAATTACTTTAATTTCATCATTAGAATAAAGTCCTTGGATTAAATGTTTCGTGCACACTGGTGACGGTCGTGTTACTTTGCATGCTAGTTCTGAAACACCGAAGAAGCTAGTGAACACTGACATCATTTTGTTTTTGATAATTATTACAGATATTATGTTTGCTTCAGTTGAAATCTTTATACTTCATTCTTGTATCTGCTGTTAGAACAATTACCTGTGCAAAAATAAAATGTTATCTGTAGGATATATTTTATAGTCAATAGTTGCACTATCCAGAATGATGTGTTGAGAGAGATGTATGATGAAATAATGGACCTCAAATAAAGCAAAGAGTAAAGCTAACCACTCTACCATGTAGTTGATGTGTTGAGCAGTCAAGATGCACTTAAAATATGATTGAAAACGTAGCTGAACATTTAAGCAATGGACAATGCCTGTTTTTGGAATTAATAATACCCCCCCCCCCCCCCCCCCCCCCACACACACACACACACACACACACACATATATATATATATATATATATATATATATATATATATTTAAAAAGAAAGATGATGAGACTTACCCAACAAAAGCGCTGGCAGGTCGATAGACACACAAATAAACACAAACATACACACAAAACTCTAGCTTTCGCAACCAATGGTTGCCTCGTCAGGAAAGAGGGAAGGAGAAGGAAAGACAAAAGGATTGGGTTTTAAGGGAGAGGGTAAGGAGTCATTCCAATCCCGGGAGCGGAAAGACTTACCTTAGGGGGAAAAAAGGACAGGTTTACACTCGCACACACACACACATATCCATCCACACATACACAGACACAAGCAGACATTTGTAAAGGCAAAGAGTTTGGGCAGAGATGTCAGTCGGGACGGAAATACAGAGGCAAAGATGATGTTGAAAGACAGGTGAGGTATGAGCGGCGGCAGATTGAAATTAGCGGAGATTGAGGCCTGGCGGATAGCGAGAAGAGAGGATATGCTGAAGGGCAAGTTCCCATCTCCGGAGTTCTGACAGGTTGGTGTTCGTGGGAAGTATCCAGATAACCCGGACAGTGTAACACTGTGCCAAGATGTGCTGGCCGTGCAACAAGGCATGTTTAGCCACAGGGTGATCCTCATTACCAACAAACACTGTCTGCCTGTGTCCATTCATGCGAATGGACAGTTTGTTGCTGGTCATTCCCACATAGAACGCTTCACAGTGTAGGCAGGTCAGTTGGTAAATCACGTGGGTGCTTTCACACGTGGCTCTGCCTTTGATCGTGTACACCTTCCGGGTTACAGGACTGGAATAGGTGGTGGTGGGAGGGTGCATGGGACAGGTTTTACACCGGGGGCGGTTACAGGGGTAGGAGCCAGAGGGTAGGGAAGGTGGTTTAGGGATTTCATAGGGATGAACTAAGAGGTTACGAAGGTTAGGTGGACGGCGGAAAGACACTCTTGGTGGAGTGGGGAGGATTTCATGAAGGATGGATCTCATTTCAGGGCAGGATTTGAGGAAGTCGTATCCCTGCTGGAGAGCCACATTCAGAATCTGATCCAGTCCCGGAAAGTATCCTGTCACAAGTGGGGCACTTTTGGGGTTCTTCTGTGGAAGGTTCCGGGTTTGAGGAGATGAGGAAGTGGCTCTGGTTATTTGCTTCTGTACCAGGTCGGGAGGGTAGTTACGGGATGCAAAAGCTGTTTTCAGGTTGTTGGTGTAATGGTTCAAGGATTCCGGACTGGAGCAGATTCGTTTGCCACGAAGACCTAGGCTGTAGGGAAGGGACCGTTTGATGTGGAATGGGTGGCAGCTGTCATAATGGAGGTACTGTTGCTTGTTGGTGGGTTTGATGTGGACGGACGTGTGAAGCTGGCCATTGGACAGGTGGAGGTCAACGTCAAGGAAAGTGGCATGGGATTTAGAGTAGGACCAGGTGAATCTGATGGAACCAAAGGAGTTGAGGTTGGAGAGGAAATTCTGGAGTTCTTCTTCACTGTGAGTCCAGATCATGAAAATGTCATCAATAAATCTGTACCAAACTTCGGGTTGGCAGGCCTGGGTAACCAAGAAGGCTTCCTCTAAGCGACCCATGAATAGGTTGGCGTACGAGGGGGCCATCCTGGTACCCATGGCTGTTCCCTTTAATTGTTGGTATGTCTGGCCTTCAAAAGTGAAGAAGTTGTGGGTCAGGATGAAGCTGGCTAAGGTAATGAGGAAAGAGGTTTTAGGTAGGGCGGCAGGTGATCGGCGTGAAAGGAAGTGCTCCATCGCAGCGAGGCCCTGGACATGCGGAATATTTGTGTATAAGGAAGTGGCATCAATGGTTACAAGGATGGTTTCCGGGGGTAACAGACTGGGTAGGGATTCCAGGCGTTCGAGAAAGTGGTTGGTGTCTTTGATGAAGGATGGGAGACTGCATGTAATGGGTTGAAGGTGTTGATCTACGTAGGCAGAGATGCGTTCTGTGGTGGCTTGGTAACCAGCTACAATGGGACGGCCGGGATGATTGGGTTTGTGAATTTTGGGAAGAAGGTAGAAGGTGGGGGTGCGGGGTGTTGGTGGGGTCAGGAGGTTGATGGAGTCAGGTGAAAGGTTTTGTAGGGGGCCTAAGGTTCTGAGGATTCCTTGAAGCTCCGCCTGGACATCAGGAATGGGATTACCATGGCAAACTTTGTAAGTAGTGTTGTCTGAAAGCTGACGCAGTCCCTCAGCCACATACTTCCGACGATCAAGTACCACAGTCGTGGAACCCTTGTCCGCCGGAAGAATGACGATGGATTGGTCAGCCTTCAGATCACGGATAGCCTGGGCTTCAGCAGTGGTGATGTTGGGAGTAGGATTAAGGTTTTTTAAGAAGGATTGAGAGGCAAGGCTGGAAGTCAGAAATTCCTGGAAGGTTAGGAGAGGGTGATTTTGAGGAAGAGGAGGTGGGTCCCGCTGTGACGGAGGACGGAACTGTTCCAGGCATGGTTCAATTTGGATAGTATCTTGGGGAGTTGGATCATTGGGAGTAGGATTAGGATCATTTTTCTTCGTGGCAAAGTGATATTTCCAGCAGAGAGTACGGGTGTAGGACAGTAAATCTTTGACAAGGGCTGTTTGGTTAAATCTGGGAGTGGGGCTGAAGGTGAGGCCTTTGGATAGGACAGAGGTTTCGGATTGGGAGAGAGGTTTGGAGGAGAGGTTAACTACTGAATTGGGGTGTTGTGGTTCCAGATTGTGTTGATTGGAGTTTTGAGGTTTTGGAGGGAGTGGAGCTGGAAGTGGGAGATTGAGTAGATGGGAGAGACTGGGTTTGTGTGCAATGAGAGGAGGTTGAGGTTTGCTGGAAAGGTTGTGAAGGGTGAGTGAGTTGCCTTTCCAGAGGTGGGAAACCAGGAGATTGGATAGTTTTTTAAGGTGGAGGGTGGCATGCTTTTCTAATTTGCGGTTGGCCTGTAGGAGGATGCTCTGAACAACCGGTGTGGATGTGGGAGAGGAAAGATTGAGGACTTTTATTAGGGACAGGAGTTGATGGGTGTGTTGATTGGCTGAGTGGATGTGTAGGTGAAGGATTAGGTGGGTGAGGGCAATGGATTGTTCGGTTTGGAACTGGTATAGGGACTGATGGAAAGAAGGGTTGCAGCCAGAGATGGGAACTTTAAGTGTGAGGCCTTTGGGGGTGATGCCAAATGTCAGACAAGCCTGAGAAAATAAAATATGGGAGTGTAATCTGGCTAGGGCGAAGGCATGTTTGCGGAGGGAATGTAAATAAAACTTAATGGGGTCATTGTGGAGGTGTTGTGAGGGTGACATGGTACTGGAAGGTGGAAAGTGGAACACGAGGCTGAAATGAAAATGAAAATAAATATAAAAATATATGGGGAGAGATAAAGGTAAAACTAGAAAGCAAATGGAGATCTGTTGTGAAAAATGGCGAAAAAGGGTTGGTTAGAGCTGGGCTATGTTGATCCTGTGGTGAACTTGTGTAGGTAGATAATGATGTGCACAAAGGTTAGGTGGTTGTGTTGCCGCCAAAACACGTTAAAGGGTGGAGAAATACGGGAAAATTTCGAAAAAACTACGTGAGGATGTATTAAAAGGGTGGTTTGGTGGTGGCAGATTATGGAAATGAAGCTAACAATTGTCTGATGAAGAAATAATGTCGTTAAAACCTGTGGGAAGCGGCTAAAAATGATCGATGATGTGAGAAAAACGGAAATGGAAATAAAGCAAAAGATATTAAAACTAGCCGAAAAGGTTGTTTAATAGCTGAAAGGAACTGTTTGTGAACTGGAAACGGTGGATTTTATAGGAGCGGTAGTGTTGAAAGCGGAAAAAAAAAAAAAAATTTTTGGTTATGGTTTGGAAGTGGGTTACGTATTATATATATCGGCGGGATAAAATTTTATACTGGATTACGGTAAAAAAGGAGAAGGTGAATAGAAAGTAAAACTGCTGGCAAAAACAGAAGGAGGAAATAAGATGACAGAAAAGACTACGAAATGTAACAGTGACAATAACAATAACAATAACAAACGTGATTGTTGGATTCAAATTAATGATATGAATATAATAGAGGGAAACATTCCACGTGGGAAAATATATTTAAAAAGAAAGATGATGAGACTTACCCAACAAAAGCGCTGGCAGGTCGATAGACACACAAATAAACACAAACATACACACAAAACTCTAGCTTTCACAACCAATGGTTGCCTCGTCAGGAAAGAGGGAAGGAGAAGGAAAGACAAAAGGATTGGGTTTTAAGGGAGAGGGTAAGGAGTCATTCCAATCCCGGGAGCGGAAAGACTTACCTTAGGGGGAAAAAAGGACAGGTTTACACTCGCACACACACACACACATATCCATCCACACATACACAGACACAAGCAGACATTTGTAAAGGCAAAGAGTTTGGGCAGAGATGTCAGTCGGGACGGAAATACAGAGGCAAAGATGATGTTGAAAGACAGGTGAGGTATGAGCGGCGGCAGATTGAAATTAGCGGAGATTGAGGCCTGGCGGATAGCGAGAAGAGAGGATATGCTGAAGGGCAAGTTCCCATCTCCGGAGTTCTGACAGGTTGGTGTTCGTGGGAAGTATCCAGATAACCCGGACAGTGTAACACTGTGCCAAGATGTGCTGGCCGTGCAACAAGGCATGTTTAGCCACAGGGTGATCCTCATTACCAACAAACACTGTCTGCCTGTGTCCATTCATGCGAATGGACAGTTTGTTGCTGGTCATTCCCACATAGAACGCTTCACAGTGTAGGCAGGTCAGTTGGTAAATCACGTGGGTGCTTTCACACGTGGCTCTGCCTTTGATCGTGTACACCTTCCGGGTTACAGGACTGGAATAGGTGGTGGTGGGAGGGTGCATGGGACAGGTTTTACACCGGGGGCGGTTACAGGGGTAGGAGCCAGAGGGTAGGGAAGGTGGTTTAGGGATTTCATAGGGATGAACTAAGAGGTTACGAAGGTTAGGTGGACGGCGGAAAGACACTCTTGGTGGAGTGGGGAGGATTTCATGAAGGATGGATCTCATTTCAGGGCAGGATTTGAGGAAGTCGTATCCCTGCTGGAGAGCCACATTCAGAATCTGATCCAGTCCCGGAAAGTATCCTGTCACAAGTGGGGCACTTTTGGGGTTCTTCTGTGGAAGGTTCCGGGTTTGAGGAGATGAGGAAGTGGCTCTGGTTATTTGCTTCTGTACCAGGTCGGGAGGGTAGTTACGGGATGCAAAAGCTGTTTTCAGGTTGTTGGTGTAATGGTTCAAGGATTCCGGACTGGAGCAGATTCGTTTGCCACGAAGACCTAGGCTGTAGGGAAGGGACCGTTTGATGTGGAATGGGTGGCAGCTGTCATAATGGAGGTACTGTTGCTTGTTGGTGGGTTTGATGTGGACGGACGTGTGAAGCTGGCCATTGGACAGGTGGAGGTCAACGTCAAGGAAAGTGGCATGGGATTTAGAGTAGGACCAGGTGAATCTGATGGAACCAAAGGAGTTGAGGTTGGAGAGGAAATTCTGGAGTTCTTCTTCACTGTGAGTCCAGATCATGAAAATGTCATCAATAAATCTGTACCAAACTTCGGGTTGGCAGGCCTGGGTAACCAAGAAGGCTTCCTCTAAGCGACCCATGAATAGGTTGGCGTACGAGGGGGCCATCCTGGTACCCATGGCTGTTCCCTTTAATTGTTGGTATGTCTGGCCTTCAAAAGTGAAGAAGTTGTGGGTCAGGATGAAGCTGGCTAAGGTAATGAGGAAAGAGGTTTTAGGTAGGGCGGCAGGTGATCGGCGTGAAAGGAAGTGCTCCATCGCAGCGAGGCCCTGGACATGCGGAATATTTGTGTATAAGGAAGTGGCATCAATGGTTACAAGGATGGTTTCCGGGGGTAACAGACTGGGTAGGGATTCCAGGCGTTCGAGAAAGTGGTTGGTGTCTTTGATGAAGGATGGGAGACTGCATGTAATGGGTTGAAGGTGTTGATCTACGTAGGCAGAGATGCGTTCTGTGGTGGCTTGGTAACCAGCTACAATGGGACGGCCGGGATGATTGGGTTTGTGAATTTTGGGAAGAAGGTAGAAGGTGGGGGTGCGGGGTGTTGGTGGGGTCAGGAGGTTGATGGAGTCAGGTGAAAGGTTTTGTAGGGGGCCTTAGGTTCTGAGGATTCCTTGAAGCTCTGCCTGGACATCAGGAATGGGATTACCATGGCAAACTTTGTAAGTAGTGTTGTCTGAAAGCTGACGCAGTCCCTCAGCCACATACTTCCGACGATCAAGTACCACAGTCGTGGAACCCTTGTCCGCCGGAAGAATGACGATGGATTGGTCAGCCTTCAGATCACGGATAGCCTGGGCTTCAGCAGTGGTGATGTTGGGAGTAGGATTAAGGTTTTTTAAGAAGGATTGAGAGGCAAGGCTGGAAGTCAGAACAGACTGGGTAGGGATTCCAGGCGTTCGAGAAAGTGGTTGGTGTCTTTGATGAAGGATGGGAGACTGCATGTAATGGGTTGAAGGTGTTGATCTACGTAGGCAGAGATGCGTTCTGTGGTGGCTTGGTAACCAGCTACAATGGGACGGCCGGGATGATTGGGTTTGTGAATTTTGGGAAGAAGGTAGAAGGTGGGGGTGCGGGGTGTTGGTGGGGTCAGGAGGTTGATGGAGTCAGGTGAAAGGTTTTGTAGGGGGCCTAAGGTTCTGAGGATTCCTTGAAGCTCCGCCTGGACATCAGGAATGGGATTACCATGGCAAACTTTGTAAGTAGTGTTGTCTGAAAGCTGACGCAGTCCCTCAGCCACATACTTCCGACGATCAAGTACCACAGTCGTGGAACCCTTGTTCGCCGGAAGAATGACGATGGATTGGTCAGCCTTCAGATCACGGATAGCCTGGGCTTCAGCAGTGGTGATGTTGGGAGTAGGATTAAGGTTTTTTAAGAAGGATTGAGAGGCAAGGCTGGAAGTCAGAACAGACTGGGTAGGGATTCCAGGCGTTCGAGAAAGTGGTTGGTGTCTTTGATGAAGGATGGGAGACTGCATGTAATGGGTTGAAGGTGTTCTCCACCTGTCCAATGGCCAGCTTCACACGTCCGTCCACATCAAACCCACCAACAAGCAACAGTACCTCCATTATGACAGCTGCCACCCATTCCACATCAAACGGTCCCTTCCCTACAGCCTAGGTCTTCGTGGCAAACGAATCTGCTCCAGTCCGGAATCCTTGAACCATTACACCAACAACCTGAAAACAGCTTTTGCATCCCGTAACTACCCTCCCGACCTGGTACAGAAGCAAATAACCAGAGCCACTTCCTCATCTCCTCAAACCCGGAACCTTCCACAGAAGAACCCCAAAAGTGCCCCACTTGTGACAGGATACTTTCCGGGACTGGATCAGATTCTGAATGTGGCTCTCCAGCAGGGATACGACTTCCTCAAATCCTGCCCTGAAATGAGATCCATCCTTCATGAAATCCTCCCCACTCCACCAAGAGTGTCTTTCCGCCGTCCACCTAACCTTCGTAACCTCTTAGTTCATCCCTATGAAATCCCTAAACCACCTTCCCTACCCTCTGGCTCCTACCCCTGTAACCGCCCCCGGTGTAAAACCTGTCCCATGCACCCTCCCACCACCACCTATTCCAGTCCTGTAACCCGGAAGGTGTACACGATCAAAGGCAGAGCCACGTGTGAAAGCACCCACGTGATTTACCAACTGACCTGCCTACACTGTGAAGCGTTCTATGTGGGAATGACCAGCAACAAACTGTCCATTCGCATGAATGGACACAGGCAGACAGTGTTTGTTGGTAATGAGGATCACCCTGTGGCTAAACATGCCTTGTTGCACGGCCAGCACATCTTGGCACAGTGTTACACTGTCCGGGTTATCTGGATACTTCCCACGAACACCAACCTGTCAGAACTCCGGAGATGGGAACTTGCCCTTCAGCATATCCTCTCTTCTCGCTATCCGCCAGGCCTCAATCTCCGCTAATTTCAATCTGCCGCCGCTCATACCTCACCTGTCTTTCAACATCATCTTTGCCTCTGTATTTCCGTCCCGACTGACATCTCTGCCCAAACTCTTTGCCTTTACAAATGTCTGCTTGTGTCTGTGTATGTGTGGATGGATATGTGTGTGTGTGTGCGAGTGTAAACCTGTCCTTTTTTCCCCCTAAGGTAAGTCTTTCCGCTCCCGGGATTGGAATGACTCCTTACCCTCTCCCTTAAAACCCAATCCTTTTGTCTTTCCTTCTCCTTCCCTCTTTCCTGACGAGGCAACCATTGGTTGCGAAAGCTAGAGTTTTGTGTGTATGTTTGTGTTTATTTGTGTGTCTATCGACCTGCCAGCGCTTTTGTTGGGTAAGTCTCATCATCTTTCTTTTTAAATATATTTTCCCACGTGGAATGTTTCCCTCTATTATATTTATATATATATATATATATATATATATATATATATTTAAAAAGAAAGATGATGAGACTTACCCAACAAAAGCGCTGGCAGGTCGATAGACACACAAATAAACACAAACATACACACAAAACTCTAGCTTTCGCAACCAATGGTTGCCTCGTCAGGAAAGAGGGAAGGAGAAGGAAAGACAAAAACCCAATCCTTTTGTCTTTCCTTCTCCTTCCCTCTTTCCTGACGAGGCAACCATTGGTTGCGAAAGCTAGAGTTTTGTGTGTATGTTTGTGTTTATTTGTGTGTCTATCGACCTGCCAGCGCTTTTGTTGGGTAAGTCTCATCATCTTTCTTTTTAAATATATTTTCGCACGTGGAATGTTTCCCTCTATTATATATATATATATATATATATATATATATATATATATATATATATATATATATATATAGAGAGAGAGAGAGGGAAACGTTCCACGTGGGAAAAATATATTTAAAAAGAAAGATGATGAGACTTACCAAACAAAAGCGCTGGCAGGTCGATAGACACACAGACAAACACAAACATACACACAAAATCTAGCTTTCGCAACCAATGGTTGCCTCGTCAGGAAAGAGGGAAGGAGAGGGAAAGACAAAAGGATTTGGGTTTTAAGGGAGAGGGTAAGGAGTCATTCCAATCCCGGGAGCGGAAAGACTTACCTTAGGGGGAAAAAAGGAGGGAAAAAAGGACAGGTATACACTCGCACACACACACATATCCATCCTCATATACACAGACACAAGCTTTCATTTGGTAAGTCACATCATCATTGTTTTTAGATATATTTTTCCTTCGTGGAATGTTTCCTTCTATTATAAATGGTCTTTAAATATGTCTGCTTGTGTCTGTATATGTGTGGATGGATATGTGTGTGTGTGCGAGTGTATACCCGTCCTTTTTTCCCCATAAGGTAAGTCTTTCCGCTCCCGGGACTGGAATGACTCCTTACCCTCTCCCTTAAAACCCACATCCTTTCGTCTTTCCCTCTCCTTCCCTCTTTCCTGATGAGGCAACAGCTTGTTGCGAAAGCTTGAATTTTGTGTGTATGTTTGTGTTCGTTTGTGTGTCTGTCGACCTGCCAGCACTTTCATTTGGTAAGTCACATCATCATTGTTTTAGATATATTTTTCCTTCGTGGAATGTTTCCTTCTATTATAACCATATATATATATATATATATATATATATATATATATATATATATATATATATATATATATATATATATATGTGTGTGTGTGGCTTACAGTCAGGAGGTGAAGGTCCCAAGGTAACAGGATAGGAATGTGGTGAGATCAACCTGGTGCAGACAGAGGGACTTACGTATGACTAGATAGATAGATAGAGAGAGAGAGAGAGAGAGAGAGAGAGAGGTGGGGGGGGGATGAATAGAGTTAGTTCTCATCACAGCGACACTAGATGAACACTGAGCCACATGGTGATATTAATTAATTAATTATAATATCATTGTGAAGGAGAGCTTTCAGGATATAAAACAAGTCACGTTAAATTAATAGACAGAAGGGGCCACTGCCAATTACTTCTGGAAAGTATACAACAAATTATGACCTATACTACCTACTCATACTGATAATTATTATGTCAAGTACTTTCTCATTAATTTACATATGCGCATTAGCAGAAAACCAGCTACTTTGAAAGAAGGCAGTGTTCCTTCTCAAATACACAGACAGAAAAAAACTGCAACAACAAGGGGCAGTTGTGATACACAAATGAAAGTTGGTAGGCATATTTCTACAACTAAAAGGTGATGTCTATTCAAATTTCACATAAGAAAGACATTAATAGCGCCACTATGAGGATGCAATTCAGATGTGTATGAATTACATGCTTTAATATTGGATATGGTGAGTTGATGTTAGTCAAGACTGCATTTAAGGTGAAAAAGATGTTGTTATCAACACATCACTGGGTTTGAACATGGTCGTGTAATAGAGCTATGAGAGGCTGAATGTTCCTTCTGCGATATTGCAGAAAGACTCGGCAGGAATGTAGCGACTGTTCACGATTGCTGGCAGCAGTGGTCACAGGAATGTATGGTTGGAAGAAGACCAGGCTTCAGACGGCCATGTGTCACTACCGTGCCACTGCTGAGAGGGAAGACCATTGTGTTCAGTGTATTAGGGCTCTGACACATTGTACTGTATCTGCAGCAGCAGTTTGAGCAGCATTTGACACTCCAGTGAAATGACAATCTGTTACAAATTGATTACTTCCAGGACAGCTCCGAGCCAGACACCCTGTGGCATGTGTTCCACTATCCCCAAACCATCACCATTTATGACTTTAGTGGTGTCAAGCAAGAGCTCGTTGGAGGGCAGAGGGAAGTCTGTTGTTTTTTCTGATGAAAGCTGGTTTCGCCTCAGTGCCAGTGATGGCCGTGTTTTAGTTAGGAGGAGGCCAGTCTAGAGCAGGGACGGCCACAGTGTGCCAAACTGCACGCGTGTACAGATGTGCTGCACGCGTGCCGTCCAGGACTCGGTCCACCTCGCCACTACTCGGCTTTCCTCGGTCTTTCGCGACACTGCTCGGCACGGCGCGACATTAGACTAGCTGTGCGATGCGACATCTTTTCATCCGGTGCATTAGTTGATTCGTAGTGGCAGCCATGTTTATTCCTCGCTATTTGTTAGCGATTCGTAGAAAGTTTATAAGTACTGTACAGTGGTTGCTGCAATGGAACACATGCTCACAAAGAGACAGGGTAGTGACACAACGTCACGAGCCTTCAGAGCTGAATGGGAATTGCAATATTTTTTCGAAGAGAAGGATGAAAATTCTCGGTGTCTATTATGCAGTCGCATACTCGCCGGCCACCGCAAATTTGCAATAGAACGGCATTATAACACCACACACAGAGGACTCAATGATTTAGTTGGGTTGATAGATCAAACAAGTTGGCGGAATTAAGAAGACATAGAGTTATGCAGCGAGACGGACCGAACGCGAGTACCACTTCCAAATATTTGTGTTTCTGATTTTTGTATTTGTACATATTTGTCGTTAGAATTCGAATTTAGAGTTCTCTCAGTTTTTGTTTCCTTTTTTTAGCCTGCAACCAAACATAGTGACCTGTCTTTAAAAGCAAGCTACAAAATAGCGCTCAAAATTGCAAGAGCGAATGAGCCTTTCAGTGATGGTGATTTCATCAAGGAGTGTATTGTTGAGGCGGCGGAACTCTTGACACCACTGGAAGTAAAGAAGTTTAGTGAAATCAGTCTTTCCAGACAGACAATAGCTCGCCGCATAGCTGGTATGGCAGCGGATGTCTACAGGCAGTTAATTGATAGTGCCTGCAAGTCTATTGCATTCTCGATTGCTTTGGACGAGTCGTCCGACATTTCGGACACAGCACAACTAGCGATTTATGTTGGTGGAGTCGACACAAATTTGCACGTGACGGAAGAACTGTTGGATTTAGTACCAATGAAACACACAACGATGGGTACCGACTTGCTAAAAACAGTTGAAGAGGCAGTTGAAGCCGTTGGCCTGAATTGGAAAATGTTAGTTTCAGTCACCACTGATGGAGCGCCAGCAATGCGAGGTGCTCAAAATGGGCTTGTAACATTGTTGCGTAAAAAACTAGGACGATCGACAGAAGATTTGTACGGAATTCATTGTTTTGTACACCAAGAAGCTCTTTGTGCTAAGTATGCAAAGTTGGAGCAAGTGATGAAGTTGGTAGTCACCATAGTACATTTCTTGAAGTCGCATGGCTTAGTACACCGTCAGTTTCAACAGTTTCTCATGGAACTGAACGAAGAGTACGGAGATGTTATTTACCACTGGGAAATACGTTGGTTAAGTTGAGGATCATGCCTCGAAAGATTTTTCAATTTAAGATTCGCTATTGTTGAGTTCCTGAAGGAAACAGGAAAGGCAGAGCCAAAATTAGAAGATCCAAAATGGATTGCAGACCTCGCCTTTTTAGTTGATCTGACTGCACACTTGAATGCTCTCAATAAGACTTTGCAAGGTGAGTAGCAGCTTATTTCTGATCTGATGAAAAAAGTGGATGCATTTAATAAGAAACTCACATTGTGGAAGGAACAACTCATGAAAATGAATACCGCCCATTGCCCTACGCTCTCTAAAGTCAGAGAGAACGCAACTTCTGACGAATTCGTTTCTGTGTTGGAGGAACTACAGGCACAATTTTCTAAACATTTTCAGGACACTACCAGTCTGACATCTGTTTTTGAACTATTTTGTAGACCCTTTTCCGTTTCAGTTGAAAGTACTCCAGTGCATTTGCAAATGGAATTGATCGATCTGCAGTGTAATTCCCGTTTAAAGGACAAATTTTTTTACGTAAAAACTGTCCAGGAATTTTACGAAGGTTTTCCTCGGGAAGAGTTTCCCCGTCTCCACAATGAAGCTGCAAAAGTTATATAGGTGTTTGGATCGACATACGTGTGCGAAAGGTTTATTTCGATCATGAAACTAAATAAGTCAGGATTACGTGGCAATCTCAGTGACGAAAATCCATGTATGTAGCTTTAGACAGAATATAATCTTCTGTCTATATGCTGGCAAAGTCAAAATTTCTTTGCTTCAGACATTAGAGTTGTGTGAAATTTACACCCTTGAGTCCAAATTTTGTGATAAATTGTAGGAGTGGCTGATGTGGTGCTTATTTATTTTGAATAGCTAGGGATCTGAAATTTCCTGCTCAGTGTGATCACTTTGAAATAATATATCAACAAAAATTTTTGTATTGTTCGTATAAATTTATTATAGTGTAGTTCATAGAGATTGGTAACAGAAGAAGGAAGTTGTTTCTTTAGATTGATTGAACGTTAGAGTTTTAGAATCATAAAACAAAACTGTTTTACCTTTTAAAAGAGAAAAAAAGAGAATGCAATATTTGCCCTGGTGCAGTATAATACAATAACTTGTATCACACTGTTCCTCTGTAATCAATTTTCTGGACAGTCAGGGAATAAATTTACACATGTGTGTAAAGTGACTTGCAGAATATAGATATAGATGTAGAATGTTACTGTGTATCATCTGCAGTACCTTTGCCACAGATAAAGTGACGACATTTCCGAAAACATGTTTTTCAGTTATGTAATTATGGTCAGAATACAAATGTTTTATCCCAGGAAAATTTCAGTGAATTTTGATTGCATTGTCATAGATATCAACTCTTCAAGTGTTTTTTGAAGAAATATGTGAACACTGTACAGTTGGAAAACCTCTCTGCTATTGGGATAGAATTAGTTTCTAACTTGCATTATTATGTTCATTCTTTGGCAGTACATTTACGTCTGAGCATTTTAGTACCACTGTATGGGGAAGATTTGAAGCTTTGTGTGTTGGAACTTTTTTTCTATTTTGTCTTTTTTTTTTAAAGTTAAGTAGCCCTGTGAGTGAATATCTTGAAGATATATTCCCATCATTGTTCATTCTAATCTTCCTCCGCAAATTTATACATGTATGCAGTGAGTGATGTGAAGCAAGACTAATTTAAGTAAGAGAACTGTTCACCAAAAACCATGTTTCAATATGATCGTATTTCTGCTATTAAAAGATAACCCTGACATGATAACTATAGCTTCTTAATGTCCTTTGGAAGTCAACCTTGACATTTATTTTGTCTCCAGCAATGCTCATCTATCATAGATCTCTTAGATTACTTAGACTGTAAAAAAATGCCAGAATTTGTTAAGAGATACTCATTATCATTGTGCAAAATGTGCGCTCAGAACAGTAACATTCTCTTTTTAATTGTTATTGATTTCAACTTGCTGTATACTTATGTATTGGATTTCAACTGACCTTGTCAGTCAACTAATCTAAAGGTACATTTAGACAGGCTGTAAAAATAGCATATTGCCAACAGTTTATCCCGATAATGTTGTGGGGCAACATTAAGGCAACACAAATTGCAGACACATGTACGACAATAGCCACAGTTGTCTGACAATATTTGCGGCAATACATTTCCAGGTCAGAAGTGTTTGCACGGGGACACACTGTTCGCACAGAATGGAAAATCATGAGTGAGTGTGGCTCTCGTGCTTTTACATCACACAGATAATAAATTTATCAGAAAGAAGAACAAGAGAAATCAGATTTTGTGGGAGTGTTGAGAAAGGAAATCACAGAAGCTAGTCAGTTACATGTCTGTATTCTATTTGTCGTTGTGGCACAATGAGACTCAAAGCAGATTTCATAATGTTTTACTAACATAACGAATAATATTTATGTAAAATATTGCAACATAGTCCCTAGTAAAACGTTAACACACTGAGGTTAAATAATAGTGTTCATGTGCAGAATTTTCTGTCATTTTACAGCTTAATTAAAAATTATAATTTGTTTGACAATTTGTTTTCATGCATATCGCACAACAAACCTTATCATCATGTAACTGAAGTCACAACCTGTTTATTAGCATGTTGTTCATGTTAACAGGCCATCCTGGCGTTCACCTTCTTCCTTGCCAGGTGCATTAGCTGTGGTCTTTCGCCAGTGCCATGCTCTGCCCATGTAGAAGCCAGGTCTCGGGTGCTCCGCTCGTGCTGCAGCTCTGTCAGCCTCTGTGATTCATGTAGTATGGGCATACACAATGAAGCGGCCCTCCTACTTGCCTCTATATAGCATCAACAGATCGATTAATCTTCTCGTTTTGTCACAGAATAGTCCTGGTCCACTACAGGGTTGAATTAAGGCTCCCACAACACTAGAAAGGATCAGTGATTCCTATGATCATGTGTCAGTTCTACTTTCACAGAAACGCAACACAAATGTCGGCTGACTGCCCTGTGAGAGGAACGTGGGTCTTTTTACCCTGCAGCGCTTGTCACCCCGTAGGCATTCAAAATACTCATTTGTTCACACTCGTGGCTGACTGCCGTGTTATAGTGCCTACAATATTTTCTTTTCTTCTTCTGCAATGTCTGTCCCTCATGCTGGCAGGGTCCAGTGTTTTGACTCTGTCGCTATTTTATCCAATCTTGTGCCTGTTCAGGGTGCAGCCCTGATATCTTGACATCTTTGTGGCAGGGTATCGAGCCGTCACTGTCTAGGTTTTCCTGCTGGCCAGTTACCATTTACTCTCAAACAAAAACTAGTATTCACCACTGTTGTTGCATCTGCTCTAAGAACATGCCCGTGCCATCATAGAGAACTTTCAGATGTTGGCACTATAGAATCCAGGGAACGAAGCCAATCGGTATGTTTTGACCACACTGAGTATGTTCCTGTAAAGTGCAAGTAGACAATTATTTTTGGTTCTACCTCCAAGTATGTTGTTGGTTCTACCTGTAGCGGTATGGGTCACCCAGTTGTAAGTGTCCACAAGAGACCATTGAAATTTGTTTTTCAGTGCTTTCGAAAACAGTGTTCTTCAGATTTTGTAATTACATAATTGAGTGGGAGAAGAAAATTAATGTCCAGAAACTCCTTAAATCAGAGTAGCACTCCAATCACTGGTGAGAAAATACTGCTGCTTCTCAACAGAAGCAGTAATTTGTTAAGCCATTAGTCAGAAGAAGAAAATGAGCAGAGACCATTTCAGGAAAACTGTTGATGTTTGTGCAAAAGCAAACATCCTCTCTGGATGCTTTTATAATAGAGAATAAAAACTATTTATGCTGTTTTATTATTATTTGACCTTCAGTCTGTGTTCTCCTATGTTTCTTAGATCAGTTTCATCTTCTGGCCCAACATGTGGAAATCTCTTAAATTTTTATATCTGATCATTTACAAAAACATGCTAATTTTGCCAAAAATATAAGGTACACTTTCAGGTGCCTAGTTACAATCCATTCTGACCAATTACTGATGTATTTCATCTTCTCAAAGAATATTTGTTGTAGCAGTGCATCTACGTCTACATAGATACTCCACAAGCCACTGTATGGTGCGTGGTGGAGGGTACCCTGTACAACCACTAGCCATTTCCTTTCCTGTTCCACTTGCAAATTGAGCAAGGTAAAAACGACTGTCTGTATGCCTTTGTATGAGCCGCAATTTCTCGTATCTGATCTCCGTGGTCCTTATGCACAATGTATGTTGGCGCCAGTGGAGTCATTTGGCAGTCAGCTTCAAATGTTGGTTCTCTACAGTGTGTGCTGTATCTTTAAGGTGGTTGATCTTCGTTATTGCTGAAATGATTTTGGCAAAAATTTCCAAGTCATTGTGAAAGCCAGACCGTCGACAAACGTGCAGTCTTCATTTCCATCTTTTTTGTTCAGCAGTTTTCTCCATCCTTGCTTCACATTTTCTCATATGCAGTTAAAATTTGGTGGAGAAAAACCATATCCTTGTTCAACTCCAGTCTTTATCTGAAAGGGCTCTGAAATACTGTTCTTGAATTTTACTTTCCTGTTGTGTTGGAGAGTGTCTGTTTAACTAAATTTCTGGATGTATCATCAAATGAAACATCAGAACATCCAATAATGATTCTTGGTCACCAGAATCATATGCTTGAAGTCAACTAACACAACAATATAGTCTAACCTCCTAGTTTCCTTTTATCTGATAATGATCTTCAGTTTGAGAAATTTGTTTTTGACGGGAAAGCTGAATCTTAAACTAGCCTGGTCTCAGCAATCTGTTTATCAATATTAACTTCTGATTCTGTTTAGTAGTGCTTTAGAGAAAATCTTGTAAGGGGCAGGCATAATTATAACTGGAATACCGTCATAACTGTCAGCATTATTCTTCTCCCCTCTCTTTCCCCATTCCTCTCCCCCATTTGCCCCCCTCTCCCCCATTTGCCCCCCTCTCCCCCATTTGCCCCCCTCTCCCCCATTTGCCCCCCTCTCCCCCATTTGCCCCCCTCTCCCCCATTTGCCCCCTGTCCCCCTTTTGCCCTATTCTGACTGCTGTTCTGTAGTCATTATTTGTGGATGGTTTTCTACTTTATCCTACTACTCAGCTATAGTAACAATGACTTGTTGGTTAAAAGGACTAGAAGTGTAACATTTGTTGTAAATTTTCTCCAGAAGAAACTATGCATTGATTTTAAGTGTGTTTTCTTTTTTTTTTCATGATGTTCAGTGCACTGAACATCAAGGAAAACATACCGAAAAGCTACATTTGTCATTTAGGTTTCTCATTAGGTTTAATCTTCTTCTTAAAAGATGGGTTCAAAATCTAAATAATCACGGTGATTGACTACTTGTTGGACTGAGAGTAGATGCTGCCCTTATTGGGACATTTGCTACCAAGTGTGTTATCCGAGAACACCTCACTGATGTTTCAAAGCTGCAGAGTGCCACAGGTGTCCCTACAGGGGTTCTCTCATCAGCTGTTGAACTAGATAAATGTGCAGGACAAGAAGTTTTTCTTGTTCACAGTCTCAGGGTCACTACAGAGATGAAAGTCTTTAGTCTGTTCTCAGAGCAGTGAGGTTTCCTGGCATGTATGGACATTGCTGGGGTTATAATAATTATCTTTAACCATTATTGGGACTGTTGCTGTCGTGGTACCTTAATAGGTGTGTACTCTTTCATGTTTACTGATTTCAAAGAATGACTTTGTCCCAGTAAATAGTTCTAACATGTATTTTAAATAATTATATCACTGTCACATAAACATATACTCATGATCTTATGAATGGTCTTTCTTAGATGCTCAGTTAAAGTCCCTAAACATTTGGTGAATTGATTTTGACCATATCACGTAACAATAGCTGCATAGAATTACATGCAAGCTTGGGAGTAATGGTCTGTTTTCTCACATATTCTGCTGCTGAAGGCCTGTGCTATATGCATAGTGGTTATCTTTACTGGTATATGGATTCGTTTTTCGCTGGGACAGTAAATTTATTTTTTGGTGCTGTGAATGGTATGACTGACTGTACATGCTAATTGGTGACAGAATGCATCTTTCAGATTTTCTGTAAATATCTTGTCTTATACAGTCGGAATGGTTCAGGGTGGAATACAAGCAGTGGCAAGAGTGTTTGAGGCTTTGAGCAGTTGACGGGTATACAAAAAATATTGAAAACATCACTAACCTTTTGGATAATATCCTTCCTTGTAGCTAGCTGGCTAACGAAAACATACACACTCAAACAGGCTTCTCTATGTGTGTCTGCATTGTCCGAGACAGGAGCCGTATCGTACAAAAAGACAACACAAGTTTGTAGGACAGCTGCTACCACTTCCAAGAATAATTACAGTGCTGCTGGAGTTTCTTAACAAGGATTAGGCTGTACTCAGCTAATATTCTGAAGTTTTGTAGTATGACAGACGTTCTGACTGCAGTTGTTGTTAAACTTATTCCATATCCAGTTCCTAGAAAGTACATTGATAGCCTGCTTATACAATGTAACTCAGTTTCCCCTTTCAGAAGCTCATCCTGTATTTTTAATATTGCACAGATTGTAGTTCTACGAGAACTACACTGGAAGACATTAAGTCTTTATGTGCCATAGTACTTATTTATTTGTTTATTTTGGCCGAACTTTGTGTAGCAAGATGCAGACACAGAAGTAGGTGGATGTGCTCCATGTTTTGAATGTACTACATGAGATCCCCAAGTCTAGTATTTACAGTGTTAATCATTCGTTCCATACATTGCATGGGTTTCAATAACGTATGACTGCTACACTAGCTGTCCTTATCTGAAGGGTTTAGATAAGGACAGTAGGGTAATTCAGTTGAGAAAACTGTTAAATTAAAAGGAGACAGCATGGCTGGCCAGTACCTTCATTCAGTGGCAGAACTCCAAGTACCACCAATAAGGAACACTTGAAATAAAAAATACTACATATAATGATCAGAACTAGTATGTTCCTCCTTCAGGAAGAGGGATTGGTTGGTGAAGGTTAAGAGGAACTCACCTGCTATGAGGATAGGTCGACTCAACTGTTGTAAGGGAAGATAAAGTTTTTTTATCGCATGCCTTAGAAATTCAGCTGGCAGATATACATGTCTTTTCACAAATGGTTGTTTTGAGAGCACAAAATGCAATGAGCTATGAGTATATTCAGTATATACAGGGTGTTTCAAAAATGACGTATATTTGAAACGGCAATAAAAACTAAATGAGCAGCGATAGAAATACACCGTTTGTTGCAATATGCTTGGGACAACAGTACATTTTCAGGCGGACAAACTTTCGAAATTACAGTAGTTACAATTTTCAACAACAGATGGCGCTGCAAGTGATGTGAAAGATATAGAAGACAACGCAGTCTGTGGGTGCGCCATTCTGTACGTCGTCTTTCTGCTGTAAGCGTGTGCTGTTCACAACGTGCAAGTGTGCTGTAGACAACATGGTTTATTCCTTAGAACAGAGGATTTTTCTGGTGTTGGAATTCCACCGCCTAGAACACAGTGTTGTTGCAACAAGACGAAGTTTTCAACGGAGGTTTAATGTAACCAAAGGACCGAAAAGCGATACTATAAAGGATCTGTTTGAAAAATTTCAACGGACTGGGAACATGACGGATGAACGTGCTGGAAAGGTAGGGCGACCGCGTACGGCAACCACAGAGGGCAACGCGCAGCTAGTGCAGCAGGTGATCCAACAGCGGCCTCGGGTTTCCGTTCGCCGTGTTGCAGCTGCGGTCCAAATGACGCCAACGTCCACGTATCGTCTCATGCGCCAGAGTTTACACCTCTATCCGTACAAAATTCAAACGCGGCAACCCCTCAGCGCCGCTACCATTGCTTCACGAGAGACATTCGCTAATGATATAGTGCACAGGATTGATGACGGCGATATGCATGTGGGCAGCATTTGGTTTACTGACGAAGCTTATTTTTACCTGGACGGCTTCATCAATAAACAGAACTGGCGCATATGGGGAACCGAAAAGCCCCATGTTGCAGTCCTATCGTCCCTGCATCCTCAAAAAGTACTGGTCTGGGCCGCCATTTCTTCCAAAGGAATCATTGGCCCATTTTTCAGATCCGAAACGATTACTGCATCACGCTATCTGGACATTCTTCGTGAATTTGTGGCGGTACAAACTGTCTTAGACGACACTGCGAACACCTCGTGGTTTATGCAAGATGGTGCCCGGCCACATCGCACGGCCGACGTCTTTAATTTCCTGAATGAATATTTCGATGATCGTGTAATTGCTTTGGGCTATCCGAAACATACAGGAGGCGGCGTGGATTGGCCTCCCTGTTCGCCAGACATGAACCCCTGTGACTTCTTTCTGTGGGGACACTTGAAAGACCAGGTGTACCGCCAGAATCCAGAAACAATTGAACAGCTGAAGCAGTACATCTCATCTGCATGTGAAGCCATTCCGCCAGACACGTTGTCAAAGGTTTCGGGTAATTTCATTCAGAGACTACGCCATATTATTGCTACGCATGGTGGATATGTGGAAAATATCGTACTATAGAGTTTCCCAGACCGCAGTGGCATCTGTTGTTGAAAATTGTAACTACTGTAATTTCGAAAGTTTGTCTGCCTGAAAATGTACTGTTGTCCCAAGCATATTGCAACAAACGGTGTATTTCTATCGCTGCTCGTTTAGTTTTTATTGCCGTTTCAAATATACCGGTCATTTTTGAAACACCCTGTATATTGACGTGTGGAATTTTATAATTATTTCCTTTCTGTGCAATGTAAAATAAGCAGCTAAATACAGCATAACATTTTTTTATATATTCGTCTGTTGCTGCAGTCAATACTGTGAATGAAAGTGTCAGTTATTTGTTTGTTGTCATTGATGATATGGATTTCCTAAATAAGCTTTGTGATTTGTGTAGATCAAACAACTTGGGTTTTTATTGTGGTGTGTGTGTGTGTGTGTGTGTGTGTGTGTGTGAGAGAGAGAGAGAGAGAGAGAGAGAGAGAGAGAGAGAGAGAGAGAAGTGGAATGTGTTTCTGAAACTTTTTGTATCCCTTCACAAGTGTGTTTTGTTTCTATCTTATTTAGTGCCAAATTATTGACATCTGTAGATGAAATTAAATGTTCGCAAATGTTGTGGCACATTAACTGCAGCTTGCACTGATTGTACCTTTCATTGTGCTACTGGGGGCCTGTGCAAAAATGCAGTTGACTGAGTTTGACTGTGTTAGGAGTTTCTATAAATTGTCCCATAAGTGACTTCCTGTTCTTGAATTTAATGTATGTATAGTAGTGACTGACTGCAGTGTCTTTCTTTTTAACTCAATTTGTGACAGTCACAGACTTCGCCTAAGATGTAATGTAGGTGTTATTAAATTACATGGACCAATGTTAACCAGTGTCATATATACCTCTTTCTGTTTTTGTGTTTCAGTCCAGTTTGACATTTCAAGAAAAGGAACAATATGTACATCTTTCACGATGGTACAACCATTTGCAGCAAGACACGAAGTTGAGGCAAAACAACAAATTAATCATGTTCAGCAGAAGGCTGTTGTATGTGTAAAGAATGTGAGCAATCATTGTGTTGTGCATCTGACTGTGACAGTATCGCTGTAAATATATTATTCTGATGGATGTTTGTAATTTCTCTCAGTTCTCTGATTAAAATTACTTTGTGATTGACAGATTGCAGTGCTGGGGGCATTGTTGCCGCATACAGCTAGCCTTACTTCACAAAGCACTGCACGTACGTACCAAACAGGCAACACAGTGAGCACGTGATGCTCGAGAAAGAACTGTGATTGGATGAAATTTGGCGCCTACCACTTGACTCACTGAGATGTCAATCACAAAGTAATTTTAATCTATGTATAATGACCTCATTGTGAACAGGACCTCAACAGATCATTGTTCTTGTTTTTAATTTGACCGCCATTTTATAATTCTTCAATCTCACCAATTCACTTGACTTTTCTATTGCTCATTTTATATTACAGTATCTAGTTTCCTCTCATTCACCAGATGTAAAGAAAATCATTTTTGTCAAGGAAAACTTGTGCTTGAATTTTATGATGGTACAAAAACTATACAGTATACACTAAATTATTCCTTTATAACATATATTGTGATTGTATTCATCAAAGACCAGAAAATTATTAATGTAGGAAGTTAAAAAGGTCAGAATTTACACTAGATGAAAAAGTGAACAGCATAAAAAGCAAGACTACTGAATCATTAAGAAAACTTGCAACCAATTTACATGGTGAAAAGATAAAGAAAAGTGCATTTTGTCAGTACTTTCTTTGAGATCTGAACAATGTGGTACAGATCTACATCTACGTCTACATGGATACTCTGCAAAACACATTTAAGTGCCTGGTAGAGGGTTCATCAAACCACCTTCACAATTCTCTATTATTCCAATCTCATATAGGTCGTGGAAGGAACAAACACCTGTATCTGTCCATTTGAGCTTTGATTTCTGTTATTTTATTGTGGTGATCATTTCTCCCTATGAAGGTCAGTGTCAACAAAATATTTTCGAGTTTGGAGGAGAAAGTTTGTGATTGGAATTTCATGAGAAGACTTTGTCACAACCAAAAAACACCTTTCTTTTAATGATATTCAGCCCAAATCCTGTTTCATTTTAGTAACACTCTCTCCCATATTTCGTGATAATACAAAACATGCTGCCCTTCTTTGAACTATTGCAATGTACTCTGTCAGTCCTATCTGATAAGGATGCACACCGTGCAGCAGTATTATAAAAGAGGATGGAAAAACATAGTGTAGGCAGTCTCCTTAGTAGGTCTGTTACATTTTCTAAGTGTCCTCCCAATAAAACGCAGCCTCTGGTTAGCCTTCCCCACAACATTTTCTGTGTTCTTTCCAATTGAAATTGTTCGTAATTGTAATACCTAGGTATTTAATTGAATTTACGGCCTTTAGATTGGACTGGTGTATTATGTAACTGAAGCTTAACAAATTCCTTTTAGCACTCGTGTGGATGACCTCATACTTTTAGTTACTTAGGGTCACCTGCCAATCTTCGTACCATTCGGATATCTCTTCTAAATCGTTTAGCCATTTGTTTTGATCTTCTGATGACTTTATTAGTCGATAAACAACAGCATCATCTGCAAACAACCCAAGGTGGCTGCTCAGATTGTCTCCCAAATCGTTTATACAGATAATGAACATCAAAAGTGCCTATAACACTACCTTGGAATATGCCAGAAATCACTTCTGTTTTACTTGATGACTTTCCGTCAATTACTATGAACTGTGACAAGAAATCACAAATCCAGTGAAATAACTGAGTCGATATTCCATAAGCATAACTTTAACTGTGAGAGTCTTTTTTTTTGTGCCTATCTGCAACTCAACATCTCTGCTATATGGTGAGTAGCATCATTGTCTGCTCACATATGCTAAGAGATGCATCAGTAGTTTTGTTACCATTGCCAATGGAATTAATACGTATCTGTGTTGTCTAGTACAAAAAATTTTCCAAAAAGCAAGTTACTAATGTTTGTGCAGCTGTCCATCTTACAGATCATAGGTAACTGTGGGGGAAGCCTTTACATGTATGTTGTTTAAAGTGTATGTGTAACATTCACTCTATTCAGTCAAATAAAAATATAAAGCAGTTTGTTAATTGTTAAAAGTTTCCTTTGAGTGATAGGAACATAAATGCATGACATCGTGGAGTGTAATATACAAGAACAGTTGTTGCAGCCATCACTGCAGTCATAATGTAGCAAAAATGGTGCTAGGAGGATATGAACAAGTTGCACCAGAGGACTATGGAGACTACAGTGTCAACAAAAGTGACAGCTATGACTCTATTCGGTATTGAAGTTTGCTTTATCACAGTTGCCAGTTGGTCAGGGCAAAGAGACTTTAGATGATGTGTTTTGACAGCAGTTAATATATCTACTATATTTACGTTGCATATGTTTGTTTCCATTGTTGTACAGAGAAATTAAAGTCTTTTACGTAGGGGAACTATCATTTTTGAGCATGTCAGAGACATTTGTAAAACATGGACTTAAATGTGCCAATAGTCTGAAGTCTCAGGATAATTAAAATTGAGCATGGTGGTAACTTTTCCAGTCATTCTTCTTTAAATATGGTAGGATATATATATTTATAAAGTATTTCTGAGTAACTGAAACTTCAGTCTGATATTGCCTCTGCATATTTGGCAACAACCAAGTGGTGCTTGTCAAAATTCCAGTGATATTCATTGTTGCAATTTAATTTAGTGTGGTCATACTCAAAGATAGAGCTGAATAATAATTTAAGAATTTGCCCATGATTTAGCTTCCATTGCCCAGTCCTGTGTAAACAAGGCCTCAGTCTCCTCTCACCTGTTTGCTTCTCCTGATTCTCCTCTGCCCAATGTGTCACCTTCCTGGACACTGACTTCCACCTCTTTGACAAGCTCGATCCATACTTCTGTCCATATCATGCCACTATCAGCAGTACCAGCATTTTGACAGCGATAAATACAACATCAAAAAGTCAGTGCCATATACTCTGACCAATCATGGATGGTTCATCTGCAGTGACGAGAATACCCTTGGCTGCACTGTATCCTCACACTCACAAGAACCAGCTGCAATGACCACTCCACTCATTGCCCAGTATTGTCCTAGATGGGATCAACTGAACCTTGTCCTTCACCTGGGAGTTGACTATTTACCATTGTATGAGGGAACTACAAACACCCAATCTAGAATCCTCCCCACCTCTACTATAGCATATTCCACTGCCCATCAAATCCACGCAATATCCTGGTAGCGTATTTCCTTTTTCTTTGACAATAGGAGGCAGCAGTGCCTTGAACACTCTTGGGTTTGTAACACGTATTCCCTTTACAAATTTGTGTTTGGTTTAAGGTGTGCTTCCTCCAATCGTGAACAGATTTGTAATTACCATGTGCACTGACTGAGAGCTGAAAATCCATGTTTGTTTTGTGGCATGTTTTGTGTGTGATGAATGGACACGAGCAATTGATTTAGGTGGTACATTAATTTTTTTAGCTTTTCACTTTTTTTTTTACAGTAAATTATGTAATACTCGACGGAGTCTGTAGCTTTGACAAATCAGATCCAGATGTGGTGAAAAATTTTATATGTTCAGCATTTGAATTCTTTTCAAAGATATCAGTACTTCGTTGCCAGTGGGCTTTAATATTGTGAACAGAATTGTCAGGGTTTTCATTAATGATAGTTATGCTGGTTTCTTCTTGATTTGTTGGGAAATTAAATGTTTCTGCTCATTTAATAAAACAGACATATTGAATTTGGCGTCTTGCATTGTATTGACATACATTACAGTTTGGAATTTTCTCATAACTTCATAACTGGTTATCGATCGTCTTAAATAACGTCATAATTGCTTTCCCACTACCAATGCCAAAGAGTTTAACATGAAATATGCAGAGAAGTAACCTACTGTCAGCAATTACAATTCGTAAGGCTGTGGTCAGAGTAACGCCGATATTTGTGGACTCCGCTGCCAACTGGCATCGTCCAGTTTTGTCAAATTAGAACACCACTACTTGCGCGGCCACAATGTAGCTGATCTCATCACCAGAACGTACAGATTTTGGACAACAATCAGTGAAATTTAAGTCGGTTTCTTTTTTCAGTCATAATGGCCAACACAATATTAAACATGACTGTGGGAAACTGATAAGTTTGGTCAAAGGAGTAGTTTGTGTCATCCTGAGGATGAAAAATATAATTGGAATATAGCTCAGAATCTATGGACTGAAATCGCAGTTTGTTGGAAACCACAAGTAGGCAAAATCTTTATAGGAAATTTTAGGTGTAGATTATAACCTAGAAAAACAATTTGTGAAGTGACGAGGATGGTGCATCTTATGACCGAAGTGTATTGTAGTGGATCTTTTGGGTTGTGGTAGGTGGACATTAGCTGTCTACAAGTTATTGTTGCTGCTTACTGGCGTTTTTATGCCAGTAGGCTGCTTATTTTGTTCCATGAAGTGGTTTTCAAATCTGGTGCAAGTATGTGTTTACAGTGCTTTAGGTGTTCAGAGTATCAAATTCCAGACTTTGTGTTCGTCTTTCACACCTCTTCTGAATGGCAGTCATTGACAGTTAAGTGAAATATGTCTGCACAGTTTGAAATAAATTCAGCAAAATAGATTTCTTGTGCTTACCTGGAGGTGATTGGAGATGTGTTAAAAAATCAGATACTCGCATTAAAGATGCCAATCTGGCTCAAGTAAAACTATAAGTGACACTTTGATATTTGACATCTGGTGATTACGTCTTTCCAATGATTAGGTCTATACTGCATTCTGAAAAGCACAGTTTCAAAGCTTTTGTGTGATGTATAAGATGTTATTTTCCATGCCCTAAATACTAATTTAAAAGCCAATTTATTCACTCGTGACCCCAAATACTATGAAATTTTTAATTTATTCTACATTGAATTTTGGAAGTATGCTTCGTGCAAGTGCCCTAAAAGGCACTGTAATATAGTTGATTTTTTAAAATTAAAAGCTACACAGAATCTGAAATAATGTGGCTACCAGAAATCTTATTACTTCGTTTCTCAAATCCACTGGACAAGTGCTCAAAGAGCAGTGAAGTTTCCAGCACTAGACTCTGATTATCTCAATATACCTACTGCCAGTATTGCATTAATATTCAGTTTTTAGAATAAAGTGAGCTACTGTGAAACTGCAAATCTACTTTTACTTAATTAAATAATACTTGCATACTCACACACAAATTGTATCCATTCATAATATAACAGAACCTTTATGCAGCAAAGTCGCCACCATGGCATGATAAACCATACTCTGAACAACATGTTTTGGAGAGATCCTTAGTGCGGTGTATCATTGAAACTACATGTTTTTGTTATACGTGAGTACCTCATAAAACCTCTCTGGTAATTCCAGCAACTGAAGACAGTGTGTACAGTATTCAGAATGTTCTTTTTGGGAAAGATATAGCTCATTCGGCGTCTGTTTTAATAGTGAGCACCGCATTGAGCACTCGTCTCCAAGCACAGAGGCATCGTGGTATCCATGCCACCCGAGGGGGTTAAAATCTAACCTACTTCATAAATAGAGCAAGGACGCTGACTTTCCAAAATGTCGGTGGGTGCTTATCAATGGTGGAGTGTAGTATATGTTTTCTGGGGAGTCTCAATATTGTTTAAAATGATTTATAATCTTTTATGAACATTGCCTGTGTCATGCAGATCTGTGCTGTGATAAAGTAAAATATACCACTACTATAAGCATACGTTGAATGCCCTAGCTTAGTCGGTAAGACAGCTTAGTAGAAAGCAACAAAAATGAGATCAGTCTCTTGTTCGAATGTGCTAGGACGAACCCACAGACCCATAGGTGTAATGTATGTGATACAGGCCTTGCAGAATTTTTGGGTGTTGGGTACAGGTGTGTGTGTGTGTGTGTGTGTGTGTGTGTGTGTGTGTGTGTGTGTCAATTGATCGTTGTAATGAAAAATTGCTCTGATCTAATCTAACAGTAGATGTCAGGAATTTTTTTGAGAGAATTGGGTTCTATGTGTGGTGGTAGAGGGAAGGGGCCTTCTCTCAATATTAAACAATGGAAAATCCAGTCTGGAAGAATGACAGTATATGAAACAGATAGATTGCTTCTCACCGTATAGCATAGATGTTGAGTCGCAGACCTGCACAACGAAAAGACCACTAAACATGTTAAGCTTTCGGACATAAGACTTTCTTCTGAAATAGACAACATACACTCACATTCGTGCTAATGCAGCTCACACACACACACACACACACACACACACACACACACACACACGACCATTGTCTCTGGTTGCTGAGGTCAGACCTGTCGATATTATTTATTATTACTGAGGAATGGGTCATTTTGCTGAGACTGCAGTAACATTGGCTCAGAATCGATGGAGCAAACTGTTGGGCAGCTAGGTAGGTTTCACTGTTCCACACAATTTTGATGAAGCTGCCAGTTATCCATGGTGCCTTGACATTTTGAATCTGTCTTCTTTGGTGTAAACAGGCGAAAGCATAGTGAATTCCTCCATTTAACCCGCCGCTGGTGCATTCGTGGTGTATTCACAAGTAACTGTGTATCTGTGACTGGAATAAGCTTTTACGTAACTATGCCCTCCGTAGTGATAACACAGATTTTTGATATTGGATTGATGATTCTTCTTTAATTAATTAGCAGAAAAATGCTGATTACATAGATGATATATTCTGTGTTGTGGTATCCAAGTGAAACCTGTCCTGTTTGATGTTTTGTGGCAGTCAAATTTCTACAGATACCTTGACCCATGGTGTCTGCAGAGTTGTAGGTTTCATTGTGGGACATCAAATGACTCATAGAAATGCAATGTTCTTAAGCAGATTTGTTGGATTGGAGACTAGTATGTCACTGGTGATCTACAACACACTTGTGAAGGGTATATGTTCTTTTGTCCTGTGTAAGACTTGTTGCATTTATCTGGAATCCTATAAATTCTTGGTCTGTGTGGTTGCTATGTTATCTTTGCTAGAGCTCAAAACCTCTGAAGTTTTGACTGGAAGGAGAAAACATTATTTGAACTTAGTGTATCCTAATTACTTTACTTATTCTAGTGGAAACTTTCCGATTCGTTACTGACAGGCTGTTGTCGTGAAACTCTTATCATTATCTTCTTCCTTGTAGTTTATATGTATTGGTAGCACCCTCTTCATCTGATAGCACACATTTAGTTTGGAGATGTTACTATTCTGTTTGCAGGTTATCTGTGTTTGAAATGCTTTGAGCTTCATGTACCATTGTCTGGAGAATGGTCGTTGTCTGTCAGTAATGCTAGTTGATCACATGCGAGTATGAATTATCAGTGTACTTTAAATGCACCACATGCCCGATAGTACTGTGATCTGATACTCTTATGTTACACCAAGACTTGTAAAAAGGGCATGCAGCCACATTCTTCCATCTCCATTGTAAATATTATGTTACAAAGTATCAAATTAAGAAGATGTAAAAACCACTGCGACCATCCTTACTGTAAAATCTACCTGTACATGTGTCATTAACATTTCATGAAAATACCATGGGTTTTAAAAATAATGATCAGAGTGCCTGTTTCACAAAGCCCTTCATAAAAAGTTTTACCATTGTGTGGAACAAGTGTGATACATAAAGTCCATTGTTAAATATAAAATTTGGAATGAGAGGTGATGAAATGGTAGGCCAGAATTTTAGGTACTTTGATATTTAATGGTAAAAGAAAATTCTATAGACCTACTTGATGTACCTACTCAAACACCAACTTCTGCCACTTCAAAAGTTAGTATTTCTCTCGCCAACTGACAATCTACAAATCTCAAAATGGGATCCCGTACTCTTGGTACCAGTAACATGACCAATCATAACAGAAATTAAAGATTCTCACATTTAACACAACAGTGAAACACAGGATGTACCAAAACTCAGTACTTAATGTTCTTATTGTTACTAATAAGATAAGTGTTCTTTTACTTGCAGTACTTGTTGATTAATGTCATACTGCATTCTGTTATTGAATATCCTGTGTTGAAAAAGCTAGGACCAGGATATTCAGAAAATTGAAATTAATATTACACACGTTTTTCTGTAGATGCAGTTGCAATATATTCAGAACTTTTTCTGTTATAACACCAAAAACTGAGATAGCTTCTTCACATAACAATTAAACTTTCTACAATTTGTCATTACTGAAAATCCACAAAATTAGTAACAATTTCTGTGATGTGAAAATGAATTAAGTCACACTCCTCATCTCAATTTATACAAACCAAAACCTTACTATTTATCAGTTCATAAAAAGTAGCGCATTAATTCATCATCCATGTAGTTTCACTTCTCCTTACCATCACTCCACTCGACTCTGCTTTAGTCTGTAATGGCTGCGCTGTCCATAATATGTTAAACTCTAACCTCCTTCCTTCCTTCCTTCGACTTGACTCCTGCTTCTTCTTCTTCTTCTTCTTCTTCTTCTTCTTCTTCTTCGTTTGATAACCCAGTCCACTCTCAATATTTCTCATCCAGTAGCTCTTGTCCATCACCTGGTGCTGCCCTCTAGTGGATGAATGGAAGTCATCTAATATTCGATTTGCAATTACCTCTTTCTGTTTCACCTGCCTCTTTATTTTTACCAGGGTCACACTCTTGATCACTTGAAAAAAATACTTTATTTAACTGGTTCCTCTTCAGCTACACTTTTCGAATAGTGTGTTCCAAACTTCACCTTGACTATACAAGTATTGACCTGAAGGAATGACTATGTTTCATTGTCCGCCCCACCGTAGCTGAGTGGACAGCACGCTGACTTGTCATGTTGCGTGGGGGGGGGGGGGGGGGTTGATTCTCATTTGAATTTTCTCCACTCAGGGACTGAGTGTTTGTGTCATCTCCATCATCACCATTTCATCCTCATCGATGTGCAAGTCGCTGAAGAGTGATGTCACCTCAAAATACTTGAACCAGGCGATCAGGTCTACCCGCCGGGAGGCCCTTGCCACATGATGTTTCATTACATTGCATGGAAAGCTACTGAAGCTCCCTCAGCAGTGAGACGATTTTCTTCTTCTTTTGCAGTGACACTATTCTCATGTTTTGTGCAAAAAGACATCATACTTTGTGACAAAGCTATGCTTGAAACTGCTAACTTGTGTTTCTTAACGTTAATGTATTGCAGAACATCATATTGACTCCCATTGTGGACTCAAGAAGTACTTTTACACAGTGCGCAAAATAAGTTATCGCTTTACTATTCTAATTTCAGAAATGGGAACTTCGCTTTAGTCAGTAAATATGTACTTTCTTTTTGGCATTTATATGAAATGTTTGCAATATGCAACATCAAGTAAGGTTAGATGTGACTCTTTAAATCCATTAAAACCACATTTTTAAATGTGGTGAGCTGAAGCAATAGGCAATGCACAAAGAAAGTGGAAGTGATGAACTGCTTGCCATGTGAAAGCTTTAAGTAGTACCAACAAAAGGATTTCAAAAATCATCCCTGGTTTAATTTGGTTTAATCAACAGGAGTATTTTCTTTATTCTTTGGGTATGATCACGTTTATTCTCCTTTTGGTTATGCTACATCTCTCTTGAAAATGCACCTTTCAAAATATAAGGGACAGTTAATGAGAAACAGGACAGTATATGCCCTGGTGTGTATTTTGTCTGGACAAGGGAACACTTGAGCTAAAATAAAGGATGATCTGATAAAATACAGGACATCTTCACACAGTGCCAGATATTATCTCCAGGCAAAATTTGCACACACGTAAGGTCACTTAAAACAGAAATCTTACTAAACTGTACACTCAACTCCAAAAATGGCAGCTTACTAGATACACAGGAAGCATATACAAATAAAATAAAGAAGGAAAAATTACATTTACCTTTACATAAAAAATACATTTATCTCTACATAAAAAGAAATTTGAATTGGAAGCTTCACGTACACGTTTCTGCAACACTTATATACTCGTACAACATGACTTCTCAATTACTAGCTTCACATTTCTTTTTTTAATTTTGATTTTCATATGCACAAAAACTAGTCCAAATTGCGTAAAGGAAGTTGATTTCAGTAATATGCATGTTCGTCCAGTTATCTTCAATTACTTCATCTAAAAGACACTTGCACTACAAAACCATATTTCAGAGCACTTCAAAACAGCCATGCCCTCATTTGCAACCTATGGCAACAAGGAATCTGTTGTTTAGCTCTCACTGATTGCCTTGGTTCACTGGTCACTTCTTAAATTTTTCAGTTGTTATTATACATAATGGAACAGAGAAAAAAATCAAAAAGAAAAATGTAATTTATGTTTGCTTGCACAAGACATACAGAACAAATTCAGCAAAAATGCTTCCCCATACCCATTCTATTCCTACATTAGTACTTTTGAGAAGTCAGGAATTGTTAATAGTCAGCAACAACATGATTTCAGTTAATATTGTTTATTGTCAACCATTTCCATTAATTTTCATTATACCAACACATTTTTTCATTTACATAACTATTGATTGTAACTCTTATATTTTTCTTATATCCATCAGGTTCGCTGTCGGAACATCTCAAAGTTATCTTACCCCTTGCTGTAAATAAGTACTGTTCGGCCTAATGAATATGAACGGTTGTGAAATGAATATGGATGTGCAGAACTGAAAACATTCATATTCAGTCCACAACTGTTCAGCACACATACACAATTTTCAACTTCTTATCAAAGGCATTTGAAACATTAATACCCATGTTGTGGAGATAATGAGTTGTAGATAGGCACAACGAAAAGCCTTAGCAAATATGCGTTTTATATATAGCTTGAGACACACAGCCCGTAAAAGTTTTATTACTGGTGTGGTCTCATAAACATCCACTTTCATTTACCTATGTACCTGTAAACCGATAAACAGTTCGCCTCCTCTGATCAAAATCCATTTCAAAATGTAATGGAGACAGTAAATAAGGTTTTTAAAGTATATGAAGTTCCAGTTTGATGTTTTCTATTCACAACAATATTAATTTTATGAATAGATTTTCCATAATAATCACTGTCCATTTGCTGACAATAGGTTTACACTATGACAATTCATCAATCTTAACATTCTAATTTTCATAAAATAATCTAGGGCATACCCACATTCTTTTAAATAAAACATAATTTTTCCCATATATGACCAAATTCATTAATAAAGCATAATAATTCCTTAAATACAGTCAGTATTCAAACATATTACTCTCTATTGAAGTAGAAAGAACATGAATATGAAACACATTAAATGTTGTTACTATCAGTACTTTCTATTTTGAAACTGTAAATTTCAACTTCATTTAAGAAAACTTGAGATTACTTTTCACTTTCCAGTAATACATGTGAATAAATTTTCCATGTTATAGTGATATTATTCTGAATAAAGTTTAGCACTTGTGCACTTATTACTGAACGGAGAGAGAACAGAATGACAGAAGAAGGTAACATGGAAAGATGAAATGCAGAAGAATGAAAAACAGAAAATAGTTCAGTACCTTGTGATAGCCAGATAAATATCTTGAAAAGGATTCATGAACCCCTTAGGGCTCACATGCTAATGTTCATTCAAATCACCGTCGCCTTTTGCATCATCTGTTTCTATTAAAGAAATGATATTTGCATGTACTTGTGATACATCTTTCCCTCAAAATTTTAACAAAATAAAGCATTGACACACAAACCATTTTCCTTTTAACACATTTCTTTGCAACTTTGCATGTAAACCTACTGCCTTGTATGCTGTACACAAATTACCCCACATTATAATTTCCAGTATCCTCAAACAGTTAACAAAATAATAATGATTTCCAATACCAGTAAAGTTAAATAGAACTCAGTCATTATGAGACAGAATCAACATCATGAAACTTTCATCATTTACCTTACAGATGTTTTCAATATGTCCATCTGCTAACTCCTTATGTTTGCTGTCATACTCTTTCTTTAGTAACATTAAATGGGTTATCTTCCACATTTTGTTACTTTCAGCAGCATATAAGCCTACATTAGGTGGAATCTTCTCAATGACAGAACTATCTGTCTCTTTACTTGACTCTTTTTTTTTGTATAAGTAAATTACTGTCCTCACATAATGATTCCTGTATTTGGGTGTTCTATACTTTAAAGATTCACATCCTCTTTAGACAAACCAGTAGTTTCTAATTTAACCAGTCCCATATATTCCTCATCCCATATATCAAATATATTTTTGCATGGTCTCTTTGTACTAACATACCTTCTACTTTCTTTTAATTCAAACACCTCACCATTACTATTTTGTACTACACATGTACTGTTCACTCTGTCTCTGTTTACTAAATCATCTTTCTGCTTTATCATTTTACACAACCTTTCATTAGCTTTTTCAATTTTGTCCACTACATTGTACATCTTCTAATTGATTGCTGCAGCATTTGCATCATTAAATGTTGTTTCCTCTTCACACAGCTCCCCACTTATAAGCTTTCCATTATTGACACAGTTTTGCTTCATATTAAATTACTTTCCAATCACCACTAATCAAACAATATTATTCCAAGATCAGGTTTGAGTCATGGGCTAAGTATTACTAAACACCTAGCCACCAAGTAATGGAATATTTGTTGGCAAAAAAATCCTATAGAACAACTTGATACAACCACCCAAACAACAAGTGTCAAGAATACTTTTTCAGTACTTTCACAAGCTAGTCCACTTCATGCCACAACAAGTAGCATTTTATATCAAAAGTTGCAAGCCTATTAAACTTTCACAGGATCAAGGTGACATTATGTGTATGATGTGAAGTGACATAATGGTTAGGGCATTGAACTTTTATTTGAGAGGAACTTCATTCAACCATCCAGCAACAAAGATTTAGATTTCTCATGGTTTCTTTAAATTATATGAGACAAATGTTTTGGTTCATATGAAAATGATGTGACATGTTTCTGTCCCCATCTTTTTACAATCTGAGCTTGTTCTCCATCTATAGTGATAATGCTATTGACAAGATGTTAAACCATAATCTTCCTGTTCGTCTGGTGAGGTTAGGTGTATGTATTTTATTTATTTATTCACCAGACCCATGAACATTAGAGTTAGCTGTTTCCTGCCATGGTAGAAATATCTCCTGCTTCAGATACATTGCTGTTTAAAGTGATATGTAGTTATTGCATTTGAAACTCTTAATGATGACACATTAACTGACTGAAAACAGTTGATGAGCCACCAATCTATTCCTGTTTACTAATAACATTTGGCCATGTGTAATTTCCTTGTTGCTCTGCATGCATATTTGTAACTTAGTTGCAGCTTGCCAATTATGAGTTGAACAATTCAGGCATTTACAGGATATATATCTTTAGTGCAGGGTCATAAGGATGTAAGTCGCTTTTTGGTCAATTATGGTTTGTTAAATGACAATGACAAGGAAAACCCAAGCTTTAGTGTGGTATAAAGGGCTTACATCAGGGTGCAAAACAAGGCCTACTAAATCAAATGGGCACTGTGCCTTAAGTCATATTTGCTAACATTTGTTTTGAATTAAGGGCTTATGTCGACTTATGCCCTTAGTATCAGCAGTGTATTATAAGCTGAATAAGTTTTGTGTTGACGTATGCCCTTAGTAACACACAAGGTTCCATTTTAGGCCCCCTTACTTTTTCTTGTGCATATCAGTGACCTTTCATCAGTAACATTACCAGAAGCCAAGTTTGTTTTGTTTGCCGATGATACAAACATTGCAATAAATAGCAAATCAAGTGTAGATCAGCTAATAAAATATTTTTGGACATTAATCACTGGTTCCTAGCCAATTATTTGTCACTAAACTTTGAAAAAACACACTGCATGCAGTTCAAAAATTGTAAGGGGTGTCCCACGAGTACATGCCTAACATATGATGACAAGCAGATAGAAGAAGTGGACAGTGTTAAATTCTTGGGATTACAGCTTGATAATAAATTCAACTGGGAGGAGCACACCACAGAACTTCTGAAGCGTCTTAACAAATCTCTATTTGCAATGTGAATTGTCAGACATAGGGGATATAAAAATGAAAAAGCTCGCATACTATGCTTACTTTCATTCCCTAATGTCATATGGAATTTTTTTTTGGGGTATTTCATCAAGCCAAGCTAAAGTTTTCCGGGCACAAAAACGTGCAGTAAGAGTTATATGTGGTGTGAACTCAAGAACATCCTGCAGAAGCCTGTTTAGGGAACTATATTTATTCCTTAATGAAATTTGTCATTAAAAATATCACTTTTTCAAACTAACAGCTCAATTCATGGAATCAATACTAGAAATAAGAATAATCTTCACAAGGATCTAAAGTCACTTAGTCTTGTACAAAAAGGTGTGCATTATTCAGGAACACACATTTTCAATAACTTGCCAGCAGCCATAAAAAGCTTAACAACCAATGAAATTCAGTTTAAGAGAAGCCTAAAGGATTTATTGGTGGCCAACTCCTCCTACTCAATTGAAGAATTTCTCAGTAGAACCAACTGATAACTTCTGCACAATTTAGTACAGTAATGCAGTAATGTGTTCATTGTAAATAAGTGTGTGTGTGTGTGTGTGTGTGTGTGTGTGTGTGTGTGTGTGTGTGTTTAAGTAAGTAGAGTCTAACTTATGCACCATTTCAGTGCAAAAGTATTATAGTAGTTGTATTACACATTTATTACCTTATAAATAAATAAAAATACTTCTTTTATTTTCAATTCAGTGCATTAGTATTTGTAAAATGATTCTTTCATATAGCATTCATTAAAAAATGGTCATTCCACTTGGGACCTGTGGAATGGTACATTAGCTTATTTGTTTGAGTTGTAAATATTTGTCATGTATTGTTGCTTTTCTGACATGTTCTACACCCTGGAGGACCTCCTCACTATGGATAAATTGGAATGAAAGTAAATCTAATCTAATCTAAAACATTATTAATTTATATTTGGTATTCGGTAATCTTTCCCCGTTTTGGCAATACTGTATTATTTGGGAAGTTTGTGCTGTAAATATGTTCATTGTTGTTGCATTGTGAAAGAGGGAAGATTTAACATTCACTGATTATTGAATGTATTCGATAGTGTTTACCCGTGGGAAGGAAATGGTTCATTCACTGCAGAAACAGACTGGCATTAACACAAGTAAGTGGATCTTTAAACTGATATAGTAGCTTCCATTTTACATGTTGTGTCAAATTGCACTTCTTGTAAAACTACAGAAACAATAATTGAGGATACTGAATACGAAACACTGCTAATTTCTACAAAATATATTATTGTTTACTTTTAGATGAAAGCAGTGATAACAATTTAATATTGTCTTCACCATTATCCGAACACAATAAAATACGGTATATAATGGAGGGAACCCCTGACACACCATCAATGAACAAACTAGCATCTTCACTGTCAGATATTTTGGATTATGATTGTGACTGTCATCAAGACAAGATATATGTACCAGGTTCAGAAAGTCAGAGCTGCCTAGATGATGAAATAATAATGAGAAAAAAAGTATGTTACTAAAAAACTAAAAGTCCCTCTTGATGATTCAGATCAGCAGCAAGAATACATTGCACAAAATATTCCTGCGAACCCTATGGTGGAGACATCTCTTTCAAGATATGGAATTGAGCAGCCTTCTACAAGCAATGGCAATGGTGGAGGTATGGCTATTCAATATCGTTGGGTTAGAGCACTGCGCAAAGAACGAGCTGTTCTTCTACATACTGGACAGTCGTACATTAATGTTAGTGGGAAGGGAGTACGTGCTAGAAAGATGAAACCTCTTAAATAGTGCAAAAATAAATGTTTTTTCATACTGGAAAATGATATTCCCAAAACTATTTTTTCGGAATACTGGGGTCTCGGTATCAATGTTAAAAGAGTTGCATTTATAGCAAAGCGTGTCACAACTAAACATGTGGCAACCAGGAAACCAGAAAGGAAACATGTTCTAGAAACAGGAATATTACCCATGAATAATGTTTTGAAATCAATGGTCAAAGGAAACCTGTATGCAAACACTGTTCCCTCAGCACACTGGATGAGCATGAGAAATTTGTTAGACATGCCATTAAAAATAAAAGACAAAGCGCTACTGGACTACCCCCCAGTAAAGGGCATGGAAAACATACTCTGAAATGTAAGATGAGTGAGGAAGAATTGAATGAAGTAAGAGCTCATTTATTGTCTTTCCCTTCGTATGACAGTCGTTACACCAGAAGGAGCAGTGACAAGAGATATCTCCCTTCTCATCTGAATTTGCAAATTATGTACCAGTTATACACAGAGAACAAAGCAAAACCTGTATCCAGATTTATCTACGAAAGGGAATTTCATGCCTTGAAACCCTCCTTCAAAAAACCCGAAGTAGATATATGCCACAAATGTGAAGTCTTACATATGAAAATAGAAGTTGCAAAAGAAACCGGTAATGCAGCAGATCTACAAAATTACTTGGCCGAACAAAAACTATATCAAGAGGCAGCTGACTTTGCTTATTTATCAAAAGCAAAAGACAATGATATGTGTAAGCAAGATGATTCTAAAAAAACATTTCAGCTTTTACCTGCAGCAATGCCTTCCTACACCATGCCTTGGTTCTTCTGTAGCTTTCTACAAATGTCAGCTGTGGACATTAAATTTGACAGTACATGACAATTGTACAGGACAATCCACCAACTATGTGGCATGAAGCTTTAGCTGGTGGGGTAGGAAATGAAATTGCTTCGTGCTTATACATGCATTTGGCTACACATGTGGGGTTCAAAATAAAAACTCCCATATTGCAGCAATGTTCATTAAGGCCTTGAGAGACTTCCATCACATCGAGGTCATCAATCATAAATGCCTAGTTGCTGGACAGAAGCACATGGAACGTGACATCAACCATTCCACGATAGAGAAACAGAGGGGAAAAAAAATGCAAGGTTTCAGTTTACTATCCTCATGATTTGTACCAGTTGCCAAGGAGCACTGGCAAAAAACTACAATTAAATGTTATTTAATTAAACCAAGATCAGTTTTATGACTTTGCTGGACTGCTCAAATCTAGTTTGATTTCCAGAAAGAAAAACACAGATTGAGAACATTACTCATGGCATGCTGTTCAATGGCTCCAGTATACTAACAATGAAGGAATGGTCAACTACAAGAATTCCTTGGGTGACGAACCTTTCAAGACGTTGAGTTTCAGAAGAAGGGGCAGGTCATCAGTGGACGAAGTGGAAAGGAAATACAAATCACTCATGTCTGTATCCAGTGAAAAGGAGGAGGATTTACTTGACCTACTGCCTCTTACACCACCAGTGTTTCATAACTTTTATAAAAGTCTTCCTGCAGATCGTGATACAATTGCACAAGATCCAGATCTAACTGAAATTGACTAGGAGTAGCATTCTTGTCATATCCTGTTTGATTTATTTATAACATCAGGCTGATTTCTGGAATAACTGAATCCACAATATTGTTCTTGTTCATAAAATTCATAATGTGTTGTTATAGAAATATTTACATAGTATGTACTTCCTTGTTTAATATTTAGTGTGCCTCATATAATGTTGTCTGAATGTGGTAATAATTTGCAAATAAAGTTGTTTCATGTCACAGTCATTAAGGTCATAAAATTATTATGGAATGGGCTGCAGCACATATCTACGTTTACGGGATGAAAAGAGGGGAAAAATAAACTTACGAGCCCAAGGAAATTTGGGCCATAAAATAGGGAATATTTACTATGTAATAATGTGCTGTTAGTTTAAATACATACCTATTTGGATTTTAGAGTGGATTGTGGTCTTTGCTGTAGCTTTCCTCAAAAAAAAGTTTGTAGTTTTGACGTGAGCCCCTTTGACCCTGCACCAAAGATATGCCACAGTCTTACAGCATGTTAGAAGCAACAGAGTTTTTCATTCATTCTTCATCTGTGAAGACTTATTTATTTATTTATTTTTTCAGCCAGTGGCATTTCAAGCTCTTCTCTGATACAAAGATTCTCATCAGTCCAGCTTCATATATTGGTTACCAAATAATTTGCATAATGTAACAGCATTCTCCTGTAAAGAGAGAATAATAATTAGAGATTAACATATCTTCTCTAATTGTAAAAATCATAAATTAAAGTAATTCCTTGCTGGGAGACCACAAAGGGTTGCTCAGGATGCTAATTGGTAAGGTTTTCTTTATTGATCATATTGGTGCCTATCCTTCCGAAAGAATATGTGCAGCTGGAAAGGATTGTGATTAGTAGGTATAGAGCATTTTTTATTCTGAAGGAAGGATGAGGGTGAAACTCCTCTTGCAAGTGAAACCAAAAGAATGGCCAACTAGGTATCCATTTGAAGGACAGATTTGTCAATAGTGATTAACACCCTACTTTCCTAAAAGATTGAGAGAGTTAATGTAGGACTTCACCTCACAGATGGGTGATCAGAAACCATTCACTACCATTTCTTCTTTCATTGCTGGCCATATCTTCGACTGGAATATCACTCTACCACCAGGAATCAAACTAGCTCACTTCCGGTCAGCAGCCTCCCCTCTATTGTCACTCAAAAATCTCAGCGATGGAGGTAATCTTTTTTAACTGTAAGAGATTATAGCACAGCTGACAATGTGATAGAAATGCTGTGTATTTGGACTATTTTTTCATCTTTCTGTCTCACTAGACAGGCCTTACATAAGCTCCTGCTTCAAGCCAGAAAATATTTTACAGTTACTGTTAGTTTCACTAACTTACATTACATCTGATGAATCTCATTTTCTTATAAAAGTTTTGACTGCAACCTGAAGAGGAACTGCACTGCTTCCACCACCTCTGTATCCAACTGCACTGTCACATCCAACTTCCTGTGGAAATTGAAAAGAACATTGAACTGATTTACTTAGGTTGTTAAAGGTTATCATGTACTTCAAAACAGAGCGTAAAGGATGTATTACTCTTTCTTGGTGTGAAAGAGTGTAATAAGCTTACTGACATCCCTCCCAAGCAGAACAATTGTACACTGTGTGTATTAACCATGAAGCCATATGTTACAAATGATGCAGGAATCTAGAGTTCTAACTGTGTAAAGTACATTATATGTTTAGAGACAATAGCTTTTAGAAAAGAACAGTTCTAAGAAGGGTGGTGAATGACCTGCACAGGCAGCAATGCTTCAGGAAAAAGAAGAAGAAGAAGAAGAAGAAGAAGAAGAAGAAGAAGAAGAAGAAAAATTGTGGCAAGGAGCAGTTGGAATAAAAGCACCTCCATTATCACACATGCAGGGAATTGGTGAACATGTGGGAAACATTCTCCACCAATTGGTTATTAGGTCAGTCTATCAAAGCCAGGGCATACTGAAGGCATGGCGGGACCCCACCAAGGGTGCAGGCAAAGAGGGGGCATAGCTCTGGCAGTTCTGTCAATGACAAAGGGTCACTTGAGTATGACTCTGTTCAAAACATGAACAAAGCCAGAGGTGTATTCACCTCCATGAAAGATGCTGTTGACAAGATGCACATGGTAGGAATCTATGAAGTCAGCAGTTCATGTGGACTAGTATACTAACGAGAAACACACTGTTTTGTGTGAACATTGTAATGGTTTACTAAGCAGGGCATTGTTGTGCTGTGGAGGGGGTATTCAGCTGGGCTACTGTGGGGTCTGGGGCCTATAGTAGTAATCAAAGGCACCATGACAGCCATCTATTACATGAATATTATTGCGGGCACCTGCATCTCACCATGCCTGACAGCAATGACATCGGCTATTAGAACAACTGTCCATGTCGCTTGGCCAGAATTGTGCTACAGTGACTTGAGAATCTGGAGAATTCTGGCCAGTGCAACTGGATATTACAGTGTGTGTGTGTGTGTGTGTGTGTGTGTGTGTGTGTGTGTGTGTGTGTGTGGGCGCGCGCGTTCACTAACATTGTGGACTTACAGAAAGAGGTTCCTTTTTTTGGATCATGAGTGAAGTGGCTCCCATAAGTGACTGTGAATCCAAGATCTTGCCTAGTTTTACATCGTAAATAAAGAAGACTTCCTGTGGCTTCGTGATAAGGAAATTTGATGTGTTAATTCTCGTGATTTCTTCGCTTGCCTTCTCCTTTGGAGCTAGGGGAGCCTTGCAGTCAGTTATACTGAACTTTTACAGTATTTTCTTCTCATACAGTTCTTATTCCAGAAATATTCATCATCTGTCCTAATTATTTGTATCCGTCGGTATATATCTGGATTTTATACCACAGACGTTTCAAAGTTCTTCTCAAGTTTCTTCAACATGATTCCCATCTTCTCCACACTTTTCCTATAATTATTCCATCACCCACATGTACAGCTATGTACATTTCTTCAGTTATGTTTCTAGATATGCGCTGATCTGACTACAGGTTCTTCTGTTTTTAGGAAACCTGAATTTACTTTATAGGCAATGTCATTTGATTCTTCACTAGTAACGGGAGTTTCTAACGGGAGTTTCCTTTGAAGTTTCTTTTGTCACTCATACAAGATATACTGATACAATACTTCTTCTTTCTGCATCAGGCAATCTGTAGACATATGGAATATAACCAGCCAAAAATGTGTGATTTATTTCTGTCTTCAAATTTCTTCAAATAGTGTAGATTTTTTGTAAAAACTCCAAAAGTTTGAAGTCTTGACAGTTCTGATCTTCTCCCAAAATACTTTTCAACAGGTGTGACACGTTGATGGTAGTTGGGCTTCTATTGATTAACGTGTAACTTTAAGCATGTCTTTTCCCCATAGCTCTTCCTTTAGTTGCTGCAAAGATCATAGCTCGCGCGTTGTTCGTTATTGTTAAATTTAGTTGCTCTTCTTCCCCATTGAGTTGGAATACTATATTCTAGGACCAGTGATGGCTGCTGTATAAGAGGAAAAGAGCATGTAAACACCCTAATCTTTGACAACTTGCAGAGTTACTTTTCTTTGAATGTTGTTAAACATAACATAGATGCTGCAATCTGAAAGATATAGCACTTAAATATATTGCACTGCAGCTCCTCTAGACTCCGTGAAAATTGGCATCAGCATCGCAAACACATCTTCAGTTGTGCACATTTTAAGGAGCTTTTGTACATGTGCAACTCGCGTGATGTAATTGCCTTACAGCCCAAATGCAAACAGATTTTATAAACTACGTGCACAGTTCATGATGTGCACAGCTAGCCCTTGTCACTCAACTAGAAGTTCACATGAGTGGCACCGGGTGGTAGTGCACTGCAGCAAACTTTTAACCCTGTTCACTCAGCATAAATCCTGCTAGATGATAGCACACTCCTCATATATGTTAATTCACTCATTATGAACTGTAGTAAAATTAGATTGGACATCAGTTATGATAAAGTTGTACTGACAGTAAACCTATCTTGTGGGTTTCTGAATGAGTTGTGGTATATTAAGCATGCATTTTATCGTACAGTAATCCGCTAGAAGCACTCAGAATCATAAGGGCCTAAAGCACATCACCATCCATTGTGAAATTATAGCATTTATTCATGCTTCAGAAATATGTTGATCTTCTGGTGAGTCACATTTACCTCTGCTGTAGGCCCACATTGTATATATGAAAATTACGAAAAACTGTATCACTGATTTTTCTGATACTCCTTTAAATGTGTGATTGATGGCAGTGTGCTTTAGACTTTATGGATCTCAGTGCCTCATTTGTGTTCTATTCAAGTGACCATGTTGGTAGACATTACTACTTGAGTTTAATCATTTCCACAAATGGCACTTTGTTTCTGGAATTGGTTATTTACGGTGCAAGGATTGGCATCCATGTGCAGTATAAACATAGACTATGTTGATTGTATTTTAAATGCCAACAGAAAAGTAAAGTTGTGAGGACAGGGCGTGGGAAGTGCATAGGTAGTTCAGTTGGTAAGAGCACTTGCCTGCAAAAGGCAAAGGCCCCTAGTACAAGTCTCAGTCTGGCACACAGTTTTAATCTGGCAGGAAGGTTCATATTAGCGTACACTGTGCTGCAGTGTGAAAATCTCATTCTGGGAACAGAAAAGTAAATTATCATTAAAAGTTAGCAGCAAAGGAACTAGGGCCTCTGAGAACAGATCCGTTCATTGAGAGAATGACAAAATTGAGTAAATGTAACTGTAAGTAAACATTTAACAAGGAAGTGTACATTTAGCACAAGTTGTTGTGTGGGTGCAGCATAAGAATATCTGATTTTCAGCCCAGAAGTAACTTTGTGAACTAGTACATCTGTTCAGATGTTGTGCATTTGTTAAAAAACTGGAAAAAGCGTGAAAACTCCCACTTACACAAAAATGTGAAATGGGGAGTTGTGAAAGCTTACATATTATTTCATTATTGCTCTAAACTATTCTTAATTATGTACAAAACAACAAAATTCCACAAAAAATTCTTTCTTTTGTCAGGTAAGTTATGCATATTATTATTATTATTATTATTATTATTATTATTATTATTGGCAGTGGCTGTAGTATAAACTTGTTGATAAACACAAGTGCTATACAGTGAAAACTATTAATTTCACACTTTCTAATTTATCTGAATCTAAAAGTTTGTGAACACCCAGAATGTATACTCAAGCCACAAGTGTCTAGTACAATTGCTTTTCCTACACAACAATTCTTAAACCCATGACTGGTGTTCTTGTCACCACCATCACATCTTATTTTTAATACTTTGAGATTGAACTGATTTTCACTTTCCAACACACATTTCCTTATGAATCTTTCAATCTCTGACCTATATCTTAATGAATGAGAGAAATCATCTAATACTGTCATGTATCTGTATATCCATTAAGTGTGGGAGATCTCTCTCTCTCCCTCTCTCTCCCTCCCCCCCCTCCCCCCCAACATATCAATATTTGGAGTGGTCTTGTTGCTCTTTCTCTCATGATGAAAAATGCCTTCTTGTTAGCTTAACTCTCACACAAGCTTCACACAATTTCTCTGCTAAGCATGAACTATAAGGAACACCATTACACATTTTATTGGTCCTTGAACTTCAACTTATGGCTGGATAACCTTGCTCCTGATTTCTTGTTAATTTCTTACAATACATTTATGGGTTTAGGTTACTTTAGAATGAATATTTTTCTTTACAAATTTGAACAGATTATTTAACACAACTGTGTAATTTTTTTTCAGTAATAACATTCATGGAAATCAGATTTTTGTACAGTTTAGAAACATAGGTAAGGTCCTTCATAATACAGTTTTCACCCACAGAGTTTTCTCTTGCCACTATCTTCATTGAGCCATCTTGTTTGGCAACTTCAACAACATTGTCATAACCTCTCACATATTTTAACTTGTCTACTTCATTACAGACACGACCTGCGCATGCACTATAAGGAACCATGACCATTTCTTCCTTCTCATTAAATTCTTCTGAATTTTTTTCTTCATTGCATTCGTATGCAATAAGAACACTGGTTTATTCTTACTTTCTTCGCTGATGACTTCTTTCTTGTTCTCTTGAGTGACATCATCTTTCTTGTGCTCTTGAGTGATGTCTTCTTTCTTGTTTCCTTCATTGACTGGATCTTTTTTGATATGTTCTAATGGGAGAAATGCTATTTTTGTGTTGTCTTTTTTCTTAAAACAATATTCTTATTCTTTTGTGGTTGTTCTTTTACAGAGAGGACAGGGCTTGAAAGGTCTCATTCTTCGTTCTGGAAGTTTTGTGTGTGTTAAGTATCACTACTCTTCCCTGTGATATTTTTTTCCATTTAGAACAGTGTTCTTCGTAGGCTTCTTGTTTTCTCTTGGGAAATGTCTATGTCCACCACAGTTGTTACAGATCAGATCGATTCTTTTGTTTTTGTTAAAATGAACATCAAAGGTAACACTCTCCTCTTGATAGTTATTTTTCAGTCGTTTCTCTTCTGTTATGAGCACTGCAGCTTGACTTTCCACAGTCTTCTCACCACTTGATGATGAATCCTACGCTAGAGATAAAAGTTTGAATTCACCTGGCAAAACAGACAGTACCTTGCATATGAGGATAGTGGAAAATCTCACACAACATGGTTCAATTGATATGCTATATTCTGTAGATCTCTGACACTACTAGGTACCTCTCTAGTTTTGTCAAATTTGAAACTATGAAATTATTGAAGCAACTGCTGAGTTCTTTGAGAGGTATCTATTTTGTATGTTACTTTAAGTTTATCATGTATGCCCATGGAAGTTTCACAACAAAACACACAGGTCTTTACCTTATTGACAAGATGCACAGTTTTTTTTTATTAAATTAACTTTTTGAAACTAGTCAAGAAATTGATTTAATAAAAAATTTTGCAATTGACAGTTGATTGTTTCTATTCTTAACATGTGCTTCACAGCTGCTGATTGACAGCCTTGAATGAAATTCATTTTTTTTCTGTCACATTTTTCTTGTGATTCATTTCCATGCACATCACACACATCTTGTGTAGTAAATAATATTCTAATTAATGATATGAATATAATAGAGGGAAACATTCCACGTGGGAAAAATATATCTAAAAAGAAAGATGATGAGACTTACCAAACAAAAGTGCTGGCAGGTCGATAGACACACAAACACAAACATACACACAAAATTCAAGCTTTTGCAACAAACGGTTGCTTCGTCAGGAAAGAGGGAAGGAGAGGGAAAGACGAAAGGATGTGGGTTTTAAGGGAGAGGGTAAGGAGTCATTCCTTACCCTCTCCCTTAAAACCCACATCCTTTCGTCTTTCCCTCTCCTTCCCTCTTTCCTGACAAAGCAACCGTTTGTTGCGAAAGCTTGAATTTTGTGTGTGTTTGTTTGTGTGTCTATCGACCTGCCAGCGCTTTTGTTTGGTAAGTCTCATCATTTTTTTTTTTTAAAATAATATTCTAATTTTGACATCCCACATGACAAAAGTACAGCTGTCCTTAAGCACTTGCATATAAGGAAATCCTTCATTTTATGACATTTTAAAGTTTTTTTTTAAAATTTGCACCCATTGTTCTTTAGCTTGAATGTATTCACTTTATTGGAAAGCCAGCCGGTGTGGCCAAGCGGTTGTAGGTGCTTCAGTCTGGAACTGCGTAACTGCTCCGGTCGCAGGTTGGAATCCTGCCTCGGGCATGGATGTGTGTGCTGTCCTTAGGTTAGTTAGGTTTAAATAGTTCTAAGTTCTAGGGGACTAATGACCTCAGATGTTAAGTCCCATAGTGCTCAGAGCCATTTGAACTATTTTTTTTTATTGGCAAATTACAAGATACGCACTATTGCTTTCTTCTTTCGCACAGACCAAAGATACAGACAAGCACACACACTAAATGGACATCAAGAACATTAACCAATCAGCTGATATGCTAGTGATAAATCTTTGAAACATTGTTGCCTTGAAATGGCATATTGTCAAAACATGCTAGTTATAAAACAAAGACAAAACATATGATAAATCCAATAAGGAGTCCCCATAGTTCTTCATTTATTGATTGCTATTGGGTTTCATTGTCACACTGAGTGCCACGTCATTTTGATGTTACTTCTGGATAAGCCCAGTGTGACCTTAGATTGCCCCACCATGAAACTTCATAGCCATTGATAAATGAACTTTGGAAATGTTATATTGGATTTCACCACATTTAGTTGTTTTCATTTTATAGCTACCATGTTTTGACAGTATTCCATTTCAAGAAAATGGCACATTAAAGATTTATCACCATTTTAAGGCAACGGTGCATCATTGAAGATTCATCACAAACTCGTTACTCTTGGAATGGTTTCTTACAATTAAAAGTGAGTTATTGGCACATCAGTGGTAAAAACCTTTAGGAGATAAATAAAATTGCTGGTCACGTAACTCGCAGGAATGATATTTGTATCCTTGCTTGTCACAAATACACTACTGGCCATTAAAATTGCTACACCACGAAGATGACGTGCTACGGACGCGAAATTTATCCGACAGGAAGAAGATGCTGTGATATGCAAATGATTAGCTTTTCAGAGCATTCACACAAGGCTGGTGCCGTTGGCGACACCTACAACGTGCTGACATGAAGAAAGTTTCCAAACGATTTCTCATACACAAACAGCAGTTGACCGGCGTTGCCTGGTGAAACGTTGTTGTGATGCCTCGTGTTAGGAGCAGAAATGCGTACCATCACATTTCCGACTTAGATGAAGGTTGGATTGTAGCCTATCTTGATTGTGGTTTATTGTATCTCGACATTGCTGCTCGCGTTGATTGAGATCCAAAGACTGTCAGCAGAATATGGAATTGGTGGGTCCAGGGCGTTAATACGGAACGCCATGCTGGATCCCAACGGCCTCGTATCACTAGCAGTCGAGATGACAAGCATTTTATCCGCATAGCTGTAACGGATTGTGCAGCCACGTCTCGATCCCTGAGTCAACAGATGGGGACGTTTGCAAGACAACAACCATCTGCATGAACAGTTCGACGACATTTGGAGCAGCATGGACTATCAGTTCGGAGACCATGGCTGCAGTTACCCTTGAACCTGCATCACAGACACGAGCGCCTGCGATGGTGTACTCAACGACGAACCTGGGTGCTCGAATGGCAAAACGTAATTTTTTCGGATGAATCCAGGTTCTGTTTACAGCATCATGATGGTTGCATCCGTGTTTGGTGACATCGTTGTGAATGCACATTGGAAGCGTGTATTCGTCATTGCCATACTGGCGTATCATCCGGCATGATGGTATGGGGTGCCATTGGTTACACGTCTCGGTCACGTCTTGTTCGCATTGACGGCACTTTGAACAGTGGACATTACATTTTAGATGTGTTACGACTCGTGGCTCTACCCTTCATTCGATCCCTGTGAAACCCTACATTTCAGCAGGGTAATGCACGACTGCATGTTGCAGGTCCTGTACAGACCTTTCTGGATACAGAAAATGTTCGACTGCTGCCCTGGCAAGCACATGCTCCAGATCTCTCACCAATTGAAAATGTCTGGTCAATGGTGGCCGAGCAACTGGTTCGTCACAATACGCCAGTCACTATTCTTGATGAACTGTGGTATTGTGTTGAAGCTGCATGGGCAGCTGTACCTGTACACGCCATCCAATCTCTGTTTGACTCAATGCCCGGGTGTATCAAGGCCGTTATTACTGCCAGAGGTGGTTGTTCTGGGTACTGATTTCTCAGGATCTATGCACCCAAACTGCGTGGAAATGTAATCACATGTCAGTTCTAGTATAATATATTTGTCCAATGAATACCCATTTATCATCTGCATTTCTTCTTGGTGTAGCAATTTTAAAATCCAGTTGTGTATTAGGCTGTTTATTCAAAATACGTGAGGCTGTTGTTAGGCAGAAACCTAAAACTGCAGACTAAATTACTATGAGTGAAACAAGCCACAATGGCATTTATATTCCTGTTTGTCACAAATAATTGACTTCTTTTTCCGTATATGTTGTGATTTCTTAAGGTCCACTCACACAGGATAACCTTGCATCACTTGTTGCTTACACTAGGTCAACTGCTATCAAGATTTGTAGTCACATTGAGTACCGTAAAGTGGGGTGAGGTGATACAGTTTGCAAATTAAAAATACATTAACACACACAATTTTTTTAAAAAAATCTCTTTATACCAGTAGCTGATTAGATCCATGTTTGGAGTATCTGTCCATATAATCCTTTTTAATTTTCTTATTTTCCTTAACTATTATTTTTTTTAAAGAAACTCCTTTATCACTTCACCCCAGGTAAGGGGGTGAAATGATACAGTATATGAAATGGCTGTTGTATCATGTTCTAACAGTGCTGGGGGGTGAACTGAAACACATAGTATGTCTTTGAAAAACTATTTATTCACAAAAAAATTAGAAAACATTTTTGGGAACTGAAGGCGACCATACCGAAGAGTCGCTGGCTTTGGAATACATGCGATAACTTCATGAGGGTATACAATACTTGACTCCTTGATTTCTGGCCATACAAAAGTCTCTCTATGGCATCTACACTGTTTTAAAAAACTTACTTCTATAACCTTATTACTACCACTGCTGGTTTCTGACACACCTGAGACTTGTGAACAATATAACTTATCATTTTTTTGTTATTTGGTCTTAGTTTTACAAGCAAAAAGTTTCCTACAGTGAGGGACATGTAATCAACTTCTGTGGTTGGCTCAACTACTTCACAATTTCTTTCTCACTTTCTTCTGGGCCTCATCTTTGTCATTGCTGTCATGAGACGTCTCCAGTTCTTCTTCTGATTCTGGTTCATCTTTTCCAGCATTCTTCATGGTTCAACGTGGAGCTTTTCCGTCCACCTGGTTCTTGGTCTCGGTTTTTCTTTCCCATAGCGTAGCTCCCGAAGCAGACTTTTTACAGATTCATCCAGGTTTTCTTCAATCCCAACAGGATTTGCATCCACACGTTTTTTAGGCAGCAGATTCAATATTTCCTGGCGATCTAATGGAACAATGCCAGTTTTTCTGAAATCATTCCTAATGTTGCCTCCACAACTTTCGCTCAGCTCTTCAATGAGTTTCTTCAACATAGGAGGAAAATGTATCTTAGTCAGAGAGCCTCGGTTACCCTGATTTCTCCACATTTGGAGGAGTGACCTCCACTTACTTTTCAAAGGCTTAAAAAAGGCCACATCTGGAGGCTGGCCAAGATGAGTTGAGTGTTTGGAGAGCATTGTACTGATTCAAAGATTTTGTCCCGGGGGGCCTCTTGTAAAACCTGGGCATCTTTTTATAGCCAAAAAAAAAAAATGTAAAAATTGAATTGCATAGAATTTAGGTTCAATGGGATGAAGTGATATATGTACCACTTCACCATGGGCAAGAAAATTTTTTTAAAAATTTTAATTTTTTAGAAAACCTGTTTTAATTATATAATAACAATAGCAAGTTAATGATCTTAGATACATTTCTTACCTTTTAGAAGAAATTCAGCTTTATTCAATTTTAGGATATGTGTTAGTTGAGTAAAGTTTCCAGTATCTTAAAAAAGCACAACATAACCTGTCAAAGTAAACAATTCAACTGACCAGAAGAATTGGCAGGAAAAAACAACTGATTGTCACAGGCTTTAGAACAGACCTATATGGTCAGAGAAATATCATTATTACCAACATTTACTTTACGTTGCTAATACAGAGACACATTATAACAAACGTTGCATTTTGTCTCACTTCACCACATCATATCACTTCACCGCAATTTTTATGGTACCTAACATTTTGATGTCGCTTCCAAGTAAGCCAAGTGTGAAACTAGCATCTTCTGCTTCATGTTCACTTCAAGTGTCACATCATTTTGATGTCACTTATAGTTTAGTAAAACATGACACTAGATTGTCCCATGTCAATCTAGTAACCCACGTTCTGCTTTTTAATCTGGTTGCAAATTTTTGAAAAACATACAGCAAACATTGTGTTTTACCAACATTTTCACCAAATAACATCGTGAAGCCTTTAATGAATTTATAGCTGAGAGCAATTAGTATCAGTTTATTATCAATTTGGCTGAAATTCATAGAATTTGAAAGAAAAATGTGTTTTACTGAGTTTCGATGAAAACTATACTTGAGAAAGAAGACACTGATACAGGCCATGGTAGTAGAATGAAGAATAAAAACCAGTGCCACAACTTCCATTAAACTTCATGACAACAGTGAGAAATTCAGAATTGAAAGAGGATTCAGACAAAGAGACTCAGTGTCATGGAGTCTTCAGCAGCCTTGGAAAGTTTTCAGATCCTTAAATTGGTAAAATGAAGGAATTGATGTTATAAAAACTGTATCTGTACCACCACCTTTTTGCTGATGATATTATACTGCTTCAGCAACGAATGGGAAAACTTAATAGAGCAAGTTTGAATATAAGTCTGAAATTCAATTATAATAAGACTACAAAATGAATAGGCAACATATTGACAAGAAAATAAGACACATTAACCATGAAGTCATGGAATTATTAATGAGCTTTTCTTTTTGGCTTTTGGAAATTTAAATAGTTTTGAAACTAAGCTTCTGGATGAAAAGGGAAGTTCATAACCATGTGTATTATCGGTACTTACTACAATGATATGTGGGCATTTCTAATATATAAACGATTCAAAAACTGATGGTTCCTCTTCGTCAATGGAGTTCTTGTGATTGGGAATTATTAGCAGATACAGGAAAATGAACAAATGGATTGGGAAGTAAACTGGAGTAAAAGATTACATTATAAACTATAGAGAGGCGACCTGGATATGGGTATATGAACAGAGCAAATTTTGGGTTGGAATATCAACAATAGAAGGAAAATATAGGTTGCTACTCACAGTAAAGATGATATATTGAGCTGCAGACACATTAGCTTTCCACCAAAGCCTTTGTCAGAAAAGGAAATGCACACACATTTATTCACACAAGCAGTCACACCTCACACACACACACACACACACACACACACACACACACACACACAAGAGCAACTCGAGCAGCTTAGACCAGAATGCAACTGTCACATAGAATGGAAGCAGCAATCTGGAGGTGGTGGGGGGAGAGAAGAGCACTGACTAGGGGAGTGTGCAGGGACTAGACTGCCAACAGGTGCAGCACCATGCGGCAATCAGACAGGGAGAGTGGAAGGGGAACGGGACGCAAAAAAGAAAGGAGAGGAGAAGGGGAAAGAGAGGTGGGTGCATTGGCAGTGGATGACAGATAAAAAGGATGGGAGTCGAGAATAGGGAGGAGGTGATAGGACAGAGGGGATGGGAACAGCAGGCTACCATACATTGGGGCCAGGATAATTCCAGGAGAAAGTGTTGTAAGAATAATTTCTGTCTGTGCAGTTCAGAAAAGCTGAAGGTGGGGGGGATTATCCAGATGACTTGGCTAATGAACCAGCCACTGAAATCAAACATTGTGTTCAGCAGAATGTTGTGACACAGGGTGGTGTATGTTCCTCTTGGTCTCAGATGGCTGTTCGTCCTGTGGACAACTGGTTGGTAGTCATACTGATGTAAAAAGCTGTGGAATGATTGCAGCAAAGCTGTTATATGACATGGCTGGTATCACAGGTGGCCCAGCCTCTGATGAGGTAGGATAAGCCTCTGCCAAGACTGGAATAAGAAGTGCTGGTGGGTGGACTGGGCAGGTCTTGGACCTTTTGTCTTCCACAGGGATATGATTCCTGTGGCAAGGGTTTGGGATTGGAAGTGACATAGGGTTTTACTAGAATGTTGTGTGGATGACAAACACACTTTAGAAGGGGCAGCAAGAATCTTGGTTAGTATGTCCCTCATTTCAGGACACAGTGATAGGTAATCAAAGCCCTGATGGAGGTTGTCATTCAGTTGTTCCAATATTGTGTGACAAAGGGGCACCCCTGTGTAGCTGGTTCTTGGGGATGGTGGGAAGATTGGGGGGTGTAAGGGGAAATGGCACAGGAGATTTGTTTGTGAACTAGGTCTGGTGGATACTGCCTGTCTGTGAAGGCCTTGCTGAGGCCACCCAGCATACTGGTCACAAGGGAGTTCTTGTCACTGCAGATGCATTATCCCCATGTGGCCAGGCTGTCCGGGAGACACTTTAGGTGTGGAAGAGATGCCAGTTGTCGAAATGCAGGTAGGTGGGAATGTGGGTTTGCCACCAGGCGTGCTGTGACAGTCCACATAACTGCAGTAAACAGTGTCTGTATGGTGCAACTGCCTAGTGAGCAGGAGATCACAGTTTTGAATCCTGGTCCAGCACGCATTTTTACTCATCGCCCATGATTCTGCATAAAGTTTCTATGCAGCTGACATCAATAGTTTCTCCCCCTCCACCTACAATTTATAGAATACTTTTGGTCTTTTCATCATCTGCAAAAACAAATAAATTCTCCTGCTGTACCACTAGTGAGGCAAATGAGGAATAGATTGTGCTTCCTGCTTTTAACTAATTGTAGGAAATAATTACCAATAGGTGCAATAGGTGGTTACACTCTCTCTCTCTCTCTCTCTCTCTCTCTCTCTCTCTCTCTCTCTCTCTCTCTCTGCGTGTCCCTACAGGTGAAATGTCATCACAACTGACACCATAAAGTCAAGCAAACCTGAAAACTAGATTCCATACTAATATAGTAAATTCAAAAGTATTTTTACATGTCATGTCGTCCCAAACCCACAATGAAGGAAGTCATTCATAAGATGTGCAGGATGGGGGCGCGAATTGTCGTCCGTGAAGGCTAATGCCTCGCCAATATGCTGCCGATATGGTTGCACTATCGGTCGGAGGATGGCATTCACGTATCGTACAGCCATTACGGTGCCTTCCATGACTACCAGCGGCGTACATCGGCCCCACATAATGCCACCCCAAAACAGCAGGGAACCTCCACCTTGCTGTACTCGCTGGACGGTGTGTCTAAGATGTTCAGCGTGACCGAGTTGTCTCCATACACACTTCCGACAATTGTCTGGTTGAAGGCATATGCGCCAGTCATCGGTGAAGAGAATGCGGTGCCAATCCTGAGTGGTCCATGACTACCAGCAGCGTACATCGGCCCCACATAATGCCACCCCAAAACAGTTGTTGTGCCGATATGTACTGCACTGCATCGTGTCGCGGTTGCAAAGATGGACCTCGTCATGGACGACGGGGGTGAATTTGCCCAATATGCAGCCTACTGCGCACAGTTTGAGTCGTAACACGATGTCCTGTGGCTGCGCGAAAAGCTTTATACAACATGGTGGCATTTATGTCAGGGTTCCTCTGAGCCATGATACGTAGGTAGCAGTCATCCACTGCAGTAGTTGGCCTTGGGTGGCCTGAGCAAGGCGTATCATCGACAGTTCCTGTCTCTCTGTATCTTCTCCACATCCGAACAACATCGTTTTGGTTCACTCCGCGGCCGGCTGCTGTGGCCGAGCGGTTCTAGGTGCTTCAGTCCGGAACCACGCTGCTGCTATGGTCGCAGGTTCAAATCCTGCCTCGGGCATGGATGTGTGTGATGTCCTTAGGTTAGTTAGGTGTTAGTAGTTCTAAGTCTAGGGGACTGATGACCTCTGATGCTAAGTCCCATAGTGCTCAGAGCCATTTGAACCATTCACTCCGCGACGCCTGGACACTTCCCTTGTTGAGAGCCCTTCCTGGCACAAAGTAACAATGCGGACGCGATCGAACCACTGTATTGACCGTCAAGGCATGGTTGAACTACAGACAACACGAGCCGTGTACCTCCTTTCTGGATAAGTGACTGGAACTGATCTCGCTATCAGACCCCCTCCGCCTAATAGGCGGTTGTTTACTTCTTTGGGCGGGTTTAGTGACATCTCTTAACAGTCAAAGGGAGTGTGTCTATGACACAATATCCACAGCCAACGTCTGTCTTCGGGAGTTCTGGGAACTGGCGTGATGCAAAACCTTTTTTTGATGTGTGTAATTCGTCCTTGGAATCGTATTAGACTCTTCGCTACACAGTATTTCGACAGGATCATAATATTTTTTTTAAATATTTGCTCAGTTTGTCTATGATGAACTGAAATTTTGAGACACGGTCTAAAGCATCGACTTTTGTAATGTATATGAAATGCAGCATTCTCAACAGCATTTCTTAACCATCTCTACTTACTACCTTGTGGGGGAATGTTTGAAAAAACATTACATTCTGGAACCAATATAAATGTGTGGATGAAAATTTCATCAGTCCCATCCACAACATTCATTAATTTCATCCTCGCTTGTTGGTACACATTGATTCAAACGTTTGGAAATAATTGTCGTTTGTGTAGTATAAATATTTTTTTGTTCACTCGTGTATTCAAATATTTCATCTGTGGAAAAAAGTCCATAGAACTCTTCAACTTTGTTACGCTTTTGCACATTTTCGTCGCACAAGATTGGGGTAGTTTTTGTTGACCTCTCTGCATCTTATGGCACTGTGTGGTGCGAGTACCTAATATTGAAATTTAGGAAAGCAGTATCATGTAAAACTATAGGTAACCTCTTAAGAAAAATGTTGAGCAAGCGGAGGTTTAAAGGACACAAAATCAGAAAGAAGTGTAGACGTCGTGTACTCAGTGATAGGTTGCCTCAAGGCTCTTTTCTTGCTCTGGTGTTTTTCAATCTCTACACAACAGACCTATTGGAAATTCCAATATGCAGACGACCCTGCAGTTTCATATGAGAATGTAGATCTTCCTGAATGGGAACAATACCTGCAAACAACCTAACTAAACTTTATGAATATTTCCAGACATTGCGACTTATACCTAGTATTTCTGAAACAGAAGTATGTCTTTTGCACGTCTCTGATCATATAGCATCAGCAAAGATCGCCCCACAATTTGATCATATTGGCATAGTCAAATATAACGACAAACCAAAATAGTTTCTAGGTTTCACATTAGACAGAACGGTGATGTTATCAAAAACTCCTTTCCAACACAGCTAACACCCAAACTTCCAGGTCGTAGGCACTCGGATCGGTACAAAATGTTATATGTCGATAGAGTATCAACCAAGACTCCGATGTAGTTAATACTACGTGCTGTCGTCCAGCAGAACGGGCGTAAATGTTAATCAAAAGTAAATCCGGAACTACGGAGCACAGGAAAAGCATAACTATGGGTAAGTACCGTAATAGGTATAGCTTCCGTGGGGAAGTTGGTAGATCGTTATATCGTCGTACCAAGGGTCCTCAGTTCGAATGCTTAAGATGGCAATTCTTTTTTTACTGTGTTATGTGTGAAAGTTTTCTATAGGACTATTAACACTTCCACACATGTGATGCAATTGTTTCTTTATTCTACTGTTTCGACTGTTTATGTTTATTCTGTGTAACTACAAATGCACTAGCTGCTTCACCACGAGTGTTGTCTGTTTTCTGTCGCACGTGTCTGACAGAACCCCACACCTAGCTGTACAAATATCACCTATAGGTTCGCTACTTTTAACTAATGAAGCGAAAGCAGACTGCAAAAAGAACATGGCTTCAAACTCTGAGAAGTCCTTTTACTCGTCAGGATAATGTTCTCCCATATAACACTTTCACCGTAAACATTTAAAACAGTGGTGGGGCTTGAACACGGGACCTTTGGCATGACGACCTCACACACTACCAAATCACTCACCCGAGATGTGCAAAACAATCACTCACAGATACGCTTTTCCTGTGTTCCATAGTTCTGGCTTTACTTTTAGTTAACCCTTATGCATGTTCTGTTTTGGTGGATAATCTATCAACATACACTGTTTGGTACCGATCTGAGTGTCTGACATCTGGAGGTTTGGGTGCAAGAAGATACATACAGGGGTGAACCTGTTGCGGAAGTTGCCAGTAGTACATGGGTAGCAAAGACATTAGTTCTCCTTGGAGCACTCGTTGCGTTGGTATACTCTGCAGCAGAATATTGCACACCAGTTTGGCTCTGCAGCGTTCATGTGAAGTTCAAGGGAAAACAACTGTGAGAACCTTTAGATCTACACCTACATGCTTGCTGCCAATACTATCGACCATCTGTCCATCTTCCTCTAAAAGTGGGTCTCCACAACCTTCGTCAGCAATTTTCTAAGAATGAATCAATTCCTCTTTACGAAGATTTACTCTCGCTGCCTAGGAAGCGCCTGAACTCCAGAAGACCAGCCTATGAGGGATGAGTCCAAACGCTCTCCACTGGGTTCAACCACGACGCTGAATGGAAACAGGAGTGGCAAGTCAAGGAAACCCAGAACCATCAATTTATTGACAGCCCAGCTGTTAAAGTTCCAGGCTTTTATCATCTGAGGGAGGTAGGGATACAACTTAGCTGATACCGGACGTAGAAGTGTGCAGATACAACATGCACGAGCGGGGCTTTTGCACTGCAGTACGTGTGTCTGTGGTGACATTCAGACACTGAGTCATGTTGTGAATGAAAGTCGTAGCAGACGTTACCCCGGTGCCGTCACAGCTACGACAGTATTCAAATGCGGTACTTATGTGTAACAAGGAACATTAAATTGATGCCACTGTAATAGAATGCAATGACTAGAAGAAAAATGACATTAGAAACATTTCGTAAACTTTTATGACGGTCTGTCACATTGCATTATGGTCCGTCCCCGGTAGCTGAGTGGATTGCTAGCACGGTAGCTCAGCGTGTTCGGTCAGAGGGCTAGCTGCCCTCTGTAACAAAAAAACTGAGTTAATGGATCAGCAACGGACTGGAACGGGTGTCTTTCGACGTCCGCCCGGAACAGATACAACGAACGAAAACGAACAAAATAAGATAAAAAAAATGGTCAGCGCGACAGAATGTCAATCCTCAGGGCCTGGGTTCGATTACCGGCTGGGTCGGAAATTTTCTCTGCTCAGGGACTGGGTGTTGTGTTGTCATCATCATCATCATTTCATCCCCATCGACGCGCAAGTCGCCGAAATGGCGTCAAATCGAAAGACTTGCACCAGGCGAACGGCCTACCCTACGGGAGGCCCTAGTCACACTACATTTTTATTGATTATTAATTTAGATACAAGTCCAATTACTGTTATTAATCAATTAATTATTCGCTCACACAGACAACACAACAACACTTAGTCAACAATTCCTATGCCACAAGTTTGGGGTCGATGAGAGTGGCAGTAATCTGAAGCGGAGAACGCTAACACGAAGCTTTCCGGATGGTGCCGACATTTAACGATCAGTACGCGGCAGCTGGTGGACAACTTATCGCACCGTTAGTATAGCTAGTCTATTGGAGACACTTAACATACTAATTTATGTAGGTTCCCAAATGTTCAAATGTGTGTGAAATCTTATGGGGCTTAACTGCTAAGGTCGTCAGTCCCTAAGCTTACACACTACTTAACCTAAATTATCCTAAGGACAAACACACACACCCATGCCCGAGGGAGGATTCGAACCTCCGCCGGGACCACCCGCACAGTCCATGACTGCAGCGCCTTCGACCGCTCGGCTATGTAGGTTCCCAATTAATAATAAGACCGGTGCATAGACAGCCTGCCGTGTCGTCCCACAATGTTTGCATAGGATATCGCGCAAAAAAGTTTAACGACCACTGGACTGTACGTGAAACATCGAATGAGACGCTCCACTGGAATGAGTCTTCCGAAATTCATGTGCAGTCTTGGCCGTTTGATATTTACATAGTATAAATAACTGACATGTGTATTTTTTTGTTTAAATGTTGTTGGATTTGTTATAATTGATGCACATGATATTAATAATCACTCACTTTGGTACCACTGGCACTCGGAAAAAACACAATGCTCGGCTGGTTGCCTAGAGGATCAAACAACGTACTTTGCGGTTCTAGGCGCTACAGTCTGGAGCCGCGCGATCGCTACGGTCGCAGGTTCGAATCCTGCCTCGGGCATGGATGTGTGTGATGTCCTAGGGTTAGTTAGGTTTAAGTAGTTCTAAGTTCTAGGGGACTGATGACCTTAGATGTTAAGTCCCATAGTGCTCAGAGTCATTTGAACTATTTTTCGAATTATCACTTTCGGATGATGGCAGTCGCATTATACGGTGACGCTTACTCTATTGAAATATCGCAGTGATGAATCACTGCGTTCTTCTCACTACATTTTTGCTACTGTGGGCAACAAAGCTTTTTGAAAATAATCGCTGTGAAACTATTCCCTCCATGCACATCTGTGGCTTTCTGTAACTGGTTGTCCCTTGGATGTTGTTCTCTTACCGTATCACGCCCGTTTGTACGTCATGTGTTATACTTACATTTTGTTTACTTACTCAGTTCGGTGATAGTTGCCGAACGAACTTTTTCCACGATGACACCTGTGTGCAGGGTGGCAAGCATTGCGCGGATGTCAGACGGGTTGCTAGCAGGAAGGCGCCAGATGCGGTGCCTGTAATATTACTGAATGAATATACACTGACGGAAAAAAATATCACTACACCAAGAAGAAGTTTTGGAACATAAACGAAAGTTGGTGGGCGTGTTTGTACATCAGAAAGGTGTTGTCTATTATAATTTCGTGACAGTCGCATAATAGTAGCCCTAGTGGTGCCACTATGAGGATGCAAATCAGGTTTGTTTTAAATACCCTCTGTAACGGTCATGAGCATTAATTACTTTTGAGATTGGACGTGGTCAGTTGATTTCACTCAAGAATGCATTTAAGGGGCTCCAGAAAGGCTCAAAATCATGAAAAGTTCAATTTTTACTTTTTTGCGTTTTCTGAATCTGCAGACTATTGCCTTTTAATAGATATATAATTTATTCAATTTCGAAGACTACAACTATTTTTAAATTTTTTTGAAATGTGTTCTACATGGGCGTGACCCACTGTGGCGCTGTTAAACTGCTGTCAAATGGTGTTATTATTAACGTCCGTGTTCATCAGGTACATTTTAGTGATGTGAGATAAAGTATGTGTTGTGGCTAACCTGTGATGGTTCAATATATGTCGCTGGTGTGATTGTCGATTGTTTCATGTTTATTTACTCTGTCGTTATCTCGAAAATATTCGTAATTAATTCTGTTTCTTGAGTCTCTGTTTTGTTGAAGTATAATAATGAGTAAAAGTAAAGTTATTAGAAATCCTCTGAAGGCTTTTAAGAAAAGGAGAAATGTTGGAAAGCCAAAGGTATGTGTTATTACTGTAAACAATAAAGACGATAGGTTCTAACATGGTACGAGCGATGCTTGCTTTAGACAAGGAACGCCTTCGGGCTGCAGACAGGGCTGTAAAGAGTCTAGAAATACAAGCAAGAGTAAACAGGAGGAGGAACAAGAGGAAGCTGGAGGAGGAGTTTGCAGAGGATGAAGATAATCCATCCTATGGACCTGGAATGCACTAAAAAGTTAATCCAATCTTTGTCGCTCGATTCCCAAAACTTTTATTTTCTCATACTAATTACATGTTTTCTAAGGATCTTCCAAACGTATTTGTTTCAAACTTTCAGTAAATGTTACACAGTACCTTCTGCATAATTTAACACAGCCTTTTTCCAAAAAAACTGTATATTTTTGAATATATAAATAAAAAATTGCAAAAAAAAATGTTGTGAATTTTCATTACAATTGGAAAAAAATCATCTTTAATAACTGAACTAAAATTTTGTAAAATCCCTGTGTTAAGTTGTAGCCCATATTCAAATAAATAATCTGTAAAAAGTTCAACTTCCTACCTCAAATACTTTGTGAAGAAAAAGATGTAATTTATAAGCGTTATTTTAACATTGCAAGTAATGGGCGTTCCGGAGCCCCTTAAGGCGACACAGACGCCATTATCAACAACTCACTGATTTTGCACGAGATCATGTAATATGGTACGAGAGCTGGACGTTCCTTCTGCGCTATTACAGAAAGAGTTGGCAGGATTGTACCCACTGTACATGACTGCTGGCAGCAGTGGGCACGAGAATGTACGGTGGCAAAAATACCGGGCTCTGGACAGCCACGTCACTACCTAGAGGGAAGACCATCGTGTTCTGCGTGCTGCTGTGGGGCATGTACTGTATCTGCAGCAGCTGTACGAGCAGTAGTTGGCACCACAGCGACACAACCAATTGTAAAAAATCGGTTACTTCAAGGACAGCTCCATGGCAGCGACCTGTAGCGTGCATTCCATTGACCCGAAACCACCATCATTTGCGATTTAGTGGTGTCAAGTGAGAGTTCATTGGACGGCAGGGTGGAGATCTGTTGTGTCTCCTGATAAATGCTGGTTCTGCCTCGGGGTCAGTCGGATGGCCGTGTGTTGGTTAGAGAGGGACCAGTTTATGGCCTGCAATCAACTTCTGCATGCTCAACACACTGAATCTATACCTTGAGTTATGGTTCATATGACAGCAGGAGCACTCTCGCGGTTATCCCAGACACTCTGATTGCAAATTTGTACGTCAGTCTGGTTATTAGACCAGTTGTGGTATCAGTCATGAGCAGGATTCCAAGGAACGTTTTCCAATTGGATAACGCTCGCCAAATATCGCTGTTCTTGCTCGATGACAAGACAATTTTGCACATGTGGCTCATCATCGGAAGACAACCCCAATGTCATCCACAGACAGCGTTAACTGTCCCCATATTCGTCGACCAAATGCAACAGGCATGGAACTCCATCCTACGAACTGACATCGGGCTCCTGAACAACACAATGAATTCACGTCTGAGTGCTTGCACTCAATATCCAGGGGTTGCACCAGACATTAATGTACCAGCATTTCACATCTGCAATGGCATAACTCGCCCTTACATTATCCTCTGATCTTGCAACTTTAATCACTTAAATATGTTAGCCAGACAAGTGTGTTCTCGAAATTTCATTACTCTACGTTCATTACTTTCTGCGTTGCGATTTTTTTTTCAGTATGTTTACAGTTCAATGGTCAAGTAATTTGATTTTATTGATTGATTTTAGCAGGAGAGCTAAAACAGCTTAGGTCTAACCCACCACTGCCCGCACCGAAACTAGGTTTATTGTGCGGTATAGCTCCCTGTATACCTAGTAAAGCCAACTAGTGCCCTTAAATAGTGCAAGGAGTCCCTCTACCAGTTTTTTGTTAGACACAATTTCTTCAGATCTAGTTGTCCCGAAAATTCTGTATCTTTTACTCTCCAATGCCATGCATTCAAAGATTAGGTGTGATGCAGCGTCTTCACCCTCATCACAGATCCTACATTTAGGGTCCCCTTCCATTATACCCATTGTGTGTAGGTGTTTTTTGAATTTTCCATGGCCAGTCATCAGTCCAGTCATGAGTTTGATCTCTTTTATGTTCAATCCCAGGATTACAGAGCTTATTATAAAACATGGCTTCGGCATCATTACCTTCCCATGTTTTTGTTTATGGACCTTGGTCCAATATCGTACGTGCTGTTTCCAAATACAGTTCCGTAGTTCTAATTTGATCATAGCCTTGGTGATTGTCAAGACAGGTTCCGGTCCAATGATGGAGTTGTTGCTCTCCATCCTAGCCAATCTATCGGCTTGTTCATTGCCACAGATCCCTGAGTGGCCAGAGACCCACACTAGGTACACCCTATTGCATCCCCCTAGCTCCACCAGAGCCCTGTGGCAATCTGCAGTTATCTTAGATCTCTTTGCAGGAGCTGCCAATGATTTCAGGGCTGTCTGGCTGTCTGAATAGATGTAGATGCTACGACCATTGTAGCACCTACTCATATTCTCCTCCACACATGCCCTGATTGCAGTAATTTCGGCTTGGAATACGGAAGCCAGTTTCCCTAGAGAGATGCTGCTCTCCAGTCTTGGTTGAACCCCGTACAACCCTGCCCCAACGCCTTGATCTGTTTTCGACCCATCGGTGAACCAAACGATGTCCCCCTGTACGGTGTCGAACTGTTTTCTCCCACTGCTCCCAACTTCCAATTATTATGTTGTAAGGCTTGTCGAAGCAGTTCGGAGTTATTATATAGTCAGCGGGCATTTCCCCAGCCATACCTATATTTACCTCACTCACTATGTTAGTGTGTTATTCAGGATATCCGAATGAGACCCAGTTTTGGCCAGTTTTAAATCTGTATGCCCCAGCTGCTGCCTCCATCTTAACCCAAAGGTGAAGTGGAGGCATATCCAGCATGGCTTCCATTCCAGCGGTTGGTGTGCTGTTAATTCCGCCCGTTATGGCTAAGCAGGCCAATCTCTGCACCTTAGCAAGCTCTTTAGCAGCAACCCGCTGTTCTACCTTCCTCCACCACACTATGGCCCCATAGGAAATCCTAGGTCTAACCACTGTGGTGTATATCCAGTGCATACCCCTGGGGCTTAAGCCCCACTTAATGGTCAAGTAACTTATATGATGGTGCGCTTACTTATCTACACCAGCTTTGTGCAGTGTGCAATTTTTAAATCGCTACGTGACGCTAAGAAGAAAGACATTAATACTTGTTTTAGCATCTTTGTGTTCAATTATTTTGCTAGCGGCGGACCTTTTTTTAATGCTAAATCTAGGGCATCTGTTTTGTTTGTTATTCTGGTACCTTAAATTTTTCGGATAGTTTTTTTTATTAAACCCCTTATTGCGGCGGTTCGCAGTGTAACAACGAAAATGCAGATAAAATATCTTCTGCACATCCAAAATTTTTCTCCGTTTAATATAACTCGATAACTTGTAATATAGTGCTAATTCTGAATCTGTAAGCCTCATTACAGGAACAATATTTCATACTAATACACCCCTGGAAATTGAAATAAGAACACCGTGAATTCATTGTCCCAGGAAGGGGAAACTTTATTGACACATTCCTGGGGTCAGATACATCACATGATCACACTCACAGAACCACAGGCACATAGACACAGGCAACAGAGCATGCACAATGTCGGCACTAGTACAGTGTATATCCACCTTTCGCAGCAATGCAGGCTGCTATTCTCCCATGGAGACGATCGTAGAGATGCTGGATGTAGTCCTGTGGAAGGGCTTGCCATGCCATTTCCACCAGGCGCCGCAGACCGCGTGAGACGACGCTTCATCCAGTCCCAAACATGCTCAATGGGGGACAGATCCGGAGATCTTGCTGGCCAGGGTAGTTGACTTACACCTTCTAGAGCACGTTGGGTGGCACGGGATACATGCGGACGTGCATTGTCCTGTTGGAACAGCAAGTTCCCTTGCCGGTCTAGGAATGGTAGAACGATGGATTCGATGACGGTTTGGATGTACCGTGCACTATTCAGTGTCCCCTCGACGATCACCAGTGGTGTACGGCCAGTGTAGGAGATCGCTCCCCACACCATGATGCCGGGTGTTGGCCCTGTGTGCCTCGGTCGTATGCAGTCCTGATTGTGGCGCTCACCCGCACGGCGCTTAGGATCCTACGGTCTTGGCGTGCATCCGTGCGTCGCTGCGGTCCGGTCCCAGGTCGACGGGCACGTGCACCTTCCGCCGACCACTGGCGACAACATCGATGTACTGTGGAGACCTCACGCCCCACGTGTTGAGCAATTCGGCGGTACGTCCACCCGGCCTCCCGCATGCCCACTATACGCCCTCGCTCAAAGTCCGTCAACTGCACATACGGTTCACGTCCACGCTGTCGCGGCATGCTACCAGTGTTAAAGACTGCGATGGAGCTCCGTATGCCACGGCAAACTGGCTGACACTGACGGCGGCGGTGCACAAATGCTGCGCAGCTAGCGCCATTCGACGGCCAACACCGCGGTTCCTGGTGTGTCCGCTGTGCCGTGCGTGTGATCATTGCTTGTACAGCCCTCTCGCAGTGTCCGGAGCAAGTATGGTGGGTCTGACACACCGGTGTCAATGTGTTCTTTTTTCCATTTCCAGGAGTGTATATGTAATATTGTACTGATGTCTAACTGATTATAATTTTAATGTAAATATTGTAAATTGCTGGGTAATCGTCAAGGGAATTCTGTTTAAACGTATCGATAGCAACGACGAAGGGCAGTAGTTGTGTTGTTGTTTATCTTCGTATATGGAGAGTATCAGTTGCGCTTCGAACATAGAGCAGAGAGAGCAGCTTGAGTCTCGAAAGACTGTGGAAGTGTTTTTGTTGGGCGCTTCCGCAGACGTGGCGTGCAGTTATGATCGCGCCAGTGTAGGCGGGACTTTGTTAACCTTCAGGTATTGAGAATGCGGTCTGAGTGGTCAGGCGGAGGAAGCTGCAGTTCTAACCACTGCCAGTCCCATCATTGTCCGTTGCTCTGGAAACGACTTGTGATTCGCAACCAGCAGCAATAGCAGCACCTCAGCATTGTCGTCGCCTACATTTTTCGTCATCGGCACAGCTACATCATAAGACTGTTAACTGACAAAGTATAACTAATATTGCAGGGATTGCCCAGTATAATTTCTTTCACAAACTTGAGTAACTAACTTTTCTTGAGTAATAACCCGCAATAGTTAAAACTTGTAGGGGACCTCGTGGTCATTGTCCTCAGACAATATTACCAAGCAGGATCCCGTTTCCATTCCATGCAATCACCAAGTGTCGTAAAAATATGAGAATTGTTTAACTGTTTACTGCCATTCTTGCCGAACGGAGTGGCAGCGCGGTTTAGGGCGCCATGTCAAGGACTGCGCGCTCCCTCCCGCCGGAGGGTCGAGTCCTCCCTCGGGAGCCGGTTGTAGTGGCCGTGCGGTTCTAGGCGCTACAGTCTGGAACCGAGCGACCGCTACGGTCGCAGGTTCGAATCCTGCCTCGGGCATGGATGTGTGTGATGTCCTTATGTTAGTTAGGTTTAATTAGTTCTAAGTTCTAGGCGACTGATGACCTCAGAAGTTAAGTCGCATAGTGCTCAGAGGGGAGATCCTCCCTCGGGCGTGTGTGTGTGTGTTGTTCTTAGCATAAGTTAATTTAAGTAGCGTGTAAGTCTAGGGATCGATGACCTTAGCACTTTGGTCCCTTAGGAATTCATACACATTTGAACACTTGTACTGCCAGCCTTGTTTGTTTGCTAATGACCAATTTCCGTCTAAATTTTGCAGCCTCAGTAACTGTTCATACTTGTACTGCATAACAGAGGCGTAACTAACATGCGATTTTGAGTTTTACCTTCACTCACCTACAGTACCGTAAAATTTCACTGGCAAAACTAATTACTAAAGATAAACAGCAGCCCACATCTCGTGGTCGTGCGGTAGCGTTCTCGCTTCCCACGGCCGGGTTCCCGGGTTCGATTCCCGGCGGGGTCAGGGATTTTCTGTGCCTCGTGATTGCTGGGTGTTGTGTGCTGTCCTTAGGTTAGTTAGGTTTAAGTAGTTCTAAGTTCTAGGGGACTTATGACCACAGCAGTTGAGTCCCATAGTGCTCAGAGCCATTTGAACAATTTGATAAAGCGCAAATCAAGAGTGCGAAATTTCATTTATACTGTATTTACCTTAGCGAGTCACTTCTGGTTGCTTGGTATGTACACTCCAGGAAATGGAAAAAAGAACACATTGACACCGGTGTGTCAGACCCACCATACTTGCTCCGGACACTGCGAGAGGGCTGTACAAGCAATGATCACACGCACGGCACAGCGGACACCCCAGGAACCGCGGTGTTGGCCGTCGAATGGCGCTAGCTGCGCAGCATTTGTGCACCGCCGTCGTCAGTGTCAGCCAGTTTGCCGTGGCATACGGAGCTCCATCGCAGTCTTTAACACTGGTAGCATGCCGCGACAGCGTGGACGTGAACCGTATGTGCAGCTGACGGACTTTGAGCGAGGGCGTATAGTGGGCATGCGGGAGGCCGGGTGGACGTACCGCCGAATTGCTCAACACGTGGGGCGTGAGGTCTCCACAGTACATCGATGTTGTCGCCAGTGGTCGGCGGAAGGTGCACGTGCCCGTCGACCTGGGACCGGACTGCAGCGACGCACGGATGCACGCCAAGACCGTAGGATCCTACGCAGTGCCGTAGGGGACCGCACCGCCACTTCCCAGCAAATTAGGGACACTGTTGCTCCTGGGGTATCGGCGAGGACCATTCGCAACCGTCTCCATGAAGCTGGGCTACGGTCCCGCACACCGTTAGGCCGTCTTCCGCTCACGCCCCAACATCGTGCAGCCCGCCTCCAGTGGTGTCGCGACAGGCGTGAATGGAGGGACGAATGGAGACGTGTCGTCTTCAGCGATGAGAGTCGCTTCTGCCTTGGTGCCAATGATGGTCGTATGCGTGTTTGGCGCCGTGCAGGTGAGCGCCACAATCAGGACTGCATACGACCGAGGCACACAGGGCCAACACTCGGCATCATGGTGTGGGGAGCGATCTCCTACACTGGCCGTACACCACTGGTGATCGTCGAGGGGACACTGAATAGTGCACGGTACATCCAAACCGTCATCGAACCCATCGTTCTACCATTCCTAGACCGGCAAGGGAACTTGCTGTTCCAACAGGACAATGCACGTCCGCATGTATCCCGTGCCACCCAATGTGCTCTAGAAGGTGTAAGTCAACTACCCTGGCCAGCAAGATCTCCGGATCTGTCCCCCATTGAGCATGTTTGGGACTGGATGAAGCGTCGTCTCACGCGGTCTGCACGTCCAGCACGAACGCTGGTCCAACTGAGGCGCCAGGTGGAAATGGCATGGCAAGCCGTTCCACAGGACTACATCCAGCATCTCTACGATCGTCTCCATGGGAGAATAGCAGCCTGCATTGCTGCGAAAGGTGGATATACACTGTACTAGTAGCGACATTGTGCATGCTCTGTTGCCTGTGTCTATGTGCCTGTGGTTCTGTCAGTGTGATCATGTGATGTATCTGACCGCAGGAATGTGTCAATAAAGTTTCCCCTTCCTGGGACAATGAATTCACGGTGTTCTTATTTCAATTTCCAGGAGTGTATAACTAATATTGCAGGGATTACCCAGTATAATTTCTTTCACAAACTTGAGTAACTAACTTATCTTGAGTAATAACCCGTAATAGTTAAAACTTGTAGGGCACCTCGTGGTCATTGTCCTCAGACAATATTACCAAGCAGGATCCCCTTTCCATTGCATGCAATCACCAAGTGTCGTAAAAATATAAGAATTGTTTAACTGTTTACTGCCATTCTTGCCGAACTGAGTGGCAGCGTGGTTTAGGGCGCCATGTCAAGGACTGCGCGCTCCCTCCCGCCGGAGGGTCGAGTCCTCCCTCGGGAGCCGGTTGTAGTGGCCGTGCGGTTCTAGGCGCTACAGTCTGGAACCGAGCGACCGCTACGGTCGCAGGTTCGAATCCTGCCTCGGGTATGGATGTGTGTGATGTCCTTATGTTAGTTAGGTTTAATTAGTTCTAAGTTCTAGGCGACTGATGACCTCAGAAGTTAAGTCGCATAGTGCTCAGAGGGGAGATCCTCCCTCGGGCGTGTGTGTGTGTGTTGTTCTTAGCATAAGTTAGTTTAAGTAGCGTGTAAGTCTAGGGATCGATGACCTTAGCACTTTGGTCCCTTAGGAATTCATACACATTCGAACACTTGTACTGCCAGCCTTGTTTGTTTGCTAATGACCAATTTCAGTCTAAATTTTGCTGCCTCAGTAACTGTTCATTCTTGTACTGCATAACAGAGGCGTAACTAACATGCGATTTTGAGTTTTAACTTCACTCACCTACAGTACCGTAAAATTTCACTGGCAAAACTAATTACTAAAGATAAAGCGCAAATCAAGAGTGCGAAATTTCATTTATACTGTATTTACCTTAGCGAGTCACTTCTGGTTGCTTGGTATGTATTTTATTGTTCTGATGTTAAAAGTGCATCAGTTGCTGATTTGTTTAAACTAAATTCAATTCAGTCTTTCAGTAATTAAAATTAAATTGCTTGCGTTTTTCCAAATTTCCCATTCCGTTACGCTGAGGCTACTGAAAGTTATCTTCTACGTAACAAAGTTTCAGTTACAGTCAGTCATTCATTTTACCAACAACTTCATTTAACTTTACTTTCAAAATTTAGTATTTCAGAATAAATAACTGCAAACTCAGTGCTTTCTGATTCATTTATTTTCTCGTGAACATTGTGTTGTGGAAGAGCGTGATAAACTTCTGTTGCCACGCCAGTGATTATTTGATTAATTTTCTTTGCCGCTACCTTTCTTAGGTGTCTGGATATTCATTGACCTAGTGGCCTGGCGACCGTTTAATTATCCTTTTCTTTTTGCTAATCAGTATCTTTTGCGTTAAATATTATGTGACACCCCTCGCCCCCCCTCCCTCCGTTGTGTGGTTCGTGAGCGATTGCACTATATTCCACCGTTTCAAAATTAACAGTATTTAGATTAGGTTTAGAATAGATTCTTCCTTCAGCAGGGTATGTTGTACACTTGCTTCCTAGTAACTGGTATTATTTCTCTTCGGTAACGATAGCCTTACTCATTGTAAAATTTCATTTGGCATACGCGAACAGTGTCGTTTATATCGCAATCCCGTAGGCCGTTTAGGAAGAGGAGGTTACACATGGCAATGCTAGTGGCAGGACACGATTTAGTTTTGTTCTTAGCACGAGTTTCTCACAGTGCAGATTCGTAGCGAATTAAACCCATTTGCTCCGAATGAAATCGATCATATACGGCTTAGTAAGTGGTGGAAATAAGGCCACAAAATTTCTAAATTTGCATTGATCAGTAAAACAGGCAACATGATGAACATAAATGAAACTGATAAATTGGTTGTACTTAATGGGGAACAATAGATAGAACAAAGAGGAACGCTGAAGCGGAACCAATTGTTGAAGAATCGGCGGCTAGCATCGCAGACGCTGCCACTGAAAAACAGGAAGTGACAAAAATGCAATTCCTGGCATTTGCAGATGCTACGGAATTCGGAATAAAAATCAAAACCGAATCCAGTGACGGCGGATACGCGGAAACCATTAAGAAGAAACAGAAAGAGGCAAAACCAATAATATCTGGAAATATAAACGATTTGTTGAGGATGATGATCAGTAAAATTAATAATCAAAATATCCACGGGTGTACTGCCGGTCTACAGTGTCCAACTGGCGCAATATTTCGGCGATCGTACATGTCGCCATCATCAGATGAACTGACGGACTGAGCTCCTGTGAACGTGCCGGCACGTTCACCGGAGCTCAGTCCGTCAGTTCACCTGATGATGGCGACATGTACGATCGCCGAAATATTGCGCCCGTTGGACACTGTAGACCGGCAGTACACCCGTGGATATTATGATTATCAAATACGCCGGGAGAAACTCAAGAATCACAGTAAAATTAATGATTGGTTCGAATTAATAAATACTTAGTCCGAATCAATTAACAGTAAAATTGATTCACAAGTAAGTAAAATGGATGATCAGGACAAAACAATCAAGATTGTTAACAGTAATATTTGAGTTGTTGACACGAAAGTAGATGCAATCAAGAAAGGAATAATTGTAATGAATAACGAAATCGGTAATCTTAAGCAGGACATGACAGAGGTAGAGTCAAAAGTAGGAAACATAAACAGTCGTTTTGAGACGGAAGTAGAGAGGATCGAACAGAAACTGGATCAGACTGTTGATCCCATTATTGAAAATATAGTAATTCAAAAGGTAGAATTAGCGCGAAAAGACAATAGGGATAAGATTAGAAATTTGGAAAAGCTTACAAATTTGCAAGCTTTAATATCAGACTTAGATAGGAGAGTGAAGAAACAGTTGACTATGTGTGATGAGAAAAAGAGGGAAGCGGAAACGTTAGCGATGGCCACTTGCCAAGTAGCTACAGAAGTAACCAAACTAGACGAGAGATTAGACGAAAAGCTGCGCTATGTGTCATACCACGCACATAATACTGAAATCTTATCGAAGGAGAAGCGTAAAGGCGGGGTGGATTGCACGCTGCCGACTTCATTAAAAATTGTGAAAGGGCATTGCCTCAATCATGGATTGATAAGATAAAAATTAATGCTCGACATGCTAGAGGGCGAGGCTAAGCGCTGGGGCTTAAACCTCGATGTTGTGAACTTGAGTTTTCAAGAATTTAAGAATGCATTTTTGAAAGAATATTGGTCAGAGCAGTAGCAGTAGAGTGAATGGCGCGATATCGTGGCGTCAAAACACTCTCGCATCTCGATGAAAGAATTTTGTGAAAATTGGATCCACAAATTAAAATATCTGCGTAATCGACGAATTGAATCAGAGATTGTCTGGGAGTTGCGGAAGAAGGTTCCAGTTGATTCCAAGAGATACATAGACAGTAGTTACAGAAGAATTACTGCATTCTTCGAAAAGGTAGAAGATGAAGATAACTGGCGGAATAGCAGCGAAAATGTTAAAAGCCGTGGTAATAGTAACAATTATCACAACAGCAACAACCATAATAACAATAACCATGGCAATAATGGTAACAACCACCATGATAGTAACAACTCACACCACTATAACATAACAATCATAGTGGGAACAACAGTAACAGAAATGACAGAGGCCAGTGGCAGGTGAATATGCTTCGTGGTTCTCAGCGGAGAGGTGGCAGGTGGGAACAGAATCAGTAATTGCAACAGGCTGATAGAAACGGGCTTGCAGTACTTAATCAGGGAAACGATTAATCGCTCCGGTTTGGGGCCCACCGGGCGTGGGAAGATCTTGGCGGCCCAGAAGAAAGCTTAGTTAACGTCGCTATGACAGGTCGGAATAGGTAAATTAGCGATGGGAGAATGTACATTAAGACGGAGGCAGTAACGCAGTTAGGTTAGAATAATTGAAGTTGAAGCGGCAGTAGAAAAAGCGGTCACTCTTCATAATAACGATGAAAATAGAGTACCGGTCATTAAGGAAGGGGCAGTCGCTGTTAAAGCAATAACAATGCCGCAGGCTCCAATACAGCGTGATTCTCCGGCGGAATTAAAAAAGCCGATATTGGATAAAACTTCCGTTATCGCTCAGGGCAAGACGGAACGCGAAGAGCTGTGGCTAGGTCAGTTCGGTCGGATATACGACGGACCAGAGACTTGTAGAGGATTGTACGGGAGATGTACTAATGGGGATAGCGGACAATATTTGATGCTTCTCAACCGCACGAAATTAGCGTTTGTGGAAAAACAGAAAGCTCTGTACCGAAGAGGCAGGCTTGTCCAAATGATGTAGTAATTGAAGTAGCCAACCCCAACGTTGGTCCTAAAGAAAACCGAGGCCAAATTTCTGAAGAGGGGCAAGACAAGTTTGCTGAAGATGACCGGGCACAACTAACTGAATGCCAAGTAGATTACGACATCTACAAGGTTAAGAGTGACGTCGTACACTCAGAAGATAGAGGTGTGGCTTGCGTAAGCTCTGCAGAAGAATTAGAAGCAGAAACAGAGTACATTGCTCCAAGCAATTTGGAAGATGATAGCCATCTTTCCGAAGAAAATGTACCTGACTTGACAGTCAGCGAATTGTTGGTAATACAAGGTTCGTTAATCGAAGAAATTGATAAAAAGGCAACCGTGTTGGCGGTTGAAACGGCTTCAACAGACGCAGAACAGGTAGATAGAAATTAAGAATATCCAAGAAAAGAAAATTAGAAAACCACCGGATAAACCGCTGTCGGTACCAGACCCGGACGGATTTTCCTGGAATGACGTTGATATGGATGAGGAATTGTTATGGGGAAACGAAGAACTAGACACAGATAAGGTTAGACAAATAATACTGCCCGTCGATAAGCAACGGTGTACAAATGCACGTTTTAATTGATACTGGTGCTATGTCTGGAAAAATTTTCCATTTATTAAAAGAAAGACTAGGAGTAGCAGTAATGCCCATAAGGGGAGTTAAAATAATCGGTGCTACTGGAAAGAGTAGCAAATCTGTATCCCATCAAATATTTGTCTGTTTCGAAATTCTATGGAAACAATTTGAAAATGAATCTATCGTCGTGTCAGATTTGAGCACCGAGATAATAACTGGCTTAAACTGATTAATGAAATACCACGCAGTAATTGACTGTGCATTTCAAAGGATAAGACCGAAATTAGTGAGAGTTTTAAAGAAAAAGGTGATGGTTTGAGTAGTCAATGCCAAGCTACTCACGTTGTTACTTGGTCTGGTGAGATTGTTTTTGGCAGAAATGTGGAATACTACTGTATGTGGAATCTAAATATTGTAGAAGGTGTACCAAATGCTACACCTGGACAGAAAACGAGACTAGTATAACATAATTATGAGAAATAAAAAAGCGTTTCCGGATAATTCAGGGCTTTTTACTGGAGGCTGTACAGCAAGAAATAGATGGAATGCTGGAAATGAATGTTATAAAGTACCTCTATAACAATCTCTTGATTGTAGTAGGAAAGAGAGATGGTAGTGTTAGGACAGTGATAGATGCAAGTACACAACAGCGCCTTTCTTGGCAATCATATACAACCGCTCACTTGACGAAAGGTCTGTTCCTAAAGACTGGAAAGTAGCACAGGTCACTCCAATATTCAAGAAAGGAAATAGGAGTAACCCATTGAATTACAGGCCCATATCACTGGCCTCAATTTGCAGTAGGATTTTGGAGCATATGCTGTACTGGAACATTATGAATCACCTTGAAGAAAATGGCTTATTGATATATAACAACGATTCAGAAAATATCGTTCTTCTTTATTCTCATGAAGTAATGAGTGCTGTCGACAAGGGATCTCAGATCGATTCCATATTCCTAGATTTCCAGAAGGCTTTTGACACCATTCCTCACAAGCGACTATTAATCAAATTGCGTGCATATGGAGTATCGTTCAAATGGTTCAAATGGCTATGAGCACTATGGAACTTAACTTCTGAGGTCATCAGTCACCTAGAACTTAGAACTACTTAAACCTAACTAACCTAAGAACATCACACACATCCATGCCCGAGGCAGGATTCGAACCTGCGACCGTAGCGGTCGCACGGTTCCAGACTGTAGCGCGAAGAACCGCTCGGCCACTCCTGTCGGCTATGGAGTATCGTCTCAGTTGTGTGACTGGATTCGTGATTTCCTCCCAGAGAGGTCACAGTTCGTAGTGATGGACGGTAAATCATTGAGTAGAACAGAAGTGATATCTGGCGTTCCGCAAGGTAGTGTCATAGGCCCTTTACTGTTCCTGACTTACATACATGATCTAGGGGATAATCGGAGCAGCCCCCTTAGATTGTTTGCAGATGACGCTGAATTTACCGTCTAGTAAAATCATCAGATAGTCAATTCCAATTACAAAATGATCTAGAAAGAATTGCTGTATGGTGCGAAAAGTAGCAATTAGCACTAAAAAAAGAAAAGTGCGAGGTCATCTACGTGGGTACTAAAAGAAATGCGATAAATTTTGGGTATACGATAAATGGCGCAAATCTAAGGGCTGTCAATTCAACTAAATACCTAGGGATTACAATTACAAACAACTTAAATTGGAAAGACCACATAGATAATATTGTGGGGAGGCGAAACGAAGACTGCGGTTTGTTGGCAGAACATTTAGAAGATGCGACAAAACCACTAAAGAGACAGACTAGATTATACTTGTCCGTCCTCTACTGGAATATTGCTGCGCGATATGGGATCCTTACGAGGTAGAACTGACGGAGGACATTGAAAAAGTGCAAAGAAGGGCAGCTCGTTTCGTGTTATCGCGCAGTAGGGGTGAGAGTGTCACTGATATGATACACGAGTTGGGGTGGCAGTCACTGAAACAAACGCGGTTTTCTTTGCGGAGGGATCTACTTACGAAATTTCAATCACCAACTTTCTCTTCCGAATGCGAAAATATTTTGTTGACACCCACCTACGTAGGGAGAAATGATCATCATAATAACATAAGAGAAATCAGAGCTTGTACGGAAAGCTTTAGGTGTTCCTTTTTCCCACGCGCCATTCGAGAGTGGAATGATAGAGAAGTAGTAAGAAAATGGTTCGATGAACCCTCTGCTAGGCACTTAAGTGTGAATTGCAGAGTAACCATGTAGATGTAAATGTAGACTGAATAACGCTGTTCAACGTCAAAAGGATGGCCCAGAAAGTATGGAGGAGATACTGCAAGGATTTCGTAATGTATATATTTGACCAGCCTGGACCTCATGTAAAGCTACTGGCAGATCACTGTCAAGGAAGAATCTAAGAAATACACTGCTTTTTTGTATGCAGGTAGGTGATACAAGTATAAGGTAGTGCCATTTGGACTGAACATATCAGTCTCTGTCTTTATCTGGGCACTCGATAAAGTTCTAGGTGTGGCTCCATGTTACAAACTGATAGTGTACGTGGACGATTTGTTGTTGGCGAATGCGACGTCTACATCTACATCTAAGTGATTACTCTGCTATTCACAATAAAGTGCCTGGCAGAGGGTTCAATGAACCACCTTCAAGCTGTCTCTCTACCGTGGCAAGTACATTACGACCTTTAAGACGAGGTTTTCAATGTGTTACGCAAAGGTGGAATGACTGTGAAACTGAAAAAGTCTGAGTTTGTGAAGCAAGAATTGAATTTTCTTCATCGCGTGATTACTACTTCAGGAATCGTCAATTGTCCACCTCCTAAGACTAGAAAACAATTAAAAAATTTACTGGATTAGCTAGATTTTATTGCAAATTTGTACAGGGGCAAGCGTTTCGTGTTCAAACTTTAGCAACTTGTTATGCAAGAATACACCGCTTGTGTGGACTAACGAGTGTCGGGCTGCACTTGAGAGACTGAAAAGCGAGCTGTTACAGAGTGATATATTGTACCGTCCTGACCTCTCGTTACCATTTCACATGGGAACGAATCCGTCAAATTATGGTTTAGGTGTTCAACTGTTCCAGGAGGTAGGAGGAGGACAGAACAAGGAACGCCGGACAGTTGCGTTCGCAAGTCGGACGCTGACGAAAAGTGAGCGAAACTATAAGATTCCTGAGAAGGAAGGTCTCGCAATCGTATGGCATTTTAGGAAATATAAAGATTACTTGTGGGAGCGAAAAGTACTAATTTACAAACAGCATAAGGCACTCACTTATCTCAAAAATTGTCGTTTACTGCACGAAAGACTGACAAGATGGTCCCTTTATTTACAACAGTTTAATCATGATATATGTTATGTAAAAGTACAGACAACTGCATAGCGGATGCATTGTCCCGTTTACCTGAAACTGATCAGCGAATAGTGGAAGACGAATCTGAAGGTGTTCTGAGATTGTTCTACTATCAAGACGTAGAAGAACGAAAGAAGATAGAGAATATTTGTAAAAATATGCGTCGTTATTAGATCAAGGACGAACGCTTGAAAATAGTGAAGATCAAGCATAACGAAATGAATAAAGGCGGAGAAAAGTTGACAAAGTGTTACAGGATGTACAACAGTATCCTGTATATATCCAAAGATGAGGATAGCTACACTTGGTGGGTGTACTGGACCACCAAGTGCATCACCGAAATAGCAGACTATTATCAAAAATGGTTCAAATGGCTCTAAGCACTTGGGACTTAACATCTGAGGTCATCAGTCCCCTAGGCTTAGAGCTACTTAAACCTAACTAACCTAAGGACATCACACACATCCATGCCCGAGGCACGATTCGAACCTACGACCGTAGCAGCAGCGCGGTTCCGGACTGAAGCGCCTAGAAATTGTGGTGCAGAAACCGAATCACATCTATCTATCTGTTGTGTTGGCAGTAAGGAACATATATAAAGCATGCATAATAATATAACCAAGGTATGTAAAGGATCCCCCCCCCCCCCCCCCCCCCCCCCCCCCCCCCCCCGTGAACCATGGACCTTGCCGTTGGTGGGGAGGCTTGCGTGCCACAACGATACAGATAGCCGTACCGTAGGTGCAACCACAACGGAGGGGTATCTGTTGAGAGGCCAGACAAACGTGTGGTTCCTGAAGAGGGGCAGCAGCCTTTTCAGTAGTTGCCGGGGCAACAGTCTGGATGATTGACTGATCTGGCCTTGTAACATTAACCAAAACGGCTTTGCTGTTGTGGTACTGCGAACGGCCGAAAGCAAGGGGAAACTACAGCCGTAATTTTTCCCGAGGGCATGCAGCTTTACTGTATGGTTAAATGATGATGGCTTCCTCTTGGGTAAAATATTCCGGAGGTAAAATAGTCCCCCATTCGGATCTCCGGGACGTCGTTATTAGGAGAAAGAAAACTGGCATTCTACGGATCGGAGAGTGGAATGTCAGATCCCTTAATCGTGCAGGTAGGTTAGAAAATTTAAAAAGGGAAATGGATAGGTTAAAGTTAGATATAGTGGGAATTAGTGAAGTTCGGTGGCAGGAGGAACAAGAACTCTGGTCAGGTGAATACAGGGTTATAAATACAAAATCAAATAGGGGTAATGCAGGAGTAGGTTTAATAATGAATAAAAAAATAGGAGTGCGGGTAAGCTACTACAAACAGCATAGTGAACGTATTATAGTGGCCAAGATAGAAACGAAGCCCATGCCTACTACATTAGTACAAGTTTATATGCCAACTAGCTCTGCAGATGACGAAGAAATTGAAGAAATGTATGATGAGATAAAAGAAATTATTCAGGTAGTGAAGGGAGACGAAAATTTAATAGTCATGGGTGACTGGAATTCGACAGTAGGAAAAAGGAGAGAAGGAAACATAGTAGGTGAATATGGATTGGGGCTAAGAAATGAAAGAGGAAGCCGTCTGTTAGAATTTTGCACAGAGCATAACTTAATCATAGCTAACACTTGGTTCAAGAATCATAAAAGAAGGTTGTATACATGGAAGAATCCTGGAGATACTAAAAGGTATCAGATAGATTATATAATGGTAAGACAGAGATTTAGGAACCAGGCGTTAAATTGTAGGACATTTCCAGGGGCAGATGTGGACTCTGACCACAATCTATTGGTTATGAACTGTAGATTAAAACTGAAGAAATTGCAAAAAGGTGGGAATTTAAGGAGATGGGACCTGGATAAACTGACTCAACCAGAGGTTGTAGAGAGTTTCAGGGAGAGCATAAGGGAACAATTGACAGGAATGGGGGAAAGAAATACAGTAGAAGACGAATGGGTAGCTCTGAGGGACGAAGTAGTGAAGGGAGCAGAAGATCAAGTAGGTAAAAAGACGAGAGCTAGTAGAAATCCTTGGGTAACAGAAGAAATATTAAATTTAATTGATGAAAGGAGAAAATATAAAAATGCAGTAAATGAAGTAGGCAAAAAGAAATACAAACGTCTCAAAAATGAGATCGACAGGAAGTGCAAAATGACTAAGCAGGCATGGCTAGAGGACAAATGTAAGGATGTGGAGGCTTATCTCACTAGGGTAAGATAGATACTGCCTACAGGAAAATTAAAGAGACCTTTGGAGAAAAGAGAACCACTTGTATGAATATCAAGAGCTCAGATGGAAACCCAGTTCTAAGCAAAGAGGGGAAAGCAGAAAGGTGGAAGGAGTATATAGAGTGTCTATACAAGGGCGATGTACTTGAGGACAATATTATGGAAATGGAAGAGGATGTATATGAAGATGAAATGGGAGATACGATACTGCGTGAAGAGTTTGACAGAGCATTGAAAGACCTGAGTCGAAACAAGGCCCCGGGAGTAGACATCATTCCATTAGAAGTACTGACGGCCTTGGGAGAGCCAGTCCTGACAAAACTCTACCATCTGGTGAGCAAGATGTACGAGACAGGCGAAATACCCTCAGACTTCAAGAAGAATATAATAATTCCAATCCCAAAGAAAGCAGATGTTGACAGATGTGAAAATTACCGAACTACCAGTTTAATAAGTCACAGCTGCAAAATACTAAAAATTCGGAGTAGGTATTAAAATCCATGGAGAAGAAATAAAAACTTTGAGGTTCGCCGATGACATTGTAATTCTGTCAGAGACAGCAAAGGACTTGGAAGAGCAGTTGAATGGAATGGACAGTGTCTTGAAAGGAGGATATAAGATGAACATCAACAAAAGCAAAACGAGGATAATGGAATGTAGTCGAATTAAGTCGGGTGATGCTGAGGGAATTAGATTAGGAAATGAGACACAAAGTAGTAAAGGAGTTTTGCTATTTGGGGAGCAAAATAACTGATGATGGTCGAAGTAGAGAGGATATAAAATGTAGACTGGCAATGGCAAGGAAAGCGTTTCTGAAGAAGAGAAATTTGTTAACTTCGAGTATAGATTTAAGTGTCAGTAAGTCGTTTGTGAAAGTATTTGTACGGAGTGTAGCCATGTATGGAAGTGAAACATGGACAATAAATAGTTTGGAGAAGAAGAGAATAGAAGCTTTCGAAATGTGGTGCTACAGAAGAATGTTGAAGATTAGGTGGGTAGATCACGTAACTGATGAGGAGGTATTGAATAGGATTGGGGAGAAGAGAAGTTTGTGGCACAACTTGACTAGAAGAATGGATCGGTTGATAGGACATGTCCTGAGGCATCAAGGGATCACAAATTTAGCATTGGAGGTCAGTGTGGAGGGTAAAAATCGTAAAGGGAGACCAAGAGATGAATACGCTAAGCAGATTCAGAAGCATGTAGGTTGCAGTAGGTACTGGGAGATGAAGGAGCTTGCACAGGATAGATTAGAATGGAGAGCTGCATCAAACCAGTCTTAGGACTGAAGACCACAACAACAAAAAAAATGGTTCAAATGGCTCTGAGCACTATGCGACTTATCTTCTGAGGTCATCAGTCGCCTAGAACTTAGAACTAATTAAACCTAACTAACCTAAGGACATCACACACATCCATGGCCGAGGCAGGATTCGAACCTGCGACCGTAGCGGTCACGTGGTTCCAGACTGAAGCGCCTTTAACCGCACGGCCACACCGGTTGCCGACCACAACAACAACAATGTAAAGATTGCTTATATGTTTTTATATATGTTCCTTGCTGCTAGCACACGAATACATAGACCTGATTCAGTTACTCTAAATTGTCAATCAGTGTTCGAAATAATCTCGTACAATGTGTGCATTTCTGGACATACAATGGTATTATGCTTCTATGAAAAAGACATCTGATAAAACGTTACCAAGTAAGTTTCCTTAATATACATTTTATACTGTACTAGAGTTAGTGTGTACTAGAGTTAGCATGCTGTTGTTTGCTGAAGATGCTGTGGTGTACAGTGAAGTGTCGACTTGAGTGAAAGTAGGAGGGTAGAAGATAACTTTGACTAAATTTCTAGTTGGTGTGATGAATGGCAGCTGGGTCTAAATGTGGGCAAATGTAAGTTAATGCGGATGAGTAGGAACAATAAACCTATAATGTTCGGATAAAGTATTCCTAATGTCCTGCTTGACACAGTCAAGTCGTTTAAATATCTGGATGTAACTTTGCAAACCGATACGAAATGTAACGAGCATATGGGGATTAAGGTATGGAAGGTGAAAGGTGGACTGCGGTTTATTGGGGGAATTTTGGGAAAGTGTGGTTCATCGGTAAAGGAGACCGCATGTAGGATGCTAGTGCGATCTGTCCTTGAGTAATGCTCGAGCGTCTGAGATCCGTACCAGGTCGGATTAAAGGAAGACGTCAAATCAATTCAGAAGCAGGCTGCTAGATTTGTTACCGATAGGTTTGAACAGCGCTTAAATGTTACGTAGATGCTACGGGAACTGAAATGGGAATCCATGGAGGGAATGTGACGTTCGTTTCGAGAAACACTATTGAGAAAATTTAGAGAACCCAATTAAGGCTGACTGCCAAACGATTCTACTGCGGCCAGCATACATAGCGCATAAGGAGCACGAATATAAGATGCGAGAAATGAGGACTGATACAGAGGCATACAGACAGTCGTTTTTCTCTCGTCCTATTTGCGAGTGAACGAGGAAAGGAAATGATAAATATTGGTACGGGGTACCCTCCATCACACGCCATAAGGTGGATTTCAGAGTATCTACATAAGATACAGATGTAGCTACACTCCTGGAAATTGAAATAAGAACACCGTGAATTCATTGTCCCAGGAAGGGGAAACTTTATTGACACATTCCTGGGGTCAGATACATCACATGATCACACTGACAGAACCACAGGCACATAGACACAGGCAACAGAGCATGCACAATGTCGGCACTAGTACAGTGTATATCCACCTTTCGCAGCAATGCAGGCTGCTATTCTCCCATGGAGACGATCGTAGAGATGCTGGATGTAGTCCTGTGGAACGGCTTGCCATGCCATTTCCACTTGGCGCCTCAGTTGGACCAGCGTTCGTGCTGGACGTGCAGACCGCGTGAGACGACGCTTCATCCAGTCCCAAACATGCTCAATGGGGGACAGATCCGGAGATCTTGCTGGCCAGGGTAGTTGACTTACACCTTCTAGAGCACGTTGGGTGGCACGGGATACATGCGGACGTGCATTGTCCTGTTGGAACAGCAAGTTCCCTTGCCGGTCTAGGAATGGTAGAACGATGGGTTCGATGACGGTTTGGATGTACCGTGCACTATTCAGTGTCCCCTCGACGATCACCAGTGGTGTACGGCCAGTGTAGGAGATCGCTCCCCACACCATGATGCCGGGTGTTGGCCCTGTGTGCCTCGGTCGTATGCAGTCCTGGTTGTGGCGCTCACCTGCACGGCGCCAAACACGCATACGACCATCATTGGCACCAAGGCAGAAGCGACTCTCATCGCTGAAGACGACACGTCTCCATTCGTCCCTCCATTCACGCCTGTCGCGACACCACTGGAGGCGGGCTGCACGATGTTGGGGCGTCAGCGGAAGACGGCCTAACGGTGTGCGGGACCGTAGCCCAGCTTCATGGAGACGGTTGCGAATGGTCCTCGCCGATACCCCAGGAGCAACAGTGTCCCTAATTTGCTGGCAAGTGGCGGTGCGGTCCCCTACGGCACTGCGTAGGATCCTACGGTCTTGGCGTGCATCCGTGCGTCGCTGCGGTCCGGTCCCAGGTCGACGGGCACGTGCACCTTCCGCCGACCACTGGCGACAACATCGATGTACTGTGGAGACCTCACGCCCCACGTGTTGAGCAATTCGGCGGTAGGTCCACCCGGCCTCCCGCATGCCCACTGTACGCCCTCGCTCAAAGTCCGTCAACTGCACATACGGTTCACGTCCACGCTGTCGCGGCATGCTACCAGTGTTAAAGACTGCGATGGAGCTCTGTATGCCACGGCAAACTGGCTGACACTGACGGCGGCGGTGCACAAATGCTGCGCAGCTAGCGCCATTCGACGGCCAACACCGCGGTTCCTGGTGTGTCCGCTGTGCCGTGCGTGTGATCATTGCTTGTACAGCCCTCTCGCAGTGTCCGGAGCAAGTATGGTGGGTCTGACACACCGGTGTCAATGTGTTCTTTTTTCCATTTCCAGGAGTGTATATCTGTATTTGACGGTCGGCATAAACACATAACTCCAGTTACCTTTGGCCTTATTAGTTTGCAGTCGGAATCATTTTCACCTCGCAAGATCCAATGCTTCTGCTTGTTGCTATAGACAGTCCTCCTCCTGGAGAGTCTAATCCATCTTTCCAGTATACTTTCCAAGTATTGTCCGAAAGTTCCCTACTTTCCACTTCGGGTTTCAACCAACTCTCAGTTCGTAATCTGTGGGGGCGACTGCTTTCTTTGAGAGACATTGCAGGGAATACACTGGCAATTAATAACTAATATTTTGAGATTCTCACTGACAAGATCTGCTAAAGTGTAATATAACTCAGGCTTTGGGATCTTTAGGAATGGTTCACCAGCTCTATTGGAGGAGAATGCTGGAGAGAAGCCGTCCCGACGTTGTTTTGGGTAGCCTTCCAGCACCGTCTTAATGTGACTCACAAGACTTCTGAAACAGGGTGATCAGATTCAAGGTCAATTACTGATAACAAAATAAAATTATTTACAAAAAATCATAGCGCTAACTAGCGTTAGGCTCTCAGCCATTGTGGCCTTCGGACATAATCCATTCGGTCAGCACCTGACACATGATTTTGTTTTTCTTTTTGTTTTAGTCATCAGTCTTCTGAATGGTTTGGTGCCATCCGCCACAATTGCTTTCCTGTGCCAACCTCTTCATTTCAGAACAGCACTTGCAACCTACGTCCTCAGTTATTTGTTGTATCTATCCCAATCTCTGTTTCCGTCTACAGTTTTGACCTTCTACAACTCCATCTAGTGCCATGGAAATTATTCCCTGATGTCTTAACGTATGTCCTATCATCCTGTCCCTTCTTCTTGTCAGTGTTTTTCATGTATTCCCCTCCTCTCCGATCCTGCGCAGAACCTCCTTATTCCTTACCATATCAGTCCATCTAATTTTCAACATTCGTCTGTAGCAGCACATCTCAAATTCTTCGATCCTCTTCTGTTCCGGTTTCCCCACGGCCCTTGTTTCACTACCATACATTGCTGTACTCCAAACGTACATTTTCAGAAATTTCTTCCTCAAGTTAAGACACATATTTGATACTGGTAGATTCCTCTTGGCCAAGAATGCCCTTTTTCCCAGTGCTAGTCTGCTTTCGATGTCCTCCTTACTCCGTTCATCGTTGCTTATTTTGCTGCCCAGGTAGCACAGTTCCTTCATCTACTTCGTGACCATCAATCCTGATGTTAACTTTCTGGCTGTTCTCATTACTGCTACTTCTCATTACTTTGATCTTTCTTTGATTTATTCTCAGTCCATATGCTGTACTCATTAGATTGCTCATTCCATTCAGCAGGTTCTGTAATTCTTCCTCACTTTTACTGAGGATAGCAATATCATCCGCGAATCTAATTGATACCCTTTCACCTTGAATTTTAGTTGCCGGCCGGTGTGGCCGAGCGGTTCTAGGCGCTTCAGTCTGGAAACGCGCCACCGCAACGGTCGCACGTTCGAATCCTGCCTCGGGCATGGATGTGTGTGATGTCCTTAGGTTAGTTAGATTTAAGTAGTTCAAAGTTCTAGGGGACTGATACCTCAGATGTTGAGTCCCAAAGTGCTCAGAGCCATTTGAACCATTTTTTGAATTTTAGTTCCACTCCTGAGCCTTTCTTTTATTTCCGACATTGCTTCTTCGATGTATAGATCGAACAGTAGGGGCGAAGGAATATATCCCTGTCTTAAACCGTTTTAATACGAGCACTTCATTCTTTATCGGCCACTCATATTATTCCCTCTTGAGTCTTGCACATGTTGTACGTTACCCGTCTCTCCCTATAGCTTACCCCTATTTTCTCAGATTTTTGGAGATCTTGCACCACTTGACACTTTCGAACACTTTTTCCATGTCAACAAATCCTATGAACGTGTCTTGATTTTTCTGCGGTTACCCTTGACGCTGCATCACAGACAGGAGCGCCTGCGATGGTGTACTCAACGACGAACCTGGCTGCACGAATGGCAAGACGTCATTTTTTTCGGATGAATCCAGGTTCTGTTTACAGCATCATGATGGTCGCATCCGTGTTTGGCGACATCGCGGTGAACGCACATTGGAAGCGTGTATTCGTCATCGCCATACTGGCGTATCACCCGGTGTGATGGTATGGGGTGCCATTGGTTACACGTCTCGGTCACCTCTTGTTCGCATTGACAGCACTTTGAACAGTGGACGTTACATTTCAGATGTGTTACGACCCGTGGCTCTATCCTTCATTCGATCCCTGCGATACCCTACATTTCAGTAAGATAATGCACGACCGCATGTTGCAGGTCCTGTACGGGCCTTTCTGGATACAGAAAATGTTCGACTGCTGCCCTGGCCAGCACATTCTCCAGATCTCTCACCTATTGAAAACGTCTGGTCAGTGGTGGCCGAGTAACTGGCTCGTCACAATATGCCAGTCACTACTCTTGATGAACTATGGTATCGTGTTGAAGCTGCATGGGCAGCTGTACCTGTACACGCCATCCAAGCTCTGTTTGACTCAATGTCCAGGCGTACGAAGGCCGTTATTACGGCCAGAGGTGGTTGTTCTGGGTACTGATTTCTCAGGATCTATGCACCCAATTTGCATGAAAATGTAATCACATGTCAGTTCTAGTATAATGTATTTGTCCAATGAATACCCGTTTATCATCTGCATTTCTTCTTGGTGTAGCATTTTTTCTCTATGTCTCCATTTTCAGCTTTCGACGTCGGCATATCTACTTGAACTATCGTTATTGGTTTTGGTTTCCTGTCGATTCTGATGAGAACAACCCTATTACTGAACTGTTTAAAGTAACACATTTTTTGCCCACCTTCCTATTCATAAAGAATCCTACTCCTGTTTACCATTTTCTGCTGCTGTTGAGCCTATACTCATCTGACCAGAAATCCATGCCTTCTTTCCATTTCACTTCACTGACCCCTACTCTATCTAGGTTGAGCCTTTGCATTTCCCTTTTGAGATTTTGTAGCTTCCCTAACACGTTCAGACTTCTGACATTCCACGCCTCGACTCGTAGAACGTGACCTTTCGTTGGTTATCCAGTCTTTTTCTCGTGGTCACCCCCCTCTTTGACAGTCCCCTCTCGGAGATCCGAATGTGGGACCATTCCGGAATGTTTTGCCAATGGAGAGATCGTCATGACACTTTTTCAATTACAGACCACGTGTCATGTGGATACTCGTTATATGTCTTTTATGCAGTGATTTCCATTGTTTTCTGCATTTGACACATGATGAGCTACAGATTAAATGACGTATCTGCACACACATACACCCATGACTGTCATTACTTTGTTTGTAAACATGTAATTATCTAATGACGGCCGGCCGGAGTGGCCGAGCGGTTAAAGGCGCTACAGTCTGGAACCGCACGACCGCTACGGTCGCAGGTTCGAATTCTGCCTCGGGCATGGATGTGTGTGATGTCCTTAGGTTAGTTAGGTTTAAGTAGTTCTCAGTTCTAGGGGACTTATGACCACAGCAGTTGAGTCCCATAGTGCTCAGAGCCCCCTTTATCTAATGACGCGTGGAGGCACACACCCATGACTGACATTACTTTGTTTGTAAACATGTAATTATCTAATGACGCGTGGAGGCATTAATATACAGAGTGGAGCTCCTAAAACTTGCACCGCAGATACTGCGGAAACTGAAAGTGCTATTGACGTACTGTTTTCACAGAATATATTGGTAGTCAGGGGCTCTTATTTTAAGCCAACAAAAAGATTATAATAATACTTAGAAAGTGTATTTTTTGGGCAAACATACACTTTTTGAAATGGAACAGTGTTTGTTGATCTTAACAGGTTAAAAGTGGGGTAAATTAGAATGTCAGTGGCATTTGTTGCATTATTCTAGTGCGAGTGTTTACCAGATGTATTTTGAAAAGCTCCCACGCCGACACTTGTGCGATACCTACTAAAGACCAACACAAGTGTATACACCTGTTATGTGGATTCTGACCAGTAACGAGACAATTGACCATCACAGGTTGTGTTCAAAATGAGCACCGGCAGCGGCAGTTCGCGCTTCCAGTCTGGTTTTAGAACGACTGCTGCACGCGTGCTAGCATTTCAGCGCAGATGTCTGAGCGGTGTAGTTAATATCTCCTAGACAGCGTCTTTCAACTGTCCCCAAAGAAAAAAGTCTACAGGGTTCAAATCCGGGGAACGGGACTGCCAAGGTACAGGTCATCTGCGTCCAACCCAACGATTTGGAAACGGTTCGTGAAGAAATGCTGTAGTACTTAGTGCTCTATGGGCTGGAGAGCCATCTTGTTGGTACCATAGGTTGGTCCTAGCCTGCAGAGGAACGTCTTCTAGCAACCGTGGAAGAAGATCGTTAGGAGTCTGCGATACTTGGGCACGTTCATTGTTCCGCCTCTGAAAAATGGCCTACAGAAGTACTAGTTAAGTACAGAAGTACTGTACAGAAGTTAACATGATTGTTTCCATGCAGCTCTTGAGGGAAAGAAATGTGTTAAGGTTAGAACCTGTGCCGATGGACGGCGTTTGAACCGTCATCCTCCCGAATGCGAGTCAGGTGTGCTAACCACTGCGACATCTCTTTCGGATCTTCCCCTTTTGTTGGTACAAAAGGTCCAACGTATTGTTCCACAAGGTTCTGATCTGCCGCCGCACATCTAGCAGGGGGTCCGTGTAAGGAAGAGATTCGTACGTGTTTGTCCCACGGTGGATGGCAAACTAAGCGAGAGCGTCGACAATTTCATTGCCCGTGATACCATCGCGCTCCTTCACCCACAGCATGGTGATTTTCTTGTTACATGCTGTAGTTCAGCTATACGGTGTAAAATCTGGTGCACCAAGTAACTTTGATATTATTGGCAACTTGATTCCGTATGAGCTGTCGGAATAATCATCGTATCCACATCTGTATTAAGAGAGCTTCGCAAGTACCGACGCTTCCAGAGGGAGGCGGAATTGGCCGCTATGGCGTATCTGCTCATCATAATATGCACTTCCAACACCATACGAAATACGTTATCCATCTGTGTAGAGAGAGAGTGCACATTCCTGCCCACTTCAAAAGTCCTTTAAGGGGCTCCAGAAAGGCTCAAAATCATGAAAAGTTCAATTTTTACTTTTTTGCGTTTTCTGAATCTGCAGACTATTACCTTTTAATAGATATATAATTTATTCAATTCCGAAGACTACAACTTTTTAAATTTTTTTTGAAATGTGTTCTACATGGGCGTGACCCACTGTGGCGCTGTTAAACTGCTGTCAAATGGTGTTATTATTAACGTCCGTGTTCATCAGGTACATTTTAGTGATGTGAGATAAAGTATGTGTTGTGGCTAACATATTTTCAGAGACTTAGCAGCACCTAAACTGTTGAAAAAGTGTATTCACGGAAAAACTCAAAACCCCAATGAAAGTGTAAATAGTGTTATATGGTCGAGAATCCCCAAGACTGTATTTGTTGGAATAGAAGCACTTCACTTTGGTGTGTATGATGCTGTTGCGACTTTCAATGATGGCAAAATTGTAAGGTGCAAGGTATTTAGAAATATGGGAATGAAGATAGGTTCTAACATGGTACGAGCGATGCTTGCTTTAGACAAGGAACGCCTTCGGGCTGCAGACAGTGCTGTAAAGAGTCTTAGAAATACAAGCAAGAGTAAACAGGAGGAGGAACAAGAGGAAGCTGGAGGAGGAGTTTGCAGAGGATGAAGATAATCCATCCTATGGACCTGGAATGCACTAAAAAGTTAATCCAATCTTTGTCGCTCGATTCCCAAAACTTTTATTTTCTCATAGTAATTACATGTTTTCTAAGGATCTTCCAAACATATTTGTTTCAAACTTTCAGTAAATGTTACACAGTACCTTCTGCATAATTTAACACAGCCTTTTTCCAAAAAACTGTATATTTTTGAATATATAAATAAAAAATTGCAAAACAATGTTGTGAATTTTCATTACAATTGAAAAAAAATCATCTTTAATAACTGAACTAAAATTTTGTAAAATCCCTGTGTTAAGTTGTAGCCCATATTCCAATAAATAATCTGTAAAAAGTTCAACTTCCTACCTCAAATACTTTGTGAGGAAAGATGTAATTTATAAGCGTTATTTTAACATTGCAAGTATAGGGCGTTCCGGAGCCCCTTAACAGCTGCAGGCACATGTTAGGTTCCACGTATGGTGCATCTCGCACGGATGCACCATACGTAGAACCTAACATGTCTAAATATGTTGTCGTATGCCTGTATTCTATAATGAAACAATGGTGGCGCGAGAATTTTGCAATTCGATGACACAGTGTTGAAATATTATAAAAGCGAGCGAGGCGGTGCGGTGGTCAGCACACTGGACTCACATTCGGGAGGGTGGCAGTTCAAATCCCCGTCTGGGCATTCAGATGTAGGTTTTCCGTGATTTCCGTAAACTGCTCCATACAAATGCCGGGACGGTTCCTTTGAAAAGGGCACGGCCCTTTTATTTCCACATCCTTTCGTAATCCAAGCTTATGCACTGTCTCCAATGACCGCACTGTGGACGGGACTTTAAATTCTAATTTTCCTTCTTTGCTCTCGCGAAGGCAGTTGCTTGCCCACATTGTGCGTATTTGAGTATGTACGAGTATTTGGAACCAATGAACTGAGTTCGTTGGAGGTTCATTATCTCCAACAAGAAGAGGCGTTGACTGAAGAGCATCTGTTCGCTTTGTACTGGCGTCCGTCAAGCGTTTGTAGGGCAGAACCATAGCAAAGGCGAAGGCAGTCCATCTACAACCGTATTGGAGTGTTATATAGAGTGCCCTTTTGGGTTGACCCCACCGAACTCCTGTAATTGAACGTGTAATATCAATAGCCTTGAGCCGTGCGCGCCTCGTGTTCATGCCATTTATTTTTTGTCATCTTCTTTTACAGTACTGCCGCCTCGTTTTCTTATTCAATTTACTGGCGTCACTAACTTCTGCCTTGCTTGCCCGTGAGTGGCAGCAGCAGCGCTTATCGAGAAGTGCGCTGTCGTACCATCTCTGGAGCGACCGATAGTATTTCCGGGTCGTTGTGTGTCTGGAAGTCAGTTGGAGACGGACCAGGAGTGCAGTCGAGCACGGAGCAGCGTCAGGGACGGAGCGCCAGTGAGGTGCTGCTGACAGACAGTTCTTGCCGACTGTCGGGGACACAAATGCACTGTCCAACGGAAGGATATTGGAGCGGGCCTTCAGCCGAGTTTTAATCCCTCTTAAACTAAAAATTTGAAATCTTGGTCTTGCCTTACGTCAGGGGCGGGCAAACGTTGCACGCGGCTCATGAGCGCACAGCGCTGCACGTGTGCTGCTCGCGTGCAGTCGTCGAATGGGGCAGTGGCGACAGCCGGCAGGTTGCGGCAGTGTAGTACCAGGCTAAGCTGCGGACGTTGATGCGTAGCGACCACTACGTAGTCAACGTTGTACTTCATGAACAGGAGAATGCAGAGTGAAACAAGAAACGGAGAAGTGGAGATTTGCTATCTTTTAAAAAGTAATGGGAGAATCATTTTTCCTTTGTGCAAAAACGTGAAAATTCAAAATGTTTAATATGTGGCGGTATTCCCGCTGGTCAGCGGAAGTTTAGTATTGAAGGCCATCATAACAAATTTCACAAGGACGAGTACAATTTATTGTCGGATTCTGAGCGGATGGGGGAATTGACTGAGCTTAAGAAGAGCGATCTGACGATACTAGATGAATCTGTCGTAGTTGCTGTGGTCACGAGAGATCTGCGACTTCCTTTCGTCATGTCTCTCATGTAACTGATTTAACATTTTATGGAGCACCGTTTTCAATTTTTCAGGACGACAACAATAATAGCCCAGCGGTACGAGCTTAATATAGCGAGAGCTGGAAAACCATTTGCTGAATTAGTAAGTGTCTGTTAAGAGCAAACATCAGTGATGAAAATTTAAGTAACTGCTTGCGTTTGTCTGTATGTAGAAATTTTGTTCCATTCCACCTGTGATAATTAAATAAAACGTATCGTAGGTAATAGGTACTCTTTCAAAACACGACATCTTTCAAGCACTACTACTACTAACCTTATTCCTACATTCAATAAAGCAAGCTAGGAAACAAAACGCATTGCAGAGGAAGGAGAGGACAGAAGGTAGGGTGGGGAGGGGAGATAAGCGGGTGGCCAGCTTGCCCCTGTGTGCACGCAGAACACCTGTTAACTGCACGCGTACAAGTGCACCGCACACGTGCAGGATTCCTGCCCGCCCCTGCCTTACGTCATAACATTGTTATTCTTCACTATGAGGCCTTCGGCCAAATTTGCATGAAATGTTTTAAGCTAAGGCCCTCAGCCTGTTAAATTGAAAGCCCTTCTCCCCAGGCTTTAAGCCATTAAATTGTTTGGTTGATATGTGGCCTTCAGCTGGGTTTCAGCCATTTTAGAATTAACACTGAAAATCTTTGGTTTGGCCTTAAGCCATAACACTGTTCTTGCTTAATGTGCGGCCTTCAGACTATTTTTATTGAAGTAATAAATTTTTTTTTTTTTAAGAAGTGAAACTTTCAGAAGAGCTCCTGTACCTCAATTCCTTGCTTAGGCTCTAGGCCCTGGATTTTTGTATGTGACTTTCAGCCAATTTAAATCAAATCAAAGGAGCTCTTTCGTTAAAACCTTGAGAGTTCTTAATTCTTGCTTATGTTATTGTGTGTTTTAACTAATAAAATTTATATGTTGAGTATAAATGACAGCAACTTTTTTGGCCCCTTTCCGCAAATATAACCAGCTCTGTCCTGCTAGTCCAGGGATTTCACGGCTTTTCACTTTTTTGCAGAGTGTGTGTCATATGGACGGACTATGTGAGCTTCTGGTCGATACAGAGGCCGAATTACATGACCACTTGTTTGACTAGTATGTGAAATGGACTTAATAAAGTCGTTCTTGTTTCTTGCCGTATATGTCGCATATGAACATAAGCCATGAATTTGGCTGGTGATATGTCTAAAAACTTCCAATGCTGAAACTTCTCTATAGTGAGAGACATACTTAGTAATGTGAAAACTTGTAATGTGAAAGCATAGGTCGTTTTTGTATTGTACCATCTCGACACTGTCTGGCAGATGTGAATGTAAATCTACAGTGTAAAGGTTAAGTAATAGTGGCGGTGAGGTCGAACCTTGGGGCAAACCTTTGCTCTAGTATCGGGGCCCTCTGTATCCCTTATCTTGACGTGCAATTAATGCTCTGTTGCCCAGAAAACTATATAGATTGCAGATAAATATGCTTGTCACGCCAATATTCTTTAAAATTTTCGCAAATTGTTGGAACAGGACAAAGTCGTAGACTTTGGTATGGTCCGTATAAACAGCCGGCAAATACTTGTTGTCACTTTGTGAAATTTGGATGTCAGTAACTAAAGTAATAAGGCCATCAGAGGTGCCTAGACCTTCTCTGCAGCTTGATTACTCGTTTGGGAGAAAATTCCTTTTTTCTGCCCATCAATCCAGTCTGTGTTTAATCATGCATTATAAAGTTTGTAAAAGGATGGCAGTAGTGTGATCGGTCTACATAATGTGATTACAGCATCTGGCACCTTCCCACTCATATTGATTAGTACAATGCACCAACTTTCACACAGCAACCCACGTCTGCGTTTGGCGCCAGGTGTCACTTAATACTGTTACGCTCCGCCAGGAAGGTACGTAAACTCGTACAACTCGCCATCCGAATCGAAATGACAGCAGGTTTTCCAGATGGGACAACACCGCGGAGTTTCTTTCGGTATCTGCTGTGACGCGAACACGTTTGGACTCGCAGTGCAATTGCTTGTTGGGTACGATGTCACACAGATCGCGGCAGCTGTGCCCACTAGAGAGTGTGGTTCACCGTGCGCCAGTGTGTCGACCAACGGGGACGCTGTTGCGTTTGGTACTGTGCAGTAGAGATGGGCAAACTGAAACACGTAAATGTTTCGAAACAAATGAAACAGTACAATGTAATGTTTCGATACGGTGTTTCGAAACAGTGAAACAGTTTGTTTTGTAATCTAATAGACATACACATTTTATCATCTTGAATGTCTACTGTATAAGTATGTCCATATAAACACAAATGAGGTGCGAGAGCGCTAATCATATCGCAGAAAGTATGAAAGTATCACTTAGGCGTCTTGGCAGTTTCGTATTTCCTGCAGCAAATGCGCTGCTTTTGTGTCATGTGACTTTCATACTTTTCAATTGGCTGAGGAAAGCCTTAGCTGAAGACAGAAGAACTACCACGAACGGAACTGGAGGTGGAAGCAAACTGCAGAAACAACAGATATGCTACTGGGATTCCCACATTCCATTAGTATGGCTAATATACCCATCCTGCTAATTTCCATGCACACAAAGGGAATCATTGTGGATAATAGACACAGTGACTATAGACTCACAAATAACGCCAAATAATTCGAATAAATAACAAAATATAACAGAAAAAAATTGTGTTTCAAGCTGTTTCGAACCGTTACTATGAATTTGCGATGCTTCCCGTTCACAATTACACTATCAGTGATATGTCAAACAGATTGCTTGCAATTATACCTACATCAAATTTATATACATGTCTAATAACTGTCACTCTACGCCTTTTTTTATTTAAAATGTTGAAGTCTTACCTGCGTTTCTTAATATGATTACTGTACATGAACAGAGAAGCGTATGTTATAAAAAAAGTGTAATTTAACTGAATGATTTTCACATATTTATTATTTTGAATGCGAACAGTATGCGTTGTTTTATTGTTTGGTTAGTGTTTATAAAGCAGATGTTACGCCATTTCGGAATAGGACAGTCAGCTAGAAACGAAGCTTTATTTTCGGATGTCTAGAGCTTCATCCTATTGCTTGTCTAAAGATTTCGACACTCTTGAAAGTGTTTCATGAAGTGGTATGTTGTGTTTCAGTACCTGTGCCGAGCCCGAATCTCGTCCGGCACAGAGCGGAATGAAACATCACTGTTTCGATACAATTAGTCCGTTCCAGGCGCAGGTGGACTGAAACAGTCTTATTTTGAAACAACGATACAGTTTCTGTGTCTGGCTCGAGATCCGAGACAGGGGCGGAATGAAACACTACTGTTTCGAAACGGTGAACCATAGCCGTTCCGAAACACTGAAACAGTTCCAGGTATCGATACACTGTATCGAAACATAGAAACAGTGGCCAAGTCTACTGTGCAGAGTAAACCGGAAATGAAGCGCCTTTGTTAGAGGAAAGGGCAGACATGAACTGGGGTTATGGGGCGGATGGAAATGCTCTCGCTGCTAAACCGTTGAGTTTATCGGTTTTCGAATTGTCGAGTGCCAGATTCATGCACTCCTATGAGAGACGGGTGCTCTTGCGATGAACTGTCCACTGACTAGGTGATGTAATGGCGAACGTATATTTAAGGCCTACATCGAAACGCGAAGCATTCATTTTCAGATACATGTATGGAGTACGGACAGATGTGGTTGTCAACGCACAGTGCATACAACAGAGTTTGAAGAGAAAGCGTTGCATTGCTACAAAACACGTCGTCAGTAAGCTCGTAGAGCAGGGCCGGCCAAACGCTGCACAGTGTGCAGACGTGCGGCAGTGCTGCAGATGTGCGCACGTGTGCGACAGCGACATCTGTTATTAGACATGTGTCCTAAATGAACGGCGGCGTCTCCACTTCCCTGTGGTACAAGCAAGAGCGCAACATATCCAGTATCGTTTACCCCTGGTGACCGTAACCTTAACAGAGAAGTATTGAGAAATGGCAAGTACTGTGACAAAGCAAAGGACGGGAGATCTATGTTCTCAGTCGTTTAAAAATGACTGGGAACTGCAATTGTTTTTTGTAGCCGTTGGTGTTTTCTGTCCCGCCGAATAATAGGCGTCCAGCGTAAGTTTTCAATTGAAAGACATTACAATACATATCACAAAGACGCGTGTAGTGTACAGTGAAGAACGGCAAGCAAAATTAAATGTCCTTCAGAAAATGGATGAGACACATCAACTCGATTTTACTGTACGTCAAAGTAACTGATACTTCTTGAACTCTTAGTTTCTTGTGTTACATTTATGTCTGTTTTACTGTACGCTGTACAGTGTGCTGTTTTCCATTTTCCAGAATGACAACCACACTAAATCTTCACAGCGAGTAAGTTTTAAAACCGCATTAAGAATTGCACAATCTGGGAAACCCATTTCCGAAGGGGAGTTTCTGAAAGGGTGTCTGATTGATGCTGCAGAACTTGTGTGTCCCACAAACATTATCAGGTTTCAAGAAATCAGTCTATCCAAACAAACAGTGACAAGATGTATCAGTGCTGTGGGTGGCCATCTGCTCAGGCAGCTAATAAATCAGGCTAAATACTTTGTTGCTTTCTCTGTTGCGCTCGATGAAGCAACAGATCTTACAGATACAGCCTAGGTTGTGATATACAGGGTGTTTCAAAAATGACCGGTATATCTGAAACGGCAATAAAAACTAAACGAGCAGCGATAGAAATACACCGTTTGTTGCAATGTTCTTGGGACAACAGTACATTTTCAGGCGGACAAACTTTCGAAATTACAGTAGTTACAATTTTCAACAACAGATGGCGCTGCAAGTGATGTGAAAGATACAGAAGACAACGCAGTCTGTGGGTGCGCCATTCTGTACGTCGTCTTTCTGCTGTAAGCGTGTGCTGTTCACAACGTGCAAGTCTGCTGTAGACAACATGGTTTATTCCTTAGAACAGAGGATTTTTCTGGTGTTGGAATTCCACCCCCTAGAACACAGTGTTGTTGCAACAAGACGAAGTTTTCAACGGAGGTTTAATGTAACCAAAGGACCGAAAAGCGATACAATAAAGGATCTGTTTGAAAAATTTCAATGGACTGGGAACGTGACAGATGAACGTGCTGGAAAGGTAGGGCGACCGCGTACGGCAACCACAGAGGGCAACGCGCAGTTAGTGCAGCAGGTGATCCGACAGCGGCCTCGGGTTTCCGTTCGCCGTGTTGCAGCTGCGGTCCAAATGACGCCAACGTCCACGTATCGTCTCATGCGCCAGAGTTTATACCTCTATCCGTACAAAATTCAAACGCGGCAACCCCTCAGCGCCGCTACCATTGCTGCACGAGAAACATTCGCTAACGATATAGTGCACAGGATTGATGACGGCGATATGCATGTGGGCAGCATTTGGTTTACTGACGAAGCTTATTTTTACCTGGACGGCTTCGTTAATAAACAGAACCGGCGCATATGGGGAACCGAAAAGCCCCATGTTGCAGTCCCATCGTCCCTGCATCCTCAAAAAGTACTGGTCTGGGCCGCCATTTCTTCCAAAGGAATCATTGGCCCATTTTTCAGATCCGAAACGATTACTGCATCACGCTATCTGGACATTCTTCGTGAATTTGTGGCGGTACAAACTGCCTTACACGACACTGCGAACACCTCGTGGTTTATGCAAGATGGTGCCCGGCCACATCGCACGGCCGACGTCTTTAATTTCCTGAATGAATATTTCGATGATCGTGTGATTGCTTTGGGCTATCCGAAACATACAGGAGGCGGCGTGGATTGGCCTCCCTATTCGCCAGACATGAACCCCTGTGACTTCTTTCTGTGGGGACACTTGAAAGACCAGGTGTACCGCCAGAATCCAGAAACAATTGAACAGCTGAAGCAGTACATCTCATCTGTATGTGAAGCCATTCCGCCAGACACGTTGTCAAAGGTTTCGGGTAATTTCATTCAGAGACTACGCCATATTATAGCTACGCATGGTGGATATGTGAAAAATATCGTACTATAGAGTTTCCCAGACCACAGCGCCATCTGTTGTTGAAAATTGTAACTACTGTAATTTCGAAAGTTTGTCTGCCTGAAAATGTACTGTTGTCCCAAGCATATTGCAACAAACGGTATATTTCTATCGCTGCTCGTTTAGTTTTTATTGCCGTTTCAAATATACCGGTCATTTTTGAAACACCCTGTACATACGAGGTGTCGATAACGCACTTTGTGTAACAGAGGAGCGACATCTGTGCATAGAAACATGCATTACATGAACGCTGACGGCTGCAGCGTGCACGCTGTGACCCGGAAGTTGCACATGTGCAAGAGCACCGCACGCGTGCAGAATTTCTGGCCGGCCCTGTCGGAGAGTGTTGCTTGAGAAATGGATGTAAGCCATTCCACGGTCTGATGTGTGTGTGGAATGAAGACGATTGCCTTCAGAAAGTTGAAGCCCTTAACGCAGAAGATTTTCCATGTCGCATTGACTTCTGCCAGTGGTTTTTGCAGAAGTATGCCATTCAGTTTAAGTCTCACACTTTGTACTTTTTTTTATAGAGGAGGCATACTTAAAAACGTACATTAAAAAAAAATCAACATACTACCTTTGCTCATGATCACCAAGAGCTCCGTCAACATTTGGGCTGGTTTGCTGGGCGATAATCTGGTCACATACGCTCCTCCAATGACTGAACGCAAACAGAACTTCTTAAGGGACACACTGCCAGAGTTATTGGAACATGTACCACTCTATGTGCCACAGCACATACAGCACATGTGGTACCAACATGATGGTGTATCTGCACAGTTGTCTCATGCGGTGCGATATCATTTGGATAATACCTTTGGCGAGAAGTGGATAGGGTGTGGTGGGCCAGTGGCATGGTCTGCGCATCCCCTCGACTTGATGCTCTTTGATTTTTTCGTCTGGGTATGCCTGAAAAATTAGTTTTAGCTGAACACCTATTAAAGTGGATGAGGAGCTGGCACCGCGAATTATGACAGCCTCTGATGCAATTCCCACTGTGCCAGGGGTACATCCTTTATAGACCACAGATCCACGCAGTTCCGAGGCTGATTTTATTCCTGGCTTATGAGCGGCACCAGTGCAGTAACTATGCTGGCTGCTTGAACTAACAATGTAAGTAGGTGGTGTCCATTAGAGATGGGCAAAACTGTTCTTTTCAGAGATTGGATCAGAACTGTTCACTCCCTGAAATGAATTAGCTCTTTTTCATGACTCACCACTCATTTACAATAGAAAATAAATGGAAGGCACATTGCCCTTTAAACTTGGTTTATTCCAGTACTATAACTGTATTTTGATCTCATTTGATCCTATTTTGAAGTAACACAGATAATGAGTAAGAATTTTGTATTGTTTATTGAAATTTCCACGATATGACAAAGTTTTTGATTATTGATTTATTTTGCACTATCGTGGTTTTTTGGGTGATCGGAAAATGTTGTAACTTGAGATTTACATTAACAATATATTTGGCTATAATGTATTAAAATTTCATTAACCTCATACAAATACATCGCAAGCCATATATTTTTAAAGTGAACGTTTCCTTTCGAAGACGCCTAAAATCGCAAAATCCGTACCAGAATAAGAAAAAAAAATATAAATTTGACTGTAAAACGAAAGTGCTGCATATAGCCTTACGCAGAATAAAACAAGGAAAATATTGATGTATCACATTTTGCGATACGTTTATCGGTTCGCTCGTAATTAAAGCGTAAATTCGAGTGTCCATAATAAAAATCCTATAGTAAGAGGAGTCATCAGGAACCTAATCTAATCAGTTTAAACAAATAAAAATAAAATAAAAACAATTGATGTGTACATAACATAATAATGTAATATACATAGTGGTATTACTACGAAGAACAATATCCAGTGGGGACGAACTCCGATGCAGAGGCGCTGAGTCGAGCAGGTCGAGCCGCGAGCTGTATTACTGCGTGAGCTGAGACCGCAGAGACCAGAGTGACACCTGAGTCGCTTTGCTCGACGCTCTGGCTAGAGTCGAGACGGTGGGGTGAGCGTTGAGCGGGCGAGTTCCGAGGGTGGGGGGGAGCGGTGAACTCACCCGCTCCGAGACAAATCGTCCGTTCCCTTGCGAGCAGGTTTTTGCAAGTAGTTCCTATGTTATCTGCTAGGTGGCTCTCTGTCCTGTTGCTCGCATCAACTGCCCAGAGGGCAGGATGTGCGACTGAAACGATCGCCGACAGAGTGCGATGCGAAGTTAAGCTGCGCCAGACACTGCACAGTGCACACGGCAGACGACGCACAGAGACGGCACGGCATATGTGAAACACAAAATCCAATGGGGCACTGCACAATGCAGGCAGCCAAGGTAGAAGCAGGGCAGAGGCCGGCGCTGGCTGTGTTGTGTGGCGTGCACTGTGCTCTGACCAGCAGAGGCGCTGCTGATATGCTCCGTCTCTCTCTCTCTCTCTCTCTGCCGTGGGAAACGTTTGGAGCTACCGTTCTTTTTTTCTGAATCACTGATTGTTCACTCCTTTGAAAGATTGAACTCTATCAATTAGTTCAAGATCGGATCCCCCATCTCTAGTGTCCATTCGACCAGTCAGCTGTGAGCAGGCTGTGTTAAATAGCGGACGTGCGGCCTTAAAGCGTCAGTGTTACTATGTCACAAATCGCAATGGAGAGACATCTCTAAATAAAATGCTCAAGACATTCTCCAGGATCTTCAGAACGACAGAAAACTTCTAAATATTTCGGAGAATGTCTTGAGCATTTCATTTGAAAAAATTGTACCGCACACATTGATTCCCAAACAAAAACAAGGATGTGTGGACGCCCGCTTGCGACTTGATTGAAATACAAAATTCGAACTATTCTTTACGTAAAGTGTGACGGGACACGGCGCTAACAATACGAACCTGCCACAAATCGGAAAGTGCAGAAGTTAACAAGAAGAGTCAACGCTTTGACGACACAACCAACAGTCAGTCAATGCAACACGTGAGGTGAACAACATGCAAATGAAGAACTGTTGTATGAACGTTCTCAAGTGCATGGAGACTATGTAGAACACGTCAAGCACTGAGACCACCGTCTTAACGTTTTTCAATTTGTAATTAATCCAGTATCGAAACTTTCTGAGCTGATGGGGTACATATACAGAGTAGTATGAACACCTTTTATTTGGTATTGAAAGGACTCAAATTTACGGATATATGTACCATACAGATGTATGTAATGAAACAAGAACACTCACTCAATTCATTCGTTTACCGTATTCTGATAAATTATGTCAGCAAACGGCTTCAGCCATGTGGAAAGAGTCAATGCATACGTACCTTAACAAAGTGAAGCAAGTATCAGAATTCCAATGATTATCAACTACCGTTAAAATGCTGTAAAACTATTTTTGGGTGCTACTGATAAATTTAAGGTACTAAAATTAACAGAACAAAAGTGCTGCTCCCACAGTGTTTTGAATATTTACATTTTATCTGCCATTGTTAGATTAAGGTCTACAAGACTATGTGCTGTATATCATAGAACGAAAATAATCTGTGGTTTCTAAGAATAGACGCTTGTTTAAAATGAACAGTGTTACTAGTCTCGTAGGTAACAGGAATCTAGAATCTAGATAATCGGCTAATTTGTAGGAGTTGCTAATAAGGTATGTTTTTAATTTTGCTTTTCATTTGTAGAGATTCTTGATTTATATCCTCGGTCAGCTGGGATAGGCGAAAGTCTTCGCACTGTAATACAGAGCAACACCCTGAATTCCAAACAAGGGTTCAAAGCCCAAATGTATTTTTTTTCTGTTTTGTGCTTTGGTCGTGAAATTCGCAGATCAAGTGATCCATTTTTATTATTAGCAAGACATAATTTAAGTACTGAATGTGGTGGTTAAGAGGCTTCTGCAATATGTGTGGTCATATGCTTTACAAAGTATTCTTACTGCCCGCTTAATACGAGGGTAATCCCAAAAATAAGGTCTCCTATTTTTTTATAAGTACATAGACCTGTTTATTTCTACAATTGTTTACATCAGTTTACAGCTTAAACATATCGCTATTTTTCGACATAATCAACATTTCTGTCGATGCATTTTTGCAGACGCTGTGGCAGTTGTTGTATGCCCATGTCATACCAGCTTGCCGCCATGCTGTTCAGAAAGTTATGAACCTCTTCTTTCACCTCGTCGTCAGTGCTGAATCACTTTCCGGCCAAATGTTCTTTCAACCTAGGGAACAGGTGATAGTCACTGGGCGCCAAGTCAGGACTATAGGGTGGGTGGGTGATTATGTTCCACTGAAACTGTTGCAGGAGAGCAACGGTTTGCCGAGCGATGTGTGGGCGAGCGATGTCGTGGAGAATGTGTACGCGCTTGCTCAACATTCCTCTTCACCGGTTTTGAATTGCCCGTTTGAGTTTTTTCGGAGTCTCACTGTACCTTTCAGCGTTAGTTGTGGTCCCAGCGGTTCAGCTCCGACGACGAGGTGAAAGAAGAGGTTCATAACTTACTAAACAGCATGACGGCGAACTGGTATGACATGGCATACAAAAACTGCTACAGCGTCTACAAAAATGCACCGACAGAAATGGTGATTATGTCGAAAAATAGCTAAATGTTCAAGCTGCAAACTGATGTAAACCACTGTAGAAATAAACAGGTCTATGCACTTATAAAAAATAGGAGACCTTACTTTTGGGATTACCCTCGTACTTTCTTTAAGTTAGCTGTAATATACCAAGAGATGATTTCGTAAGGCAACGAGAGTGAAAGTGTAAAATGAGCAGCCGCCTCTGGTCTACAAGTTAACAAAAAGGCAGATTCTTCAAAGTGTAGAACATGTAAAACAAAGTTCTCTGATTACTTGATCTAAAGCAGGGTCGGCCATGGCGCTCCAAACTGCAGGCGGGCACGATGTTCTGTCTCGGTTTCGCTCGGTACTCCTCGTAACTACTCTGTACAGCACGACATTTCATTTAGCATTGTGGTGCAGCATTGTTCGGTCGGCACGACTTTCTTCAGTTTGACAGGATCGTGATGTCAGCGCTATTTGTTTGTGGTGTAAAAGGAGTTCACAGGTCCAGTGGATTTTTTTGCACAAAAAAGAAGGAGTCTAGCGATCTACCGTCACAGGTGTTCAAAAATGAATGAGAGTGGCAGAACTGAAGGATCACAATTCTCATTATTTATTACGTGATATACAGTTACATAATCGACGGCTACTGTGAACTTGCCACCAGGAAAAAACAAAATGAAGATTTCATTAACGATGAAAGAGGAAAAATTACAGCGATTGAAAGACGCGATAAATTGTTTTGTTTAAGAAGAAGCACTTGGTGCTAACTTTCAGACATGATTTGCAGCATGTGATGAAATTGATGGCACGACTAGTAAATTTTCTGAAGTCGCACACACTATTCCACTGTTGCAACAGTTTTCGATGCAATTGACTGAAGATTATGGAGACTTTATATATCAGCGCATAGTAAGTTGGTTAAGTCAAGGGGCATTCCTGGAAAGAAATTTTCGATTTAAAACCCGCTATTACTGAATTTGCGAAGGAAAAAGAAGAGGAGGGACGAAAATTAGAACTTCCTTATTGGATTGTAGACGTCGCTTTTTAAGTGGGCTTGACTGCACACTGCCCTCTGTAAGACGTTCCAAGCTGAGAAATAAATTATTTCTGATTTTATGAGGATGCGTTTAAGCAAAAAATATCAATGAGGAAGGGACAAATTGTGACAAAAGACACCGTCCATTTCCCTAAGCTCACTGGCGTTAGCGTAAACGAGAGGTTTGAAGAATTCGCTGTGACCTTGAAATAATTACAAGGATGCCAATGTTTCATCCGTTTTCGAGCTGTTTTCGAGACCGTTTGTCATTTCATTTGAAAGCGCCCCTACGCATATGCAGATGGAACTGATTGATACGTAGTGTAATTCCCATTTAAAAGGTAAATTGTTTTACGTTAAAACTAGCCATGAGGTATACGTTGTTTTCCTTGCGAAGAGTTTCTATGTCTCCACAATGAGGTTGAAAACATGATAAGGCATTTCGATTAACATACGTTTGTGGAAGGCTTTTCTCGATTTTGAAACTATGTAAGTAAGATTACAGGGCAATCTGAGCGCGACAATATGTGACATTTTCGCGTTTGTCCATAAGTTGAAAGTTTGTACCAGATAAAAAAATATAATACAGGGTGATTCAAAAAGAATACCACAACTTTAAAAATGTGTATTTAATGAAAGAAACATAATATAACCTTCTGTTATACATCATTACAAAGAGTATTTAAAAAGTTTTTTTTTCACTCAAAAACAAGTTCAGAGATGTTCAATATGGCCTCCTCCAGACACTCGAGCAATATCAACCCGATACTCCAACTCATTCCACACTCTCTGTAGCATATCAGGCGTAACAGTTTGGATAGCTGCTGTTATTTCTCGTTTCAAATCATCAATGGTGGCTGGGAGAGGTGGCCGAAACACCATATCCTTAACATACCCCCATAAGAAAAAATCGCAGGGGGTAAGATCAGGGCTTCTTGGAGGCCAGTGATGAAGTGCTCTGTCACGGGATGCCTGGCGGCCGATCCATCGCCTCGGGTAGTTGACGTTCAGGTAGTTACGGACAGGTAAGTGCCAATGTGGTGGCGCTCCATCCTGTGATTGATTGTGGAATTTGCAGCTCTCTGCTAGCTCTGCGAGTCGATTTTCCTGGGCTGCGAACAAATGCTTGCTGGATGCGTGCTACATTTTCATCACTCGTTCTCGGCCTTCCAGAACTTTTCCCTTTGCACAAACACCCATTCTCTGTAAACTGTTTATACCAACGTTTAATACACCACCTATCAGGAGGTTTAACACCATACTTCGTTCGAAATGCACGCTGAACAACTGTCGTCGATTCACTTCTGCCGTACTCAATAACACAAAAAGCTTTCTGTTGAGCGGTCGCCATCTTAGCATCAACTGACGCTGACGCCTAGTCAACAGCGCCTCAAGCGAACAAATGTACAACTAAATGAAACTTTATAGCTCCCTTAATTCGCCGACAGATAGTGCTTAGCTCTGCCTTTTGTCGTTGCAGAGTTTTAAATTCCTAAAGTTGTGGTATTCTTTTTGAATCTCCCTGTATGTCTTCAGCACGCCAAACATAATGAAATAATACTGACATTTTGTTTTGTTTGTGATTTATGTTGTTGAGAAATACGAAATAGAAACCAAGTCGCGAGTGCGTTGCCATTAAAATGCAGCACGTTCACGGTTTCCCCCTCAACCCCTCCCTCCCTCCCTCCCCCCCTCCTTCCCTCTCTCTCTCTCTGTCTGTCTGTCTCACGGGGCCTTGTGTGGCTGTGGGGGCAGATGCGCAGCCAGGCGAGACAGCTGAGGCATGTGAGGCAGAGTCCTCTCGCGAGCAAATTGTTTGACCAGCCCTGATCTACGGAATGAACCCAAACACCCGACTGCAAAATTTCGGAGGTTGTTCAAGCGTATTTTCTGAGTAATTTGGTGTGAGGGATCCGTGGTCTTCGTTGGCTTGTCATAGAGTAATACTGTAATTATGATGTATTTGATTTATTACCCCAGTTACCCGCGTTTGCATGAAAATACCTTCACGTTAATTAGAAAGCCTGTAATATGCAATCACCGAAATGTACAACACAAAACATGGAGTAATGTAACATCTTCAGACGAAACATGTATACTTTTGTCAGAATGTGTTCGACCTCTTCTGGCAGTATACAATACAGAATAAAACAAATGCAGAACTCTTTTTTTACTGGTATTGTTCAAAATGTCGACCACCATGATCACGGCAGAGTCTACAGTGACTTACTGTACAACTAAGACTGCCAGAAAAACAAACTGGAGACATAATCGAGCAGAACTGAATGCAACTTTGACGGTTAAGAGTAAAATGGGCATTTCCGTTGTCGACAGATAGTACCACTAGCAAATGGAACAAGTTTGTTTCCATACAATACGGCGCATACCGTCGACCTCTCCGCTGTTGTGCAGATATTTCCAGTTCATCACAGAAACAAAGAAAAACTGGAGTGAGGAAATTAAGAAGCATACAATTATTGGGTAACGAGCAAAAATACTCAACAAATGTTCCGGAACAACCTCCGAAATTTTGTCAGTGGAGTTCGAGATCAGCCTGTATTGATGACTATATTTTTTCCTGTTATACTCATTGATCTTAACGAATTACCCTCATACTGTTTTATTTATTGTAGACAGAGTGTCCCAGTTCCGTTAGGACTGTGACTATGAAAAATAAGTCACAGATTATGTTCACAAAACCACGATAGTTATTCAAAATAGTCTCTTCCTGAAACAATAAACCACTGAGATTGTTTTAAAACTTGTGAACTCCATCAATAGTCCAAGATAGAAAATCACCAAGAAACTTAATATTATCCGCAAGGCATATGCATTTGAAAATAACTTCTCTGTCAAAAACAGTTACGAACTCATCGATAGCATAAAAGATATCCCCATCTCAGCCACAACTATATTTTCATCTCTTGACGTAGTTAACCTACATACAAACATACATGTCAGGGAAACAATTAGTTTAATAAGAAATAACTTACGCAAACATGGAACAGTGCGTAAAGCTGAAATCTACGAACTCATAGATATCATGGAGCTTATGTTATCACACAACTACTTCCTGTTGAACAACAAGTTTTACATTCAGGAAGATGGATTGGCAATGGCTAGTAGTCTTGCAGGCTTGCTAGCAGACATAATCTTGAAAACAACTTTCTTAGATCCCAAATTCAACTAAAACATAAGCTAATTTACTACAAACGCTATGTTGATGACACTCTCATTCTGTTCAATGGAACAACAGAAGAAATAGATAATCTAGCCAAAGAACTTAATAAAATACACAACATAATTCAATTCACAGCAGAACATGCAACACCAAAAGGCATTAACTATCTTGATTTAACAATCTCAAATAAAAATCAAAAGCATAAATTTCAAATTTTCAGAAAGCTAACAGCCACCAATGCTACCATACACAAATCCTCTTGCCATCCAGACCAACATGAAAAAGCATTCCTCAGAACAATGGTTAATCACATTCTTAAAATACCAATGGACGAAAGTGAAAGAGAAAAAGAAACAGAAATTATTAAATAAATAGCCTCCAGCAGTGGGTACAACCATGCAATAGTAGATAAACTAATCCATACTGCAAAATTAAATCAACAGTAAGTAGGCTGTTCAGGTTTTTATATTGGTAACGCCACGTAACGCTCTGTATGAAAATCACTGGCTGTGCTGTGTGCAGTCTGTGGCTGGTTGGCATTGTTGTAAATATTAACTATTGTAGTGTTGGGCAGTTGGATATGAACAGCGTGTAGCGTTACGCAGTTGGAGGTGAGCCGCCAGCAGTGGTGGATGTGGGGAGTGAGATGGTGGTGTTTTGAGAGCGGATGATGTGGACGTGTGTCCATCAGAGACAGTAAGACTGGATGTCATGAACTGACTGATATATATATTATGACTTTTGAACATTATTAAGGTAAATACAGGGTTATTACAAATAATTGAAGCGATTTCACAGCTCTACAATAACTTTATTATTTTAGATATTTTCACAATGCTTTGCACACACATACAAAAACTCAAAAAGTTTTTTTAGGCATTCACAAATGTTCGATATGTGCTATTTTAGTGATTCGGCAGACATCAAGCCGATAATCAAGTTCCTCCCACACTCGGCGCAGCATGTCCCCATCAATGAGTTCGAAAGCATCGTTGATGCGAGCTCGCAGTTCTGGCACGTTTCTTGGTAGAGGAGGTTTAAACACTGAATCTTTCACATAACCCCACAGAAAGAAATCGCATGGGGTTAATTCGGGAGAGCGTGGAGGCCATGACGTGAATTGGTGATCATGATCTCCACCACGACCGATCCATCGGTTTTCCAATCTCCTGTTTAAGAAATGCCGAACATCATGATGGAAGTGCGGTGGAACACCATCCCGTTGGAAGATGAAGTCGGCGCTGTCGGTCTCCAGTTGTGGCATGAGCCAATTTTCCAGCATGTCCAGATACACGCGTGAAACTTGCCCGCACGCGTTCAACCGTTTCCTCCCTCACTGCAGGCCGTCCCGTTGATTTCCTCTTACAGAGGTATCCAGAAGCTTTAAACTGCGCATACCATCGCCGAATGGAGTTAGCAGTTGGTGGATCTTTGTTGAACTTCGTCCTGAAGTGTCGTTGCACTGTTATGACTGACTGATGTGAGTGCATTTCAAGCACGACATACGCTTTCTCGGCTCCTGTCCCCATTTTGTCTCACTGCGCTCTCGAGCGCTCTGGCGGCAGAAACCTGAAGTGCGGCTTCAGCCGAACAAAACTTTATGAGTTTTTCTACGTATCTGTAGTGTGTCGTGACCATATGTCAATGAATGGAGCTACAGTGAATTTATGAAATCGCTTCAATCATTTGTAATAGCCCTGTACATTGTTTGTTCTCTATCAAAATCTTTCATTTGCTAACTATGCCTACCAGTAGTTAGGGACTTCAGTAGTTAGAATCTTTTATTTAGCTGGCAGTATTGGCGCTCGCTGTATTGCAGTAGTTCGATAACGAAGATTTTTGAGAGGTAAGTGATTCATGAAAGGTAAAAGTTATTGTTTGTGAGGGTCATTCTTTTGTAGGGATTATTGAAAGTCAGATTGCGGTGTGCTAAATATATTGTGTGTCAGTTTATTGATGATCTGAATAAGTAAAGAGAGAAATGTCTGTGCACGTTCAGTTTTGCTCAGCTGTTTCAAAATCAAATAATGTATGGGGTTTATCAGCACAATCATTCATTAATTTTTCTAAGGGGCCGTTTCACAACTAACTGCTGAACAACCACTCACAAACAAGAAGACCACATTTATAAGTCTGCCTTTCTTAGGGAAAATTTCTCATGAAATTGCCAACCTCTTCAAGACTTACAACATAAAAATAAGCTTCTTCGCCAACAACAAAATACAAAATAAAATCATACACAGCATCAAAACGACTATACAACAGTATCAAAAGTTAGGTATATACAAGCTCGTTTTCAACTCATGTCCAAGCTTCTACACTGGACAAACTGGTAGAAGCTTCACTACAAGATTTAAAGAACACGTAGATGCACTCCATCTTAACAATCTGAATAATTCTGGCTTTGCCTAGATCTTGCCCAACACAATCATTCTGCAAACAACATAGAACAAAATCTGCAAATATTCCATTACGCCAACAAAGGCATGATACTTGACCTTCTTGAAGAAATTGAAGTATTTATCTACACAAATACAGCACCTGACTACCTACTCAATGACCAAATTGAACTGAGAAACAAATTTTTCCATCAGAGCTTTGAAGATCTACTAGTTCAAAACAAGTAACCACTCAACCCTACATCGCCTCCCCATCCCCCCCATCTTTAACGCCCCCCCCATCCATCTACTTACATCCTACCATAGGAAAAAAACTGAACTATATTTCTAAATGGTAAAGCCCTCCACTGTTTACATAAATCAATACTTTTATACATATTACCTCTAGCGAGAACAAACAGAAGCTGTCTTTACCAATATTCCAGATCACTCTAATGTAAGAACAAAAATATGTCAACTTGGTTTTTAAATATGTAGTGTACAGTCATACAAACAGCTTTAGTCCATTACAAACACTACAGATAAAATATACAGAATCTACTCTTACTAATATCCGAGATCACGTTAACGTAATAACAGAAATAACTCAACAGTTCATTTGAAGCTTTGTTAGTAATTTAAAAATCTAAATTTAAATATAAAGGTCCTAGACATACAAACAGCTGCAACTCATTGCAAATACAATAACTCTGTATTATTGATGCCTGGACATTCATGTTAATGCCAGTCATGAAAAATTTTTGCTACGAGGGTTGTTTTTTAAGTAAGGGCCGTTTTTATTTAAAAAAAAGTCACAAATAATTTTGTAAAAAAAACTTTTATTTTCTGATTCTACACACTTTTGCCTATTTTTCTACATAGTTGCCTTCTTTATTTAAGCACTTGTCATACCGTACAACTAAGTTTTTAATTCCCTCTTCAAAGAATTCGGCCGCCTGCTCCGACAGCCAAGAGTTCACGGCCGCTGTCACTTCATCGTCGTCATTGAAGCGCTGCCCGCCAAGATGGTGTTTCAGGTACTGGAAAAGGTGAAAATCGCTAGGAGCAAGGTCGGGGCTGTATGGTGCATGGTCCAAAACTTCCCAGCCAAAAGAATCAATCAAATTCCGAGTCTTTTGAGAGGTGTGAGGCCTAGCGTTATCGTGCAGGAGCAAAACTCCTTTTGTCAGCATGCCGCACCTTTTGTTTTGAATTGCTCTGCGGAGCTTCTTTAGAGTTGCACAGTAGGCATCTGAGTTGATTGTGGTTCCTCGTGGCATAAAGTCCACTAGCAAAACACCGCGCCAGTCCCAGAACACAGTTGCCATAATCTTGCGCTTTGACAGCGTCTGTTTGGCTTTGACCTTGACGGGTGAGGTTGTGTGTCGCAATTCCATCGATTGTCGCTTGCTTTCGGGAGTGATATGGGTACCCATGTTTCACCTCCAGTGACAGTTTGACTCAACATGTCATCCCCTTCTTCCTCGTAACGAATCAAAAAGTCCAATGAAGTGGCAAATCTCTTCCCTTTGTGGTCCTCTGTGAGGAGTCTGGGTACCCACCGAGAACACAGTTTCTTAAAGTTTAGGTTTTCAGACACAATTTTGTACAAAACTGATCTTGAAACTTGTGAAGATTCCAAAGAAAGAGTGGAAATTGTGAATCTTCTGTCCTCACGAATCTTTGTTTCGACTGCAACCACCAAATCATCAGTGATCACAGAGGGCCGGCCTGAGAGTTCTTCGTCATGGACGTTTTGACGGCCATTTTTAAACTCTCTAACCCATTGACGCACTTTACCTTCACTCATTGCATTCAAGCCATAAACTTCTGTTAACTGACGATGAATTTCTGCAGCTGGTAGGCTTCTCGCGGTCAAGAAACGTATCACTGATCGTATCTCACACGCGGCGGGCGATTCAATAATCGTAAACATTATAAAGTAGTACAGCGATGCGTACACGTCAGCTACAGAGCTGCAACTTCCATCAGTGTGAACGGGAAGGATGCCGGCAAGTGGCGCGGTGGCTTGTTGCGGCGTCCGCGCGAACTACGGGACTATACGCGCGAACGGCCCTTACTTAAAAAATAACCCTCGTATAAACTGCCTGTATTATACGTCAATATACAAATAGAAATAAGACATCAGATCACCTGAAGTTTGTTCTTGTAGCAATTTATTTATTTATTCCATTTTGTGCTCTCATGTTATCGCCAGTGTGATTAATATTTGCCCTTATACCGACTTTAATACACGTACAAAAGAACAAATTACATCTCTGTGCAAAGTAGGCCTATGGCATACCTCTTTGTCAAGATCTTTACTACAAGCAACACTTGTAAAGCGCATGCTGGATGCTGGCAAAGTCTCGCTGTCAAAGGATAAATTAATATGGTTTGTGTGAAAGTGTGCGTAGTGATGTAACAACTAACTGGACATCAAAATGGAGGCAGACAGATGGACACTAACGAAAAAGGCCGCCCATACTGTCGCAGTAAGTAAAATACTAAATTTACACCCATATCGACAGATAAGCAATAGTCATGGTGACACATTAAAGCGTGTTCCATCTTTTTGTCATAGAGCCTTCACCCAGTATTATGCTAGAAATAATGATGTAACTTCGAGAAACCATCTGAAGATGAACCTGAAAAGGTTCGAAAACCTGTTCATGGAATAAAACATAATTATTCAAAAAAGGTGACTGGTTGCAGTTTTATATAATTTATTTAGATGTTTTAAAACTGTTTTGAAACAGTCAATGTATTCCTTTTCTGGAACTGCATTCAGTACTGCAGTACAATTTCCTTGGACGTATTTAACTGTGTCGTAACGGTGTCCTTTCATTGTCAACGGCAATTTAGCGAACAACCAAAAATCGGCTGGGGCCAAATCCGGCGAATAGGGTTGGTGATTCAGGATGTGATCCCTTTTCAGTCCAAAAACTCACGAATGATCTTCACTTTGTGGGCTGGGCATTGTCGTGGTGGAGCAGCCAGGGACCTGCCTGCCAGTATTCAGGTCGAATTCGACGAATTCTCGCCCACAAAAGATGGAGGACTCAAAAAACTGGATGTTATCCCGCTACTCTACCACCATTTTCCGACGGGTGTCAGACACGTGCTGTTAGGTTCACAGCCAGCACGCTTGGTGCAGCGGTGCTAGCATTTTGACCTTCTACATGGCTGTTGATGAAACTTAAAATGATCGTAACGCCGCAGCTCGCCAAGAGATAGCATTACAGCTTGCAGCTTCGCACAAGCAGTCCTGACGAAACTGGAACACACTGCATGTAATTATTAAAGTCTATTTCTGATACCTGCAGATTACTTTTATTTATAAATCTGTATTAACTTCTTCCATCTCTTCTCCCGGATGTGCCTGCTATGGTTGGGTCTGGGCTGTCCATTTATATTCTTACATCGTCATAAAACGTTATAGTTTTTGAATACACCTTTTAAACACAGGAATGTGATTTATGTTGATTAGGAACAGGAGCAGACCAATACCAAACTTTGTGCGACTTCAGATTTTATGTTTCTTTATTGTGAGTTTAATTTTACTTATATATCGTGCGTTTAGCGAATGTAATCCTTCGTAATCTGCCGCGAAGATAAGAATCCGTGGAACTGGGTGATTTATATTGTTGTTTTGTTCACTGGACAACTTTTGGTGTTCTGAAACCTCTGCGCATCCTTCACATCTCTTACTTTCTGGCCGTTTCCTGCGTCGAATGTAGCGAAAGCCGTTATCTTCCGTTAATTGACTGGTGTTGCCGCGAACAGAGGTTGTGCGGACAGGTTTCCTTAATATGGCCCAACAGGAGTATCACGTAACGTAGCGGGATCCACGTACTGCCTATTTTTGAACTTGTTTCCTGCTTTTTCTTGTTTTTTTGAACTGTGGCGCTCGCGACTCGGTCATTAGCGCAACTTTTTTTCCTTCGGCTGTTGAAGTGGTTGACATTTCTACATGTTTCATTACTTTCTTATCGAAAACCTGAAATATTGTAAGATGTTTGAGATTCTGATGAACATGGGTATAAAGCTACCGGAAAAGTAGGTAATAAACAAAATATACAAGGACCAAGAGGAAACAACGAGAGCGGAAAAGCATCTGAAAAGTGCTGGCATTAAGAAGGGTATATGGTTGGGATGCCAAATTTTGCTCGATTCGATGTCTGCTATCTTACTTTGACGTTATCAGTTTTTTCTGCGTTCTATGTGTAGAGTGTTTACTTGATGCTGCTACAAACTTCCACGAATGATGGAGAGAGCTAACTTACCAATCCGAATGAGATTTTCGCTCTGCAGCGGAGTGTGCGCTGATATGAAACTTCCTGGCAGATTAAAACTGTGTGCCGGACCGAGACTCGAACTCGAGACCTTTGCCTTTCGCGGGCAAGTGCTCTACCAACTGAGCTACCCAAGCACGACTCACGCCCCGTCCTCACAGCTTTACTTCTGGCAGTACCTCGTCTCCTATCTTCCAGACTTCACAGAAGCTCTCCTGCGAGTTCGAGTCTCAGTCCGGCACACAGTTTTAATCTGCCAGGAAGTTTCTTACCATCCGAGATAAGAGACCCTGGTCCAGAAACTACTGAGTCGAAATTTAAAAAATGAAAAGTGAGACGAGAAACTACGAATAGTTGTCTGCACGAAGTCATATATTGATTTAGGCTATTATGTGCGTAATAACTAACATTGTAGGGTGAGAAACTCCGACCAATATATGTAAACGTAAACGACGAGAAGTGGGGATAGGCACCACTACTAATACCCTACAGATGGCGTGACCTTCCACGGATGTATCGGGTTAAAAAAATGATGATGGCCAACTAAATCTGCACATTTTGTTTGTGAACACTTGGGGAGACGTTTCCTGAAAGACAGAATGAATATGAGGTCTTCGCGAACTGCTCGCTCACCTGAAATGACACCTTGATTCCTTGATGTGGCGTCATGCGAAAAGCCATGTCGAGGCTGAAGAGCACCTCGTGGCAAAAATTCGAGCTGCATGTGACATTTCTCGAATGACACAGTTTCTTTAAGTCAACATTTTCGCCTTTGATCGTTAGTTTTATTTTCAGTCATTACGATTGCAGCTTCGACGGTAGCGAAAACTATTGGAGCGCATGTATGTATTTTAATATACACTGACAGAAAGAAATCGCTGCACCAAGAAGGAGTTGTGCGACATAAACGAAAGTTGGTAGGCGTCTTTCTACATCTGAAAGATGATGTCTACTGAAATTTCGCGCCAGTCGCATTATGGAAAATGATAGGCACGAATAAACGTAATTAACAGAAATAAAATAAAAGAATGTAAAAAAAAAGATGGACACCCCCACCCGTATGCGTAGACTCGAGTGTTGCCGAGGCACACACATACCACTGTGGGAAATGTAGAATAGTGTAGCAACAACAGGTCTAGGAGTAGTTATACACATGTACGACTTGTTTAGGCTTTCCAGATAACAGATCTAAAATTCATGGAAAAAGTACTCTCTACGCAACTCCTTCCTGTGCATGCCTCTTCATCTCTGAATAACTACTGCAACACTCGTCCATTTGAACCTGCACACTGCATTCGTTTCTTGGTCTCGCTCTACAATTTTTACCTTCCACACTTCGCTTCAATAGTAATCTGACAATTCCTTCATATCTCTGAAAGTCTCCTATCAACCGAACACTTCTTTTTGTCGAGTTACGCCACAAATTTCTTTTCTTCCCAGTTCTTTTCACTAATTCCTTATTAGTTATTCAATCTACCAATCTAATCTACAGCATTCTTCTTTAGTACCACATTTCAAAAACTTCAATTCTGTTCTTGTCTGAACTTCTCATCGTTCACTTTTCTCTCCTGTACATGGGTACACCTTCAGAAAAGCATCTCTAACATTTAAATTTATATTAGATGTTAATAAATAACTCTTTTGCAGAAACGATTTGCTTGCCATTATCAATCTACATTTTATATCCTCTCCACTTTCGCTATCATCAGTTATTTTACCGCCGAAATAACAAAACTCTACGTTTACTTTTAGTGTCTCATCTTATAATCTAATTCCTTCAACATCACCTAATTTAATTCGACTGCATTCCGTATTGTAGCATCCGTGACTGAGGGAAACCACACATTACGATTAACCTTCCCAGATAGCCAGTAATAATGGAACTTTATTGAACTTAATAAACTAAATACAATGAAAGTTGCTTGCAACGTGAGTCTCGGTTCAGCCTGATAATAAATCACTGAAGCAATGGAATGTAGTATGAGATAATCACTACGTTACACTGGAATTTCCTAGCAGATAATCACTGCCATTGCACTGGAATGTTCATATGTGGACGAAGTTCCTGGTGATAGTGGCACATGTGGTGGTGAGCTTGCAGATGAATCGGAGACAAAGTCCCGAAAGGCGTTGAGTTTCAGCGGATTTCCGACTGATGGACCACTAGGCGTGGCCAGCGTGGGGCATGGAGCATAGCGAGTACTCGGCGGGAGAACTCCCGATTGATGGACTACTAGGCATGGCCAGCATAGAGTCCGCTCGGCGAAAGAACTCCGATTAGGCGCGGTTGGTGTAAAGTTTGAAGGGCGAAGTCACTGCAGAGCAGGCGGATGGGACCTGAATACTCGTCTGGTGGAAGGATACCAACGGAAAAATTCGAACAATTAGCTCTGAAAAACGAAAAAGAAACCATGTCGATGGTATCGATAGTGGATGATACATTTGTGGTTTGGTCAGATGGCAAAAAAGCTTTAGTGGAATTCTTTTGTTATTTAAATAGTGTTGTTGTTGTTGTGGTCTTCAGTCCCGAGACTGGTTTGATGCAGATCTCCATGCTACTCTATCCTGTGCAAGCTTCTTCATCTCCCAGTACCTACTGCAACCTACATCCTTCTGAATCTGCTTAGTATATTCATCTCTTGGTCTCCCCCTACGATTTTTACCCTCCACGCTGCCCTCCAATACTAAATTGGTGATCCCTTGATGCCTCAGAACATGTCCTACCAACCGATCCCTTCTTCTGGTCAAGTTGTGCCACAAACTTCTCTTCTCCCCAATCCTATTCAATATTTCCTCATTAGTTATGTGATCTACCCATGTAATCTTCAGCATTCTTCTGTAGCACCACATTTCGAAAGCTTCTATTCTCTTCTTGTCCAAACTATTTACCGTCCATGTTTCACTTCCATACAAATACTTTCAGAAATGACTTCCTGACACTTAACACTCTAAGCGCCAAGCCCGTAAAATTTACGGGCCTGGGATCGCGCGAAAATCACCAAGCCCGTAAAATTTACGGGCCGCTACATTTAATTTCATTCAAAACACTGCAACGTTATTTCTACGGGTTTGGCCAGCGCTATACGTTTTTCAGATGTTTATTAACAAAATGCGTCCATAGATGTCACGGCAGCGCTGTAATTCATGTTAAAACTTATCTTTGCGTTCTCAGTCTGTATATCATTCAGTTGTTTGTCATCATGTTTCGGCGCGGTTTATCAGACGCAGAAATTGCGGATTTGATCAATCATAGCGACACTCTGGATAATGTAGAGAGTGATTCAGACGATTCTGAATGCAATGGTGTGTTTGAAGGTACGTATTTCCGAATTTTCCACGTAATTGTGCAGTACGCACATATCTGTTGAACATGTGTAAACGATGTATGTAGTTACACATAATGTGATATTCTTTTTAGAAGACGAGATTGATGACAGTTTGTCTTCAGATGAAGACGAGAATGATGTTGAAGGTGTTGCTTCAAATCCAGCAGCTGTGCCGTATCCGAAAGACAGTGAGTGGACTGCAGTTGACACCTACCGACCTCTGCCTGTCAACACGACACCCAGGCAGATACTAGTGGATATTGATGAGTCGAGTTCTGTACTGGATTGCAGTAAAGTGTTCCTTACTGACAGTGACGTAAATGAACTCAAGAGACAGACAAATTTGTATGCATCACAGACAATACAGAAGAAAAGAAGAGGAAATAATCTGAAGCCCCATTCAGTTTTGAGTTCGTGGAAGCCAGTGACTATAAGTGAGATGAGGCGTTTCTTGGGTATTATTTTCCACATGTGTGTTTCGAAAAAGCCCAAAATTGCGGACCATTGGAGCACTAATCCTGTTCTTAGTTGTAACTTTTGTCCCCATGTCATGAGCCGTTTGCGTTTCACTCAGATACTGTCATGCTTGCATCTTGTTGACAATTCAAATCAGAAAAAACCAGGCGAAGATGGATTTCATCCACTTTACAAAGTTTTGCCATATTATAATAATTTGAAGGAGCGATGTATCCAGGCATATCGTCCCTCAGAAAAAGTGACAATTGATGAAGGAATTTGCCCATTTCGAGGTCGTGTGAGTTTCCGTGTTTACATGCAAAATAAGCCTCATAAGTATGGACTGAAAGTATATGCTGTTGCTGAAGCCAGTAGTGGCTATGTTGTAAATTTTGAAGTTTATGCTGGTAAGCATATTGTTGACAATTCTTCGTCTGCGGTTATTTTGCGATTGTTGTCTGACAGCAGCTTGCTGAACAAAGGCCACACTGTGTATTTAGATCGATTTTATTCCAGTCCAGAGCTATTTCAGCAACTGGCAGAGAAAGGCACTGGAGCTGTTGGTACTGTGAACAAATCCAGGAAAGGATTGCCTAAAGATTTAGTATCTGCTAAGCTGAAAAAGGGCGAAATGTCTTTTCGGCGTAAAGATAATGTATTGGCAATGAAGTGGAAAGATAAGAGAGATGTGTATACATTGTCTACAAGGCATCAAGCAACATTTGGTACGCATACTAAGAGAAATGGGTCTGTAGTATTGAAACCACTTCAGGTACTTGATTACAACCTCAATAAAATTGGAGTGGATATTGGAGACCAACGCCTGCAGTACAATCCGTTCCAGCACAGAACTGTGAAATGGTGGCGAAAATTATATTTCCATTTGCTGCTTATGGGAGTATCAAATGCATTTTGGCTGTACAATGCAGTGCACAGGAAGAACATTACAATAACAGACTTTATAACAGTGCTTGCAGTTCAGCTTGTTGAAGACGACACACTTGAATTCATTCCAAGAAATGAAGGAACTGTAGGTCGGCTAACAAAGAGACATTTTTTGCAGCACATACCTGCAACTACTAAGAAGTATGCTGCTCGTGTGTGTCACGTGTGCAGTTCCAGGAGCAAGAAACAGAGTGGCAAGGCTTCTCGCAAAGAGACACGATACGAATGTGAACAGTGTGGCGTTGCACTCTGCCTGGAACCTTGCTTTAAAATTTTCCACACTAAAAAACAATATGATTCTGTGTGAAATTTATATGTAATACTGTATACTATCAGAAACATGTAATGTAGTGCCACAATTTTGGTTAAAAATAAATCACAATTGTATTCCCTTATTCGTATGACTTTTTCTAAATTCTTAAAACATCTAAGTGATTTCTATAACTGTACCTTAAAGCTGTGCATTGTAAAGTAGTTTCTTTCACTCAGAATTAAAGTAGAAATGTGCAGCTTCAAGATGGTACCAAATTTGCCACAATCCAAACAGTAGATTTGATGCAGTAATTTTTTTAATATTGGTAAAATTGCCCGGTTTCTAGGGACGGGTGCATAAAATAGGCCTGGTACAGAGAGTGTTAAATCTATACTCGATATTAACAAATTTCTCTTCTTTAGAAACGCTTTCCTTACCATTACCAGTCTACATTTTATATCCTCTCTACTTCGACCATCATCAGTTATTTTGCTCCCCAAATAGCAAAACCCCTTTACTACTTTAAGTGTCTCATTTCCTAATCTAATTCCCTCAGCATCACCCGACTTAATTCGACCACATTCCATTATCCTCGTTTTGCTTTTGTTGATGTTCATCTTATATCCTCCCTTCAAGACACCGTCCATTCCATTCAACTGCTCTTCCAAGTCCTTTGCTGTCTCTGACAGAATTACAATGTCATCGGCGAACCTCAAAGTTTTTATTTCTTCTCCATGGATTTTAATACCTACACCGAATTTTTCTTTTGTTTCCTTTACTGCTTGCTCAATATACAGATTGAATAACATCGGGGAGAGGCTACAACCCTGTCTTACTCCCTTCCCAACCACTGCTCCCCTTTCATGTCCCTCGACTCTTATAACTGCCATCTGGTTTTTGCACAAATTGTAAATAGCCTTTCGCTCCCTGTATTTTACCCCTACCACCTTTAGAATTTGAAAGAGAGTATTCCAGTCAACATTGTCAAAAGCTTTCTCTAAGTCTACAAATGCTAGAACCGTAGGTTTGCCTTTCCTTAATCTTTCTTCTAAGGTAAGTCGTAAGGTCAGTATTGCCTCACGTGTTCCAATATTTCTACGGAATCTAAACTGATCTTCCCCGAGGTCGGCTTCTACTAGTTTTTCCATTCGTCTGCAAATAATTCGTGTTAGTATTTTGCAGCTGTGGCTTATTAAACTGATTGTTCGCTAATTTTCACATCTGTCAACACCTGCTTTCTTTGGGATTGGAATTATTATATTCTTGTTGAAGTCTGAGGGTATTTCGCCTGTTTCATACATCTTGCTCACCAGATGGTAGAGTTTTGTCAGGACTGGCTCTCCCAAGGCCGTCAGTAGTTCCAATGGAATGTTGTCTACTCCGGGGGCCTTGTTTCGACTCAGGTCTTTCAGTGCTCTGTCAAACTCTTCACGCAGTATCGTATCTCCCACTTCATCTTCATCTACATCCTCTTCCATTTCCATAAAATTGTCCTCAGGTACATCGCCCTTGTATAGACCCTCTATATACTCCTTCCACCTTTCTGCTTTCCCTTCTTTGCTTAGAACTGGGTTAGAACTGGTTTAAATAGTATAAATCCTAAAATCAAGTTTACCATGGATATGGTGAAAGACAATGCAATATCCTTCTTGGATGTCTTCGTTATAAGACAGACTGAAGGCAGCTTGAAACATAAAGTCTTTCGGAAGGTTACACATGCCGACAGATACTTGCATAAGGATTCCAGTTAGCATCCACGACAGAAAAGAGGTGTAATTAAAAGTCTAGTGGACAGAGCCAAAAGGATTTGTGCGCCGGAATACCTGGACGCCGAGTTAAAACATCTAAAGCAGGCTTTTAAGAAGAATGGGTACTCTAGTAAGGAAATAAATGAAGTTTTGCGACCGAATAACAGGAGGCCTAAGGACAACGAAAGGACACAGCGATGGAAGAACACGGTTTCTCTATCCTTCATTAAAAAAAAGTAACGGATCAAATCGGCAAGATTTTAAGGAAATATGAAGTTCGACCGATTTTAAGACCAACTAAGAAAATAGGCCAAGCACTTCGATCCGTTAACGATAAACGTCCCCCTCTGTCTGCAAGTGGTGTATACAAGATTCCGTGTACATGTGGTAGAGCCTAGATCGGAACTACAAAGAGAAGTGTGAATACACGGTTGTAGGAACATAAAAGTCTTTGCCGACTGGGGAAAACAGACAAGTCGGCCAGGCGGAACATGCTCTTCAGTCGGGTGATCACGTAGTGAAATTTTCGGAAACTGAAGTTTCATGTACTATGACGAACTATTATCCAGGCTATATAGAGAAGCCATCGAAATGTATAAACATGGGGATAATTTTAATAGAAAAGAAGGAGCTATGAAACTCAGCGATTATGGACAGTGGCGCTACAGAATCGATGAGAAGTTTTTATCTTTGACGTATTATGATCGATAGTTATATTTTATCCTCGACAAGGTTTATCTCTGCTATGACGTGAAATCCACACCACGCCCACTTTCCAAGGTGTTTAGGTCGTTCTTCGACGTCCGACTCGTCAGTCGCCAAGACTCAGCACAAACAGGAGCACCTCCAAAGATGTCCAACGTAGCTTTGGACGAAACGTCAGGGATAGAAGAGTTCCATGGACCGCGGCCATACAACCCGGAAGAATTCTCGGCAGCTGATACCAACGGAGTCCCCTGATTCGTGGAAGCAAGGCACCGCCGCGATGGCTGCGCTGTTTGTGACGGTTCTTACGCATCTGGCAGGAAGGCTGGTCTACACAGTTCCTTTTCAGCGGTTGGAGGTTGAGCTGTGAACAACCTTGCATGTCCGTGTTGTTGTGGATTGTTTTCATCTGATCACAGGAAGCGTCGCTAGTGGGCCTGAGCTATGGCAACTCATGGAGCAGCACTGTATGGATGGTAGCTGTGTCGCCAGGGGATACATTATCCACCCGTCCCTCCCTCTCCCACCTCAATCCCCCCCCCCCCCCACTCCCGGCGGAAGACATGGTGTAGCCGTCTCGAAGATGGTGTAGGGAAGAGATGCCCCAGAGTCGGGGTGGCGGTTCCTGGGATGAGTCCTTGTGAAGTAGAGGGCTGCATCCAGGAAGCGTTGGCTGAAGGCAGGTGGCTTCAATGTGCCCACGACAGATGAATATGGCTCGGATGAGGCTGGTAGGAGCAAACCTGAAAAAGAGACACGCAGTTTCGTCATCTTGGAAAGTCGATCCGTCTGCCAAAGGCAATGGCGAGGTAGTGCCGCCACGGCAGTGCTGTGTGCAGCGATGGTTAAGCCTTTGGCGGCGAGACTGGAAGCTCACGACACCTTGGTGGCTGCTGGGTATTCGGCAGTAAACAACCTGGCGTATCTGCGTTCTGCTGCGGATTGTTTTCGTGTAAGGCTCAGGCGACATGTTGTTAGTGGGCTGGAGCCAGTACACAACTGTATGGGTGGTGGCTATATCGCCAGACCACAAAGACTCTACGAGGTGCATTCAAGTTCTCAGGCCTCCGATTTTTTTCTAATTAACTACTCACCTGAAATCGATGAAACTGGCGTTACTTCTCGACGTAATCGCCCTGCAGACGTACACATTTTTCACAACACTGACCCCATGATTCCATGGCAGCGGCGAAGGCTTCTTTAGGAGTCTGTTTTGACCACTGGAAAATCGCCGAGGCAATAGCAGCACGGGTGGTGCATGTGCGGCCACGGAGAATGTCTTTCATTGTTGAAAAAAGCCAAAAGTCACTAGGAGCCAGGTCAGGTGAGTAGGGAGCATGAGGAATCACTTCGAAGTTGTTATCACGAAGAAACTGTTGCGTAACATTAGCTCGATGTGCGGGTGCGTTGTCTTGGTGAAACAGCACATGCGCAGCCCTTCCCGGACGTTTTCGTTGCAGTGCAGGAAGGAATTTGTTCTTCAGAACATTTTCGTAGGATGCACCTGTTACCGTAGTGCCCTTTGGAACGCAATGGGTAAGGATTACGCCCTCGCTGTCCCAGAACATGGACACCATCATTTTTTCAGCACTGGTGGTTACCCGAAATGTTTTTGGTGGCGGTGAATCTGTGTGCTTCCATTGAGCTGACTGGCGCTTTGTTTCTGGATTGAAAAATGGCATCCACGTCTCATCCATTGTCACAACCGACGAAAAGCAAGTTCCATTCATGCTGTCGTTGCACGTCAACATCGCTTAGCAACATGCCACACAGACAGCCGTGTGGTCGTCCGTCGTGGCACCCACCTGGATGACACTTTTCGCATTTTCAGGTCGTCATGCAGGATTGTGCGCACAGAACCCACAGAAATGCCAACTCTGGAGGCGATCTGTTCAACAGTCATTCGGCGATCCCCCAAAACAATTCTGTCCACTTTCTCGATCATGTCGTCAGACCGGCTTGTCCGAGCCCGAGGTTGTTTCGGTTTGTTGTCACACGATGTTCTGCCTTCATTAAACTGTCGCACCCACGAACGCACTTTCGACACATCCATAACTCCATCACCACATGTCTCCTTCAACTGTCGATGAATTTCAATTGGTTTGACACCACGCAAATTCAGAAAACGAATGATTGTACGCTGTTCAAGTAAGGAAAACGTCGCCATTTTAAGTATTTAAAACAGTTCTCATTCTCGCCGCTGGCGGTAAAATTTCATCTGCCGTACGGCGCTGCCATCTCTGGGACGTATTGACAATGAACACGGCCTCATTTTAAAACAATGCGCATGTTTCTATCTCTTTCCAGTCCGGAGAAAAAAATCGGAGGCCTTAGAACTTGAATGCATCTCGTATAACAGGCTCATCCAAGACTTGCGCCCGGCGGGCGCGCCCGCGCCCCGCGGGCTGAAGGCAGTGTAGTTCAGCGCCCCGTCCGTGTCCCTGTGTCGCTAGCGTCGGCCTAGGAGCGACACAGAGAGAGAGAGAGAGAGAGAGAGAGAGAGATAGCTGCAGAGCGAGTGAGACCGCACAGCACTGCCCTGCGCTGGACTGTCCCGCGGTCAGATCCAACGTAAACAAAATATTCTATTTTAGAAATAGTTTTATGTAAGGGATATAGTGTCTCATTCTTACTGTTAGTAGTTACAAGTAAGGATTTTTTGTTATACTTCGGGCTAGAGCTTTTTGTATCCCTTTTCATAGTTTAGAAATTGGATCCTTAGTTTGCTGTTTTGTACGTAATAATTTTAACTGAGCAAGTTTGAAAACCTATTAAAAATAGAATTAAGGATATAAAGCTCTTTAATTCTTACAGTCAACATTGTTAAAGATGACAATTAACATTTTACACGTTTTTCTTTTTCGAGGAAACGATTTTTGTCTAGGATTGGTACAATATTCCGTGAGACTGCTAACCTCAAAGAACTAGTCAAATTTTTATCGGCAAGTAATGAACGGTTCTTAGTTTGAGCAAGCTATAAAAGAGAGAAAAAGCGCTCCCACTTATACGCAGAATCAAACATTGAGAGAAATTTGGCTGCATGTTTGTGCAAAAATTTCTCTAGTGGAAGACATCTGTAAAAGTCATCCAAAGTTTTACTCATAAGAAAGCGGTTCTTCAAGCAGATATCGCACTGGAGGTCAATCAGCTCTAGTTGAAGCACTTGTGAGACGTCCTCTGCCCGACGGGAAAACGGGCGAACAAATATATATAAGGCCGGTTGAAGCTCACTTATCTCCAAAAATCTGTTTTCAAACTGTTCTTGTAATTCGCAAATGATTTGAACATAATCTGAAAAATCCACATCTTCTTTAACACTGTCTAATGCAGGAAAGTGTCCACAATTCTTCTCGCACGACTGTTTTCCCCACAAAATAAGTTTTTTTTTTAAATGCTTGAATCGTCTGCACTAAATCAGCTACAGAGTGATTTTCGCCTTGGAGTGAAATGTTCAAAGTATTTAAATGACCAGTAAGGTCACTCAAAAAAGCCAAATTCGCCGCCCACGTAGGATCACGAAGTAATTCTTCTGGACGCCCTTTCATTTCAAAAAGGTATTTATTTCACCCCTCAAGGAGAAAAACCGATGAAGCACCTTTCCTCTGCTCAGCCAACTTACTTCGGTGTGGTAGGGGATGTCCGCGTATTCCGCTTCGATATCAGCCAGAAATTCTTTAAATTGGAGATGTGTGATTTCATGCGATTGAAGATAATTAACCGTTCGAAGAACTGTGTCATAACATTTTTTATGTTGACAATCTTCGCACAAAGTGCCTCCTGGTATATCAGTCAATGGACGGCCGCGAATAAGGAACAGCCGACTTCAACCACTTTTGACCTGACGTAACCCAGGAATCCAGTGCGTATCCCTCGTAGCGCAGGGGCTCCATCCTTTGTTACACTGGTCAGGCGTTCCCATTTTAAACCCATTGACTCTAACACGTTTCCCACGGCTAGAAAAATATTCAGACCCTTGGTTGTGTCTTATAATGGTATAAGGTCGAGAGGCGCGGCGGGCGGTCGGGCGGTCCGTACGGCCAGCTAAGTGACACGGCTTGGTCGCTGCGACAACACACGAATTCGCCCGGGGCGCTGGCCGCCGGCGACCGCGGGCGCTAGCGCCCCAGGGGCACAGTTTGGACGAGCCTGCTCTATAATATTGGTAGTCACGGGAAATGTGACAATTTCTCCTCGTACCCACAAAATCAGTCCTGGCTGATGTGGGAAGTGTGAACAGAGACTCTGTCAACTTGGAGCACTGAGTCACCGTGGGGGAACAAACACTGTACAACGCAATGGACATGATCAGCCACAATGGTCACGTAATCCTTCGCAGTAATGCGATCTTGCAGAATATTCGTGGGGTTTGGAATAGCACGATATGCATGCCCAAACCATTACCAGCCTCTCACCATCCTTCACTCTTGGGACGTAAACACGGCCAGAAATTGGAAACAGTGTGAAACTCATGCGACCAAACTATATTCTTCTATTGCTGCATAGGCCGGGTTTTATGTCTTCGGCACCACGTTTTCCTGTTAGAGGAATTTCTACCACTGATGAGTGGTTTTAAAATTCCAGCTCGCCAAGCAATTCCTGCACATAGCGCTCCCTTTGTGTTGTTTGGCTGCTAACAGGGTTTGGGAATATGACGTTGAGTTCTGAAGGGACATTTGCAGCTGTCGTCCTCTTATTTTTCCTGACAATCCTCCTCAATGGCAGCCCGTCACGATCGCTGAACACACACATTCGTCCGCGTTGTGAGTTAACTTGTGTTGTTTTCCCGCCTTTCCTGTACGTTGTATAAAACTTTGATACGACGCCTCTTGAAACATCAAACATTTCTGACCACATTCGGATTCACTTAGGTCCTCCATAATGCACTCCCAACTACACAGAACACTTTTGTGATCGCAACTTACACATGCAACGTTTGGAGCCATTCTACAGGTGCCATTCCTGGTCAGATACGAGGTGCATTCAAGATCTAAGGCCTCCGATTTTTTTTCTAATTAATTACTCACCCGAAATCGATGAAACTGGCGTTACTTCTCGACGTAATCGCCCTGCAGACGTACACATTTTTCACAACGTTGACGCCATGATTCCATGGCAGCGACGAAGGGTTCTTTAGGAGTCTGTTTTGACCACTGGAAAATCGCTGAGGCAATAGCAGCATGGCTGGTGAATGTGCGGCCACAGAGAGGGTCTTTCATTGTTGGAAAAAGCCATAAGTCACTAGGAGCCAGGTCAGGTGAGTAGGGAGCATGAGGAATCACTTCGGAGTTGTTATCACGAAGAAACTGTTGCGTAACGTTAGCTCGATGTGCGGGTGCGTTGTCTTGGTGAAACAGCACACGCGCAGCCCTTCCCGGACGTTTTCGTTGCAGTGCAGGAAGGAATTTGTGCTTCAGAACATTTTCGTAGGATGCACCTGTTACCGTAGTGCCCTTTGGAACGCAATGGGTAAGGATTACGCCCTCGCTGTCCCAGAACATGGACACCATCATTTTTTCAGCACTGGCGGTTACCCGAAATTTTTTTGGTGGCGGTGAATATGTGTGCTTCCATTGGGCTGACTGGCGCTTTGTTTCTGGATTGAAAAATGGCATCCACGTCTCATCCATTGTCACAACCGACGAAAAGAAAGTCCCATTCGTGCTATCGTTGCACGTCAACATTGCTCGGCAACATGCCACACGGGCAGCCATGTGGTCGTCCTTCAGCATTCGTGGCACCCACCTGGATGACACTTTGGTGGAACCCACAGAAATGCCAACTCTGGAGGCGATCTGTTCAACAGTCATTCGGCGATCCCCCAAAACAATTCTCTCCACTTTCTCGATCGTGTCGTCAGGCCGGCTTGTGCGAGCCCGAGGTTGTTTCGGTTTGTTGTCACACGATGTTCCGCCTTCATTAAACAGTCGCACCCACGAACGCACTTTCGACACATCCATAACTCCATGACCACATGTCTCCTTCAACTGTCGATGAATTTCAATTGGTTTCACACCACGCAAATCAGAAGACGAATGATTGTACGCTGTTCAAGTAAGGAAAACGTCGCAATTTTAAGTATTTAAAACAGTTCTCATTCTCGCCGCTGGCGGTAAAATTCCATCTGCTGTACGGTGCTGCCATCTCTGGGACGTATTGACAATGAACGCGGCCTCATTTTAAAACAATGCGCATGTTTCTATCTCTTTCCAGTCCGGAGAAAAAAAATCGGAGGCCTTAGAACTTGAATGCACCTCGTACAACAACGCAACACGCAGACTTGGTTAGAATCTGCATTTATGTTCAAGCATGCAATTTTCGATGTATTCCCACATTTTTGTCCAACACAGAATTTGGATAATATTCGTACCTGTCACGCACCTGACAGCAACTGCTTTCTTTAAAATTGGATTTATTACGTTTTCTTTGAAGTCTGAGGGTATTCTTCCTGTCTCACACATCTTGCACAACGGGTGGAATTGTTTTGTTGCACAACGGGTGGAATTGTTTTGTCACGGCTGGCCCTCCCAAGGCTATCAGTATTTCTGAGGGAATGTCGTCTACTACAGAGGTCTTGTTTCGACTTACGTCTTTCGGTGCTCTGTCAGATTCTTCTCGCAGTAACACATTACTTATCGCACCTCATCTTTGTCTACTTCCCCATTCATATCTATAATGTTGTTTTCGCGATCATTGTCTTTGTGTAGCCCCTCTATAAAGGGTGAGGTAGCTAAAGTATGCCACCCCAGATATATACAAAATTAATAAAATTAATATATCGAGGTGCGGTTTTTGCCTATTTGTGGTGGACAATACGACGAATTTCCTGACGTCCGCAAGTAATTTTTATCGTTTTTACTCGCCGAATTACGATGCTGACTTCGTTTTCTGCGATGGCTCTATATACTTTTTCTGTGAAATTTGGAAGATGCTTCTCAGAGAACCTCAATGACATAACTGTATTGGTCTTGATGAAATAGTATCAAGATAACGGTGCCGCAACCACTGTCAGGAGAAGAGATGTTACTAAAGCCTGCCGTAGGACTGCCAGGCGTCCAGATTAATCGGGATTGTCCCGGTTTTGAAGTTCTGTTGTCCCGGTTACATCTTTCGGCATGTTGAAATGTTCAGGTTTATCGCCTTTTTGATTCTTACCCGTGTTTGGACTGTCAAACTTGTAGCATCCACTCTACATTCAGTCTGAAAATGTACACACAGAGATTCTGATTGTTATTATATTCAGATGGTTAAAATGTGTTTGACGACAGCCGGCCGGAGTGTCCGTGCGGTTCTAGGTGCTACAGTCTGGAACCGAGCGACCGCTACGGTCGCAGGTTCGAATCCTGCCTCGGGCATGGATTTGTGTGATGTCCTTAGGTTAGTTAGGTTTAATTAGTTCTAGGCGACTGATGACCTCTGAAGTTAAGTCGCATAGTTCTTGGAGCCATTTGAACCATTTTTGTTTGACGACAAAGTAGTAGATATCATATTGTATATTTCTACATCTTCTGTCTACATCTTGCTACCAATGTAAGTAAATTTTACTAATTCTAGCAATTACAGTATGACGTCTCTTTATAGAACTCATCATGCCTTAGTTCCACTCTGTTCGTGTCGGTAGAAATCGATAAATAGTGTGACTTCTCTCGTTGCTCCCAACACTTGCTATCTAATAGCACGGCATGTAGTTTAAGACGTCATTGGTTTTCTACTTATTGAGTCATAGTTATTTTTTAATGTTTATTACTACAAATAATATTAGATTTGAATGTGTACGTCCTTACAGTGCGCAGTCGCGAAACCTTTTTATTTTCGTGTGACATTTCTACCGTAGCGGATGATCGGCCAAAGTTTATGTTGTCAGCAATGCACAGAATAAACACGGGTGTTGTTCTTATTACAGAAGTTTATTCGCCCGGTTCGCATAAAGATACACAGGGATCACTAGTTTTAGCGAAATTAAATCGACGAAACGGATTGGCCATGTAAAAATTTTGTCTGTACAAATGATCTGAAGATGACGATTCAGTTTTGCTGAAATTAGTAATCATTGTGTATTTTTATGCAATCTGGGTGAATGAACTTCTGTAATAAGAACAACAACCACGTTTAGATTCTAAGATTGCCTCCGATACAGCTGACAATGTCAGATAATCATCATAACGCACGAAATGCTGTTAACTGCTTGCCCCTGAACTGACCCTTCCCCGTCACCTCCCTCTAAAGCGAACCCTTTAAAAAGTTGTCTTACTGCACATAAAATATATAGTTTTTAAAAATCAATGACGAAGTTTTTAGATATCGTATTTTATAATTTTTTACTCCTGTCCAAATTGTCAAAGAGAAAGTACAAATTTTTTGACAAATATAACGAGAAACACCCCTTTATTAAAGAAGACAGAACAGAATATGAAGGGTTCTGCAAACTCTGTAATAAATTTTTAAGTACGGATCATGGAGAAATTGCAGATATAAAGGATCGCGTTGGAAAGCAGAATCATATATTCAACGTATCATCCTCAAGTACAGACAAAACTCCCACAAATTATTTAGTAAATCACGATAGTTAATAAAAAAAACCGCTGCAGCAGAAGTATGTTTTGGATGGCATGTGATCAAAAAACATCGATCTTTTGCTTCTAAAGACTGTCTTAATACGTTAATACCAAAAATATCTAATGAACCAAGAACTGCCTCTTTGTATGCTTCAGCTAGAACAAAAACAGCATGTTTGATTAAGTAAGTTCTTGCACCCCATTGAGTTGATGTCATTCATAATGAACTTTTGAAGTTTCTCGTTTTATAGCATTAGCACCGACACAAGTAACCACGAAAATGGAAAAAAATCAATTTTTTATTCAATATTTCACAAAGATAGGGATAAATATAAAATTATTGATACTAGGAAGCTTAAGAGAAGAGACGTCAGATATGGTGGTCAGTTTTTGTGTACAGGTTTTAAAAGATTTAAAAACTGACGTGAAGAAATGCACTGGATTTGGAGGCGACAATGCTAACGTCAATTTTGGGGGCGGGAGAGACATAGAACTAACAACGTATACAATAACCTGAAACTAGAAACTGAAACAGATACTAAAGGAATTGGATGCCCTGCTCACACATTACATAATACATTACAAATAGCAGCTCACCAACTATTGTATGACATTGATCAAATAATTGAAAAGTTATTTAATTATTTTGCTACATACACAGTCAGGACAGAAAGGCTAAAAGATTTCCTTGAATTTGTTAAAACAGAAAGTAAAACTCTGCTTCCATATTCTAAAACGAGATGGATATCGTTGTTACCAGCTACTGAACTTACTATGAAGTTATTTGATGCTTTAAAACTTTTTTGTCAGAAAAAAGCACCCAAAATTCTATTTGATTTTTTCAGAAATCCTCTCAGTAAAGTCTGTCTTTGATTTCTTCAGAGCCGATGCAGCACTTTTCATTTCCAAGTATTAAAAATTTAATGAAGGAAAATGTCTGTTATAGCCGTTTTAAATATTATTATCTCGACGGAGAACACAGCAATGAAAAAGTTAAAAATTGATTTTTTACCTTCTCAGGTTAATACAGTGTTGAGTAAACAGCAAGAAAATGGAGTAATTTCCGAGAAACAGACTGACCTATTTCATGAAAAAGTATTAAAATTCTATAAATTAATGATTGACTATTCGTAACCGTGGACAAGTCCATTTAGAAATACTTGGTGTTTTCGGAGATGACTTTGGAAAAAATAACTGTATCGAAAGATGTAGAAAATTCGATGGAACACTGGAAACAAATAATGTTACTATAAATGAAACATTTTTATTTAAGTAAATTAGCACAGTAAAAACCATTCTAACGTGTGAATTACGGTCTCCAGATTGGAAGAGGAACATAGGTGCTGAAAAATTGATAGTTGTATTTCCCAAACTAGAAACAATTTCCATGCTAAATATAAAGATTTACATTGAATCTGCAAGAATCTTTTTTCCATACCACGCGGCAGCGGTAACGTAGAAAGAATATTTTCCGTGATGGAGTACAGTGGACGAACGAGTGGAATAAACTTTCAGTCGACACTGTTGAAAGTATTCTTCTATGCTTGGAAAATTATGATTTTGATTGTTCCGAAATGCACGGTTATTTATTAAATAATGAGGCTGTGTCGAAAACGGCCAAGTCAAAGGCAAAGCACATAGAAATGGGCTAAAAGTTCAGGATTATTTATGCGATATTGTAGTTAGCCTGTGAAATATATGAGATTATATTAAGTTCATTGCTTTTGTTCCTAAAGACATATATACCTCATGTTGACGTGTATGTTCGTATGTACATATGTGTAAATTTTGTTTGTATCTTTAGTGTTTATTCTTAACAAACGTAATTTATGTTACAATTTGAGATGCGTTTTTTTATTGTCTGACGGTTTGACTACCACGAAATCGGGGACGTACCGGTTAGACGACTGAGAAATCTGGAAACAAATGTCCTCCCTATTATATCAAATGTAAGCAATCACGTAACTCAGGTGTTTATTATCACTGCTGTCATACCAGGTGCTTAAAATATTGAAATTGAGCAGTGCTACACGCTATAAAGAGATTCTGGAGCAACAATACTGAATGTTGAATTTCATCTGGAGTTAACAGCAGCACACATGTGCCTTTGGGAGTCGGTGTTTCCTAACAGGCGTCTTGTTTTAATTTCCGCTGCAGATAAAAGTACAGAAGTATTATGTTTGGTAAGCTTAAGTTTCCTGAACGACCGTTCCAATACTCTCTAAATGTTCTCTTAAGAGGGTCTGTCACTACATGTCCGGAATGGGAGGGACATCCTTCATGTTGGTACAACACTGATAGCCTTACGTTAAGTGGGATGTCTTCCAATAACTGGGGCAGCAGCATCTCTTAGGAACTCGAGATACTTGAGTATATTTAGATTCCCGTCAATAAAACTGGGACCAACGACATGAAGAGCGTTGTTTTTATCCACTTCTTTGAATCGGCATGGATGTTTAACTGACGATTAGTGCATATTGCGAAAACTGGATTGCTCTTGATTTGAAGACGACGCTTCTTCCTTAAACAAAATTTTGCATAGGTATGCTGCATCAGTTTGTACTTTTCACAGATAACATTCGGAGAACTTTAACTAATTTTTGAAGCCATTTGCTTGAAGCTGTAGGTCAAACGGGATGTGAACAGATCGAAATGCGATGGAATGTACTATTCGCAGAACGCTCGTTTGGTCTATCCCTCTCGTACTTCCGAGACGCCTCTTAGTGACATTTCTTTCGTCAGTTGCTCGTCTGTTTCCTTCGTGTATTTTATTTTCGACACTTCAAGTTTGTAGAACTTTTATTTGCGTAGACAGATCATGAGTGCTACGCTGTCGTAATTCTGCGATTACAAACGATAAAAATTACTTGAAAACGTCAGGAAATTCGCCATACTATTCGCTACAACGTGGCGAAAACCACACCTCGATGTAATTACGAGGGCAGTTCAATAAGTAATGCAACACATTTTTTTTCTCGGCCAATTTTGGTTGAAAAAACCGGAAATTTCTTGTGGAATATTTTCAAACATTCCCGCTTCGTCTCGTATAGTTTCATTGACTTCCAACAGGTGGCAACGCTGTACGGAGCTGTTAAAATGGCATCTGTAACGGATGTGCGTTGCAAACAACGGGCAGTGATCGAGTTTCTTTTGGCGGAAAACCAGGGCATCTCAGATATTCATAGGCGCTTGCAGAATGTCTACGGTGATCTGGCAGTGGACAAAAGGACGGTAAGTCGTTGGGCAAAGCGTGTGTCATCATCGCCGCAAGGTCAAGCAAGACTGTCTGATCTCCCGCGTGCGGGCCGGCCGTGCACAGCTGTGACTCCTGCAACGGCGGAGCGTGCGAACACACTCGTTCGAGATGATCGACGGATCACCATCAAACAACTCAGTGCTCAACTTGACATCTCTGTTGGTAGTGCTGTCACAATTGTTCACCAGTTGGGATATTCAAAGGTTTGTTCCCGCTTGGTCCCTCGTTGTCTAACCGAACATCATAAAGAGCAAAGGAGAACCATCTGTGCGGAATTGCTTGCTCGTCATGTGGCTGAGGGTGACAATTTCTTGTGAAAGATTGTTACAGGCGATGAAACATGGGTTCATCACTTCGAACCTGAAACAAAACGGCAATCAATTGAGTGGCGCCACACCCACTCCCCTACCAAGAAAAAGTTTAAAGCCATACCCTCAGCCGGTAAAGTCACGGTTACAGTCTTCTGGGACGCTGAAGGGGTTATTCTGTTCGATGTCCTCCCCCATGGTCAAACGATCAACTCTGAAGTGTATTGTGCTACTCTTCAGAAATTGAAGAAACGACTTCAGCGTGTTCGTAGACACAAAAATCTGAACGAACTTCTCCTTCTTCATGACAACGCAAGTCCTCACACAAGTCTTCGCACCTGAGAGGAGCTCACAAAACTTCAGTGGACTGTTCTTCCTCATGCACCCTACAGCCCCGATCTCGCACCGTCGGATTTCCATATGTTTGGCCCAATGAAGGACGCAATCCGTGGGAGGCACTACGCGGATGATGAAGAAGTTATTGATGCAGTACGACGTTGGCTCCGACATCGACCAGTGGAATGGTACCGTGCAGGCATACAGGCCCTCATTTCAAGGTGGCGTAAGGCCATAGCATTGAATGGAGATTACGTTGAAAAATAGTGTTGTGTAGCTAAAAGATTGGGGAATAACCTGGTGTATTTCAATGCTGAATAAAACAACCCCTGTTTCAGAAAAAAAATGTGTTGCATTACTTATTGAACTGCCCTCGTATTAATTCGGGATATACATTCTATGACAAAAGAATCGACTTCGAAGGAATAATCCGAATGCGATGGAAATCGGTAGATGTGATATACATGTAGATAGAAACAAACGATTATAATTTCAGTAAAACTGAATGATTTATTTAAGAGAAAGAGCTTTACAAATTGAGCAAGTCAATAACGCATTGGTCCACCTCCGGCACTTCTGCAAGCAGTAGTTGGCATTGATTGGTATAGTTGTTGGACGCCCTCCTGAGGGATACCGTGCCAAACTCTGTCCGGCTGGCGCGTTAGACCGTCAAAATCCGGAGATGGTTGCCCATAATGCTCCAAAGTTTCTCAACTGGGAAGAGATCATGCCACCGTGGTGTCCGATTTACTGTTTGGCAAGCAAGAAGACAAGCACCAGAACCTCTCGCCATGTGTGGGGAGCATTATCTCGCTGAAGTATAAGCCCAAGATGGTTCGACGTGAAGGGAAACAAAACGGGGCATGGAAAGAAATGGCACCAAAGACCTTCACTCCTCGTCGCCAGGCTGTAGGCAGATAACAGGAGGGCTCGTCTCCCACCACTTTTTGGGGCGTCTCCAGAGACATCTTCACTATTCATCGGGCCCCGTTCGAAGTGGGCCTCATCACCGATTACAACAGTACTCGAGTCATATAGATTTCAGGCCAAAGAAGTTTCTGGAGACGTCCCAGACGCTGGTGGGATAGTGCAGGGTGATACTATACAACGCACCTGTCGCGCAGGACAGCTTATATGGCATGGGTTTAAAAAGATTCATGTCAGTATCTCCTTAACTATTATAGACCCCCCTCCCCCACTTCCCTATGTTGGTCGTCTCAGGACAAGACGTTTGTGTGCCAAATTTGGTCCACTTCACTCGAGGGGCCTCGAAGAAGGTCCCAGTATGCATACATATTCTGAGCTTTCCGTATTTTAAGACTAGCCTTTTCCCTGCGGTTTCGCCTGCATACGTGTATGTCACGTACACACTAATGAGCGAAAACATCATGACCACTTGCTTAATAGCTTGTTTGCCCGTCTTTGGAACGAAATACAGCATTGATTCTGCATCTCAGGGATCCGAAAGTTTGTTGGTAGTTTTATGGAGGTATGTGGCATTAGATACCTTCGCACAGGTCATATAATTCGTGTAAATACCGGGCCGCTGATTTGCGTACGCGGTGATGGTTCCCAATAGCGACCCAGATGGATTCCGTAGGATTTACATCAGGCGCACTTGGTCGCCGAGACATCATCGTGAGTTGCTCCTCAGACCACTGTAGCACATTCCTGGCTCCGAAAGATGGACAGTTATACTGCTGAAAGATGACATCGCCGTCGGGGAAGACATCAATCATGAAGATTCGCAGCTGTCAGGGTGTCTTCGATTACTACCACAGGTTCAATGCAAGCGCAGGAGAGTGTCTTCCATAGCATAATGCTACTCCGCCAGCCTGCATCCAAGAGCGCTACATGTTTCGAGGCGCCGTTCATCTCGATGACGGCGTTTGTGGAGACGACCATCGACCTACTGTAGCAAAAATGTGGTTCACCTCAAGAGCCGACACGTTTGCACTGATCGACGGTCGAATCCCCATGGTCTCGTGCCTACTGAAATCGTACTTGACGATGTAGTTGGGTCAACATACACTCCTGGAAATTGAAATAAGAACACCGTGAATTCATTGTCCCAGGAAGGGGAAACTTTATTGACACATTCCTGGGGTCGGATACATCACATGATCACACTGACAGAACCACAGGCACATAGACACAGGCAACAGAGCATGCACAATGTCGGCACTAGTACAGTGTATATCCATCTTTCGCAGCAATGCAGGCTGCTATTCTCCCATGGAGACGATCGTAGAGATGCTGGATGTAGTCCTGTGGAACGGCTTGCCATGCCATTTCCACCTGGCGCCTCAGTTGGACCAGCGTTCGTGCTGGACGTGCAGACCGCGTGAGACGACGCTTCATCCAGTCCCAAACATGCTCAATGGGGGACAGATCCGGAGATCTTGCTGGCCAGGGTAGTTGACTTACACCTTCTAGAGCACGTTGGGTGGCACGGGATACATGCGGACGTGCATTGTCCTGTTGGAACAGCAAGTTCCCTTGCCGGTCTAGGAATGGTAGAACGGTGGGTTCGATGACGGTTTGGATGTACCGTGCACTATTCAGTGTCCCCTCGACGATCACCAGTGGTGTACGGCCAGTGTAGGAGATCGCTCCCCACACCATGATGCCGGGTGTTGGCCCTGTGTGCCTCGGTCGTATGCAGTCCTGATTGTGGCGCTCACCTGCACGGCGCCAAACACGCATACGACCATCATTGGCACCAAGGCAGAAGCGACTCTCATCGCTGAAGACGACACGTCTCCATTCGTCCCTCCATTCACGCCTGTCGCGACACCACTGGAGGCGGGCTGCACGATGTTGGGGCGTGAGCGGAAGACGGCCTAACGGTGTGCGGGGACCGTAGCCCAGCTTCATGGAGACGGTTGCGAATGGTCCTCGCCGATACCCCAGGAGCAACAGTGTCCCTAATTTGCTGGGAAGTGGCGGTGCGGTCCCCTACGGCACTGCGTAGGATCCTACGGTCTTGGCGTGCATCCGTGCGTCGCTGCGGTCCGGTCCCAGGTCGACGGGCACGTGCACCTTCCGCCGACCACTGGCGACAACATCGATGTACTGTGGAGACCTCACGCCCCACGTGTTGAGCAATTCGGCGGTACGTCCACCCGGCCTCCCGCATGCCCACTATACGCCCTCGCTCAAAGTCCGTCAACTGCACATACGGTTCACGTCCACGCTGTCGCGGCATGCTACCAGTGTTAAAGACTGCGATGGAGCTCCGTATGCCACGGCAAACTGGCTGACACTGACGGCGGCGGTGCACAAATGCTGCGCAGCTAGCGCCATTCGACGGCCAACACCGCGGTTCCTGGTGTGTCCGCTGTGCCGTGCGTGTGATCATTGCTTGTACAGCCCTCTCGCAGTGTCCGGAGCAAGTATGGTGGGTCTGACACACCGGTGTCAATGCGTTCTTTTTTCCATTTCCAGGAGTGTATGAACACATAAGGGTTCGGAGCTCCATTTTCAACAATGTACAATGGACAGTGTGCTCCGAAACACTTGTACGTGCACCAGCATTGCGCATGCCACAGATCGCCATCTATCCTACTTTACAGAGTAGACAAGCCTCCACACCGCAAATTCTATAAGGAGGCGTGGACGTCCAACCATGTAGCTCCTAGTGGTAGTTTCACTGTCCTTCTACCTCTTTCTGTGGAAGCTTACGACAGTAGCACTTGGACATTGGACCAGCTTCGCTGTTTTCAACATAGTCGTTCACAGACTCTGCGTAATAGTAATCTGCCCTTTGTCAAAGTCGCTTATCTCACTGGATTTCCACATTTGCAACCAATATCTTCGTTAGGGTGATACCAGGTCCGTGCCTGCACCGCTTACATACTTTTGTTATCGCGTCATGTGCCCGCAACGCCACCAGGCGTCATCGAATGTCATGGTGGGCAGTGGTCCTAATGTCTCATCTTATCAGTGTAATGTGCACATCTCTTCATCCATCTCCTATTTACCCCTCTCTGCTCATAATCACCTTTCCTCCTTATCCGTCCATCTCCTCCTCCCACCTCTCAGTTTATATCCTCGTTTCTCCCCTCTTTCTGTCCATCTCGTCTTACACCCTCTCTCTCTCTATCTGTCCAGCTCCTCCTTCTCCTCCCTCTCTTAACATATCCTCCAGCTCCCTCTCTTCCTGTCTATACCTCTCATCCCCCTCTCCCTATTCATTCCCTCCTGCAGCTGTAAGCAATCGTTGATGCGTCCAAACTATACAAGGGCCCTCAATAGTTCCCCGTGGTAGTCATTTTACTCTTTAGATATCATACCTTTACTCTCAAATTGGACACCTAATCCATTGTAACTATTTTATACTTTTATTAAATCCAAATAATTGCTTTCAGCTTTTATTTTTAAAAACATGCATTGTAATTCTGAGACAAGTCAGAATTAACTATTTTAAGCCAAACCAAGTTAACAGATTTTCGGATTGCACGTTTTTATAAAATTACGACACGCCTAATTTCTCATGACGTTATTGGGCGTGAATTTTTTAAAACTCACTTGACTTTGTTGCGTTATTGTTTAGCATTTTATCTGAAAAAAATGCAATGTAATTTTGAAATACACCAGATAACCGTTTCAAGCTAAATCATGTCAACAGTTTTAAAGTATCGGACTGTACAATTTTTATAAATATAAGCTCATTTTTCTGATGACGCCATTGGGTGCCATGCTTCTTTAAATCTACTTAACTTCTACTGTTTTTATCATTTGACGTTGCTTCTCTACAGCATAACGTAAGTTGTTGATCATTTCTGCAATTGTACTGTACATGTACACTATGTGATCAAAAGTATCCGGACATCCCCAAAAACATACGTTTTGCATATTAGGTGCATTGTGCTGCCACCTACTGCCAGGTACTCCTATCAGTGACCTCAGTAGAACTAGACATCGTGAGGGAGCAGAATGGGGCGCTCTGCGGAACTCACGGACTTCGAACGTGGTCAGGTGATCGGGTGTCACTTGTCTCATACGTCCGTACGCGAGATTTTCACACTCCTAAACATCCCTAGGTCCACGATTTCCGATGTGATAGTGGAGTCCTGAAGGGACACGTACACCATAAAAGCGTACAGGTCGACCTCGTCTGTTGACTGACAAAGACCGCCGACAGTCGTGTAATAGGTAGACATCTATCCAGACCATCACACAGACCATCGAAGGAACTTGCCCCCCTTCTTGCAGCGGTGTACCGTAGGTCTCTAGGAGAGCGTAGCGTTCCAAAGGATTGGAAAAGGGCACAGGTCATCCCCGTTTTCAAGAAGGGACGTCGAACAGATGTGCAGAACTATAGACCTATATCTCTAACGTCGATCAGTTGCAGAATTTTGGAACACGCATTGTGTTCGAGTATAATGACTTTTCTGGAGACTAGAAATCTACTCTGTAGGAATCAGCATGGGTTTCGAAAAAGATGGTCATGTGAAACCCAGCTCGCGCTATTCGTCCACGAGACTCTGAGGGCCATAGACACGGGTTCACAGGTAGATGCCGTGTTCCTTGACTTCCGCAAGGCGTTCGATACAGTTCCCCACAGTCGTTTAATGAATAAAGTAAGAGCATATGGACTATCAGACCAATTGTGTGATTGGATTGAGGAGTTCCTAGATAACAGGACGCAGCATGTTATTCTCAATGGAGAGAAGTCTTCCGAAGTAAGAGTGATTTCAGGTGTGCCGCAGGGGAGTGTCATAGGACCGTTGCTATTCACAATATACATAAATGACCTGGTGGATGACATCGGAAGTTCACTGAGGCTTTTTGCAGATGATGCTGTGGTGTACCAAGAGGTTGTAACAATGGAAAATTGTACTGAAATGCAGGAGGATCTGCAGCGAATTGACGCATGGTGCAGGGAATGGCAATTGAATCACAATGTAGACAAGTGTAATGTGCTGCGAATATACAGAAAGATAGATCCTTTATCATTTAGCTACAAAATAGCAGGTCAGCAACTGGAAGCAGTTAATACCATAAATTATCTGGGAGTACGCATTAGGAGTGATTTAAAATGGAATGATCATATAATGTTGATCGTCGGTAAAGCAGATGCCAGACTGAGATTCATTGGAAGAATCCTAAGGAAATGCAATCGGAAAACAAAGGAAGTAGGTTACAGTACGCTTGTTCGCCCACTGCTTGAATACTGCTCAGCAGTGTGGGATCCGCACCAGATAGGGTTGATAGAAGAGATAGAGAAGATCCAACGGAGAGCAGCGCGCTTCGTTACAGGATCATTTAGTAATCGCGAAAGCGTTACGGAGATGATAGATAAACTCCAGTGGAAGACTCTGCAGGAGAGACGGTCAGTAGCTCGGTACGGGCTTTTATTGAAGTTTCGAGAACATACCTTCACCGAAGAGTCAAGCAGTATATTGCTCCCTCCTACGTATATCTCGCGAAGAGACCATGAGGATAAAATCAGAGAGATTAGAGCCCACACAGAGGCATACCGACAATCCTTCTTTCCACGAACAATACGAGACTGGAATAGAAGGGAGAACCGATAGAGGTACTGAAGGTACCCTCCGCCACACACCGTCAGGTGGCTTTCGGAGTATGGATGTAGATGTAGATGTAGAATTCCGAACTGCACCAGGATCCACTGCAAGTACTATGACAGTTAGGCGGGACGTGAAAAACTTGGCTTTCACGGTCGAGTGGCTGCTCGTAAGCCACACATCACGCCGGTAAGAAGCGTAAACATTGGATGATTGAACAGTGGAAAAACGTTGTGTGGAGTGAAGAATCACTGTAAACAATGTAGCGATCCGATGGCAGGGTGTGGGTATGGCGAATGCCCGGTGAACGTCATCTGCCAGCGTGTGTAGTGCCAACAATAAAATTCGGAGGCGGTGGTGTTATGAGGTAGTCGTGTTTTTCATTGAGGGGTCTTGCACCCCTTGTTGTTTTGCGTGGCACTGTCACAGCACAGGCCTACATTGATGTTCTAAGCAGCTTCTTGCTTCCCACTGTCGAAGAGCAATTCAGGGATGGCGACTGAATCTTTCGACACCATCAAGCACCTGTTCATGATGCACGGCCTGTAGCGTAGTGGTTCCACGACAATAACATCCTTGTAATGGACTGGCCTGCAGAGAGTCCTGAGCTGAAACCTATAGAACACCTTTGGGATGTTTTGGAACGCCGACTTCGTGCCAGGCCTCACCGACCGACATCGATATCTCTCCTCAGTGCAGCACTCCGTAAAGAATGGACTACCATTCCCCAAGAAACCTTCCAGCACCTGATTGAATGTATGCCGGCGAGAGTGGAAGCTGTCATCAAGGCTAAGGGTGGGCCAACACCATACTGAATTCCAGCATTACTGATGAAGGGCGCCACAAACTTGTAAGTCATTTTCAGCCACGTGTCCGGATACTTTTGATCACATTTCTGTAAGTCTTATATGGCTGTGGCTCCATGTGAAGGAAAAAATCATAGATATTATAATGGTTACATGTTCCCTGCGTAACTTTATCTCACAAGTTAAAGCAAGTAGCCCGTCATACTTCCCTGGGATCGCCAGATATATCTCAGCTGCTATGTGAGTTCACTCCAGTTGCTACATACTGTCTTCTATCTGACGTGAAATCACGAAACCAGTACCATAACTTAGGCGATTGTCCTTAGGCTAGCAATTTTATTAGAAACCCTTTTCTAGGAACAAAAATATAGCAACACGGAATGCCCTTGAGTTCTTCTGTGTCTGAGTGTCGATAACATTCGTTAGACAACAAGCCTTGTTTCACAAGAATAGCTTCTCACATTCTAAATCTACATCTACATCTATACTCCGCGAGCCACCTTACGGTGTGTGGCGGAGGGTACTTATTGTACCACTATCTGATCCCCCCTTCCCTGTTCCATTCACGAATTGTGCGTGGGAAGAACGACTGCTTGTAAGTCTCCGTATTTGTTCTTATTTCTCGGATCTTTTCGTTGTGATCATTACGCGAGATATATGTGGGCGGTAGTAATATGTTGCCCATCTCTTCCCGGAATGTGCTCTCTCGTAATTTCGAAAATAAACCTCTCCGTATTGCGTAACGCCTTTCTTGAAGTGTCCGCCACTGGAGCTTGTTCAGCATCTCCGTAACGCTCTCGCGCTGACTAAATGTCCCCATGACGAATCGCGCTGCTTTTCGCTGGATCATGTCTATCTCTTCTATTAATCCAACCTGGTAAGGGTCCCATACTGATGAGCAATACTCAAGAATCGGACGAACAAGCGTTTTGTAAGCTACTTCTTTCGTCGATGAGTCACATTTTCTTAGAATTCTTCCTATGAATCTCAACCTGGCGCCTGCTTTTCCCACTATTTGTTTTATGTGATCATTCCACTTCAGATCGCTCCGGATAGTAACTCCTAAGTATTTTACGGTCGTTACCGCTTCCAATGATTTACCACCTATGGCATAATCGTACTGGAATGGATTTCTGCCCCTATGTATGCGCATTATATTACATTTATCTACGTTTAGGGAAAGCTGCCAGCTGTCGCACCATGCATTAATCCTCTGCAGGTCTTCCTGGGGTACGTACGAGTCTTCTGATGTTGCTACTTTCTTGTAGACAACCGTGTCATCTGCAAATAGCCTCACGGAGCTACCGATGTTGTCAACTAAGTCATTTATGTATATTGTAAACAATAAAGGTCCTATCACGCTTCCTTGCGGTACTCCCGAAATTACCTCTACATCTGCAGATTTTGAACCGTTAAGAATGACATGTTGTGTTCTTTCTTCTAGGAAATCCTGAATCCAATCACAAACCTGGTCCGATATTCCGTAAGCTCGTATTTTTTTTCACTAAACGTAAGTGCGGAACCGTATCAAATGCCTTCCTGAAGTCCAGGAATACGGCATCAATCTGCTCGCCAGTGTCTACGGCACTGTGAATTTCTTGGGCAAATAGGGCGAGCTGAGTTTCACATGATCTCTGTTTGCGGAATCCATGTTGGTTATGATGAAGGAGATTTGTATTATCTAAGAACGTCATAATACGAGAACACAAAACATGTTCCATTATTCTACAACAGATTGACGTAAGCGAAATAGGCCTATAATTATTCGCATCTGATTTATGACCCTTCTTGAAAATGGGAACGACCTGCGCTTTCTTCCAGTCGCTAGGTACTTTACGTTCTTCCAGCGATCTACGATAAATTGCTGATAGAAAGGGGGCAAGTTCTTTAGCATAATCACTGTAGAATCTTAAGGGTATCTCGTCTGGTCCGGATGCTTTTCCGCTACTAAGTGATAGCAGTTGTTTTTCAATTCCGATATCGTTTATTTCAATATTTTCCATTTTGGCGTCCGTGCGACGGCTGAAGTCAGGGACCGTGTTACGATTTTCCGCAGTGAAACAGTTTCGGAACACTGAATTCAGTATTTCTGCCTTTCTTCGGTCGTCCTCTGTTTCGGTGCCATCGTGGTCAACGAGTGACTGAATAGGGGATTTAGATCCGCTTACCGATTTTACATATGACCAAAACTTTTTAGGGTTCTTGTTTAGATTGTTTGCCAATGTTTTATGTTCGAATTCGTTGAATGCTTGTCTCATTGCTCTCTTTACGCTCTTTTTCGCTTCGTTCAGCTTTTCCTTATCAGCTATGATTCGACTACTCTTAAACCTATGATGAAGCTTTCTTTGTTTCCGTAGTACCTTTCGTACATGATTGTTATACCACGGTGGATCTTTCCCCTCGCTTTGGACCTTAGTCGGTACGAACTTATCTAAGGCGTACTGGACGATGTTTCTGAATTTTTTCCATTTTTGTTCCACATCCTCTTCCTCAGAAATGAACGTTTGATGGTGGTCACTCAGATATTCTGCGATTTGTGCCCTATCACTCTTGTTAAGCAAATATTTTTTCCTTCCTTTCTTGGCATTTCTTATTACACTTGTAGTCATTGATGCAACCACTGACTTATGATCACTGATACCCTCTTCTACATTCACGGAGTCGAAAAGATCCGGTCTATTTGTTGCTATGAGGTCTAAAACGTTAGCTTCACGAGTTGGTTCTCTAACTATCTGCTCGAAGTAATTCTCGGACAAGGCAGTCAGGATAATGTCACAAGAGTTTCTCTCCCTGGCTCCAGTTCTGATTGTGTGACTATCCCATTCAATACCTGGTAGATTGAAGTCTCCCCCTATTACAATAGTATGATCACGAAACTTCATCACGACGTTCTGCAGGTTCTCTCTGAGGCGCTCAACTACTACGGTTGCTGATGCAGGTGGTCTATAGATGCATCAGACTATCATATCTGACCCACCTTTGATACTTAGCTTAACCCAGATTATTTCACATTCGCATTCGCTAATAACTTCACTGGATATTATTGAATTCTTTACTGCTATAAATACTCCTCCACCATTGGCGTTTATCCTATCCTTGCGGTATATATTCCATTCTGTGTCTAGGATTTCGTTACTGTTCACTTCCGGTTTTAACCAACTTTCCGTTCCTAATACTATATGCGCACTATTTCCTTCAATAAGAGATACTAATTCAGGAACCTTGCCCTGGATACTCCTGCAGTTTACCAATATTACGTTAACTTTTCCTGTTTTTGGTCTCTGAGGATGGACGTTCTTTATCAACGATGATAATGTCCTCTCTGGTAAGCCGTCAGGTATTTTATCGTTTCGCCCAAGGGGGGGGTCCCTCTAACCTAAAAAACCCCCGTGTGCACGCCACACGTACTCTGCTACCCTAGTAGCTGCTTCCGGTGTGTAGTGCACGCCTGACCTGTCTAGGGGGGCCCTACAGTTCTCCACCCAATAACGGAGGTCGATGAATTTGCAACCATTATAGTCGCAGAGTCGTCTGAGCCTCTGGTTTAGACCCTCCACACGGCTCCAAACCAGAGGACCGCGATCGACTCTGGGCACTATGCTGCAGATATTAAGCTCAGCTTGCACTCCGCGTGCGATGCTGGTTGTCTTCACCAAATCAGCCAGCCGCCGGAAGGAACCAAGGATGGCCTCAGAACCCAAGCGGCAGGCGTCATTCGTTCCGACATGTGCTACTATCTGCAGCCGGTCACACCCAGTGCGTTCAATAGCTGCCGGAAGGGCCTCCTCCACATTACGGACGAGACCCCCCGGCAAGCACACCGAGTGCACACTGGCATTCTTCCCCGACCTACCCGCTATTTTCCTGAGGGGCTCCATAACCCGCCTAACGTTGGAGCTCCCTATAACTAATAGGCCCGCCCTCTGTGACTGTCGGGACCTTGCCGGAGAATCGGCCACTGGCCCAACAGGCGAGGCATCCTGTGGTGGCTCGGAAACGATGTCATCACCACTAGGAAGCACCCCGTACCTGTTGGAAAGGGGTAAGGCAGCCGCCACGCGGCCAGATCCCACCTTCGCCTTTCGGCCAGGCACGCGCGAGCCCACCACTGTCCGCCATTCACCCTGGAGTGATGGCTGACCGGTAAGATGCTCACTGCCGGAAGACGCAGCGACATCAGGGATTCCATGTGATTCCAAGGCCACCGAAGTATGCATAGGTCTCACCACAGTTGCCCCAACGCCACTACGAGCCGACGCCTGCGCCTCGAGCTCGATGAGCCTAACAGACAAAGCCTCCACCTGCCCCCGAAGAGTGGCCAATTCTCCTTGCGTCCGCTCACAACAACCACAGTCCCTACACATGACTATGTTTACCCTACCCTATACGGTGACATATTCCCAAGATAATCTTCTGATGAGCTACTCTGATAATCAAGAAACACTCACTGAAATACGAGACGCGAAAACTACGCTAGGTTTTCCCAGAAAAACTATTTAAAAGCTAAGCGCAGCAAATAAGTACAAAAACGCTTTATGCAAACAGTACTCGCTGCTGCTGGTGCTCTCGCTCTGGCTGTCACAAGACAACTGCTGATTCAAGTGACTAGTGGCTAACGGCCGCGAAACAAACAAAAGACGGTTTTAGGGCGCTTTCTGTTCTAAACGATCAAGAAAACACTAAGAAATCTAACACGAAAACTACGTAAAGTTTTATCAAGAACTGTTAGTTACTATGCAGAGCAGATAAACACAAATAGAATCCCTTCCTTAGTGGAAGGTCGTAAACAAAATGCAAATCACCAACAATTTCCCATTAAGTTGACTAGTAGTGTTTTATTCTGTGCAATGCGATGGTTCTAGCGAATGACAAAGCTCTGTTTGGTGCTACGGTAACAAAATCCGGAACAAAGGGCTGGCCACTTAGAACCCGGCGTGTCGGTGGGCGGACTATTTTGGGCCGGTGCGTGGCTGGCGCGTGACGCGCCACTTTGCAATGCCAACCGGTGCGTGCCGGCGTCCGCCCACACACACACACACACACACACACGCCTGCCCGGGGCCAGGGCGTGGCGGTCTGTGTGCCCCTGCCGGCCCGCGGTAGGCTGCCCGCAGCACACGCGACCTCCTGCGCGGTCCGCCCTTATGTCGCATCCGGCAAGAGACCTGCCCGCTCGTGGCTCTGCCGTCTGCATTTCAGTAAACAATGACACACAGTTTTCTTCTCAGGACGTTTGGGGCCAATATCAATCAACATTTCTTTTAGTTGTACCATTCTTCCCCATAAGTTCCATCGTGTTCTATGGCCATATGCCAGTGGCATGTAAAAGTATCTATCCTCTCATGGTAAAAGCACTTGTCCTTGCTCATAGCCACGTTTTCACTGCATTAATAACACTCTAATCATCTTCACGTGCTCCACGGTGTAATGTAACGGACTACTGAAACTACCGATACCACCGGCTGGCCAGGTGTGCGGTGCCGTCAATGAACTTAAAGGAGCAAGTGAACTTTAACTACATAAACATATTATTATTTTGTTACAAAACTGTTAATATGAGGACAATCATAAGATATATTGCCACATAACTATATTATAAACACTTTTCATTTTTCATACTATGTTTTTCATATATGTATATGTGCGATGTGTAAAATATCGATATACAACCAAGGTTGGCAGTACTGCACAGTTTGTAAGCTCTGTGAACAGGAGCCGGTGGTTGGCGGGTGTAGAGACAATAGGCAGTTGGTGTTGAGACGTCTTGTAATACTCTTGCTTTGAGAAGGTCAAGGAAAGAGGGAACGAAATGATGTACTGGAAAAGCTGTTGCATTCAAAATTATTGAATATCGTCACGATCAGCATTTATAAAATAAAAGTTGGAAGTTGAAATATGTGTCAGCTCTTACGCAGCAGAATACACACCCTAGACCTCAAATTGATTTAACAAACAGCGGATGGCGAGATTCATCACTGGACCACGAGCGTGCAACAACGACCAATAAAGGTAAGAAAGTTATATTACTCTAAATTCAAACTGTGACGATACCTTTCTTTCTCCATGTCTTCAATCCTGTATGTACTCTGTTGTTAGAATGAACAGCTTGACGGGGACTTGTGGTCAACTAGGCACACCAGGGAGACTATACAGGTTTAAAATGATAATTTGTAGCTTAATATGCTACTATTGATAATAATTAATATTTGTCCCCCGGAGAAAGAGGTGCATTACAACGGGGAGAAACCTGAAGTCGGCGAAACCGCTGGAAGTCTGAGGGCGCCAGGTCTGGGCTGAATGGTGGATGAGGCAGTGATATCCATTCTATTCTGGCAGCGTGTCCCCACGTTCTGAGATACATGCGTGGACGCGCATTGTCGTCTTGGAGCATGATATCTGTTGGATTCTTTGCAGACCGAACACGTCAGAAGTGGCTCTTGAGTTTGTACAGAGTCTTCACGTACGTCTTTAAACTAATGAGTGTTTTGGCAGCACATCTATGAGAATGGCACCATCACTATCTCAAAAGACTGTCACCATGACTTTACCAGCAGAAAGACCTGCCTTAATTTTCACCTGTTTTGGTGATTGTGGGCGGTACCGCTCTACTGACTACCTTTTTGTTTCTGGTTCAAAGTGCCCAGGTTTCGTCATTTGTAACAACGCGTGGCAGAAAGGCCCCTCCACTGACCTGAAACTGCTCCAGCACTTGAGATGAAGCGGTTTTTCTTTGAACCTTGTGTGCTCACCGACAGCTTAGCGCCGATTGTCGAGTTGTGATGCCCCCATCTGCGCGAATAATGGCACGATTCACCATTTTGTGACCGGGGACTGTCACAGGACGTCCGAAAATGATCGATCAAGTAGCTCAGTTTCTACACTTCCTGGTGCTGTACCTAACTTCATCCATCGCTCAGCAATAGTTCAATTAACTGTATCCTTACCACGATCATCTGTGAATGTTCACAACGTTTTCTTCTTTCGCAACTAAGAATTCAATTATAGCACGTTCCTTCTAACGATTTCCTTGATTTTGTACCACGGCACAGCCATCTTTCGGAATTGTTCGATATTTCGCACATGTGCAGCAGAAATATCAAATATGGAGCACCTAAAGAGACGTTTCGCTACTGATATTTACGCCTCTGAGAAACTTGATGCGTTGTTTACTGAATGACCCTCGTATTCTCCTAACTGCCGAAAGGGTGAGGCTATGCGAAAGATCAGCCTCATGTCTCTACACTACAAGATTCTCTCAGGCCAGATTGTTGAGCGCTATATAAGAAGGAAGAAAAGATAGAGGGGTCAGAAGTGCCTTCCGCCACACACCGTAAGGTTGCTTGCGCAATGGTGACGTACGAGGTGTGTCTAAAGGTAATGGGAGTATTTGCTATATCGCATGTTGTGTTAGTCCGATACGCGCATTTTTTCTTTGTTATATTGGTGAGAAAGTTAGTTAAGTATCTACACAGGGTTAGCCATACCGGATATTTAGACGTCCGGTGTCAAAAAATACACATGTTTTGGTAGTATCTGCGGTTACTTATTTTGTATAAAAATAAATCACAGAATTTGTATTAAATTTTACTGTAAGAACGGAATAAAATGCAGCAAAGTTTTAGAAATGTTAACTACTGGTGTTGGTGAGTCTCCTGTGAGTAAAATAAGGGACTACGAGTGGTATAAGCGTTTCGAAGAAGGCAGTGGAGACGTTGAAGATGGCGAAAGCACCCGCGACATCATCAACGTATAAAATCGTGGAAGAAGTGGAAGAAATGGTTATGAACCATCATCGAATCACAGTCAGAGACGACACTGATGATATTGGCATATCATTGGCTCATGCCATACAATTTTTTTCTGGTGTTTTGGATATGTGACGTGTGTCAGCAAAATTTTTGCAAAATTGTTGATTTTCGAACAAAAACAGCGATGAATGCAAATTGCTCAGAAGTTGCTAGATGAAGCCAGCGAAGATGCAGCTCTAATATATCGTGTCATAACAGGCGATGAAACAACAGGTGGCGTGTTTGTTGCTGTTAGTAGTAGTTTATCTTGACACGAAATTGAAGTAGGTAGTTCCAGTGAGTTAGTATGGGCAGAAGTCATTGTTGGCAACCGGAATAAAATAATAATTGGATACTTTTACCGACCTCCCAGTTCAGATGATACAGTTGCTGAAAGGTTCAAAGAAAACTTGAGTTTGATTTCAAACACATGCACGACTTATACGATTATAGTTGGTGGTGACTTTAATTTACCCTCGATATTTTGGCGAAAATACATGTTTAATTCCGGAGGTACGCATAAAACATCATCCGAAATTGTGCTAAACGCATTCTCTGAAAATTATTTCGAGCATTAGCTCATGAGCCCACGCGAGTAGTAAACGGTTGTGAAAACACACTTGACCTCTTAGCAACAAATAATCCTGAGTTAATAATGAGCATCAAAATGGATACAGGGATTAGTGAACACAAGGTTGTCGTAACGAGATTGAACATTGTAACCCCCAGATCCTCCAAAAATAAACGAAAAATATACCTATTCTAAAAAGCAGATAAAAATTCACTTGACGCCTACCTGAGAGACAATCTCCACTCCTTCCAAATTAATAAGTTTAGACCAGATGTGGCTTGAATTCAAAGAAATAGTATCAGCAGCAATTGAGAAACTTATACCAACGACTTATACAAACGACGAAGCTGATCCTCTTTGGTACACAAAACGGGCCAGAAAACTGTTGCAGAAACAACAAAACAAACATGTCAAATTTAAAAAGACGCAAAATCCCCAAGACTGGCGATCATTTACAGAAGCTCGAAATTTAACGCAGACTTCAATGCGAGATGCTTATTACAGTTTCCACAATGAAATTTTGTCTCGAAACTTGGCAGAAAGTCCAAAGAGGCTCTGGTCGTATGTGAAGTATGTTAGCGGCAAGAAACAATCAATGCCTTCTCTGCTCGATAGTAATGGAGATACTATCGAAGACAGTGCTGCCAAAGCAGAGTTACTAAACACAGCCTTCCCAAGTGCCTTCACAAAAGACGACGAAGAAAATATTTCAGAATACGAATCAAGAACAGCTGCCGACATGAGTAACGTAGAAGTAAATATCCTCGGAGTAGCGAAGCAACAAATCACTTAATAAAAGCAAGTCTTCTGGTCCAGACTGTATACCAATTAGGTACTTATTAATAATACACAACCGTTCGCTTGACGAAAGATCCGTACCCAAAGACTGGAAAGTTGCACAAGTCACACCAATATTCAAGAAAGGTAGTAGGAGTAATCCAATAAATTACAGGCCCATATCTTTAACGTCGATATGCAGCAGAATTTTAGAACATATTTTGTGTTCGAACATTATGAGTTATCTCGAAGAAAACGGTATATTGACACACAGTCCTCATGGATTTAGGAAACATCGTTCTTGTGAAACTCAACTAGCTCTTTATTCGCATTAATTGTTGAGTGCTATTGACAAGGGATTTCAGACTGATTCCGTATTTCTGGATTTTGGGCAGGCTTTTGATACTGTGCCACACAAGCGGCTCGTAGTGAAACTGTGTGCTTATGGAATATCGTCTCAGTTATGTGACTATATTTGTGATTTCCTGTGAGAGAGGCCACAGTTCGTAGTAATTGATGGAAAGTCATCGAGTAAAACAGAAGAAATTTCTGGCGTTCCCCAAGGTAGTGTGATAGACCCTCTGCTGTTCGTTATTTATATAAATGGTTTGGGATACAATCAGAGCAGCTGTCTTCGGTTGTTTGCAGATGAAGCTGTCGTTTATCGACTAATGAAGTCATCAGAAGATCAAAACAAACTGCAAAACGATTCAGAAAAATTATCTGATCGGTGCGGAAAGTGGCAGTTAACCCTAAATAATGAAAAGTGTGAGGTCATCTACATAAGTGCTAAAAGGAACTCGTTAAACTTCCGTTACACGATAAATCAGTCTAATCTAAAAGCCGTAAATTCAACTAAATACCTAGGTATTAAAATTACGAACAACTTAAATTGGAAGGAACACGTAGAAAATGTTGTGAGAAGGCTAATCAAATGCTGCGTTTTATTGGTAGGACACTTAGAAAATGTAACAGACCTACTAAGGAGACTGCATACACTACGCTTGTCCGTCCTCTTTTAGAATACTGCTGCGCGGTGTGGGATCCTTACCAGATAGGACTGGCGGAGTACATCGAAAAAGTTCAAATCGCGAAATATTGGAGAGAGTGTCACAGAAATGATATAGAATTTGGGGCGGACATCATTAAAAGAAAGGCGTTTTTGTTGCGATGGAACTTTCTCATGAAATTCCAATCACCAACTTTCTCTTCCGAATGCGAAAACATTTTGTTGGCGCCGACCTACTTCCGGAAGGCGTTCGATACAGTTCCGCACTGTCGCCTGATAAACAAAGTAAGAGCCTACGGAATATCAGACCAGCTGTGTGGCTGGATTGAAGAGTTTTTAGCAAACAGAACACAGCATGTTGTTCTCAACGGAGAGACGTCTACAGACGTTAAAGTAACCTCTGGCGTGCCACAGGGGAGTGTTATGGGACCATTGCTTTTCACAATATATATATATAAATGACCTAGTAGATAGTGTCGGAAGTTCCATGCGGCTTTTCGCGGATGATGCTGTAGTATACAGAGAAGTTGCAGCATTAGAAAATTGTAGCGAAATGCAGGAAGATCTGCAGCGGATAGGCACTTGGTGCAGGGAGTGGCAACTGACCCTTAACATAGACAAATGTAATGTATTGAGAATACATAGAAAGAAGGGTCCTTTATTGTATGATTATACGATAGCGGAACAAACACTGGTAGCAGTTACTTCTGTAAAATATCTGGGAGTATGCGTGCGGAACGATTTGAAGTGGAATGATCATATAAAATTAATTGTTGGTAAGGCGGGTACCAGGTTGAGATTCATTGGGAGAGTCCTTAGAAAATGTAGTCCATCAACAAAGGAGGTGGCTTACAAAACACTCGTTCGACCTATACTTGAGTATTGCTCATCAGTGTGGGATCCGCACCAGATCGGGTTGAGGGAGGAGATAGAGAATATCCAAAGAAGAGCGGCGCGTTTCGTCACAGGGTTATTTGGTAACCGCGATAGCGTTACGGAGATGTTTAACAAACTCAAGTGGCAGACTCTGCAAGAGAGGCGCTCTGCATCGCGGTGTAGCTTGCTCGCCAGGTTTCGAGAGGGTGCGTTTCTGGATGAGGTATCGAATATATTGCTTCCCCCTACTTATACCTCCCGAGGAGATCACGAATGTAACATTAGAGAGATTAGAGCGCACACAGAGGCTTTCAGACAGTCGTTCTTCCCGCGAACCATACGCGACTGGAACAGGAAAGGGAGGTAATGACAGTGGCACGTAAAGTGCCCTCCGCCACACACCGTTGGGTGGCTTGCGGAGTATAAATGTAGATGTAGATGTAGATGTAGGGTGACACGATCACCACGATGAAATAAGTGAAATCAGAGCTCGTACGGACAGATATAGGTGTTCGTTCTTTCCGCGCGCTATACAAGTTTGGAATAATAGAGAATTGTGAAGGTGGTTCGATGAACCCTCTGCCAGGCACTTAAATATGATTTTGCACAGTATCTATATAGATGTAGATGTAGAACAGCTAGTCATGAGAATGCTCAAGATTCGAAGTCCAGCAGCACATACTTTCTACCGCATTAACCAAAGCAGGTACACATATACATGTCCAAATCATACCCACCCTCAGGAAACGATGCAGGAATCCCTCACGGTCGTCCTGAGCATTGCCTCTGCATTCCTCCATTATTGCCTTCGATGAGACGGCTTAGTCGTTCCAGTGGAAACGTTTAGTGTCGCGAAGACGGAAATGAAGTCGCAGTCTCAGTATTCGTGATACATAACCCCATGTTTACAAAAATAAAGAACACGTTAAAGAGCCGTCTTGTTACAAGCATAGATGAGATTAAACGCGCATCGCTGAGAGAGCTAACGTTATCCCAAACATGGAGGTTATAATATTACTGGATTTCAGCTACTTTGCATGTGAGATATTTGTCATTAAAGGAAAGGACAGCCAATGAGCTGTAGTTCGTAAAGATGCTAAGCATCACAGCGCGAGAGTAAAGAGATGAAATATTTTTTTAATGTGCACCTATATCAAAATGCGCGTCCAGCGTTTAAATACTCTAAACAAACACTATGACCCGCTGGACGCAGATATTTAAAATCATTGCCGCAGCGCTTGATAGCAAGAAACAGCGAAACAGAAGAAAGAACAATCTGTCTGTTGTTAAGAAATATTCTAGAGACTTCATTATCCTTTGTACTTTTGGTCGCCGACATGTTAAGACGTACTACATAGCTTTGCTACAAGTTGTATTTTTATTTTGTGTAAAAACTATGTGAAACGACAAACGAACAGTTCGGTAACTCGGGTGGGGATACAATGTACTTACGCACACGCAAGGACATTTAATTTTAAGAAGGAACGGACTGACAAAGCAGCGATTGAAACTCCCTGGCAGATTAAAACTGTGTGCCGGACCGAGACTCGAACTCGGGACCTTTGCTTTCGCGGGCAAGTGCTCTACTGGCAGGAGTAAAGCTGAGAGGACGGGCCGTGAGTCGTGCTAGGGTAGCTCAGTTGGTAGAGCACTTGCCCGTGAAAGGCAGAGGTCACGAGTTCAAGTCTCGTTCCGGCACCCAGTTTTAATCTGCCAGGAAGTTTCACATCAGCGCACACTCCGCTGCAGAGTGAAAATCTCATTCTGAAAGCAGTGATTATTGGACTGCGCCATCCACAAAATAAATATCACATATAAGTCATGCATTTATTGTGTATTTGTCAATGTTTAGACGTTTAAAGCCAATTTGTTCAAAATATATTAATATTTTACGATGCAGTAATTTTCTTCTTATTCTTTTCTTTCACTAACCAAAAACGATGTTCAAATTGAATATGAGCTTCGTTACAGGTTCGCTCTTTATCGCGGTGTCTGGATTGTATTTGGGAGACTACTAATGTGTTCAACCTCCGATCTGTTAATTCCACTAATTGGCTTTCATTTCCATTTTTATATTCAAATAGGTCCCCTAGGTATTTTCATCGAAGATTATGATTGCGTGAAGGCAATCCGGGTCAAAAGTCAATTATTCGCGTAATCAATCCGTACGTCTCCTGACCACAATCGAGAACCGACGCATCGGTGATCAATTAATAATCTCTCTCTCTCTCTTTTAAACTTGTACTAAAAAACGGCCACAGAGGATAGTCGTAAATATGCAATCCAGCGTTAGGTTGCATTTGTCAGTAAATATTACCAACCAACAGTTACAGCATCACTATTATTAATAAGCAAGTTCCTAACGCCAGAACTTCCAGAGCTGTGTCTGGACAAGTAAATAAAAATCTTTCCAAAAACAAACATTCCCGCTTTATTTGAGTATTCACTCGCGCCAGCTTCGGACACGGTTGTAACCTGTCTCATCTGTACAGGGGTGTCGCGTCCCAAGCGTGGGTATTGCGAGGGATTGAGCGACACTGTTCGTGGATGGGATTTTAGCCGGTTGACCTAGTGAGAGGGAGACTTTTTGATCTGGCTAAGATGTAGAAATCCCTGGTGTAAAGACACAAGGCTAGGAAGCGGGTAGAATTAAAGTCTTGATAACTTTAACAAATTGCAGTTTATTCTGAATGAATACAGCTCACCCTAACTGCGCGGTGATTGCACTCACAGGAAGGCCAAGTCTAACACAGAGACGGTGACTGACTCCACCGTTCCGACTGCCTACTAGAAGTTCTGCAACGTTTCCCAACACCCTACGTTAGAGTCCCGCGGCTACGCCCTGACGCACTCCAGCGACTATCTCCGGCTGCCTGCCTACAGCCCGTTCCCCAGCCCAAGTCGGCTGCTGCTATCACTCTCTAACTCTCCGACCTCTCCAGACAAGACCCGACAAGACCCTCAGAGCGGCGTGCTCTCGGGTTTTGTTAGCGTTTCCCCTTCGACCCCGCCAGCGCTTGGCATGACGTAGCGTCGAAGGCAACTTGCCCTTATTTGGTATCGTTAAAACATTGTTGTTGCTATTGTTCTTCAGAGGCTGAGTGGAGGGGTAGAGGCGCCTCTCCCTATATGGTCACGCACTGCGTCCTGAGCCCTTCATTGGCTCCTCATGACGTAGCGCGGTCCCCACCAAGGGCCCTCTTTCTTTCTCTCTCCACTCCCAGACCTCTCTCTCTAGCCAGGAATGCTTACTGTTGCTCTTCTTAATTGATTGCTTATCACGAGTCCCTACACAGACCTTCGTTTGTATCTGCTGGCTGTTTGCTTTCTTATCGAGCACCCAGCTGCCCAGCGGTTTGAGTGCCGCCTCGGCTGGCCCTTCGGCCACGCCTGGCGTCCCACGCTACAACTTTTAACTTCTTCCTATACGTGCTATTCTCAAGGTACTGCAATTGGACTTGGCTTGTTCCTGTGGTTACAACAGGGGGAAAATATTTCCATCACCGTACTGCGAGTCTCACCCACAGAAAGTTTCAGATCCCAATCACTGGAACGCTCAAGATTCGAAACCCATCGGGACATACTTCCTACAGTACTAATTAAAGCAGGAATACACACACATGTCCAAATCAAACCCATACTCAGGAAACGATGCAGCAATCCAGAATTGACGGCCTGAGCACTGTCATTCCGTTCCTCCATTATGTTGCCTCCCACACATCTTTCTAGTGCGGATGGTTGTGATGAGTGCTTATAGAGCGTTGTGCAGCTACCGTGTTGGTGGGGGTGAAGGGGAGGAAGCGGGTGGAAACGGTGGCGGCGCATTTCCCAGCCCTCACGAACAGCACGAGCTGAACGTCGAGCTAAAAAGTTTTGGTCATATGTAAAATCGGTAAGCGGATCTAAATCCCCTATTCAGTCACTCGTTGACCACGATGGCACCGAAACAGAGGACGACCGAAGAAAGGCAGAAATACTGAATTCAGTGTTCCGAAACTGTTTCACTGCGGAAAATCGTAACACGGTCCCTGACTTCAGCCGTCGCACGGACGCCAAAATGGAAAATATTGAAATAAACGATATCGGAATTGAAAAACAACTGCTATCACTTAGTAGCGGAAAAGCATCCGGACCAGACGAGATACCCTTAAGATTCTACAGTGATTATGCTAAAGAACTTGCCCCCTTTCTATCAGCAATTTATCGTAGATCGCTGGAAGAACGTAAAGTACCTAGCGACTGGAAGAAAGCGCAGGTCGTTCCCATTTTCAAGAAGGGTCATAAATCAGATGCGAATAATTATAGGCCTATTTCGCTTACGTCAATCTGTTGTAGAATAATGGAACATGTTTTGTGTTCTCGTATTATGACGTTCTTAGATAATACAAATCTCCTTCATCATAACCAACATGGATTCCGCAAACAGAGATCATGTGAAACTCAGCTCGCCCTATTTGCCCAAGAAATTCACAGTGCCGTAGACACTGGCGAGCAGATTGATGCCGTATTCCTGGACTTCAGGAAGGCATTTGATACGGTTCCGCACTTACGTTTAATGAAAAAAATACGAGCTTACGGAATATCGGACCAGGTTTGTGATTGGATTCAGGATTTCCTAGAAGAAAGAACTCAACATGTCATTCTTAACGGTTCAAAATCTGCAGATGTAGAGGTAATTTCGGGAGTACCGCAAGGAAGCGTGATAGGACCTTTATTGTTTACAATATACATAAATGACTTAGTTGACAACATCGGTAGCTCCGTGAGGCTATTTGCAGATGACACGGTTGTCTACAAGAAAGTAGCAACATCAGAAGACTCGTACGTACTCCAGGAAGACCTGCAGAGGATTAATGCATGGTGCGACAGCTGGCAGCTTTCCCTAAACGTAGATAAATGTAATATAATGCGCATACATAGGGGCAGAAATCCATTCCAGTACGATTATGCCATAGGTGGTAAATCATTGGAAGCGGTAACGACCGTAAAATACTTAGGAGTTACTATCCGGAGCGATCTGAAGTGGAATGATCACATAAAACAAATAGTGGGAAAAGCAGGCGCCAGGTTGAGATTCATAGGAAGAATTCTAAGAAAATGTGACTCATCGACGAAAGAAGTAGCTTACAAAACGCTTGTTCGTCCGATTCTTGAGTATTGCTCATCAGTATGGGACCCTTACCAGGTTGGATTAATAGAAGAGATAGACATGATCCAGCGAAAAGCAGCGCGATTCGTCATGGGGACATTTAGTCAGCGCGAGAGCGTTACGGAGATGCTGAACAAGCTCCAGTGGCGGACACTTCAAGAAAGGCGTTACGCAATACGGAGAGGTTTATTATCGAAATTACGAGAGAGCACATTCCGGGAAGAGATGGGCAACATATTACTACCGCCCACATATATCTCGCGTAATGATCACAACGAAAAGATCCGAGAAATTAGAGCAAATACGGAGACTTACAAGCAGTCGTTCTTCCCACGCACAATTCGTGAATGGAACAGGGAAGGGGGGATCAGATAGTGGTACAATAAGTACCCTCCGCCACACCCCGTAAGGTGGCTCGCGGAGTATAGATGTAGATGTAGATGTTTCACACTGGGACACTTGTGACGGTCACCGGTGACTGTGGCGAACACTCCTGGGCCACTGGTGTCCCACACTGCTGCTGTTGCCAACTGATTAGTTGGTGAAATGGACTCGAGCGAGGACGAACTGTTGTTAGTACTTGTAATGAGGAGGACGAGGAGGAGGAGAATGAAGACAAAACGTTCATTGGAATTGTATTTGAAATGTGCAGTGTTCAATTATTACCATGTTAACTGTAACAAGCCATACTGTTGCGTTCACTGAACTGATTAAAACTTGCAATTAAAATTATAATTACAATGCACTTTTTTGTATTACAGTTATGTGTACCTAATTGAACAGAACCCAAGCACGAGCACTGTTCTCATTCGGGTGTCAAAAACTTGTAAGTCAATAGTATTATGGTAAATAAATAAAATTCATTATTACAGTAGCAACATATGCGTAAATTATTGTTGTTTTGAATAATATTTTAACTGTATTTTTCGGACCATAAGGCGGAGCGCCTTATTAGACTACGAAAAGACGTACCCTTAATTTTGTTATGAAAATGTTGAAATAAAAGTATTTATTTTATTTTACTTTCATTCGCCCTGTAGGGGTGTGTACATGGTTTCTGCGCTCATCCATTTTGTCCATTCTTCTCGCATTGAGACTGCATAACAGTACACTTGCTATTGGTAATGCAAAAGAAAAGGGGTGAGGGATAGCATTCTCCTTGTAGGTTATTAACCTCCTAGCCTCGTACAGGGGTAGAAAATATATTTCGCTATTCTTGTGGTCCAAAAAATACGATATTAAAGTGAAAAAAGAATATAGAACTTACCAATTTTGTTTCTTTCATCTATGCTCTTTTCATCGAAATCAGGCACAAACTTCGTAATAATTTCTTGCCACGCTTTCATTTTCATGACTTTGTTACTGTAGTCATCGCTTTTCATGTCCCAAATAACGGGACGACTTCCCACTTCACTTATAAAATCTTGTGTGTTGATGAACTCTAAACTCATGGCTGCACTGCGTGGAGAACCACTGGGCTCAGCAACGGCTGCCTGTCTGTTGGCAACTGTGCAATGCCGTGTCTGTGATCGGTGTCCCAGTGTGAACACTCCAATACAAGCTAATGCATGTCCGGCGGTGACCGCAGCGAACACCGTGTCGGTGTCCGTCACATGTGGCGACGGTGAGTCACTTCTGGGTCACCGTGACTCGGTCACTCAGTGCAGTGTCCCGGTGTGAACGCTCCAATTCAAACGAATGTATCTCTATCAGTGATCGTCACCGGTGACCGTCACACGTGTCCCAGTGTGAAACGAGCCTTAAAGTACCCATCCGACGGACGGATCACTGTCAACCGCGTCACGGGTCACTGTAACGACGTGTGGAATTTAACCCAGGACACTGGCACAAAGTCTGGTGATTACACCCTTCCTGCCAAATTCTCATGCTGAACAGCACCAAGGTTGGATACAGGCAGCTCCGAGTCGAACGTCACAGCACACGTGCGCGTTAGCGATTTCGTCATGAACACCTCTACTCACGCACGAGCGTTACGACACTGCCCCTGCACCTTAGTCCGGCGGAATACGTCGTCCTGGCTGGACTTTCGGAAGAAGTGTAACTTTGTCTTCCAAAAATGTCTCCAACGCAGCTCTGGACGAAATGTTAGGAACGATAGTTCGTGGAGCACGAGCGTACAACCCGAAAGATTCGCCAGCAACTAAAACAGATGGTGAGAGTTCAAATGGTTCAAATGGCTCTGAGCACTATGGGACTCAACTTCTGAGGTCATTAGTCCCCTAGAACTTAGAGAACTAGTTAAACCTAACTAACCTAAGGACGTCACACACATGCATGCCCGAGGCAGGATTCGAACCTGCGACCGTAGCGGTCTCGCGGTTCCAGACTGCAGCGCCTAGAACCGCACGGCCACTTCGGCCGGCGTGGTGAGAGTCTCATCGTATAAATATACATTGTTATGGCCACACTGTCTCATGCAAAAGCTCTCCTTGTTAATAACCGACAACTCTACAAAACTTCTCTTCCCATCAACATTTATGATGGAGAAGATTCTGTCCATCTCATAAATAAATTTAATAAGTTGTCAGTATCACGCGACGTGCGCTGGGTTATATTTCAAGAACAACGACGTGTACTTTTTTGCACCTTCTTTCCATAAGTGGAGGCAGTCACTCAAAGTTTATGATTGTGATGTTTTTGCAATGTCGTGACGCACACATTCGCACTACAGGCTGGTTTCTTACGCACAAAGCTGTGTTCTTGCATATAATTTACGACGTCTTCCCATTTGTGTCAGTGGTAGTTACACGTCGACCTGCTGTAATCTTGTCGTTCTCAGGCAGAAATTGCGCGCTACAGTCGAGGCCACGAACGCACCCTTTTAATGTGGCTCTCAATCCTGTTCGAATCGCAGTGGTGTAACTGATTTTCAAATGGTTCAAATGGCTCTGAGCACTATGTGACTTAACATCTGAGGTCATCAGTCCCCTAGAACTTAGAACTACTTAAACCTAACTAACCTAAGGACAACACACACATCCGTGCCTGAGTCGGGATTCGAACTTGAGACCGTAGCGGCAGCGCGGTTCCAGACGGAATTGATTTTCAGCGGCAGTGTAACTGGTGTGAAGCCATCACACAACCGTCATCCACCAAATATTGAGGATTTGCAGCTCAGTTGTCAGTTGTGTGATTATAGCCTGAAACGCGTACGCAGCGATGGTGAGCCATGACAATCTTTGACCAGAGACCATGTAGTCAGCTCAGTTGCGAGAGAGTAATAGCGCGCGACAGTACAGTGCAGTTGTATGTAGCGAGTCGGTAGGTACAGTTGCGAGTTAGCAGTTGTGTGTGACGAGTCGGCGGGCGTCGACATGGCATTCTGGTCAAGATTCAGGACGAGGTATATTGTTAAATAAGGTAATGAAGCAGCTTTGCGCTCAGCTAATAATGTATTGTAATGGATCTTAAGTGTAATTAATTTGTTCAAGAATCGCCCCAATAATAATTTTGTTTTTAAAGCAACCATTTTTAACAAAGAATCCTTTTTTGAAATAATATGTCCCTTGCATTTCCTTAAAGAAAAGTTTCCCTTAAATTATATATATATATATATATATATATATATATATATATATATATATATATATATATATATATATATTTGCGATGCATTTCCTCCAAACTATGGCGAAAAATAAGAGCAGATGCAGTTTTATTGAGGTAAGAATTTGAGTTTAATCAGGGCCTAAAGATAGACATTTCGGTCTATTTGTGTTTTCATTGTCACTGGGATTTCATTTTTTTATTGAATTCATATCATTTAAAAATAATTACGGGGAGGTTACACTTGGCTCTATGTCCATTGACATTTAAAATATTTTCAATAGCAATTTTTCTTGGGAAGTTACAAGCCACAAACTGTTTCGAGACAACGTTATCCCATTTTCAAGTGCTTAAAACTTTTTATGTCATTAGGCCTCGTCACAGTTGCGACTGCACCTCGGGAACTGTGGATGCACTGGTTTGTGATGTTTCATGTGTTATGGCTGAGTTGACAACGCACCTGTGCAGCTTGTTTTTACGCTGTGACGAGGCCTAATGGCATTAAAAGTTCTAAGCGTCTGAAAATGGAATAACGTTGTCCCGAAACATATTGTGGCTATAATCACACGATTGATAAATGGGCTGAATATCCTAAAATTGCTTTCATCGGCAGTATTCGGTCTGCAAGAGCGGTGAGGTGGTCATGGCGGCGGCGTAAAATTCCCGACTACCAGATTTTGCACCCGTGTTCTGGAATAAATTCCAAACCTCTCCGTAGCGTCTAGAGGAGTGAGGGCATGTGACATTGTTGATGGCGACCCCTTTGTCAGGTAGAGGCGTTACGTTTGGCTGACCCTTTGTCGTTACTATAGAGAAGTAGGTTATGCGCAACCACCTGATATCATCCCCGGGCTTTCTCATTATCAGCAAGAACATGAACAAGACAACAACACTACACTGCACACACTTCCATTAGTCACACACTCGACCGTTCCTTTTAACACACTTAACAGTCAGGTTTCCCCAAAAGCGTTAGTTACGAAAAGAAAAAAGAAAAGTCCCTTGCCAGCTCCCGAGCGACACGTCTCATTTGTTCGACAGATAGAATCTTGTCTGTTTCATGGTCAATTGGAGACTCATGTAATGACGCCAAAAATTTTGAACTTTTGTGACAGTTTCAATACCAAACGAAGCATTTTTTTGAATTATTTGGTGTAAATTCATATAAATGAATGTTAGATAGGTTGACTGCAAGCTAACAAAAGTGGCCATAAATTGCTGCGGGGAAAAGAAACTAACGACAAACTGGCTTCTAGAAGTTACAAAGAAGCCCAGCAATAAATGATATTAAAGAAATATCAGCAGAAAGAAATGCTTTCAGAATCAAAGTGTTAAAACTAAAGACGCTGAAAGACAGAAAGATTAAAATAATAGGCGTTCGAAGGTCAGAATCAAGGGAGAAAAGAGGAGTATTTGAGGGAAAGATAACAACCAATGTGGAATACTTAAAATTAGTGTATAGTCTTCAGTGTGGCTTGGTATGTAAATGTGTAAGAGAGTAAGTGGCATGCTAAAAGCCCAGTCGTTCTAGGCTATATCCTCATCCAAACGTCGGATTTTTTTAATCTAATGTATCACGTCTTTCGACTCTGACAATGATTTGAAGATGTAAAAATAACAAATCGGACCGTGATTCGGAGCCAATTTGAAACTATTAGTTCCTTATAACTGGTTGGGCATGTCAGTTCAAAGGTCGGAACTAGCCACAGCGTAACACATCCGATTGAAAATTTGTGGTAAGGTCTTATGGGGTCAAACTGCTGAGATCATCGGTCTCTAAGCTTACACACTACTTAATCTAACTTAAACTAACTTATGCTAAGGACAACACACACATCCATGCCCGAAGGAGGACTCGAACCTCCGACGGGGGAATCCGCACGAACCGTGACAAGACGCCGAAGGCCGCCGGCTACCCCGCGCGGCCTCCGATAGGAGGATGATTAGTAAAAGACTGTGGTGCTAAGAACAACTAGTTGGGGCAACAGCCTCCATAACTACATCTGCACACGTACTCGTCAAGCCACAGCGCTGTGTGTGGTGAAGGGTACGTACTGTATCACCAGTACCGTTTCCTCCAATTCATTTCAAATACAGTATGCAGAAAGAAAGGTTATTGACCACCTGTATGAGCCTGGTTACTTTAAATTGTCTGGGTGACTACGCTGGATTTAAGTTGGAGGAAGTGATATGTTCCGTGACTCTTTTACGTAAGTGCAATCCGCCACGTCTTTCTTGTAGCGGCTCCCACTGGTGTTGGTCGAGCACCCCTGGTTACAATCACGCTTACTGAAGGAATACGTGACGAAGCTCGAAGGTCTTCTTTGAATTTTTTCATTAACTTAATTTTCTTCGTTAATTTACCTTTGTAACGGTCCCAGACCTTCGAACAGTATTAAAATGTTGACCGAACGAAGTTGAATTACACTTCCTTACCACCACTAAATGTGAATCTGGCGCTAGTCTTCCTCGTGAATGTAATTATGTTTTCGCTTCACATTGAAAAGCCCAGGACACACACCTCTAGTTACTTGAAAGTTGCGACTGATAACAGCAGTTGATTGTCCATTTGCATAATCAAACTGCACGGATCCTTTCGTCTCTTTTCGCGCGTAACAGTGCGTTGGTTTATGTTGAAGGGAAGCTGGCAATCTTTGCCTTGGTGCAAATCATCATCAAGTATCTATGAATTTCGCAGCAACGTTGCTTCGGTGCAAAGTAAGTAGAAGAATTTTCGGAATTCGCGAGCAACGTATATTTAATAATGTTGCGATTACAGCGCTACTAAAGCGTAGTTACTAACCAAGGTTTTCCGAAATTTCCACATCAAAGAAGACGTAGTAAATGTTTTAAAATGCAAGTCAAGAACAACTGCCAGCATGACTAACTTTGAAGTAGAGCTATACCCCCGGTGTAGCGAAGCAATTTAAGGCACTTAATAATAGCAAATCTTCCAGTCACTTAATAAAGGTAAATCTTCCGACCCGAACCAATTTGGGTCTCCTTAATAGTGTAGGAGTTCCATATTTAACAATCTTATACAACCACTCGCTCGGCGAAAGATGCCTACCTAAGGACTGGAAAACTGCAGAGGTCACATCAATACTCAAAAAAGGAAACGGACCTAATAGGCTGAATTGCAGACCTGTACCACTTACTTAAATTTGCAGTAAGATTTTGGTATATATACTGTGTTCGAACATTATGAAATATTTCAAAGAGAACGTTCTGTTGACACATAGTCACACGGATTCAGAAAAGATCATTCTTGTGAATCACAACTAGCATTTTATTCGCACAAAGTAATGAGCGGTATCGACAGGGGATCTCATGTTGATTCCATATTTCTTGATTTCCAGAACGCTTCTGACATCGTTCCTCACAGGAATTTTCTAATCAGTTTGCATGCCTATGGGGTTTTCGTCTCAGTTATGCGACTGAATTCGTGGTTTCCTGTCAAACAGAAAGTGACGGAAAATCACTGAATAAAACAGAAGTGATATCTGGCGTTCCCCAATGAAGCGTTGTAGCCCCTCTTCTGTCCCTGGTCTATATAAATGATTTAAGAGACCACCTGAGCAGCCATCTTACATCGTTTGCGCATGGTGCTGTCATTCACCGTCTAGTAAACTCATCAGAAGATCAATGTGAATTATATAATGATTCAGACAAGATATACGTATGGCGTGAAAAGTGATAATTGGCCAAGAGGGATAAAAAGTGTGAGGTTCTCCACACGAGTTCTATAAAGCACCCGTTAAATTTCGGTGAAACGATAAATAACACAAATTTAAAGGGATTACAGTTACGAACAACTTAAATTGGTACCATCACATAGAAAATGTTGTGGGAAAAACGAAGCAAAGACTGTGTTTTATTGGCAGAATACTTACAAGAAGCAAAAGAATGCGCTAAAGAGAATGGCAAGACTACATCTGCTTGTCCTTTGCTAGAGTACTGCTGTGCGGTATGAGATCCTTACCAGATAGAATTAACGGAGGACGTCGAAAAAGTTCAAAGAAGGGCAGCTTGTTTTGTATTATCACGATACAGGGGAGTGAGTGTCACGGATATGACGGATGAGATGCGATGGCAGTCATTAAAACAAAGCCGTTCGTCCGTTGCACCGAGACCTTTACACAAAATTTCAGTCACCAACTTTCTCCCGCCCGAAAATATTTTGTCGTCTCCCATCTATATAGGGAGAAATGACTATCGTAATAAAAAGGAAGGACTGAAGATTTGTGTTTAATGCCCCGTCGACAACGAGGTCATTAGAGACGGTCATAATAAAATAAGTGAATTCAGAGCTCGCACAGGAAGACTGAGCTGTTCATTTTTCCCACGTGCTGTTAGAGAGTGGAATGATCGAGAAATAGCCTAAAAATGGTTCCGTGAACATTCTGTCATGCACTTGGATGTGAATTACAGAGTAGTGATGTAGATGTGTATGACGTCGTAGATAGTAACTTTACCCATCTTTTACGTTTTGACTTTATGAAATAATCATGTGATATTGTTCATTACTACCGAAGAAGATACGGAAAAATGAAGGTATTTAATGAAATAAGAGTAATTCGTAGAAATGGTTCGACGAAGAGACCTTTGAAAAATTTGAAGAATTCTCAGTGGTACCAATATTATTGAAGAAGTGATGCATTAACTAAGAACTCAGACTTCCTCTAATACGAAAGGAGGAAGCGGAGACGTTGAGGATTCAGAAGCGCCACATGCATGTACAAATAGATCTACAATGAAATAAAGACAAGTTGTTTAAGTTGGAATTTTACGCAATACAATTCTAGAAGTGGAACAAATCGACCAGAACTAAGGAAAACACTAGAGAAAATTTTCGCCACATTAACGTAACTACTTGTTTGAGAACATTCGTCGTAGCAGAATACTGTGCCAAAATAAAGATACTCGTAATTCTTGGTCTGTTCCAAATAACCACGAAAATATATCTTATTCTTACAAATACATCGAAAGTAAAATTTACTTGAGTAAAATCTGACTACGTCAAAATTGAATTCATACGAAAGTGACAATACGGACATAATATTGTTATCCCTAAAAGGTTCCAACACGAACGAGGTCACTTTTTAAGTAGCACTGAGTACTCACGTTTTGCACGAAGGAAAAGACCCACTTCGTCGAAAACTAATCGGCGATTATGCATAGAGGCGTGTGTAACACTTGTAACGACGTCTCATTTTCCGTTGTAAAACAACTGATTTTCACTGAACACCTGAGGAAATATAAATAGTTGATGCAGCTGTTAAAGGTTATACCGCTCGACGTTTACACATTAACTTGAGTTGTACGCGTCAGTAACTTCTGCCAAGCTAAGCGTCACACGCAATACGTAACTGCTTAGAACACTCGTCCCGAGCTTTGTTATTGCCACTGGATGCACAACTCACTTGCACGTCGTATCCTTATGGTAGACGGACTAACTGTGAGAGGTGACTGCCACTTCTGTCTGTGCGTAAACGCACGGCTGACGCAATTTTCTGTCGAAACAGTGTCATTCTATTGAGTCATCCGAGGCTAACAGAGCACCAGGTAGTTTAACTCTTTGAAATATGGTGGTGTGAAAATCATACCATCTCTTCTAAATTTTCTCAGAAAACAAAATAGTGCTCTATCTTCTTAATCAAAATTTTACAGGTTGATTTGTGGAAGGGGACCAAATAGCGAGGTCACCGGTCCCATCGGCTTGGGGAAGAATGGGGAAGGAAATTGGCCGTGCCCTTTCATAGGAACCATCCCAGCATTTGCCTGAAGCGTTTTAGGGAAACCAAGGAAACCTAAATCAGGATGGCCGGACGCGTGTTTGAACCGTCGTCCTCCCGAATGCGAGTCCAGTGTGCTAAGCACTGCACTACCCGGCTCGGTTTGTATTTGTAGTGCCTACAGGGATTACCTCAAACCGTGCTGACGACTGTTCTTGTTTGTGATATGGTACTTTTTTCGATCTGTAGATGATTGTGGTACGTATGAAACATATCCAAAGTAGTCATGTATTCATCGCTGTTATTCAGTATTCTCACTCGTGATGTTTCAGTTCATGTGCTTTGTTCACCAACATGCATGTAGAAGAATTTGCTAAATTTTGTTCGTAACCTACAACTACTGACAGTATGTTGTTTGATTTTTGTAAGCATGTTTTACGTTCTCATCTCCCCTTCATCGATTCTCTTTCCTGAGTTTTATAATGCTGACTGGAACATATTTTTTGAATTTCTAAAAAAAGTGGGGATAAAATGCCGAGAGCAAAAGTTATCTGCTGCTACGAAGGGGGGGGGGGCGGGGGGGGCGGGGGGGGGGGGTTGAATAGTTGAGACGAAAGTGAGACACGGTTGTATGCTACCTTCCATGTTATTCAAGCTGTACATTGAGGAAGATGAATAGGTAACCAAAGTGAAATTTGAAATTCAGTTAGAAGAAAAATATTAACGTTTGGCGATGACGATGACGATGTAATTCTATCAGAGACGGCAAATGACTCCGAAAATCAGTTCAACGGAATTGATAATGTCTTGTAAATAGGTTATAAAATGAACGTCGACAAAAATGAGAATGTAGTCGAATTAAGTCAGGGACGCTGAGGAAATTAGGTTCATAAATGAGACAGTAAAAGTAGTAAATAAGTTTTGCTATTTTAGACAATAAATAACAGACGGTGGGCAAGGGACAGGAGATAGAAAATCTAGACTGGCAATAGCTAGAAATGGTTTTGGAAAAAGGCAAATAGTTTTACATCTAAAATAAATTTACGGTTACAACAGTTTTCCACAATTTGGATAACAAAACAGTTCATTATTTGCGATGAGCGGTTTGCTTCGCTTTGAAAACCATTGTCAGAGCTCGTGGCTTGTTTGTCATGTTTGTTTAACTGCACATGATAAAGAGACCTTAAGTGCCGGTTATGGTTTCCGAAGAGAACTGTAACTAGTCACAATAAATAGAAGAACTTTCGTGAATCAGATGGTGAAGAAACTGTTATGAAGATCGGGAAGCGCAAGCCGCTGTATCACAGCTTAATAAATTTGAGGGAGTGTTTTCTGAACCTGTTTGTGAGGAGTGTTGCTTGTACAGAAGTGAAATGTGGACGATCAGTACAAACAAGAAGAGAAAAGGAGCTAGAACGGCCAATGATCCCTTCAGTGCAGATGCATACCAAGCTAAGGAGCAATGGCACTACATCAGTGTTTGGTGTAAGTTGAGAATTTTGGTCTGACGGGGGACGTGCTAGGACAATCTATGCGGTTCTGGTGACCACTATGTCCAGATGACATAGTGCTCAGTGTATCTGGCTAGTACAAGGTGCATTCAAGTTCTAAGGCCTCCGATTTTTTTCCTAATTAACTACTCACCCGAAATCGATGAAACTGGCGATACTTCTCGACGTAATCGCCCTGCAGACGTACACATTTCTCACAACGCTGACGCCATGATTCCATGGCAGCGGCGAAGGCTTCTTTAGGAGTCTGTTTTGACCACTGGAAAATCGCTGAGGCAATAGCAGCACGGCTGGTGAATGTGCGGCCACGGAGAGTGTCTTTCATTGTTGGAAAAAGCCAAAGGTCACTAGGAGCCAGGTCAGGTGAGTAGGGAGCATGAGGAATCACTTCAAAGTTGTTATCACGAAGAAACTGTCGCGTAACGTTAGCTCGATGTGCAGGTGCGTTGTCTTGGTGAAACAGCACACACGCAGCCCTTCCCGGACGTTTTTGTTGCAGTGCAGGAAGGAATTTGTTCTTCAAAACATTTTTGTAGGATGCACCTGTTGCCGTAGTGCCCTTTGGAACGCAATGGGTAAGGATTACGCCATCGCTGTCCCAGAGCATGGACACCATCATTTTTTCAGCACTGGTGGTTACCCGAAATTTTTTTGGTGACGGTGAATCTGTGTGCTTCCATTGAGCTGACTGGCGCTTTGTTTCTGGATTGAAAAATGGCATCCACGTCTCATCAATTGTCACAACCGACGAAAAGAAAGTCCCATTCATGCTGTCGTTGCGCGTCAACATTGCTTGGCAACATGCCACACGGGCAGCCGTATGGTCGTCCGTCAGCATTCGTGGCACCCACCTGGATGACACTTTTCGCATTTTCAGGTCGTCATGCAGGATTGTGTGCACAGAACCCACAGAAGTGCCAACTCTGAGGCGATCTGTTCAACAGTCATTCGGCGATCCCCCAAAACAATTCTCTCCACTTTCTCGATCATGTCGTCAGACCGGCTTGTGCGAGCCCGAGGTTGTTTCGGTTTGTTGTCACATGATGTTCTGCCTTCATTAAACAGTCGCACACACGAACGCACTTTCGACACATCCATAGCTCCATCACCACATGTCTCCTTCAACTGTCGATGAATTTCAATTGGTTTCACACCACGCAAATCCAGAAAACGAATGATTGCACGCTGTTTAAGTAAGGAAAACGTGGCCATTTTAAGTATTTAAAACAGTTCTCATTCTCGCCGCTGGCGGTAAAATTCCATCTGCCGTACGGTGCTGCCATCTCTGGGACGTATTGACAATGAACGCGGCCTCATTTTAAAACGATGCGCATGTTTCTATCTCTTTCCAGTCCGGAGAAAAAAAATCGGAGGCGTTAGACCTTGAATGCACCTCGTACACAGAAGACTTGAAATCGAGTCCCGGCTGGGCTTAAATTTTCAACTTGCCCCATTGATATACGATTACATCGACGCCCACTGGAGACTAATATCTTTAATTCCTTTGGGTCTTGATTCATGGTGACTGCAGGGTCAAACATGGTGTCTGACACCACAATATCATATATAGGATTTCATATGTTTTTATACTTCAGATGTGTTGCCATCTTTGTACAGAACATCATGAACATAGTCGTTGTTGGCTAAGTACATCATGGTGTACCCATAATGCAGACTTGTGAATACGACAACGGAGTTTATTATACATTGGCAGTAGGTGTATAGTTGTAAAAATGAAAGTCAATGAAGTAAAGAGAATGTTAATCTCTGAGTTTAGGAAAATAATTTTTATCTGCAGACACAAATGAACATGGTGCCTAGGCTGGCAATGAATTGTCATTAATGGTTTCCATGACTACACTTCGACTTACTGACCTCGAGAGAACAGTTTTATTCCATTTATCCTAAAACATAAACGTGATTCCGTCTATAAATAAAAATTATTTTAATTAATACAACAATTATGAAATTATGGTCGGCTGCGAACTATTAAAATGATACACTTCGTAAGAGCTTACTCCCCTACAGTTTTTAAACTTTCTTTGGTTACGTCTTTCAACAGAAAGTTAGTCTCACCCTATAAATACTAAAACCAGACGGCTTATGTCGGTTGTAAGACTTTCTTTCTCAAATGCCATCCTTATTTTGATATCCTCATCGTCATCATGTGACACTTCCGCTCGCCAAAGCTATCTGCCCGTATTTTAATTCTGCAGTAACTGGGGGTAGTTATAAATTTGGAGCCAAAATTTCGTGATCATACTGATCAATATGATTTACTTTTCATTTTGTTTCATTTATTCTGCTGTTGGTGGGCACTCGTTGATGTTGGGCAGGAGGGATATTCCACAACAGTAGTGCGGCAGTGAAACTTGCAACTGCTGCTAGCAACCTCTGTATACAAAGGGCAACGTCCTGACTCACTGACTGATTGACTCTTCTTCATCGCCCAGCCCAAACCGCTAAGGATAGAAACTTGAGGTCTGGTGAGGGCGTTGATGTTATGCTGCAGGCATCGTTTAGTAAGGGATGCTTCGAAACCCCATCGCTAAGGAGGTGAAGTAGGGGATCAGACTTTTTCTTTCCTTCAAATTTGAAGCTAAAATAGGAAAACTGGTATTTCGTTTCTCAGTCACAAATAATTCAACCACTTAGGGGGTAGCATAGTGGCCGAAAGTTTTTGAAAATAAATGATTTTTAAAGTACCGGTACTAATGACGCTTTTTTAAAACTACATGTATGAAAGTTGCTATTGGACTTCAACATCTAAAGAGGTGATGGAGGAAGCAGGGATGAAAATTAAAAAAAATCATAAAGGAAGCATTTCTAAAGATAATTTTAGGAAAATTTCATTTGGCTTCTCGGTTACAAATAAAAAAAATACGCGTTTCAGTGTTTTTCGAAATTCAGCCCTTCAGGGGGTAAAATAAGGGATGAAAGTTATGTAAATGTCTCATTACAAAAGCATCGCCCGCATCTCGTGGTCGTGCGGTAGCGTTCTCGCTTCCCACGCCCGAATTCCCGGGTTCGATTCCCGGCGGGGTCAGGGATTTTCTCTGGCTCGTGATGGCTGGGTGTTGTGTGATGTCCTTAGGTTAGTTAGGTTTAAGTAGTTATAAGTTCTAGGGGACTGATGACCTAAGATGTTAAGTCTCATAGTGCTCAGAGCCATTTTGAACAAAAGCATCTTCAAACTAAATCTCTGAAAATTTATATTTGGTTTCTCGGTTACAAATATGAAAATACGTGGTACAGTGGGTTTGCAAATACGATCCCTAAGGGGCTGAAACAGAGGATGAAATTATTCCGTTATACTAAAACCTTTTTACAGTTAAATCTCTGAAAATTTGTATTTGGCTTCTCGGTTACAAATACGAAAATTCGTGTTACAGTGGGTTTTGCAAATACAATCCCTAAGGGGCTGAAATGGAGAATGAAATTATTTCGTTATATTAAAACCTTTTTACAGCTAAATCTCTAAAAATTTGTGTTTGACATCTAAAGATATATGTGTTAGGGGATGAAAGTTTCTATGGAACTATTACAACTCAAAGGCAGGAGTAACGGAGACCTACGACTTTAGAGACCAAATGGTTCAAATGGCTCTGAGCACTATGGGACTTCTTCTGAGGTCATCAGTCCCCTAGAACTTGGAACTACTTAAACCTAACTAACCTAAGGACATCACATACATCCATGCCCGAGGCAGTATTCGAACCTGCGACTGTAGCGGTCGCGCGGTTCCAAACTGTAGCGCCTAGAGCCGCTCAGCCACCCAGGGCAGCTTTAGAAACCAAAATTGCTTTTTGGTCAGAAGTGCATTCGGAAAAGACAGTGCTTCTAAGGGCTTAAATAGCGTGCAAAGTTCAGAAGCTGTTGCAATTAGGGTACAACACAAAAATTCGATTAAAGAACAACAAACAAAAGTCTGTGCAGATCATATACTGACGTGAAAGAAGTCATGGGATACGCCTTTATATCTTGTCGGACCTCCTTTTTGCTCGGGTCCGCGTTCTCGCTCCCCGAGCACGGGGTCCCAGGTTCGATTCCCGGCGGCGTCAGGGATTTTCACCTGCCACGAGATGACTGGGTGTTTGTGTTGTCCTCATCATTTCATCATCATTCATGAAAGTGACGAGACTGGACTGAGCAAAGGTTGGGCATTTGTACGGGCGCTGATAGCCGTGCAGCTGAGCGCCCCACAATCCAAACACGATCATCATCATCATCCTTTTGCTCCGCGTAGTGCAGCGACTCGACGTGGCATGGACTCAACAAGTTGTTGGAAATTCCCTGCAGAAATACGGAGCCATGCTGACTCTATAGCCGTTTATAACTGCGAAAGCGTTGCCGGTGCAGGATTTTGTGTACCAACTGACCTTTTGATTATGTCCCACAAATGTTCGCTGGGATTCATGTCGGGCGATCTTGATGGCCAAATCATTCGCTTGAATTGCCCAGAACGTTCTTCAAACCAATCGCAGACAATTGTAGCTCGGTGACTTCACGCATTGTCATCCATAAAAATTCCATCGTTGTTTGGGAACATGAAGTCCATGAATGGCTGCAAACAGTCTCCAAGTAGCCGAACATAACCATTGCCACTGAATGATCGGTTCAGCAGGACCAGAGGGAGGATCCAGTGCATTCCATGTAAACACAGCCCACACCATTATGGAACCGTTACCAGCTTACACAATGCCTTATTGACAGGTTTGGTCCACGGCTTCGTGGGTTTGCGCCACACTCGAACCCTACCATCAGCACTTAACAACTGAAATTTAGGCCCGTCCACCCAGTCCACGATTTTCCAGTCGTCTAGGGTGCAACCGATACGGCCACTAGCCCAGGAGAGGCGCAGCAGCCGATATCGCGGTGTCAGCAAAAGCACTTGTGTCCATCGTCTGCTGCCATAGCCCATAAACGTCAGATTTTGCCACACTGAACTAATGGGTACGTTCGTCGTGCGCCCCACATTGATTTCTGCCATTATTTCACGCAGTGTTGCTGGTCTGCGAGCACTGACAGCTCTACGCAAACGCCGCTGCTCTGCTCTCGGTCGTTAAGTGAAGTCGCGTTGTCCGTGGTGAGAGGCAATGCCTGAAATTTGGTATTCTTGGCAAGCTCTTGACACACTGGATCTCGGAATATTGAACTCCCTGACGATTTGCGAAATGCAATGACCCATGCGTCTTGCCCAAACGCGTTCAATGTTTGTTAATCCCCCGTCGTGCGGCCATGATGACACCGGAGAACTTTTCACGAAAATTACCTGTGTACAAATGGCATCTCCGCCGATGCATGGCCCTTTTATACTTTGTCTACCATCGTCTGTATGTGTGCATATCGCTGTCCCATGACTTTCGTCACTTCAGTGTATGATCTACGGGAGCAAAGCAGCGGCCATTAAGCTAGCACAATGTATTTTGAACTAACAAGGCGCGCTGAGCAAGGAGTGCACTAGCACAGGTAGAGGAAGTGGGGCTACGCTACACCAATAGTGTTGGACAGACATCGTGTTTAGCGTAATTGACTCTCTGCCCCTCATCTCCCTCTTTACGTCGAAAGGTCAGTTTTCCATCTAGTGTTAGAGATACGGGTATCACTGTTCGTCTCAAATTCAGATGGACTATTTACCACGAATTCCATTAGCGAACGTGTATATTGTGTTGGTACAGCTAAAACTAGCCGAGCGGTCTAAGGCGCTGCAGTCATGGACTGTGCGGCTGGCCCCGGCGGAGGTTCGAGTCCTCTCACGGGCATGGGTGTGTGTGTTTGTCCTTAGGATAATTAAGGTTAAGTAGTGTGTAAGCTTAGGGACTGATGACCTTAGCAGTTAAGTCCCATAAGATTTCACACACATTTGAACAGCTAAAAGACCCAAGTTCTCGAAGAGGTACCCAGGGTGATCATCACCTGTTATTCTTACTACTCGCTTTTGTGCCATCAGTTCTTTTTTCCTAAGTGTTGAGTTGCCGTAGAAAATTATTCCGCAAGACATAAATGATTGGAAACATACAGAATCTGTCGGGAGATTGAGTCATCTGTTTCTGAGACCAGCAATTATACGAAGAGCAAAAGTACCTGTTCGAGAAGCTCAGTAGTTCAACTTTTCATCAATACGCCCAACCAAAATTTTGGAACATTCTGCATCGTTCAGTGACTCCTACTCTTTTATTATATCAACTGCTGATATGACAGTATTAGTTGTAGACAACTGAATGTGAAACGTCCCCTTTGAAAAATTGTACATGACTGTGCTTAAACTGACAGACAATATTTTTTAGCGCAACGCAATCTGACTTTCAAAAATCCATACAAAAGAATGGCCCTGACTAACATTAACCTATACCTTTCACAAATCACTTACCTCACCAAAAATCTTCGTTACTCGAACTACTGCAATACAGCGAGCGCCACTACTGCCAGCTAAATAAAAGATTCAAACTACTGAAGGCACTAACTACTAATAGGCATAGTTAGCAAATGAAAGATTTTGATAGAGAACAAACAATGTATTTACCTTACTAGTGTTCAAAAGTCATAATATATATAGCAGTTCATGACATCCAGCCTTGCAAATTTCAAAACTCCGCCATTTCTCTCCCCACATCCACCACTGCTGGCGGCTCACCTCCAACTGCGCAACGCTATGCGCTGTTAACAGCCAGCTGCCCAACACTACAGTTGCAGACAACAATGCAAACTAGCCACAGACTATCCTGGCAGGGTCGCCATATGAAACGTCCCCTTTAAAAAATTGTACATGACTGTGCTTAAACTGACACACAATATTTTTAGCGCAACGCAATCTGACTTTCAAAAATCCCTACAAAAGAATGGCCCTGCCTAACATTAGCCTATACCTTTCACAAATCACTTACCTCACCAAAAATCTTCCTTACTCGAACTACTGCAATACAGCGAGCGCCACTACTGCCAGCTAAATAAAAGATTCAAACTACTGAAGGCACTAACTACTAATAGGCATAGTTAGCAAATGAAAGATTTTGATAGAGAACAAACAATGTATTTACCTTACTAGTGTTCAAAAGTCATAATATATATAGCAGTTCATGACATCCAGCCTTGCAAATTTCAAAACTCCGCCATTTCTCTCCCCACATCCACCACTGCTGGCGGCTCACCTCCAACTGCGCAACGCTATGCGCTGTTAACAGCCAGCTGCCCAACACTACAGTTGCAGACAACAATGCAAACTAGCCACAGACTATCCTGGCAGGGTCGCCATATGAAACGTCCCCTTTAAAAAATTGTACATGACTGTGCTTAAACTGACACACATTATTTTTAGCGCAACGCAATCTGACTTTCAAAAATCCCTACAAAAGAATGGCCCTGCCTAACATTAGCCTATACCTTTCACAAATCACTTACCTCACCAAAAATCTTCCTTACTCGAACTACTGCAATACAGCGAGCGCCACTACTGCCAGCTAAATAAAAGATTCAAACTACTGAAGGCACTAACTACTAATAGGCATAGTTAGCAAATGAAAGATTTTGATAGAGAACAAACAATGTATTTACCTTACTAGTGTTCAAAAGTCATAATATATATAGCAGTTCATGACATCCAGCCTTGCAAATTTCAAAACTCCGCCATTTCTCTCCCCACATCCACCACTGCTGGCGGCTCATCTCCAACTGCGCAACACTATGCGCTGTTAACAGCCAGCTGCCCAACACTACAGTGGCAGACAACAATGCAAACTAGCCACAGACTGCACGCAGCACAGCCAGTGATTTTCATACAGAGCGCTACGTGGCGTTACCAATAAGAAAACCTAAACAGCCTACTTACAAATGTAGTGGTTTCTCACAAACATCAGTAACACTTTCTTCTATTGCTTTCCCTCTAATGGGATTTATTATAATAGTATCGTAGCAACTCTGCTTGCTGAATGTTAAGTGGGAAGTCATTCACACATATAAGGAATAGAACTGGACTCAAAATTTAACCCTATGGGATTCCCTTTGTGATTTCTCTCCAGTCACTAAACTCTCCTACTTTCCAACATTGTCTGAATTATTCAGCACAACTTTCTGCATTATATTTATTAAGTACGATTCAAACCAGTTCTGTGTAAAGCGAAAAATTCTATAAAACAACTTAAGTTTTACTTTGTAAGAGTGCAACATGATCCAGAAAATGAGACGTCTCGAGAAGTTCACAAAAAACATCAACTATCGATGTTTTATTATTTAAAGCTTGAACTAAGTGGCGAGTGAATGTATAAATAGCATCCTCAGACGAGAAACCCTTCTGAAATCCGAACTGTGATATGGTAAGTAAATTGTTTTTACTTACATGTGAGACTATTCTAGAGTACATTACTTTTTCGAATATTTTCGAAGAAAATGTGACCAAGGAAACAATGATGGACGTCTTCCGTGATGCGATAGTGTGCGTGACGTGCTGTTTCCAGAATTCTGGAACTGTGGATTTCTGCGCGGGCGGCATAGGGCGTGTCCGCTCGGCCCACCTGGTAGACCTCCAGCCAGGGACCTGGCTCGATGCCCCGGCGGGCCAAACACGCAAGGCCGACCAGGTTCGCTACTTGACCCGCCGTCGCGGTTTCTGGGAACAACAGGGTACAGGGAAGTAAGTAGCCCTCTCGGTCTCTCTCTCTCTCTCTCTCTCTCTCTCCCTCCCCCCCTCTCTCTCCCTCCTCTCTCTCTCTCTCTCTCTCTCTCTGTGTGTGTGTGTGTGTGTGTGTTTGTTTGTGTGTGCGTATGTGTGCTCTTTCTCTGTCGTTTGCTCGCGTCCCTAAACGGTGGTAATTGTTCTTGATATGACTGTAGACAGATATGCCAAATAAATTTCATTGCGGACAGAGTACACTGTGGTCTCGCGGTACCGTTCTCGCTTCCCGAGCACGGGGTCCCGGGTTCGATTCCCGGCGGGGTCAGGGATTTTCACCTGCCTCGAGATGACTGGGTGTTTGTGTTGTCCTCATCATTTCATCATCATCCAGGAAAGTGGCGAAATTGGACTGAGCAAAGATTGGGTAATTGTACGGGCGCTGATAACCACGCAGTTGAGCGCCCCACAAACCAAACATCATCATCATCATCATCAGGGTACACTGTATGTTGAACCTCAAGTTATCGGGCTGTTGCAACAAATGTGGCAAGTGTCTGATTCGAATATATTTCTCACAAAAGTTTTATCATCAACCACTTGTTACTTACACCACAGTGGCTTATGTAGCACATAAAAAATCATGTTGTTTAATTTGATATTTCATAAAAAAATCCTGAGAACAAACACCGTTCATGCCTTCATCTCATTTTGTTAAGTGAAGTAAAGCTCACAATTTGGATGGAGTGAGAGATTTCTACTACACTAATGGATGTGGAAAGTGTCAACACTACCGACATCTTGACCACATGCCACCTAGCTGATACTCTCCAGTATTGCTGTAACTGTGGGTATGACAACGAAGATGTAATTCGTTTACGAACTTATATTGAGTACTTTCAATACACAAAAGCCCTTGCTACGGATGGCGAACGGATTGAGTAAATGATAGGTATTGGGTGAGTCTAACGTTAATGGAACTTTCTACGTGGAGACCGCAAAACAGCATGCCGGAGAACGTGCACATTAAACTTATCACCGGCTGACGGAATCTGAGAAAATTCGAACCATTTGTACGAGGGACGTGGCTACATCATGCCGACAGATCACACAAATACATATCTGTAGTTGTTGTTGGTTTTTGGGGGAGGTCATCGTCGGATTAGGGAAAGACGGGGAAGGAGGTCGGCCGTGCCCTTTCAAAGGAACCATCCCGGCATTTGCCTGGACCGATTTAGGGAAATCACGGAAAACCTAAATCAGGATGGCCGGACGCGGGATTGAACCGTCGTCCTCCCGAATGCGAGTCCAGTGTGCTAACCACTGCGCCACCTCGCTCGCTTTATCTGTAGTGCAATGACTGCAGAATAAGTGGTGACGAATGGACTTGGTTCAGTATTCCGGTAAGAAGAATAGCCACAGGTCCTTCCAAAAGAACTACTTCACGAGAAGACTGTAGGATTGTTCGACTGGCTCTGACAGACAGGTGATAATAATTGAAATCCAGGCACAGGTTCCAGTCGGACTGCCACTGTGAACCTCGCGAATAGTACTGGAAGTTCTACATCTATATCAGTTTCTGCATACATACTCTGCAAGCCACCGTATAGTGCGTGGCGGAGGGTACCTAGTAATACTCTGTAAAACTACTTGTCGTTTCCTTTCCTGTTCCACTCGCAAATAGAGCGAGGGTAAAGCGACTGTCTGTGTCCCTCCCGACGAGTCCTGATCTCTCTAACCTTATCTTCATGGTCCTTATGCGAAATATACGTCGGCGACAGTAAAACTGTTCTGCCGTCAGCCTCAGGTACCTGTTCCCTAAATTTTCTCAATAGTGCTCCTCGAAAGGAACATCACCTTTCCATTTGAGTTTCCGAAGCCTTTACGTAATACTTGCACATTATTCTAAATACCGGTAATAAATCCAGCAGTCTGTCCCTGAACTGCTTCAATGCCTTCCTTCAATCCGACGTGGAGCGAATTCCAAACACTCTAACACAAGTCAACAATGGGTCGCACCAGTATCATAAGTGAAGTCTCCTTTACAGATGAATCTTACTTTACTAAAATTCTCCCAATAAACCAAAGTCGACCATTCACCTTTCCTACCACAATCTTAATATGCTCATTCCGCTTCATATTGCACTGAAAACGTTGCGGCTAGATATTTAACCAATGTGTCTGTGTCAAGCAGCATAGTATTAATGCTGTGCTCGAACAGTGTGGTTTTGTTTTTCCTACTCATCCACATTAATTAACATTTTCTTCCACTTTGATGTAGGTGCCATTCATCACTCCAACTAGAAATTTTTCCTGTGATCTTGTGTCTTTCTACAGACAGTCAATGACGATTTTGGACATTGTGGTCTTCAGTCCAGAGACGGGTTTGATGCAGCTCTCCATGCAGCTTCTTCGTCTCCCAGTATGTACTGCAACCTACATCCTTCTGAATTTGCTTAGTGTATTCATCTCTTGGTCTCCCTCTACGATTTTCACTCTCCACACTGCCCTCCAGTACTAAATTGGTGATCCCTTGATGCCTCAGAACATGTCCTACCAACTGATCCCTTCTTCTTGTCAAGTTGTGCCACAAACTCCTCTTCTTCCCAGTTCTATTCAATACTTCCTCATTAGTTATGTGGTCTACCCGTCTAATTTCAGCATTCTTCTGTAGCAGCACATTTCGAAAGCTTCTATTCTCTTCTTGTCCAAACTATTTATCGTCCATGTTTCACTTCCATACACGGCTACACTCCATACAAATACTTTCAGAAACGACTTCCGGACACTTAAATCTATACTCGACGTTAACAAATTTCTCTTCTTCAGAAACGCTTTCCTTGCCATTGCCAGTCTACATTTTATATCCTCTCTACTTCGACCATCATCAGTTATTTTGCTCCCCAAATAGCAAAACTCCTTTACTACTTTAAGTGTCTCATTTCCTAATCTAATTCCCTCAGCATCACCCGACTTAATTCGACTACATTCCGTTATCCTCGTTTTTCTTTTGTTGATGTTCATCTTATATTCTCCTTTCAAGACACTGTCCATTCCGTTCAACTGCTCTTCCAAGTCCTTTGCTGTCTCTGACAGAATTACAATGTCATCGGATAACCGTAAAGTTTTTATTTCTTCTCCATTAATACCTACTCCGAATTTTTCTTTTGTTTACTTTACTGCTTGCTCATTATACAGATTGAATAACATCGGGTATAGGCTACAACCCTGTATCACTCCCTTCCCAACCACTGCTTCCCTTTCATGCCCCTCAACTCTTATAACTGCCATCCGGTTTCTGTACAAATTGTAAATAGCCTTTCACTCCCTGTATTTTACCCCTGCTACCTTCAAATTTTGAAAGAGAATATTCCAGTCAACATTGTCGAAAGCTTTCTCTAAGTCTACAAATGCTAGAAACGTAGGTTTGCCTTTTCTTAATGTAGCTTGTAAGATAAGTCGTAGGATCAGTATTGCCTCACGTGTTCCAATATTTCTAGGGAATCCAAACTGATCTTCCCCGAGGTCGGCTTCTACCAGATTTTCCATTCGTCTGTAAAGAATTCGTGTAAGCATTTTGCAGCCGTGACTTATTAAACTGATAGTTCGCTAATTTTCACTCCTGTCAACACTTGCTTTCTGTGGGATTGGAATTATTATATTCTTCTTGATGTCTGAGGGTATTCCGCCTGCCTCATACATCTTGCTCTCCAGGTGGTAGAGTTTTGTTATCAGTAGTTCTAATGGAATGTTGTCTACTCCCAGGGCCTTGTTTCGACTCAGGTCTTTCAGTGCTCTGTCAAAGTCTTACCCAGGATCATATCTCCTATTTCATTTTCATTTATGTCCTCTCCATTTCCATAACATTGCCCTCAAGTACATCGCCCTTTTATAGACCCTCTACATACTCCTTCTACCTTTCTACTTTCTCTTCTTTGCTCAGAACTGGGTTTCTATCTGAGCTCTTGATATTCATACAAGTGGTTCTCTTTTCTCCAAAGGTCCCTTTATTTTTCCAGTAGGCAGCATCTATCTTACCCCTAGTGGGATATGCCTCTACATCCTTACATTTGTCCTCTAGCCATCCCTACTTAGCCATTTTGCACTTCTATCAATCTCATTTTTGAGACGTTTGTATTCCCTTTTGCCTGATTCATTTACTGTATTTTTATATTTTCTCCTTTCATCAACTAAATTCAATGTATCTTCTGTTATCCAAGGTTTTCTACTAGCCCTCGTCTTTTTACCTACTTGATCCTCTGCTGCATTCATTATTTCATCCTTAAAAGCGACCCATTGTTCTTCGACTGTATTTCTTTCCCTCATTCCTGTCAATCGTTCTCTAATGCTCTGCCTAAAACTCTCTACAACCTCTGGTTCTTTCAGTTTATCCAGGTCCCATCTCCTTAAATTCCCACCTTTTTGCAGTTTCTTCAGTTTTAATCTACAGGTCATAACCAATAGATTGTGGTCAGAGTCCACATCTGCCCCTGGAAATGTCCTACAATTTAAAACGTGGTTCCTAAATCTCTGTCTTACCATTATATAATCTATATGATACCTTCTAGTATCTCCAGGCTTCTTCCATAACGATATGTTCCTATATACCACAGCATCATCAGCAAACAGTCGCAGGCTACTGCTTACCCTGTCCGCCAGATCATTTATGTGTATAGAAAATAACACCTGTCCTGTTACACTTCCCTGGGGCCCTCCTGACTATACGCTTGTCTCTGATGAACAAAATGGTTCAAATGGCTCTGAGCACTATGGGACTCAACATCTTAGGTCATAAGTCCCCTAGAACTTAGAACTACTTAAACCTAACTAACCTAAGGACATCACACACACCCATGCCCGAAGCAGGATTCGAACCTGCGACCGTAGCAGTCCCGCGGTTCCGGACTGCAGCGCCAGAACCGCACGGCCACCGCGGCCGGCTCTGATGAACACTCGCCATCGAGTACAACACCGGGTTCTGTTACTTAAGAAGTCTTCGGGCCACCCACTTATCTGGGAACCTATTCCATATACTGGTAACTTCGTTAGCAGTCGGCAGTGTAGCACTGTTCAGACGTTTTACGGAAATCTAAAAATAAGAAATCTGCCTTTTGCTCTTCATCCACAGTTCGCAGTGTATCATATGAGAAACGGCAAGCCGATTTTCGCACGAGCGATGCTTTCTGAGAAAGTGCTGATTTGTGGACGGAAGCTTTTCTGTCTCAAGGAAATTTATTATATTAGAACTGAGAATATGTTCAAGGATTCTGAAGCAAACGGATGGTAAAGATATTGGTTTCTATGGCTCAAATGGGCTCTGAGCACTATGGGACTTAACATCTGAGGTCATCAGTCCCCTAGAACTTAGAACTACTTAAACCTAACTAACCTAAGGACATCACACAGATCCATGCCCGAGGCAGGATTCGAACCTGCGACCGTAGCGGTCGCGCGGTTCCACACTGAAGCGCCTTTAACCGCTTGGCCACACAGGCCGGCTATTGGTTTCTAATTTTTTGGGTCCGTTCTTTTACCCTTCTTGCATGAAGGAGTGACTTGGGCATTTTTCCAGTCAGTTGGAACGTTGTTCAAGGCGAGAGATTCATGATAAATGCAATGTAAGTAAGGTGCCAATGTTCTAGAGTATTATTTGTAAAACCGAACTGGGATTTCATTAGGGTCTCGGAAGTCGTAATCGAGCTACCATACGTCGTTTAACTCTGACACTGTACTGCAGGCAACAGAAATTTGCATGATGTAAAGCCAGTGTCAACTGAAACACTGAATGGCATTCTGCGGTGTTTAGCGGCGAGTCTGCCTGTGGCTCTCAGATGGACGTCAACGAATCCGTAGACGACATGGTGAAAGGTCATGAGAAGCAGCGATTCTCAAGACCCATACCTATTCAGTTCCATAGTGTGGGAACCTATTGAATATGATAACAGCACAGATTTGGTAATTGTTGAATATGTTGTTCTTATATATCATCACTAGTGCACCAAAAGGCATATTAAAGCAGGATAAAGCAAGCTAATAGCTGCAGCTGCAGCTAACACCACAAACGCCTTGAGGGATGTGCGGAGGTTTGACAAAACTGCCTAGTCACTTCATTTCCTTAGAACATGTCGGGAGTGCAACGGAAAGATGTAGGTAGTTAGTTGCGTGTTCTATACATCATTTGAACTATCGAAATGATGTTTCACGAGTCAATTTACAGGATATGTATACATGATTAATGAACAAATTGTTATTTTTAGCCCTACTGAAGCACTGGCTAGCAGTCTTTAAGTAGAAATTCATCAATGAAGTAGTAGATGTTGCCCAGGAGAAATGATGTTAAATTAGATTTAAGACTTGCTTCGCTATCTGTCAGATATTTTACGATATTGCGGAAATGATCAAAAATTTTTGTTGCAGCATGTTGATCTCCTTCATGAGCCACTGACTGAGTTACCAGTGGGTAATAAAGATCATTTTCCCGTCTAGTGTTATAAGTGTGTACATCACTGTTCTTCTCAAATTTTGATGCATTATTTACGACGAATTTCATTAGCAAAAATATGTATTGTGACGGAGCTTCCGAAATGCCTAGCATCTTGAAAAGGTACCTACGTGACGTCCGTGTGTCAACAGCACATATCATTTTTACTTCCAACTTTTGTGCAGTCAGTACTTTCTGTGTAAGTAATGAGCTATCACAGAAAATTGTTCCACAGGAAATACGCAAACTGTGCCAGGAATTGGTACGTTTGTTTTCAAGAGTAGCAATTATACTAAGAGTAAAAGTATCTGAATTTAATTGTTTGTAAAGGTCAGTAAATGCTACTTCCAGTACAAGATTTTATCAGAATATAAACCTAAAAATCTGGAGCACTCTATCAAACCTACTGATCCCTGCTCTTCTGCTACACCAATTATTAGTATGACTCTATTTGTTGTACAGAACTGAATATTGTCTGTTTTTTCATGATTTAGGCAGAGTCCATTTATAGAGGACCCCTAAGTAATTCTTTGGAAAATGTCATTCATCAAATCTTCTGTTGCTTTCTAATGGGATTTATCATAACACTAATATCGTCTGCAAAAAGTACCAATTCTGCTTGTTGAATGTTGAAGTGGAAGCTAATTGACATATATAAGGAATAGGAGTGGTCCCAAAATTCAGCCCTGAGGGATTCTCTGCGTTTTCTTTCCCAGTCACTAAAATTCATACCTGCCTCCGGCCAGCGATCTCCATAAATTCATACAGCTATATTTCAGGCACTGCAAGAAATTTCTCAGGATGGTATGTGGGGGCTTTCATCGAATGAAATGAAAGTTTAATAATTTCGCACTTGTTATATGAAGAACGTCTACACAAAGTTAGATAGACATCCTACTGGTGCTTCAGGGTGTGACACTTTCCGTTTCCGTCAGTGTAGCTTTGGTGCACGAAGGTATTGGAGATTGAGATACCCTGTGCCTTGTTTGACCAGTAACACAACGAACGACTCTGCGTCAGACTGTGTGTTCAACCTCATATCTTCGCCCATATTTTGAACCGTAAATAAAGAAGCAGTTGATCTATGAGATTTCGGGATTGCAGCCGGATCATGTAGACTTCTTGCCACGATATTTCGGCTGGCAATCGTCCAGCCATCTTCAGGTGAGTGTCCGTCACTGGAGGCTGCAAGTTCCCGGAGTCAGCTTTATAGCAAAAAATTGGCGCGAAGACGCATGCGCATTGGCCTCCGTCACAAGAGCGTCCTCTATGGAAATCCGCGCCCTTTGTAGCTACTGTTCTGTCTGTGGCGCGCAGGCGCATGCGTAAAGGTGAAAACTACATGTCCGCCCTCTGTCGGAATGCGCGTCTGCGGCGCTAAAAGCAGACGTCAGATGTCGCCAGACGTGGCACTATGAATAAAATGTCTTCTCTCAGAGGAAGTTAGAGAGATCACCGGGTCCCAAGCCTTGTCCAGTTGAAAACCGCCATCACGATTTATGAGATTTTGCGCTAGGCGTATCTCCACAGATTCTTTAATTACTGAATCCCAGAAAGTTTTCGCCGGGGCCAAGATTTTCGTGGCAGAAAAATCCATAGCGTGTCCTGTGGTAATACAGTGCTCAGCTACGGCCGACTTACTGGGCTGCGAAAGGCGAGTGTGCCGTTCGTGTTCAACGCACCTTTCATGTACTGTGCGTGTCGTCTTACCGATGTAAGCTTTGTCACACTGGCAAGGAATTTTATAGATCGCGGCCTTCCGCAGACCCAGATCGTCCTTTACTGAACCGTGAAGGGCACTAATCATCGCCGGTGGCCGGAAGATTACTTTAAGGGCTCCGGAAAGGCTCAAAATCATGAAAAGTTCAATTTTTACTTTTTTGCGTTTTCTGAATCTGCAGACTATTACCTTTTAATAGATATATAATTTATTCAATTTCGAAAACTACAACTATTTTTAAATTTTTTTTGAAATGTGTTCTGCATGGGCGTGACCCACTGTGGCGCTGTTAAACTGCTGTCAAATGGTGTTATTATTAACGTCCGTGTTCATCAGGTACATTTTAGTGATGTGAGATAAAATATGTGTTGTGGCTAACCTGTGATAGTTCAATATATATCGCTGGTGTGATTGTCGATTGTTTCATGTTTATTTACTCTGTCGTTATCTCGAAAATATTCGTAATTAATTCTGTTTCTTGAGTCTCTGTTTTGTTGAAGTATAATAAAGAGTAAAAGTAAAGTTATTAGAAATTCTCTGAAGGCTTTTAAGAAAAGGAGAAATGTTGGAAATCCAAAGGTATGTGTTATTACTGTAAATAATAACATTCTAACATGGTACGAGCGATGCTTGCTTTAGACAAGGAACGCCTTCGGGCTGCAGACAGGGCTGTAAAGAGTCTAGAAACACAAGCAAGAGTAAACAGGAGGAGGAACAAGAGGAAGCTGGAGGAGGTGTTTGCAGAGGATAAAGATAATCCATTCTATGGACCTGGAATGCACTAAAAAGTTAATCCAATCTTTGTCGCTCGATTCCCAAAACTTTTATTTTCTCATACTAATTACATGTTTTCTAAGGATCTTCCAAACATATTTGTTTCAAACTTTCAGTAAATGTTACACAGTACCTTCTGCATAATTTAACACAGCCTTTTTCCAAAAAACTGTATATTTTTGAATATGTAAATAAAAAATTGCAAAAAAATGTTGTGAATTTTCATTACAATTGAAAAAAAATCATCTTTAATAACTGAACTAAAATTTTGTAAAATCCCTGTGTTAAGTTGTAGCCCATATTCCAATAAATAATCTGTAAAAAGTTCAACTTCCTACCACAAATACTTTGTGAGGAAAGATGTAATTTATAAGCGTTATTTTAACATTGCAAGTATAGGGCGTTCCGGAGCCCCCTAACTTATTGTTTCCTTAGGATCCTGCCTATTTTAGATGAAAGGTTGCCGACGTATGCAAGGAACGCCCTGGACTTGAATAGCTACTTATCTTCTTCATTTTGTAGGTGGTCACGTTTCTTCCCTCTTAGCGCTGATCTAATCTGACGTGGAGAGTAACCATTGCCTCTGAACACCGACTCCAAACGTTCCAGCTCCTTTGTAAGGCTGTCTCCATCAGATACAAGAGCCCGGTGCACCAACGTTCTAAGGACGCCGGTAGTTTGTGCAGGATGATCACAACTCGACGCTTGCAGGTAAAGGTCCATATGTGTTGGCTTCATCTACATCTACATCTACATTTATACTCCGCAAGCCACCCAACGGTGTGTGGCGGAGGGCACTTTACGTGCCACTGTCATTACCTCCCTTTCCTGTTCCAGTCGCGTATGGTTCGCGGGAAGAACGACTGCCGGAAAGCCTCTGTGCGCGCTCTAATCTCTCTAATTTTACATTCGTGATCCCCTCGGGAGGTATAAGTAGGAGGAAGCAATATATTCGATACCTCATCCAGAAACGCACCCTCTCGAAACCTGGCGAGCAAGCTACACCGCGATGCAGAGCGCCTCTCTTGTAGAGTCTGCCACTTGAGTTCGTTAAACATCTCCGTAACGCTATCACGGTTACCAAATAACCCTGTGACGAAACGCGCCGCTCTTCTTTGGATCTTCTCTATCTCCTCCGTCAACCCGATCTGGTACGGATCCCACACTGATGAGCAATACTCAAGTATAGGTCGAACGAGTGTTTTGTAAGCCACCTCCTTTGTTGATGGACTACATTTTCTAAGGACTCTCCCAATGAATCTCAACCTGGTACCCACCTTACCAACAATTAATTTTATATGATCATTCCACTTCAAATCGTTCCGCACGCATACTCCCAGATATTTTACAGAAGTAACTGCTACCAGTGTTTGTTCCGCTATCATATAATCATACAATAAAGGATCCTTCTTTCTATGTATTCGCAATACATTACGTTTGTCTATGTTAAGGGTCAGTTGCCACTTCCTGCACCAAGTGCCTATCCGCTGCAGATCTTCCTGCATTTCGCTGCAATTTTCTAATTCTGTAACTTCTCTGTATACTACAGCATCATCCGCGAAAAGCCGCATGGAACTTCCGACACTATCTACTAGGTCATTTATATACGAGTAAAAAGCAATGGTCCCATAACACTCCTCTGTGGCACGCCAGAGGTTACTTTAACGTCTGTAGACATCTCTCCGTTGATAACAACATGCTGTGTTCTGTTTGCTAAAAACTCTTCAATCCAGCCGGTCTGATATTCCGTAGGCTCTTACTTTGTTTATCAGGCGACAGTGCGGAACTGTATCGAACGCCTTCCGGAAGTCAAGAAAAATAGCATCTACCTGGGAGCCTAATATTTTCTGGGTCTCATGAACAAATAAAGCGAGTTGGGTCTCACACGATCGCTGTTTCCGGAATCCATGTTGATTCCTACATAGTAGATTCTGAGTTTCCAAAAACGACATGATACTCGAGCAAAAAACATGTTCTAAAATTCTACGGTAGACAGAATGCCCTAATGACCCCTCCACTCTCTTAGTAGCCAAGACGTCCAAAAACGGCAAGCAACCATCCTTCTCTACTTCCATCGTAAACTGGATGTTCTTGTGGATTGCATTCAGATGTTTCAAGAATCGTGACAGTTCTTCTTCACCATGGGCCACACTACAAAGGTGTCATCTACACATCGCCAGAAAACTTTCGGTAAAAAGTTCTGCCGAGTCTAGGCCTCAGTCCTCTCTCGCCTTTGGTAGCAAACCTTTTTACGGAAGACTTTGAGGAAAGGACACTAGACTCGGCCCCAGTAACAGATGGTGGTTGCCAGTGTCATACGCTTCTGATAAGTCGACAAATACCGCTTCTTTCACGTTACGAGCACAATTCTGGTGCACAATCTTTTTTCGACTTGTAAATATCACTGTCATCACATTCATTTTCTGAGCTGCTCTCTTGTTGCAAATATTCAAGAACGGTAGGTCGAATTGGAATCGGGGGAGATTCACTATGCCTAACTTGCTGCAAGGCCTGTAGTGGGACACGAAATTGAAGCGTCACCCATCCACCAGTGTCAGCCCAGTTTGCAGGTGAATATAAGTTTAATTTAGTTTTGTTTATGTATTTTTTGTAATATTTTTTAATGGTTGTGAATTGTCTAAAGTTTTTGTATTTATTTTTTATGTTTCATGTACGGAGAGGGCAGCGCAACGAACGGAGACAGCATCTTCGTTGCCGGGACCAGAGAGAAAATTGCTGGCCACTATACGTCGCGGGTCAACAGCCAAGGAGCAACAGAAGATTCTGAAACCGAGTTGTTGCGTCGTGCTTCTAAAAATTGATAATTGAGAAAAATATGTAATTTTTTTTGTACAACAATGATATCATAGGAAGTTTAATCTTATTGAAAATGTTAGTTTTGTCTCGTCAAGGCTCAGGTTCACGTCTGTATGTAGGAAGATAATAAACTGGTGGATGCCATTAAAGTTGAAATACATGTTCTGAGGATTTATTTATGAAGAATTATGTGAATGAATTAATAATATATTTGACGAGATTATTGAATTTTGACAGTGTTCATCGCGACTTTGAATCTCAAAGTTTATTTAATGTGGTTCTAATATCGATTAAATCAAAATAAAGTGTATCAATATAATTTCTGAGGAGTAACAAACGACGTCAAAAATTGAAAAAGTTCACGCAAACCAATTGGCCCGAGTGACGTAATTCTGTGCATACGACTCAAATGATGTTTTACAGTTTCGTTCAAGAACCATTCTGAGACAATTTAAAAAGAATATAAATAATTTTGGAGTGGGTTGTAACTGACGTAGGTGACGAAGTCTGCACATGGTCATATGTCGAAAGAAAATCATTTATAAGAAAGTTACGTCGTTACACTACAGGCCGAAGAATTGTTAGGATATTTTATACCTTTCATAGTGTGTGTCTTATGACGTTCGACGTTAACCATACAAAAATAAAAATCATAAATATGATTTTGCAACGCCCTCCAAACCAAGGCAACTGCAAAAGGCATTTCTTTTCTCTTCCCATTTTTCCACAGTTTCAGTTCCTCAACATACATACGGCTTACCTTGGGCAGCCTTATACCAAAATAAGCATAGTGGACATTTTTCAAGAAACTATTAATGTCCTGCCTTTGCTTATCAATTACATGTCTACAAGAAACACAGAATATGTTTGGGGTATTCAAACAGATGTGGGAACTCATTTCTGAGAATCTGCAAAACCACATTTAACAGCACAAATACAGTATAATCTTACAGCAGTATAGTATGCCGTAAATGAACTAAATATTCCTGCCTAACAACCAGATTGACTTGCAAGTGTGGCCAACTGATCCGTCTTACTAAAATAAAATTGACCTTACTGACAATAAGATTTCTCTCTGTGGAACTTAGGTTTAAATGAAAAAGAGTCTACTTGATTTGTGAAAACAGCTGCACGTGATAGAAAAAAACTAATAACAGCTCTGAAAACAACGCAAAAACTACTCCATGAGTAGCAAAAATTACGTAAACGTCAAAAATCATGTTGTATAGTGGTGTAATAAATCCGTTTGAAAACCAGTGATTGCGGATTTGTTCTGCAAGGACATTACGAAAATTTTTGGGAACTGTATCAGTTGTGTGACAAGTCAGTCTATTCCATTCCCCGTGGGGACAGCAACTGCAGTTCGATTCGTCGCGACAGCTCCCATCGTCAGACTAACAGCACTTGTTTGGCGGTAGGAGAAAGTACACGGCTTGCACTCTTGTTATGCTCCCGAGGCGGGCTATTACGCATCCTTGACAGTGACCGGTTTGCACTTCGCTGGTGGCGAGGGCAGGTCCTCCTGTGAACTGGTTATAACTGGTAGCTCCACCTGGCTGTTGCAACAGCTTCAGCCTTACGAATCACGTGTAGGCGTGGCCCCCCTCTTACAGAAAGCCGTAATATCGTGGGACCTGTCTGACAATTCTTGCGCCCGAAGGGAGAAAACGGTGACCGACTGAAACTAGTAACAGCGAGCAGTTCATCTACATCTACGTCTACATCTACATCCATACTCCGCAAGCCACCTGATGGTGTGTGGCGGAGGGTACTTTGAGTACCTCTATCGATTCTCCCTTCTATTCCAGTCTCGTACTGTTCGTGGAAAGAAGGATTGTCGGTATGCCTCTGTGTGGGCTATAATCTCTCTGATTTTATCCTCATGGTCTCTTCGCGAGATATACATAGTAGGGAGCAATATACTGCTTGACTCCTCGGTGAAGGTATGTTCTCGAAACTTTGACAAAAGCCCGTTCCGAGCTACTGAGCGTCTCTCTTGCAGAGAAGTTTGTCTATCGTCTCCGTAATGCTTTAACGATTACTGAATGATCCTGTAACGAAGCGCGCTGCTCTCCGTTGGATCTTCTCTATCTCTTCTATCAACCCTATCTGGTGCGGATCCCGCACCGGTGAGCAGTATTCAAGCAGTGGGCGAACAAGTGTACTGTAACCTACCTCCTTTGTTTTCGGACTGCATTTCCTTAGGATTCTTCCAATGAATCTCAGTCTGGCATCTGCTTTACCGACGATCAACTTTATATGGTCATTCCATTTTAAATCTCTCCTAATGCGTACTCCCAGATAATTTATGGAATTAACTGCTTCCAATTGCTGACCTGCTATATTGTAGCTAAATGATAAAGGATCTTTTTTTCTGTGTGTTCGCAGCACATTACACTTGTCGACATTGAGATTCAATTGCCATTCCCTGCACCATGCGTCGATTCGTTGCAGATCCTCCTGCATTTCAGTACAATTTTCCATTGTTACAACGTCTCTATATACTACAGCATCATCCGCCCCCGGTAGCTGAGTGGTCAGCGCGACGGACTGTCAGTCCTAAGGGCCCGGGTGTGTTGTCCTAATCATCGCCATTTCATCCCCATCGCCCTGCAAGTCGCCGCAGTGGCGTCAAATCGAAAGACTTGCACCAGGCGAGCGGTCTACACGACGGGAGGCCTTCGTCACACGGCGTCCGCAAAAAGCCTCAGTAGACTTCCAATGATATCCACAAGGTCATTGTGAATAGTAACGGTCCTACGACACTCCGCTGCGGTACACCTGAAATCAGTCTTACTTCGGAAGACTTCTCACCATTGAGAATGACTTGCTGCGTTCTGTTATCTAGGAACTCTACAATCACACAGTTGGTCTGATAGTCCATATGCTCTTACTTTGTTCATTAACAGTTACCATAGTTTGGAGCCACTAGCATAGTCTCAGGGTTTCAATCTCAGTCAGAAACCTTCGGACAACGTCAGCCTTTGCCCGCCGTTTGTTTAATGTTCTCTCTGTTGTTTCGACAACACGAGTGGCCAGACACTGTCAAAGATTTATCCTCCACCACTGATGGTGGACTGTGGATGGTGGATCTCTCACAGTTGCCGTGTACTGGTGCTGCCGAAACGCCATAAAATCACAAAGATCATCAAAGGAACTCATCCGAAGATCACTAGATGAAAGACAGCAGACAATAAGTAAAAAAGGGACCACATATGTCTCAAGTATTTTGTACTGTGTCAAAGGTCAATGGCGGGTACTTGCAATCCAACCGACATGAGCTCGACATTATGGTAAGAGAAGTTAATGCAGTACCTCACTTATGTGTATTACTTGTTTTTAATCTCCTCAGGAAGGTCTTTTTTATTATTTTAAAAGATCGTTTAATTAAAAGGGAATTTTTACTAAGCCACTTTTATAAACTTTGCCAACTCTGCGTCCAGGAGTCGCCCGCCTGATCTTGAGAACTGTAAATAACATATTTAACCTGCATTTTATCCAGTCTGACAAAGCATTACTTGGTACCCATCTGCTTCTGCTTTTTATAGGTATGAAAAGTAATTTTCATTTTTCTTCATGGTCAAATGTTTGAGTAGAGCGAAGACAAGAGTCCCAAGAAATTACACACTAGATTTTTCTCCGAATTTTCATAGGCACACGAAGAGCGGGAAATCAACAACTCTGGTGTCAAACTGACTTGCGTGTGGTCTAATTTTGCAAAAAAGTAATCAGGCCAATTAAGAAAAATTTAATCAGTGATTTGAGGGAAAGTTACACAATGGATGTTTGCTCGAATTTTCATAGTGAACTGTGTATGGTCCGGTGATCCAAGCTGAGCGTGTGCTTTTACAAAAATAATGGTGCAGGACGAGCTGATGAAATGCTCGTTACTTTGACAAAATAATAAGTAAGTTATTCTTGTAGTAAACCACCGTGCACAAAGACAATGCCGACACAGTGAAGTGAACCAATTGGGAATACAACTGGGTGTATTTATTTTTAATAGTTTGCCTAACCAGAAAAAGTTGCAAGACTAGTTAAACATCTTGAAATCTAATTTAAGCCTGAGATTAACAGTTATTTATTTACGTATTCCCAACATGGAGTCAGGAAAAGACCATCAACTTTGCTAACATAAATAGTGTATCGTAATTCCGTCATAGTTGCGTTTTATTATGCTGACGACTAGTTTCGAACCATGAAGTTCAATTTCAAGGCAGGCCTGTTAAACCTCACTAACAGTGCTTGGCTAGGCAACAATCAGTTTACACGTGGGTAATATACATATAATAGTCACATAGAATGTCAGACCAATTTCACAATATAGATGTGTTCACAAAATGCAGTTGAACTAGACTAAAGACTAGTGCTGAAGACAGCTCCCTAGAGCTCTATCAGGTTTGCCAGTATGAGGTCTAGTTCACGAAAAATCAAATTACAATTCCTCTTGATCTATACTAGTATGTTTTAATAATAGTAGAATACCGATTGATATTTAAATATGTTTTATTTCATGCTTTCTGAACAAAACATGAAGGTAAAAAAATTTAAAAAAACAAACAATCAAAAGTTTTGTAACATTATTTGTCTAAAAGTGTGAAATGAAATACAACAGATAAACATTTGACCCTCCTCATTTGCTCTACCTGTTTTCGAGCGTTATTCACAGACACGTCAAAAGTTTCTCTAATGTATTTTATGTCTTACTTTTAGACAAATTATTTCGTTAAGCATTTGAGAGACTTTCAATTTTTTGTTATGTTGTCTTGTAAGTTAAAAGTTGACACATAAAATAGATATTTTCGTCTTTCTCTAGTTGTGATGATACCAAATGGTGGCTGATACCGGTTTTGGAGAGAAAAACGTTTTCCAAGATTGAATCAACGAAAATATTAAGTGTGCAAATAAAATAAAAGAGAGATGTTAAACTTGATCGTGTCGTAAATCCAGAATATTTTCAATTTCAAATTACACCAAATTACACCATAAGCTGAAACTTCCCTGTTTTCACTTGATCTATAGTGGTATGATATTAATAATAGTAGAATGCCCATTGATATTTAAATATGTTTTATTTCATGGTTTCTGAACAAAACATTAAGGTAAAAAAATTAAAAAACAAAGTCAAAAGTTTTGTGACATTATTAGTCTAAAGTTGCATAATTTTAATATTTTTGTACACTCTTAACTGTCTAGTAAAGGCCCTTAAGTCTGCTGTCAGCGATATAATAAAATATTCATACTGTATGATACGCACTACACATATATATTTTATCATACTCCAACAAAATATATGGGGAATGCCCTCAAAGATGGCAGTAATCTACTAAGAAAACTGGTGGCTTGAGAAACTAATGAATATGTTACTATGCGCAGAAGTGCAGTAGATACAAGGAAAAGAACAGGGAACATATTATTATAGTTAACCCTGCGTACTTATTATTCAAGGAATTCATGCCTTCTTTCATTGCAGTCACAGCTCACCTCAAATGAGAGATGTGACTATGTGCATACCTTGTACAACGTATGAAAAGAAAATAAAATTTCTTGTGGATCACGCTTAAGCACGCCACACATATACAGGCTATTTAGACGCGTGTCTCAGATTGTCACATGAGCACTGCCCAAAAGTAGAATAAACACGAGTCCAAAAACAAAGTGTGGAAATGTCAAACGTACTAAGTGCTATTTTCGCACCAAACCAGTTTTCAGTACTTTTATGTTCTCGGTACTCTTTTGCATATTCCTCGATTTGTTCCAAGTGCCAAACCAAGGAGAAAATATTTTCAACATTCATTATTAGTTGGCGCCTGTTCTTTGTACCCTCTGGAGTTGCAGTTGCCACGTGTTAAGATCTCTAACATTTAGGTTTTGATGATGTTTATCGTTAGCCTGGGATGGTTTGAGGAAATACACAAGTTTTTGGCGAGTGGGCGCAGAGTTTTTAGCTGTACAGTGTTTTTTTAATAGAGAAACGAAGAAATATAAGCAAGACATTTGTTACGCAAAATTTACGCAATATTGTTTAGTCAGTTAAAGCTATGAACTGATTCCATGTAAGTCCAATCAAGGAGGTGCTAAGTGTGGTGACCACCCAGTGTTACACATCCTTCAGTCCTTTTCCTCCGAGAGTCATGAACCCCTGCGTACAGACTTTCTTTGAGTTTAAATACGCTGTTGAAATTTCATTGTCAGTGCAGACGTGCAAGTTCTGGAAGCGTAGTGTGAACGAAGTGTCTCATACTCATACTCAATAGCTATAAAAATTCTTATTCTGAAAGAGAATAGGTACATGTCAGTATGCTGAAAAGAAGGTCATGTCCAATATATGCCACGCCATTCTTCATCTGTAAGACCAGCCTTGTTTATCAGTTGGAACACAGAAAGAGCTTCCTCAACAACACAGGGAGCTCTACAGTAAATTTAGCAAGATATGATCCCGAGAAGGGAGTTGTCTGAGAAACAGATGTCAGTACTAGATTTTTTCATTGAATCCAGTATTGTCATCCTCGTATAAAAAATTAAAAGATATGAGAAATGGATTTTTTGAGTAGTGTTCAACTAGTTAAAAGGTTAATGCTGTATTTCTATGCTCCTACTATCATAAATAAAATGTAGTGTCTCAGTATTAATGGCACTTGAAACAAAAACTTTTTATTCGGCACTTAGAACTAATCAATACGCAGGTATGGCACATAGGACGCTCTTAACACATTATTTATTTTCTAATTTGTCTCATAATTGTTTGCAGTGATGAGTTGAGCAGCATAATTTGGTGCTATCAGAAAACCTTCTCAATTCTTTGTGTACAAATAGGTCATGCATACAAAGAGGCAAATTGTTTTTTGATTATCCTGCCAAATTTGAGACTGGCACTTAGAATATTTGACATTTCCGCTTCTCAAATACTTTCCGAGATATGAGCCATTCTGCCTTATGGTAACCGTCTGTCGATGCTACAGGTGGTGCTAAGTGTGGTGACCACCCAGTCTTATACATCCTTCAGTCCTCCTTCTCAGAGAATTATGAACCCTTGCGAACATACCTGGTCCCCCTTGCATTTTGTCACATACATGGGACAGATGCTCCTGTAACATGTGCACATTCTCCACGAGTGCGCAATACGTGAATGGCTTTAAATGACCCCTTAGCTAGAAACCTAAAAGATTAAAGTCAAGTGTACAGGGGAGCCATGCCTGAACCTCCTCAACTACTTCACACTCAGTAAACAATAATGTCGGGCGCTGTTATTCGAAGCGTAGAACATGAGATTGTGTCGGGCATTTAGCTAATCCGTCATCGTTTTCCAAGGGTAACATTCTACCACATCGAAGGTAATTTGTCACAAGAAATTATTGACAAAAAGCACCTGTTACTTGTTCCGGTTAAGTATCCGGCCCTTAGAGTCTGTCAGCCACAGTTCCTCCAGACACATCAATTCTAAAGCAAATGTATTGGGGGAAACATATAGCCAAGAATGGCAATAACAATTCACTCAGCTACAAAAATTTTCATAGGGAATTATTAACGAATAAAAGGATTAATACAGACACTGAGCTTTCAAGGAAATAAATATTTGCACTGGCTGAATAATTTAGTTTCTTGAAATAATGGATAATTTTGAAATAATACACTGCAAAATAGCTGACTACAGCAGTAGCTTTCATAATTTACGATTGCTACTACATCTCGGTTACATAACATTGTATCATGCCTGCTGATGCAAATATTACCCAAAATTACTGAATTTATCATGTCTGAGTCATTGTGTTTAATAATGTTGACAGGAACATTTTTAATACAATAAAACGTACTGTGAATACCGTAGTACTGAAATGAACACGATTCATAGACGTTGCAGGACACCAGCACTTATATTCACAAATTTTGTTTTTAGATGAATGTAAATGGATCAGAAAAAACATACTTTCAAACTAATGAAATTCTTTATGAAGTACTGCACACCAAGCGATCGACGCACGATGATAATATAGAAGCGTAAACGATTATTCTTTCAATATTTACTTTGTTTACTGCCTGAATTCAAATTAAATGAAATTAAATAATTAGGTTCAAGTAAAAGAATATTCGGCTGAAGGATTGTTTAAATGGAAAGTATCTGTTAGTTAATTTAGATTTGCTCATGATTTTTTCAAAGGGACAACTTTTTATTTAAATGTGTTAAATTCTCTTACATATTTATTGTAATTGGTCATGCAAATAGGAATTTTGGAATCAGGAACCTATCACAGGTAATAATGCAATAGGTTAAAATTGTAATATATCACTGAATGGGATTTACAATGCAAATTACTAATCACTGTAAGTACCCCTCTCATAGACTCGTGGAGCTGCTGCCGTCGAACGTCGTAATCTTGTGGAGAGGTTGAAACTTCCTGGCAGATTAAAACTGTGTGCCGGACCGAGTCTCAAACTCGGGACCTTTGCCTTTCGCGGGCAAGTGCTCTACCAACTGAGCTACCCAAGCACGACTCAGCCCCCACCTCACAGCTTTAGTTCTGCCAGTACTTCGTCTCCTACCTTCCAAACTTTACAGAAGCTCTCCCGCGAACCTTCTCTGGAAACATCCCCCAGGCTGTGGCTAAGCCATGTTTCCGCAATATCCTTTCTTTCAGGAGTGCTAGTTCTGCTAGGTTCGCAGGAGAGCTTCCCCCTCCAATTGCGCAAGGCTACGCACTGTTCACATCCAACTGCCCAACACTACAATAGAGAATATTGCAACAATGAGTCCAACCAGCCACAGACTGCATACAGCACAGTCAGTGATTTTCATACACAGCGTTACGTGGCGTTACCAACATGAAAACCTGAGCCGCCAGCAGTGGTGGATGTGGGGAGAGAGAAGCCAGAGTTTTGAAATGTTAATATGAGCGGACGATTGGACGTGTGTCCGCCAGTAAAAGGAAATTTGTAAAGATGTGCCTGACAGTAGTTAGTGCCTTCAGTAGTTAGAGTCTTTTATTTAGCTGGCAGTATTGGCGCTCGCTGTGTTGCAGTAGTTCGAGTAACGAAGATTTTTGTTAGGTAAGTGATTCATGAAAGGTATAGGTTATTGTTAATTAGGCCATTCTTTTGTAGGGATTATTGAAAGTCAGATTGCATTGAGCTAAAATATTGTGCGTCAGTTTAGTGATGATCAGAATAAATGAAGAGAGAAATGTCTGAGTACGTTGAGGTTTACTCAGCTGTTTCTGTATCAAATAACGTGAGAGTTTTTCCAGCACTGTCATTCTTAATTTTCTAAGGGGACGCTTCAACAGTAAAACCGTAGTAGAGGAATAGGTAAATGAATAAGTTTTGTTGTGGTGTTCAGTCCTGAGACTGGTTTGATGCAGCTCTCCATGCTACTCTATCCTGTGCAAGCTTCTTCATCTCCCAGTACTTACTGCAACCTACATCCTTCTGAATCTGCTTAGTGTATTCATCTGTTGGTCTCCCTCTACGATTTTTACCCTCCACGCTGCCCTCCACTACTAAATTGGTGATCCCTTGATGCCTGAGAACATATCCTACCAACCGATCCCTTCTTCTTGTCAAGTTGTGCCACAAACTCCTCCTCTCCCCAATTCTATTCAATACCTCCTCATTAGTTACGTGATCTACCCATCTAATCTTCATCATTCTTCTGTAGCACCACATTTCGAAAGCTTCTATTCTCTTCTTGTACAAACTATTTATCGTCCATGTTTCACTTCCATACATGGCTACACTCCATACAAATACTTTCAGAAACGACAACCTGACACTTAAACCTATACTCGATGTTAACAAATTTCTCTTCTTCAGAAACGCTTTCCTTGCCATTGCCAGTCTACATTTTATATCCCCTCTACCTTGACCATTATCAGTTATTTTGCTCCCCAAATAGCAAAACTCTTTTACTACTTTAAGTGTCTCATTTCCTAAACTAATTCCCTCAGCATCACCAGACTTAATTCGACTACATTCCATTATCCTCGTTTTGCTTTTGTTGATGTTCATCTTATACCTTCCTTTCAAGACACTGTCCATTCCGTTCAACTGCTCTTCCAAGTCCTCTGACAGAATTTCAATGTCATCGGCGAACAAATAAATAAGTGAACATCTATTTTATATAAAATTTTATTTGAAAAAGATAACAGAGAAGAAGACAAAAAACAAACTAGGCGTTTCTAGAGCGGCGTTCTAACATAGTCCCACACGTCCACACTCAGCGGTAGAAGTATGGGTAGGGGAAGGCGGAGTAGGGGCCGATCGCGGGGTAGCCGAAGGCGCCGTAGGCGTAGGGGGCGGCGTAGGCGTAGTAGGCCTCGGCGCCCTTCAGGGTCTCCTTGGCCTTCTCCTGGGCGAACACGGCCGCCACCAGCAGCACCACCAGCAGAGAGCACACCTGTAAACACAGAACACACACTGTAGTCGAAGTAGAGAGGGTACAAAATGTAGACTGGCAATGGCAAGGAAAGCGTTTCTGAAGAAGAGAAATTTGTTAACATCGAGTATAGGTTTAAGTGTCAGTAAGTCGTTTCTGAAAGTATTTGTATGGAGTGTAGCCATGTATGGAAGTGAAACATGGACGATAAATAGTTTGGACAAGAAGAGAATAGAAGCTTTCGAAATGTGGTGCTACAGAAGAATGCTGAAGATTAGATGGGTAGATCACATAACTAATGAGGTGGTCTTGAATAGAATTGGGGAGAAGATGAGTTTATGGCACAACTTGACAAGAAGAAGGGACCGGTTGGTAGGACATGTTCTGAGGCATCAAGGGATCACCAATTTAGTATTGGAGGGCAGCGTGGAGGGTAAAAATCGTAGAGGGAGACCAAGAGATGAATACACTAAACAGATTCAGAAGGTTGTAGGTTGCAGTAGGTACTGGGAGATGAAGAAGCTTGCATAGGATAGAGTAGCATGGAGAGCTGCATCAAACCAGTCTCTGGACTGAAGACCACAACAACAACAATGCACTATCTGATCAAAAGATTGAGGACACCTACACTTGCTGTGGTGTGTATCTATCCTTCCCCTTTATGACGGCTTTTCCACAAACCATTGCTCACAGATGCTGCTTATGATGGGGCGATTGCCTCCGAACTTTTCCTCTGCTACATTCAATAAACAAATCTGTAAAATGTGTTGATATCCTTCCGCATTTAGCATTTTCTTAAGTGCAGTAAGGAGACCACACCGTAACCCCGAAGATACCACGATACCGTAACACCCACTCTTTCGTATTGCACTACTGGCGCTACACATGGTGGCAAGTAATGTTCTTCAGGCATTCGCCAAATCCAAACGCGTTCATCGGTTTGCCACGCTATACAGCGTGATTCATCACTCCAAATCGCTCATTTCCAGTCATCCGCTGTCAGATGCCGTCTCTCGTTGTATCACCTCGAGCGTCGTGTAGCACTTAGTACAGAAATGTGTGACTCATGAGGAGATGCTCAATCATTGTACCCCATTCTTTTTAACTCCCTACGCACAACCATTCTGCTGTCTGGACTGCAGGCAGCACTTTGAAACTCACGAGCGATTCATCCCGCTGATTTGATGTCATTCTTTACTACCACCACTGGCAGCGCCTGACAATCCCTGCCCGTCAATACATGAGATGTGCCTGCGTTTGGCTAAGCTTTGAAGTATGTAGCAGGTAATTCACATTCAGCGACTCATGTGTCTATAATTCGCAAGATACTGTTACAGTGCTGTGCTTTGCGGAGCGTGGCGTAAGTAGGTCCGTTTCTTCTGTAGTTCGCATATGGTAAGAGAAAAAAGCCACTATTAACACTTTGCCGACCGGCGACACCCCAGTGATGTCGTGTGCACAGTATCGCTCAGTGGCCGGTGACAGCACTTTAGTATCTTTTTCATTCTGTTGATGTTTTGTTTAGGTAACAATAAGTTACACACGTCAACAAGTTTTTTGTTTTTATAAGTACTTGTGCACTTTCAGCATGGCAGACGAAAAGAGACGATACGATTATTTGCGATGAATGCGCGGACGTCCTGTCTGACGTTCCGGACTGCTTTGCCGATTGGGAAAAAGACATTGGATATAAAAAAAAAATGCAAGTGAAGCATAATCGTCGGAAGCTACTGAAATACGTCCGAGAAGAATTCAGCGAACGCTACGGTTGCTAACTGATTCGAATGAATCAGACGAAGAAGAAGACAGACTATGATTTACTGAGGACCAATAATAAATTTGAAGGATCTCCGGGTCCACACATATTTCCCAAAGATACACAGAGCGTCGTGCATATCGTAGAATTATACATTGGGATCGATCTATTTGAATATATTAGCATCGAAACCAACAAGTATTACAGTCAAAATTGCAATAGAAGGAAACTGGATAAAAAAATGTCAAATTTGTCGACGTTACGGTACCCGAACTTAGAAAATGATTTGGGCTTGCTATCCTTATGAGAATAAAAAAAAAAGCAAGGATCGATGATTACTGGTCAACGGATCCGTTGACAGACACATCGATATTTCGCAAAACGATGTCTCACAATCGATTCAGACAAATATTATAATTTTTACATTTTTCCGGCAACAACAATAAACCGAATAATGCCGACCGGCTTTTCAAAGTGCAATTTACAATTGATCATTTTTTCAAAAAGTTTAAAGAAACGTTTAACCTAAGTCAAAACATCTCAGTTGATGAAGAAATGATATCGTGGTGTGGACAGTTAAATTTTAAAGTTTACAATCCGTCGAAAATTACGAAATATGGCACACTCTTTCGGATGCTGTGTGATTCGAGTACGGGATACATTTCCTCATTCAAGATATATTCCGGCGTTGGGCAACCATTAGCAAAAACAGTGATGGAACTATTGTCACCTTCTGATGGAAAGTGGCATCACCTCTACATGGATAATTATTATAACAGTGTAGAACTTGCAGAGAAGTTACTTCAAAAGAGCATTCGAGTTTGTGGAACGATACGGCAAAATAGAGGATATCCGGAAAAACTAAAGCGCGCAAAAGTTGATGTGATGGAAGCTTGTCATCAACGGAAAGGTGACAAGCAGCCGGCGATAAGCCAAGTAATCCGAATTAGCGCTGCCGGCGCCAAGCGAATAAATTTGTAGGAGACGTGCTGACGGCAAAGTGTTAACACGCACTGGTAGAGACGCAATCTCTGTTGTCTTATTCTATGAATTTTATGCGAAATTTACGATGTAACGTACTGTTCTGCTAGTTGCAGAATGTTTGGGAGTTAAATACCATTGACACCACAGTTGTTTAATACTTACTTAAGTGCTCTAGCTTGTCACTGTGTGCATAATATCAGCGACCAAACAGCTACGAGTACTTACACATGATGTTACTTTCATCGCATGCAGAGCGACAAAAATGAAACTGACCTAACTCTTTTTCGGATTTAGTTGCAACATTATCCAAATGGCAAAGAATTCATTAGGTAACACGTTCTAACATTACAAAACATTCTTCCGGTGGAAGGTAGTTTGCCGAAAAGCATGACAAATTGTAGATTGTAATCATAAGTGTCACATCATTATAAAAAAAGGATCTCCACCTTCACTCATAAAGTTTTCTTTGGTTTTACATGACTGAAAGCTGTTAGACAACCTACACTTGTTAAGTACTGCCAGTTTTTAGATAAGATATCGGTATGTTTGAATAGTCAGTTTTTCATTTCTTCAGATGAGTCTGGTTCAGCCTGCCCAGATACGTGAACAACGTCCATACTATCATCCCTGAAAGTTGATTACCCTAGCAGCAAGGGTATCGGTACATGTATTCTACTGAAGGAGGTATCAGAACGGTTTTCGCTTGTAGCTTTCGACTCGATCGTTTCCGGACCAGGGTACCTTACCTAAGATTGTTTTATTTATCCTTCTCTATCGTCCCTGAAAGCTTGTAACACCATCACAGGATTACCATCTTTATAAAATTTCCTCGGTGTTCATGTTGACACTCGGGCTTTCGAAGATATTCACCATCCTCTGCTCAGGGGCTTATTGCTGGGAACGAAGTGTTTGTGTAGGTCTCCTTAACTTAGCATATTTGTGGAGTGATTTCCCCTATGGCGGGATTTGCATCCGAAAATGTGGGAATCGGAGAATAAAGCAGTTTCTAGCGCCCAGGGCCCGGCTCCGTTAACTCTACAATTACTGTACGATTTAAATTTAGTAGTGTACGTACGATATTCTACAGCTTTTTAAATTACAAAGTCCTCATAAGATGAGTTATAAGATTTTCGAATTTTCAGAGGAGTTCTTATATCCTATTGGAAGCCTTTTTTTCGCTGTCGCTGAATTTCCCAAGTTTCTGTACTTAAACGACTTTTATGTCCAATAAAGTGCTCAGACACGTTTCGTACTGCATACCCTAAGTAATTTTTGTGACATGTACATCATATGTTTTAGGCGCTATGTATAAAAAAAGGCGGTGTTCAACTGAAAGTAGCATTTATATTATTTTCCGCGACCGACGAAACAATGATTCGATACCATATATAGCTAGTACGGATACCATTTTTTACGGGTATGCCGCAATTGGAAGCTGGATTATAAACGAAAACCAGTGTTTAGCGTCCAGGCGAGGCGATTACAGATGGAACGCAAGTTCGAATTGAGAAGGGCTGAGAAAGGAAATTGGCTGTGTCCTTTCTAAAAGAAACTGTCCCGTCATTTAAAGAAGATCACTCAGGGAAACCACAGGGAAACCTAAATATGGGTGGCCATATGGGGATCTCAATCACCGTCTTCCCAGATGCGAGCCTAATGCCTTTCCACTGCGCCACGTCGCTCCGTCGTGGAATGGAAAAAAAAAAAACGCCGTCGTACTATATTATTCGGTTGGCTGAATCATTCGGTGGTTCATTAACCGGGGACGTAGATATAATTTGGTGCAATTTATATGAATTTTTTTCTGAAAATCTACTTCAAATATTTTGATATGGACTGTACATTATCGTCATCTGAATCTATCTTAGTTCTGTGTGTTGACGTGTTGAATAAATGATACAGCTTGAAAATATAGAAAAAATTTGCACCTGGCTGCGGTCGCTACTTAATCCGAACCGAGAGTTACAGTTTTTTGAACACATAATTGAAGAAAACCTTTCCCGGAACTGTTATGTAATTTAAATGGCAAGATGACCTGTCGGGAAATATAAAAATGCAAGTTATCGAGAAACTTTTCCAAAGCTTTTATCAAATAGCAAACGGAATGAAAGTATCTTTAGAGTTCAAAATGGTTCTGAGCACTATGGGACTTAACTTCTGAGGTCATCAGTCCCCTAGAACTTAGAACTACTTAAACCTAACTAACCGAAGGACATCACACACATCCATGCCCGAGGCAGGATTCGAACCTGCTACCGTAGCGGTCGCGCGGTTCCAGACTATAGAGCCTAGAACCGCTCGGCAACCCCAGCCGGCATCTTTAGAGTAAAAACATATATGACTCATTCACAAATATACAGACAGCGTATAAATTATGAACTAGAATCTCTTACAAATTCTTTTTAATGTAAATTTAACGCTAAGTTGATTATACACAGTATAAGCTGTTTCTCCTGCTGGTACAAGAATAGTTAAGTTCTTGAGGAAGAAAGATAAGGCCGTCCGTAACAGCAACATGGTGGTCTTCCGTCCGAAGACCGGTTCGATGCTACTTACTACGCTGCTGTATCGTGTACAGGCTTCTTCATCTACGAATAACTGCTGTAACCTACATCCATCTGAACGTCTTTACTGTGTTCATATCACGGTCTCCTACAATTTCTACACCCCACACTTCCCTCCAATACTAAACTGATAATTTCTTGATGCCTCAGAACGTATCTTATCAACCTATTGTAACCTAAATCCATCTGAAACACGTTACTGTATTCATATCTTGGTCTCACTTTACAACTTTTACAATCCACACTTCTCTGCAGTGCAATTTCTTGATGCCGATCGCTTCTTTTAATGAAGTTGTGTCACACGTTTCTTTTCACCCTTATTCGATTCAGTATGTCCTCATTAGTTACGCGATCTACCCATCTGTTCTTGAGAATTCTTCTATAGGACCGCATTTCAAACGCCTCTGTTCTCTTCTGGTCTGAACTGCTTGCCATCCATGTTTCACTTCTATACAAGGCTACACTTCAGGCAAATACTTTCAGAAAAGACTTCCTATCACTTATAATTTATATTCGGTGTAAAAAAAATTCCTATATTTCCGAAAAGATTTCCTTATTATGGCCAGTCTGCATTTCACATCCTCTCTACTTCGGCTGTCATCGATTACTTTATTTTCTTGCGTCCGGAAAACTTCTTTTAAAGTTTTTCGACCCAACATCGGGCCACTCTTTCTTGTCAAGCCAAAAGTTGTTGAAGGTACATCCCGTGGGCAGTTGGAACATGGTAGATGTTTCGCGCCCTGAACTTCAGCGTTGTCGTATTTGTTGCCTGCTTCGTCTTTTAGGTCCCATTTAATTAGATTTGTTTTGACAGGCGCTACATGTGTTCTGATGCGATTCAATGTCATCCAAATCCTTCACCTTGATGTACTACCGCTAGGCATCTCTTGTGAGCCAGGGTAATCCTTCGGGGGCTCATATACACTCCTGGAAATGGAAAAAAGAACACATTGACACCGATGTGTCAGACCCACCATACTTGCTCCGGACACTGCGAGAGGGCTGTACAAGCAATGATCACACGCACGGCACAGCGGACACACCAGGAACCGCGGTGTTGGCCGTCGAATGGCGCTAGCTGCGCAGCATTTGTGCACCGCCGCCGTCAGTGTCAGCCAGTTTGCCGTGGCATACGGAGCTCCATCGCAGTCTTTAACACTGGTAGCATGCCGCCACAGCGTGGACGTGAACCGTATGTGCAGTTGACGGACTTTGAGCGAGGGCGTATAGTGGGCATGCGGGAGGCCGGGTGGACGTACCGCCGAATTGCTCAACACGTGGGGCGTGAGGTCTCCACAGTACATCGATGTTGTCGCCAGTGGTCGGCGGAAGGTGCACGTGCCCGTCGACCTGGGACCGGACCGCAGCGACGCACGGATGCACGCCAAGACCGTAGGATCGTACGCAGTGCCGTAGGGGACCGCACCGCCACTTCCCAGCACATTAGGGACACTGTTGCTCCTGGGGTATCGGCGAGGACCATTCGCAACCGTCTCCATGAAGCTGGGCTACGGTCCCGCACACCGTTAGGCCGTCTTCCGCTCACGCCCCAACATCGTGCAGGCCGCCTACAGTGGTGTCGCGACAGGCGTGAATGGAGGGACGAATGGAGACGTCTCGTCTTCAGCGATGAGAGTCGCTTCTGCCTTGGTGTCAATGATGGTCGTATGCGTGTTTGGCGCCGTGCAGGTGAGCGCCACAATCAGGACTGCATACGACCGAGGCACACAGGGCCAACACCCGGCATCATGGTGTGGGGAGCGATCTCCTACACTGGCTGTACACCACTGGTGATTGTCGAGGGGACACTGAATAGTGCACGGTACTTCCAAACCGTCATCGAACCCATCGTTCTACCATTCCTAGACCGGCAAGGGAACTTGCTGTTCCAACAGGACAATGCACGTCCGCATGTATCCCGTGCCACCCAACGTGCTCTAGAAGGTGTTAAGTCAACTACCCTGGCCAGCAAGATCTCCGGATCTGTCCCCCATTGAGCATGTTTGGGACTGGATGAAGCGTTGTCTCAAGCTGTCTGCACGTCCAGCACGAACGCTGGTCCAACTGAGGCGCCAGGTGGAAATGGCATGGCAAGCCGTTCCACAGGACTACATCCAGCATCTCTACGATCGTCTCCATGGGAGAATAGCAGCCTGCATTGCTGCGAAAGGTGGATATACACTGTACTAGTGCCAACATTTTGCATGCTCTGTTGCCTGTGTCTATGTGCCTGTGGTTCTGTCAGTGTGATCATGTGATGTATCTGACCCCAGGAATGTGTCAATAAAGTTTCCCCTTCCTGGGACAATGAATTCACGGTGTTCTTATTTCAATTTCCAGGAGTGTATTTAAATTTTTCTTTGTGTTCATGAGCAGCTCTTCGGGATTCAGTGTCTGAGAATCTGACCTCTTTATGTAGCTTCCCAAATGATGTGGATTTCATGCACTTTATTCTTAGCCTGCGCAAGTCGTTTAGGCTTGTACTGCATTTTTTGGCATGTGCGGATGTGAAGAGTACGGGACACGCATATTCCACCGTGGAAAAGCAAACTGCTTGGGCAGCTGTTCTTCATGCAGTCGGTCTGGCTCCGCATTTACTATTCGATAGTTGCCTCAGGATGTTGTTGCTGGCGGCAGTCTTTTGGCGGGTCTTTTCGCAATGATATTTGTATGTCAGTGATCTGTCCAACACGACACCTGGGTATATTGTTTTGTCTCTACGTTCCAGCTTATCATCAGTTATTTTGCTACCCTAATAGGTGAACTGAACTATTTCTTTTAGCTTCTCATTTGCTAATCTGATTCTCTCAGCGGCACCTGATTAAATTCGATTACATTCCATTACTCTTGTTAATTGTGTCGATATTCAGAAAATCTTTTCAAGATACCGTCCATGTCGAAGTCCTTTGCTGACTCTGTTATTGTCAACCCGCCAAATTCTCATTTATTCACTCTGAACTTCAATTCGTTCTCCATGTATTTCTTTGGTTTCCTTCACTGCTTTCTTAATGTACAGACTGAATAACATCGGGGATAGGCTACAAACTTCTGTCAACCCGTTCTCACCTAAGGCTTCCCTTTCATGTCCTTCGACTCTTATAATTACAGTCTGGTTTTATACAAGCTGTGAATAACGTTTCGCTCCCTGCTTTTTTTAAATCCCTGCTAGTTTCAGAGTTTCAAAGAGTCTCTTCCAGTCAACATTGCGTTGTCAAAAGCTTCCTCTAAGTCTACAAATGCTGCAAACGTCTTTTCTTAACCTGTCGTCTAAGATAAGTTGTAGAGCCAGTATTGCCTCGCGTGTTCCTAAATTTCTCCGGAACCCAAACTTCCCTGAGTTCAGCATCCGCCCGTTTTTCCATTCTCCTGTAAATAATTCTTGGCAGTATTTTGCAACCACGACTAATGAAAGTGGTAGTTTGGTAATATTCGCTCATATGAGCACCTTATAGAGATCAGAAACCCTGGCTTCATTTTATATTGTAATCACTTGAAGTTAGAATGGAGATCCATCGGGATGAATGGTACCGAGTAAAAACAGCGTTTCATTCTCTCCCTTTTCGAATTAAGATTTTCGGTCCTGACCGAACTTCCACAGCCATCCTATATTCATCAAGAATGTATTCAGTCGATTTTTTTTTAACAATGAAAACTGTCTTGATCACGATTTATTTATTAAGGTGACCCGTTTCGACCACTACTGTGGTTATCTTCAGACCATTGAGTAGGAACCTCTTTCTGCTGGAGAATCACTACAGGTAGTGATTCTCCAGCAGAAAGAGGTTCCTACCCAATGGTCTGAAGATGACCACAGTAGCGGTCGAAATCGGTCACCTTAATAGATAAATCGTGATCAAGACTGTTTTTATAGTAAATATTTGTAACACATTGATCACTGTCACTCCCATAATGTATTCAAAAGTAATGTATTCAGTCGGCTTGGAAATCAAGTATAAATTCGACGTTGGTGTTTGTCGTTTTCGAATATTTGAAAATAATCATCTTTTCCAACCTCGCACCTGCTACGATTGTTGTGTTTGCACAATTTTTTTCCCTTAGTGTTAAACCATTTGCGAAGTTTGGGTGACATTTATCCAGGCATTCGAGAGTTATCCTTACGTGTCACTCTTTCCTCCCCATTTCTTCACCCCCCTCACTTTGAGTTCTCCCTTTCCCTCTTGTAAAGTGTCCTGGTCGCATAGATCTTTTTATTTAGATAATAAGTAATGTATTGGTTAAAATTACTCTAAAAATCCACAGTTATGCTTGACATGCCACCACTTCCTATAGAACCTCTCACCTCTACAACTAATGTCTGTGCTGTCACCAATTCGCCGACTAACCTCGAAAACTATTGATGCTACAGTAATATATTTAATTTTACCTATTTTTACTTGTCACATCCTTCACACTCCCATCCGACTCTCTAAGAGTGCTTGGAACGTTATATCCCAACGATTAATTTTTTAGCATACGATGTCACATACAGGTAAGTGTCATATTTGATTGCAGTTGCTCCATGCATTCAAGAGATATGCTGGAAGGCACACACACACACACACACACACACACACACACACACACACACACACAGAGATCTCTTTTTGTGTGTGTGATTTAGACAGAAGAGGACAGAGCGCCTAGCGCAGCAGAGATCGCCACTTACGAAAGCCTTCATGGTGACGTCGGTTGTCAGCGGCGGTGACAGCAATGTGACTGATGCCCCTCGAGGCTACGGCGGCGTTTTATAGGGCTGTGCCGGCCTTGGTGGCTGCAAGTTTGGCGACGCGCGCCTCCCCAGGACAACGCCCGTTCCGCGTCAGGGTATGTGCCGTATGTGTTAACTTAGGCCCGACCCGGAGACTCCGAACGAGCGTTGGTGTCACGGCGCGCCTCGAGCCACAGGTCGATGCCCCGGTCCCTGCCTTAACCGACGTCGTGCGGCGGTACGCCTTGCTCTAATGTGACCGAGTGCACGCGTATCGCGAACATCGTGCTTCATGTAATTCCACACTTAAGTTTGTAGCTGTATCTGCATGTACTATTAATCTATTTGGAGGCTCCATCCAGGAATATTTATTACGAGGGTGAGTCAAATGAAAACCTTACATATTTTTTTAAAAATATTATTTATTGTGCAGAAGTGCTTTTCAACATAATCTCTCTCACACTCAATGCAAGTCCTCCAGCCGTTACAAACTGCATAAATTCCTTTAGAAAAAAAATTCTTTTTGTCGTCCGCGCAACCACTCATGCAACGCGTGGTGTACTTATTCATCAGAACGAAACATCTTTCCTCCTATTGCGTCTTTGAGTGGTCCTTACATATGGAAATAACTTGGGGCAAGGTCTGGTGAGTATGGTGGATGAGGAAGACACTCAAAATGCAGGTCTGTGATTGTTTGTTTTACGGGCAGTGTGGGGCCTTGCATTGTCATGTTGCAAAAGGACACCTTGTAACAACACTAACGTTATACTATTGTATATGTAATAAATTTTTTTCTTCTGAATTTCGATAAATTAGTATAATCGATATTCTGGTTTCATTTCTTTTTTGTTTCATGACATTATGTTGAAAAAGCTATAAACAATTTTCGATGTAAATTTTAATATTTATGTCAAATTTCAAGTAATGTTGTAATCGAAGTGAAGTGTACCTAATGTTGAAACTATTATAAGATGTGAAAGTTGTATTTGTACGCCTGGTCCATACGTAGGCAATGTATTAGAATATGTGGAATGTAAAACCTTTGGTGAATACCCTGTCTGTAGGGGAGCGGTAAAAGGTGGAGGCAGGCGAGCGCGGGAAAACGCACACGGGCGCGGTACGGCATAACGGGCTCAGCAGTAGTAGTAGTCGGAGTTGGGCATTGATCTGAGAAACACGTGCTAGATCGAGGAGGCTCTCCTGGAAAAAGTGGTTTCGTTGAGCCTCGGATGCGCTGTTTCCGACGCCTATACAGCATGGCAGTATTCCATAGGCACTAAATGGAGAAGTATTGCGACGCTATGAAGAAGTGAAGTGCCAATATTTCAAGAGCCATTGCTGTAATTGCACGCGTGCTTTGTGCCTCGCCATCTCGCCGCCTGCTGACCGCCTCATCGATACGAACAGGTTGAAACTTTTAGTACTGTATTCGTGTGGACCAGTGTTACTTTTGCTACGTATTGTTCAATAACAACTTAAATTTTACCAGAACTGTCCTATCAATTAATTATCCTCACAACTAACCTGGACAGGGTCCTTTCTACATGTTGTGCAATCCGAGTATCCTAAGATGAAGATTTAAAGTTTATGTTAATAATAATTTCCTGCAGACCTATCAATGTTAAAATGATGTTTAAAGAACTTTGTTGTTAATGAAATACTGGACGAATAATATAGGTCTGAGCAAGTTGGAAGATAATATTGAAATTGGTTTAGTAATGAAGTTTATTTAAATTGAGACAAAAATAACGGTAGTTAAATGAGCAGGAAATAAGACAAAAAGAGTGGTAAATCATATATTGGAAATCTGGAATGCTTAAGGCTCACAATGATCAAACTTTCACTACAGTGATCATAACAGTTTCAGGGCCCCCCCCCCCTCTTCTTCTTTCTTTCTCTTCTATTCATTTGAATCCTGAAGTGTGCTGAACTGCTTTGACCAGCAAAGTTAAAGTCAATATAAAACCTAAATTTATCAGTGTTTTACCCTTCTTAAAATTGACATTGTATGTGTGTTTCAAAAGGGCTGTTTCTAGGGTAACCTATGCCCGATTTCAGTCGGATCAGTAGGCAAAACGCAGTTTGTAGTAATCATTATAGTGTAATGTTGAGTATTTATAGCTTGTCTAAATTAGTACAGAAAATGAAAATATTAGTTCAGTAGATTTTTCTGGTTCTAAAATTTACCATATAATGCAGTATTACTACGGGTTGTTATGCTTGTACGTACCTCCACTTGTACAAGGAAAAAACTCAGTTAATGCCTAATTAGGCTGGCGACCGTATTATTAACAATTGGTAGCATCTGCTGTGTATGTTTCTTGCCCGTACTAACGTGTAGTTGCACTTCATACTTGCTTGACGTATCATTGTCTTTACTGAATGGGTGTACGTCCGATTTGCCTCCATTCAGGTACACGCGGTCAACATATTTACTAAAATCCTTTCTTATAAGGTGAAACCCGTCAACTTACCATAGTACAGGCTTTAAAGAGTTAACGTACGCGAGAGCGTAGGCGTTACAAGTGGCTTCCCAGTGACAGGACATCCAGTTGTTGTCGGTCACAAATTAATGTGAATACCGAGCAGTGGATGTTCAGTGGCACGAATTGTAATAATATTCAGTAAAATAAATAGCAGTGAACGTCAAATACGGTAGTGTGGTGTAGCTTGCATTCAGTATGGACAGGAAAGTAGACAGGGTAGATGTGCCGAGCGTAATGGAAGATGCGCATGGCAATAGCAGGAGTTTAAGCGGCCAGATAACAGATGGCGTTAGCGAAAGACAGTTGGCATACATACAATATCACGAACATGTCAACGAACAGATTGAAATGTCGAGATTGCCTCGAACACAGCAAGGGATAAAACAAGAAGTAGGGGATGACTTTGTAGATGATAGTGGGTACGTGAACGAATCCACTGACATGTTTGATTCCCCACAGAGGAAGAAAGAACCGAAAGAAAATTTTGAAGTAGGATCGGAACACACCGATTCCGTTGAACAAGACAGTGTGAAAATTTTAAGCATGAACGATTTATTTGAACAATTAACTAAACAAATTGCAGGACAGAATGATCAGCTTAAAACACACGTTGCAGAGCAGCTCAAAACACAGAATGATCAACTTAAAACACACGTTGCAGAGCAGCTCAAAACACAGAATGATCAGCTTAAAACACACGTTGACGAGCAGCTTAAAACACAAAGTAATCAGATTAAAGCACAGGTCGAAGAACAAGGAGTTAAAATTAGTAACCAAATAGAACAGGTAGAACAAAAAGTGGATAATTTAAGTTCTGTGGTAAATACTATGAAATTTGAAATTGACACAATTAACAAAAATATGGATACTATGCAGGGGGAAATTGACAACATTAACAGTAGGTTTGATGTTGAAATTCTCAACATCCAAGAGAAAGTAGAGCCTCTAGTTGAAACGAAAGTAGACGAAAAAGTTTTCGGTCTTAAAACTGAGATCGTAAACGAATGCCAACACGGAATATCACAGTTGAAAAAGGCAGTTTCAGACACTGAAAGAGAATTAGGCGAAAAGGTGACCGGATGTGTACTAAAGTGTGAACAAAATACATCGAAAATTCAAGGCAAAATTTTCGATCTTGAGGGTAAAATTAAAGATAGGCCTGGTGTTGTCTGTAATGGCACACCACTTACGAAGCTATTGGAAGGTGAGGAACGATTCGATCCCGCCAAGAAACATAACGGATGGCATCCGTTAGATTTCATCAAAAATTGCGAGAGAATATTTCCTGAACACTTGTCTGATCAGGAAAAGATAAACGTAGTAATTAGCGCCTTGGCAGGTGACGCTAAGCGCTGGGGAATTAATTTGAATACCGAACGAATGACGTTCGAAGAATTTAAGCAAAAGTTTACGGAAGAATATTGGTCCGAACAAAAACAGGATCATTTGTGGCGCGAATTTATCATGGCCAAACTCCATGATAACAGGGGCAGGAATTCTTTGAAAGATTTCTGCGAATATTGGTACCGAAAATTGACGCATTTAAGAGGGAGAAGATCCGATTCAGAAATTATATGGGAGCTATATAAAAAGCTTCCAGAAGATTCAAAGAGATATGTGGGAAGCAATCATCGTAGCTTCCAAGCATTTCTCGAGAGGGTCGAAGACGAAGACCACTGGCGCGAAAGTCGTGCCAGTTATCAAAATTTTAGTAACAGAAATAATCGTAATAATGACGAAAGAAATGACGGCGATGGATTTCGCGTCATATGATACAAAGAGGAAGAGGTAGAGGAAGAGGAAGTTATATAGGTCGTGGTAGAGGGTACACTGCACAAAATAATAACGATGCGGGAAACTGATTTCCGCCAACGTCGCGGACCAAACGGAAGCGGACAATACATACCGGCCCCGATTTAAGAAAAGTTACCGAACTGACAGTAATGTTATGAGACAGGTTAGAGGCAGGCGTGGATCGATGCAACGTGTTGTTGCGAAACAAGCGTCAGGTGCGGGCACGAATGAGTCATCTTCGCAGCGCAGAGCGATACTCGTTAACAGGCGAGTGGAGCATCAGGGGGCAACGGCCCAGCCTAGCAAACCAGCTGTTCAGAGGGAAGCCGCTAGCAATGCGGCAGCATTAGATACGAATTTAGCCATAAGAACTGGTGAATACATTACGAGTAGTAATTCCGTGGCGAAGGAAATAGTAGATGAAACAGTGGATACACCGAGAGGTGCAGTTAGCAGTCTTAGCGATAAAGTAAACGGCGAGAAAGAACTAGCAGAAGTAACTAATTGGTGTGTGCAGATCGACGATCTGTACAAGGGCCTCAAGCAATGTGGGTGGGAAGATTTTAAGAAGGAGTACGAGGCAAGGAGGTTAATTAGTGAAAATGGAGATAATAGGGACGTCGATAAGGTGACGTGGCCCAAATTGGAAGAAGAAAGATTAAATAGCGCCGCGCAAAGTACGCGTGCTGCCGATAGGACGAAGGTTAAAGATAGGAAGGAATTGGAGGATGAAATCCTAAGCATTGACGAAGAAGTAATTTATGTTAACGATCCGCCAACAGTATGAGCTGCTACCGAAAGGCACCGTGAGGAAGAGGCAGGTAATTACCTAAAAGTAATTGAAGTCCACGAGGATTACACGAAATATGAAGTAACTGTAGATGTGAGTAAAGCTGATAATGAGGCCGTTTTGCCGAAAGAGGATACTGAGTTAAAATCAAAGCCTGACGAAAATGCAGAGGAAGAACTTAGTGCCTGTCTCAGAAAAGCTTTTATGTTAGAACCTGAAAGCGATCCAGAATGGTCGGATTCTGACGATAGTTCAGATGATGAATATCTCGGTACTGAGGAAAATAATGGGGATACAGCTAATTGCGATATTGTACCTAATGATGACGAAGTTTCAAAACAAAATCCAGATGTTGAGACTGAACAAAGAAAGAAAGAGCCACCGGACGAATCAGTGTTTATTTTGCAACGAGTTCAAGTAAGTAAAGACTTTGAACTCCAGAAACCGAAAAAGCCACCAGATATAAATGATTCACAGGTCAGGAACGTACCTTGGGACGATGTCACAGTTGACCAAGGTGCGTTGTGTAAAAAAAAAAAAAACAGGAAGGGGCATGATTTAGAGCCTGGGGCAGATTTATATCGGACTTTGAGAATATCTTGAACACCTTGCATCATGAATCTACTGGGTTCCCTCCGGAAGAAATTTTGTTAGGCACCAGAAGTAAAAGTTTAATTGAGGAAAAACTAGAGTTTCCGCCTTGTACAAGCTTGGGGTTGAGTCAAAAGAAAGAATTAGTCAGAAAAAGGGCAAAGCAAAAAGCTGAAAGATCTAAAAGACATGATAAAAATCTGAAAGTTTCAAAATTTAAAATCGAGGATTATGTTCTTTTAAAAACCCACGAAAAATCTAGTGAATTGAACCATGAAATTTCCAAATTTAAATATATTTATAATGGACTGTACGTGATACAGAACATTCCACACGATAATGCTTACTACCTGATCTACCCAAAATCCAAAAGACCTTTAGGTGTAAGGAATGTTGTGGAGCTGAAACTGTATGTTCCTAGAAGTGAGTGAACTAAGTACAATCAGAAAACAATTTACAGTAATTATGCTGTATATTATGCTGAAGCTAATTTATGCCAAATGTAACAAACCTTTGTAACATAGGTAGACCAATATCAGTGTACTAATGTAATTATGTGAGTTTCAGATTACCAATTGTACTATAAATGTAAAGAGGTATGGAGAAAAAGGGCTGAAAAGAAAGGATAAATGCTGTCAGCCAGATAAAAGATGGGACTGTCAAAAATGAAAATGGGCAGTGTATGAGCCATAATATAATGGACTGCCAAACACCAAAGAGGGCAGATAAATAGTCAAAGGAGAATTGTAAGTGTGATACAAGAGATGTGACAATATGAGGTCAAAAGGACTGCCCAAATCTGAATAATAGGCAGAAAATGTGTGTAGTAATTTTCTAAATATTATTGTGTGTGTGTTTTTTTTAGTAAATAAGGAAATGGACTGCCATTCAATGCAAGCAGCAACAAATTGTTTTATAGTGGATATAGATATTTGTATTTGCTTTTGTAAATAAGTGTTTGTGTTCCAAATTTGGTTTTTATTTGTCTGAGAAATTGAACAATGATGAGTAGTTTGCTACTTAAATAATGTTGTGATAGGAGATTGGACTGTGCCAAAGGCACTTAAGCAAACGATAGGTAAATGTTCTTGATATGTAAAAAAAAAAAAAAATTATAGACTTATTTAAAGAGAGTGAAAGGAAGTTTGTGGTATAAAATTTTTTTGATGGGACAATCATACAAAGATTCAGAACCACTGTATAAATATAAAGTTCAGTGTTCCCATCAAATCTGCAATTAATGAAATTTAATGGAAACAGGGGCATGTGTAACAACACTAACGTTATACTATTGTATATGTAATAAATTTTTTTCTTCTGAATTTCGATAAATTAGTATAATCGATATTCTGGTTTCATTTCTTTTTTGTTTCATGACATTATGTTGAAAAAGCTATAAACAATTTTCGATGTAAATTTTAATATTTATGTCAAATTTCAAGTAATGTTGTAATCGAAGTGAAGTGTACCTAATGTTGAAACTATTATAAGATGTGAAAGTTGTATTTGTACGCCTGGTCCATACGTAGGCAATGTATTAGAATATGTGGAATGTAAAACCTTTGGTGAATACCCTGTCTGTAGGGGAGCGGTAAAAGGTGGAGGCAGGCAAGCGCGGGAAAACGCACACGGGCGCGGTACGGCATAACGGGCTTAGCAGTAGTAGTAGTCGGAGTTGGGCATTGATCTGAGAAACACGTGCTAGATCGAGGAGGCTCTCCTGGAAAAAGTGGTTTCGTTGAGCCTCGGATGCGCTGTTTCCGACGCCTATACAGCATGGCAGTATTCCATAGGCACTAAATGGAGAAGTATTGCGACGCTATGAAGAAGTGAAGTGCCAATATTTCAAGAGCCATTGCTGTAATTGCATGTGTGCTTTGTGCCTCGCCATCTCGCTGCCTGCTGACCGCCTCATCGATACGAAGAGGTTGAAACTTTTAGTATTGTATTCGTGTGGACCAGTGTTACTTTTGCTACGTATTGTTCAATAACAACTTAAATTTTACCAGAACTGTCCTATCAATTAATTATCCTCACAACTAACCTGGACAGGGTCCTTTCCACATGTTGTGCAATCCGAGTATCCTAAGATGAAGATTTAAAGTTTATGTTAATAATAATTACCTGCAGACCTATCAATGTTAAAATGATGTTTAAAGAACTTTGTTGTTAATGAAATACTGGACGAATAATATAGGTCTGACCAAGTTGGAAGATAATATTGAAATTGGTTTAGTAATGAAGTTTATTTAAATTGAGACAAAAATAACGGTAGTTAAATGAGCAGGAAATAAGACAAAAAGAGTGGTAAATCATATATTGGAAATCTGGAATGCTTAAGGCTCACAATGATCAAACTTTCACTACAGTGATCATAACAGTTTCAGGGCCCCCCCCGCCTCTTCTTCTTTCTTTCTCTTCTATTCATTTGAATCCTGAAGTGTGCTGAACTGCTTTGACCAGCAAAGTTAAAGTCAATATAAAACCTAAATTTATCAGTGTTTTACCCTTCTTAAAATTGACATTGTATGTGTGTTTCAAAAGGGCTGTTTCTAGGGTAACCTATGCCCGATTTCAGTCGGATCAGTAGGCAAAACGCAGTTTGTAGTAATCATTATAGTGTAATGTTGAGTATTTATAGCTTGTCTAAATTAGTACAGAAAGTGAAAATATTAGTTCAGTAGATTTTTCTGGTTCTAAAATTTACCATATAATGCAGTATTACTACGGGTTGTTATGCTTGTACGTACCTCCACTTGTACAAGGAAAAAACTCAGTTAATGCCTAATTAGGCTGGCGACCGTATTATTAACAATTGGTAGCATCTGCTGTGTATGTTTCTTGCCCGTACTAACGTGTAGTTGCACTTCATACTTGCTTGACGTATCATTGTCTTTACTGAATGGGTGTACGTCCGATTTGCCTCCATTCAGGTACACGCGGTCAACATATTTACTAAAATCCTTTCTTATAAGGTGAAGCCCGTCAACTTACCATAGTACAGGCTTTAAAGAGTTAACGTACGCGAGAGCGTAGGCGTTACAACCTGCTGACAGCAATCCATGTCACTTTGATTTGGTTGGAGGCCACAGATGATTTTTTAGTACATCTGTGGTGACAGTGGTCCCTCTAGGCATGTAATGCTTCAAAATGACGTCTTTTTTGTCCCAAAAGAGAGTCAGCATGACCTTCCCTTCTGATGGTTCTGTTCAAAACTTCCTCAATTCTTTGGTTTTGGTGATGAGGAATGGCGCCATTCCTTGCTCGCTCTCTTCGTTTCCGGTTGGTGGAAGTGAACCCAGGTTTTGTCCCCAGTAACGATTCTTGCAAGGAAGCCATCACCTTCTCGTTCAAAGTGCCGAAGAAGTTCTTCACAAGCATCAACACGTCGTTCTCTCATTTCAGGAGTCAGCTGCCGTGGCACCCATCTTGCAGACACTTTGTGAAACTGGAGCACATCGTGCATAATGCGATGTGCTGTCCCATGACTAATCTGTAAACAAGCTGCAATGCCATTCAGTGTCACTCGGCGGTTTTCCTTCACTATGGCTTCAACTGCTGCAATGTTCAGTGGAGTCACAACTCGTTGTGCCTGACCTGGACGAGGAGCATCTTCCACTGAAGTTACAGCATTTGCGAACTTCCTACTCCATTCGTAGACTTGCTGCTGTGAGCTTTCATTCGTCGATGAATTTCAATAGGTTTCACACCTTCACTACGCAAAAAACCAATAACAGAACGCTGTTCTTCCCTGGTGCAAGTCGCAAGTGGGGCGGCTATCTTTACACTGATACAGCGACGGTATGTGTGCATCTGCACTATGCTGTCACCTACACACCATTCTGCACGCTTTTTGTAGCACGCTTACCAACTTACAGGATAACGGCGCGAAATTTGGATTTGTTATTACAAATTTAAGGTTTTCATTTCACTCACCCTCGTATTAGCACCAACATATTGTGGCACTTGGTACGGCGGCGTAGTATATTGGTTGTTGATTATTTTATAATGTTGCTGTAGCATTATCCAGAGATGTACTTTAGTCGCTCGTCGCTTGAGATACCATTCAATTTTAGACTTCCATTAAATTACTATTCGTAATCTTTGACAATATTCAGTAACTGCATTTACAGTCTTTCTCCCTTTTAAATAAACCTTTTAATATTATGAAACTTTGTAACTGTTTTAAGCGTCACATCTTTCTATATTAATAGTTTAACAACAGATTAACTTAGACAGTTTCATATCTCGTAACTGTATGAAACACTTTTCTCTTTTCATCCGTTGTTTGAATCTCCCAGAAAATATGGGAAATCCTTAAAAATAAATTATTTAGGCAGTGTAGTTTGTTTGCAAACTTCATCAATAAAATATTTATGTTAATATTTTTCAATAGTACAAGTTCACGGTTAAGAAATGTCTTCATTTCCTAAGCAATAGTGCAATGGTTTTCAGTAAGTTACAAGCCAGACAACATTACGGTATCAGTTACAAGATGAAACCTGTGATTGAAAATGTTAAATGTGCACAATTTTTCATGTCATTTATCTTTGTTTTACAAGTATAGTACCACAATAAAAGTCTCACAGAATGAGAACAAAACGGCGGTATCTGCTTGCGGTCGCTCTGATCATTGCCGCAGTGGTCCGCTATCAACTAAGTATACTATTTGATCAAATGTATGTGGACACTGTTATTGGGCATTACTATTGACTGTTGCGAGGCGGCAGTAAAATAAAGAAGTGCGGTTGAAGCGTTCACACGAGTGTGCATATACAAATGTTAGTTAAAAAATGTTACTGCAAATTTTGGTTCTCACGTACGTCTCAGGGGATGATTTCCATACTTGGTGCATTAGTACACTTCCACACCTGCGCATTTGTTATAGTTTTTGAATTAATTATTCACTCAGACATAAGTACAGTTTATGCTAGGGAACAACAATTAGGCGATTATTATACTAAAATCAGTTTTTCACGACACAGTTCAATCACTATTTATTGGCGTTGTCCTTTTCTTTCACACAATGAAATTAGCACTGGTGAGACGGTTTACAGTTTTACTTTAATAATAATTTGACTCCGAGCCCCCAATAGCAGTAATGTAGGCTGCTATGAACGAAAATTATTCAAATAATTCGAACAGAACCACAAGTCCCACTGTCCTTTTCGTTCTAACAGTTTTGGCGCGAAATCACAGTTCGACACATGTTCACTTACGACGATGTATACGTCGTAATCCCCACGCCCGGGTTCCCGGGTTCGATTCCCGGCGGGGTCAGGGATTTTCTCTGCCTCGTGATGGCTGGGTGTTGTGTGCTGTCCTTAGGTTAGTTAGGTTTAAGTAGTTCTAAGTTCTAGGGGACTTATGACCATAGATGTTAAGTCCCATAGTGCTCAGAGCCATTTGAACCATTTTGAACAAATAATCGTAGCACTTCCAGTTCACCAAATATATGCTTGCACACTTAAACAATACTCTGTTGAAATAAATCGGCGCGAGAAGAAATTCTCAAACGACCACATGGGCCACCCTCAAGTGGGGCTTGCTCGCCATCCACCCCCCAAAACGACTGACCAACGACTGACCCCAGGCCAAGATGGCCGTTCGCTTATATAGGCTCGGATGTCCAACCCCCTGGTTAATTAAGTACCATTCTCACCAGTTAAGGTTACAAATTTTGATACATACATCCCTCGACACCATCGGAACCGCGCTAAAAAGTACGTCTTATGTACACAGCACAGACTGTACTAGACTAGTGTATTTTGCTGCAGAGTGAAAATCTCATTCTGGAAACATCACCCAGGCTGTGGCTAAGCCATGTCTCCGCAATATCCTTTCTTTCAGGAGTGCTAGTTCTGCAAGGTTCGCAGGAGAGCTTCTGTAAAGTTTGGAAGGTAGGAGACGAGATACTGGCAGAAGTAAAGCTGTGAGTAGCGGGCGTGAGTCGTGCTTTGGTAGCTCAGATGGTAGAGCACTTGCCCGCGAAAGGCAAAGGTCCCGAGTTCCAGTCTCGGTCGGGCACACAGTTTTAATCTGCCAGGAAGTTTCAACTATAAAATGGTGTATGCAAAGCGTGGTAGTAGTGCGACCTCAGTAATACCACTTGTGGTTACACAAACGAATGAGAAAAGAAACTCAATTCAATGACTTTATTATCTACTCATAATACATATCTGAAACTTTTTAAAAATAATTATGGAGAGCAAAGCGTTAACATAAGGAATGATCAAGAGAACGTGGAACAAATAACTTAGCTGAAGTCCACGTCGGCTCGTAAGAAACAAGACGACGGTATCTGTTAATTAATTTCATAAATCTGCTAGCAAGCATTAGTAAAAGCATTTATCTTAGGAGACAGTGCTAACTGAACAACCCGAAATATGATTTTATTTAATTGTCCTCTGTTACTTATATCGCCCAACCGCCACTCCGCGAGAAGTCGACCACATGGTGCTGCAACAGAAATACAAGTGTGCCGCGAGTCTTTGTTCAGCTTCCGCTAACTTGCTGACTAAGATCTCTAAGATGTTCCACTTGATCTATTGTCACAGATCATCCTAAGTCGACCTTTCCTTGTTTAGGTACATTTTTGTAAAGTGTAAAAGCTGGTGGGTATCAGTTACTAAGTGACACTTGTATTTTTTTAAAAGGTAACCATTTGTAAATGGTCAATATGTAGCTGTATTTACATATTAATGAATAATGTGAATGTAAAATTAGTCGTTCCACATCATTACGATTAACCTCACAAATGATCCATGGAACATGAAACTGCCTAAATAACTAACCACTGATGCGCTGATACTGTTACATTATCTTTGAGCAAAACGAATATGAGTATGTGACCAAGAGCTGAAAGCTATTTACGTGAATAGAAGATTTTCCTGTTAATGATGTCAATTTGACATGAAAATGATGCAAATATGCATGAATGATAATGATAATAATGAGAAAGGCTATTTTATAATGAAATTATGTCAGTTTATTGCTGTAGGTACTCTCAAGACAAATCATTACCTGTTTTACATGCCTTCAGTTCATGAGACACTGTGGAGTGGTTACTAATTTAACCTTAAGAGTCCTTCGCACAGTCTTGTAGAAGGGCGTTTTCATCACTAGCGACGGCTTCTAATTTTGAAACCATTCTGAGCTGCGCATTTATGCTGTTACTGTTTCAATGAATCATTTGACTTTTATCCTCCTCGGTGTACGAGGAGTTTTCACTATTCATGTTATGATTATTTTTCTTTGCGTCATAGGTCATTAACACCTGTTAGTGCGTTGGTGCACAGCCCAGAGGGATCCCAAACCTCTCTGCATAGCATAGTTAGGTGGCACTGGATACAGACTTACATTATCATGATGGCTGTAAGCATTGTGCAAGATACAATAATTTAACTATCTATTTAGTGAAGTTGTTAGGACAGTCGCTTCGTAATAGTAAGCATAGGAGCTAAACGTAAAATCCTATTGATTCAGACTTTTGTATTTTACATGGAAAACGCCACGTAATTCCCTCAGTGAGACAACAATGTCTTCTGTCATCATTGTTTAGCCGACCTAGTGTTCCACTCATATGCACAATCAGGGTTTTTGGAATTTGCTTGTGTGGATGTTCTCAATTCGGACATAGCTTATTCTAATTCTAAGGGTGGAAGAAAGTTTCATCACTAGAATTTCGTTGACAACGAGGGGAGAGCTGTTTACTTGCATTTGGGACAACATAGTCCCAATCACAGAAATATTAGTTGCTAGTGTGCCCATAGCTGTTTCTGTGTTTAAATGGATAATGTGAGACACCTACTCGAAATATAGTGAAGTATACTCGCTAGACCTGTCACATGTTGATTCCAATTTTTTATAAAGTACAATATTATTGTATGCTCATTTAATTAATTCACTTGTAAGATAAATAGTTTCCACTTAAATATATTATATTTGTCACTAGTATGACTCATGGAAAAATTTACATTAATTATACCTTTCGTTTGAAATCTAAACAGTTAATTTTTAATAGAAACATAGACTGTTCTGTTACATAATTTTTTAGAACTTAATGAAACGAAATACGAGGGTTGTTCAGAAAGTAAGTTCCGATTGGTCACGAAATCCGCATCTCGGTGAAAACCCGATGAAGTTTTGCACTGATGTGTTGGGTAGTGTCTCCAGTATGACCGTCGATCGCATCAAGACGCTCTTTTCAGTTGTGAGCACACTGTGAGGGAGTAAAGGTGCCTAGAACAACAATGTCTCCCGCCGAGTAGGAGGGCCTGCCGAGAGGCTTCGCCTTAATGAATGCAGCCCACCTAACACAACTGCCACGCACTTCGTTCTTCATGGCAATTCTCAGCCGCACTCTGCAGGGGCAGTGAAGACGCTCCTGCAGTCTTTTCGATGGGAAGTTTTCGATCATCCACAACCCAGCCCTAATTGGCTAGTCCTGAGTATGATCTCTGTTCACATGAAACACTGGATACGAAGACAACACTTGGGCACAGGCTATGTGCTATAGACCAGCGTAGAGAATTATCGGAAAGTGCGGGCGTCTGCCTTCTATGACGATGGTGTTGGAAATTTGGTATAACGCGCCGATAAATGTCTACGTCGGAGTGGCGACTATGTAGAGAAGTATCTGGAAAGTGTAGCTAACTCTTGCAAATAAATTGTTTCTGATTTTCACTGTGGTTTTCATTTAGCGATCGATCGGAACTTAATTTCTGGACAAGCCTCATATTTACTGTGTTATAGGTACGAGTACTACATACAGTAGCTCATGTTATTCCTTCCCCACTGAAGGATGCAATGCCTTTAATAGCTGAGAAAGTGGACTTAAGTGTCTATATTCGTCTGGTCAGGTTGCAGTTGTTTCTCTCTCCCCTCTTCTAGCTCTCGCTTCCATCCAACCACCTTCCCTCTTACCATCCACCCCTTCCTACCCCACCTTCCCTCTCTTTGAGTGTGTGTGTGCGCGTCTGTGTAAATCCAGTGGTGTGCACTAAGGAGTTAGGGTTAACAGGTGACAGTAAATGAAAGAAAACAGTTGTTGCTATATACACATTTATTTATGGCACTGGTGATCTGAAGTACAATAGGCACGGCTTCTCAAGAGTGATGCACAAGCCCAGTGAGGCATGTTCAGCGGTAGTAGTAGGGGTAGCCGACGGCACCATAGGGGTAGGCGGAGTAGGCACTGACGGCGGGGTAGCCGAAGGCGCTGTAGGCGTAGGGGGCGGCGTAGGCGTAGTAGGCCTCGGCGCCCTTCAGGGTCTCCTTGGCCTTCTCCTGGGCGAACACGGCCGCCACCAGCAGGACGAGGAGGAAAGAGCAAACCTGTGGGGAGGGGAAAAATTAATTTCTTTCTGTGAACAATGCTGCAGTTCCCTGCTCAAAATATACTTGAGCTGCGCTTATCAAAGCGCACAACACAAAAATTTAGTATACGTCTAGGGCTAATAGTTGACTTTTTCTAGGTTTTTGGACATATATCATAGACTGGTCAGAATTGAAACTGAAGACCAAATGAACAATCAAGGTGTGTATCAACAAAGCTCGGCCTCTTTTGCATTTTGTATCTTTACTAGTCTAGAAGAAACAAAGCGTCTGTTGACTCACTATCAAATATCAATCAGATCAGTTTGATTTAAAACTATATTTAATCTTCGTATATCCATAATTGAAACATACGACTTGCGACGTCATCTAATATAATATATGTTCATAAATGACGAAATTCCTCCTGCTGTATTAAGGTGTTGGTTTTATTGGCAACTAGTTTCGATGTCGTTACAACATCATCTTCAGGCCCATACTTGTTGACAGTAACCGTATGTGTCTAACACTAGTAGTCAGTGGTGAGATAGGCGTGTTCCATGTGGAAGGCAGATAGTAACTTACTACCTGCCTTCCGAATGGAACACGCCTATCTCACCACTGACTACTAGTGTTAGACACATACGGTTACTGTCAACAAGTATGGCCCTGAAGATGATGTGCCACGCGGGATTAGCCGAGCGGTCTTGGGCGCTGCAGTCATGGACTGTGCGGCTGGACCTGGTGGAGGTTCGAGTCCTCCATCAGGCATGGATGTGTGTTTTTGGCTCAAATGGTTCAAATGGCTCTGAGCACTATGCGACTTAACTTCTGAGGTCATCAGTCGCCTAGAACTTGGAACTCATTAAACCTAACTAACCTAAGGACATCACACACATCCATGCCCGAGGCAGGATTCGAACCTGCGACCGTAGCGGTCGCTCGGCTCCAGACTGCAGCGGCTAGAACCGCACGGCCACTCCGGCCGGCGTCTGTGTTTGTACTTAGGATAATTTAGGTTAAGTAGAGTGTAAGCTCAGTGACTGATGACCTTAGCAGTTAAGTCCCATAAGATTTCACACACATTTGAACTTTTTTTTTTCAAGATGATGTTGTAACAACATCGAAACTAGTTGCCAATAAAATCAACACCTTAATACAGCTGGAGGAATTTCGTCATTTTTTAACATATAAAATTGTATTTAATGATCTTGCCAATTGCTAATTACAGTGAAATTTGTACTTTCATACTCATATAACAAACACATTCTAACAAACACACAATAGATGGAGTCGTCTACTTCCGAAACGACTGACACTAGTATGTAATGTATGGTAAGTTTCTTGTATTGCTCTCCTTTTCTGTGACTGTGGCTGCTGGAGCAAGTAATATGATTATTAAAATTTTCACTGTTACTCTGTGAGTGGTATGTTAGAGGCTGCAGGATGTTTCCAGAGTCTTCAAAGAGCCTCAAAGTTTTATATTTTCTATCTGTTTATGACCCATTTTAGGTAACCTAGAACAGGATTACTCGACATTGTGGTGCAATATTCTCTCAAAAGTCCCTCTTTTGGGATATGTACATTCGATATTACAGTTTCACGCAATTTGATGTCTGCTCCATGCCATTTGAGGGTGTTCTAGAAGAAGAGGAGGTACCGACCATTCTATGTAATTTATCGACTGTAGATGAATGGCAGTTTAACAATACCACAGAGTACGATTTGAGCGAGTTGGTACAGTGCTTAGGAAATTAAACTCACAGTCTAGTGGAGAGTAATTCAAATTTCCGACCAGTAATTTAGTTGAAAGTTCTCCTTAATCCCGTAACACTGACTGCAGGATGGTATCTTTGAAAAAGTTGCAGTCAATTTTCTGCTTCATCTTTGTCCAATTCGAGTTTTTGGATCGTCCCTAGAAACCCCACAATTGAAGGCATATTGAACTTTAATATATTTTGTTCATCTGGTGCACCACAGCTCGTAAATATTTGAAAAGAAGTCAGTTTTCGAAACCGCTCTCAGTATCGTAAAATTAGGCACTTCCACACGAAAAGTTAGTACCGTATCATGACAGAATACAAAGAAGATTGATTAACTGTGTAAGTACATTTTACTACTGAACATATAACTTGTTTTGATATTGACGCCGGTGATGTGGAATGGCTTTTATTATATTTGATGCCACGAACAGTGTGGTGTCAACGTTAGACACCACGCTAGAGGTTGCGATAATCGATAGCGGTCCAGCAACGTCTTTGGACTCGCTGGCGCTTGCAGCGCCGCGGTATGGCGCGGACAGAGACTTGCAGATCTCACCGGGCCGAGTCAGCTACAGGTCGTGAGCGAAGTCAGATTAGAATAGCCTTCAGCCCGCTAGGTTCGCAGCCTCTAGTTCGCGCATGTATTACAAACGTAATACCAGAATTGTGTTGTAGCAGGACAAAGTTAAGTAAAAGTTACTTACTAAAGTATTTCAATACTAATTATTATAGGATGTTCCAGATTCCTACAGCCACCCCACTCGTGCTAGCCTCTATCATGCCACTGCAAATCCCAGGGGTACCGATCGAAAAGCATCCTGCATTTGTGTGACCTCATGACATGCTGCATCGACTTTCACATCAAACAGTACATGTTGCAAATAATTTTACGATACCTGAAGATTATCATAAGATCGAAACCCATATTGAACAAAGAATTATTTTATTTCTCCCTACCGATAGAAAATTGCCAACTGTTTACCTAAGCCTGCAACTGTGAGCTGATACCTTCATATTATCAATTACAGGTACATTCCGATGTTTAAATCACTCAAATTGCAATTCACTGTTGTGTTTAGCCACTGTTTCCCACTACGTCGCCCTGTAAGTAGCAACATTAGTTAATTGCAAGTCGGCCGAGTGTTTCGTAACTGGCTTTCAACGCAGACCTTATCGACGAGGATGCTGAATACTTACGAAGGCCTTCATGGTGGTGTAAGGGCGTGTGGCTGCTGCCTGTGGTGCCTGGCTGCCGTCGGCGCCGGTATATATACAGCAGCGGCCGGCCTCGCCGGGGAGGCAACGCCCGCCAAAGCACTGAGTGGGCGGGTGCCCGCGGCCTTGACTTTGCGACAAGTGCCGCAGATCCATCACCTGCCCGGCGGGGCCGCAATACCGGCCGGTACAGCGGAGACCACGCCCTGCCAACAGTGTGGTGATGGTGGTCAGCTTCGACATAGTTCCGCTGTTCGTTAAGTGAAAGTCGTCTGTTAACGTATCTTTAGATAAACCCTATTTTACGGAAATATTTGGCAGAAACAGCGTTGCTGTCAACAATGCTGCAAAGTGACAGAAGGTAATGTTGCGGTATGGATGGGCAATATTGCTGATGTTCCAGGTAGTTGTCGACTTATTGCCGAGGGGTTGCTGTGTTGTTCACCAAGAGTGGAGAATATTTCGTATTGCACAGCAATATCTATCTCCGTCCTCGTCTGTAAATGCTTTCCCCTCGCTCTCACCTGTGTTTCCTACTTCTCTCAACGACAGCGCCGTAGTCACGTGTCAGAGAGGAAACAATATCGTTCCGCTTTGGTTAGAAATTTTGGGCGCACGTAGTGATTATTTCGTAGTTCATTGTCGAGCGCTTGTTGTGTATAGCTATGAACGAGTGGACATAGTAGAAAACAATAATTTTTATAAATGCGACTCGTCTCAGACCAGAGCTATGGGATGTCGAAAGTAATGTGCACAAAGATCGCAGTATGAAACAAGATACGTGGGAAGCTGTGGTCGATGAGTTCAGAATCACACTTGAGGAAACGTAACAAAAATTCCAAAGTCCACGAACTTATGCCAGTGCGAGGCCGAAAAGTCGCAATAGAAGAATAGAACCGCATGTGGTTCTTCATTCACGCCGTTTGCATTTGATGCAGTGAGTTTCGTATTATCTCGAGACATACCTGAAACAGGAATTGGTAATGTAAACAGTGTCTGCTGACGAACAAAAGTAAAATAAAAATTATATTCACATTTCAAACTTCCTTGAATGAAATCTTTCAGTTCTTTTACCAAAACAATGCAGTAGATACACTACTGGCCATTAAAATTGCAACACCAAGACGAAATGCAGGTGATAAAGGGGTATTCATTGGACAAATATATTATACTAGAACTGACATGTGATAACATTTTCACGCAATTTGGGTGCAGAGATCCTGAAAAATCAGTACCCAGAACAACCACCTTGATACACCTTGGCATTGAGTCAAACAGAGCTTGGATGGCATGTACAGCTGCCCATGCAGCTTCAACACGATACCACAGTTCATCAAGAGTAGTGACTGGCGTGTTGTGACGAGCCAGTTACTTGGCAACCATTGACCAGACGTTTTCAGTTGGTGACAGATCTGGAGAATGTGCTGGCCAGGGCAGCAGTCGAACATTTTCTGTATCCAGAAAGGCCCGTACAGCACCTGCAACATGCGGTCGTGCATTATCCTGCTGAAATGTAGGGTTTCGCAGGGATCGAATGAAGGGTAGAGCCACGGGTCGTAACAGATCTGAAATGTAACGTCCACTGTTCAAAGTGCCGTCAATGCGAACAAGAAGTGACCGAGATGTGTAACCAATGGCATCCCATACCATCACGCCGGGTGATACGCTAGTATGGCGATGACGAATACACGCTTCCAATGTGTGTTCTCCGCGATTTCGCCAAACACGGATGCGAACATCATGATGCTGTAAACAGAACCTGGATTCATCCGAAAAAATGACGTTTTGCCATTCGTGCACCCAGGTTCGTCATTGGGTTCACCATCGCAGGCGCTCCTGTCTGTGATGGAGCGTCAAGGGTAACCGCAGCCATGGGCTCCGAGCTGATAGTCCATGCTGCTGCAAACGTCGTCGAACTGTTCGTGCAGATGGTTGTTGTCTTGCAAACGTCCCATCTGTTGACTCAGGGATCGAGACGTGGCTGCACGATCCGTTACAGCCATGCGGATAAGATGCGTGTCATCTCGACGGCTAGTGATAAGAGGCCGTTGGGATCCATCACAGCGTTCCGTATTACCCTTCTGAACCCAGCAATTCCATATTCTGCTAACAGTCATTGGATCTCGACTAACGCGACCAGCAATGTCGCGATACGATAAACCGCAATCGCGATAGGCTACAATCCGACCTTTATCAAAGTCGGAAACGTGATGATACGCATTTCTCCTCCTTACACGAGGCATCACAACAACGTTTCACCAGGCAACGCCGGTCAACTGCTGTTTGAGTATGAGAAATGGGTTGGAAACATTCGTCATGTCAGCACGTTGTAGGTGTCGCCACCGGCGCCAACCTTGTGTGAATGCTCTGAAAAGCTAGTCATCTGCATATTACAGCATCTTCTTCCTGTCGGTTAAATTTCGCGTCTGTAGCACGTCATCTTCGTGGTGTTGCAGTTTTAATGACCAGTAGTGTACTTACGTATCATGGGTCTTATTGAAGAATAGTGCGCTTTAAAGAGACATATCAAACGTTTATACGAACCACCAGTACCTAAAAACCGAAGGGTGCTCACAAGTCATATTGTAACTGGTATGCAGATTCTCATGTTTGTATTGTTTTTAGCGGCTCCAGAATTAATTCCTTGGACGAAATATTCGAAATCACTTTTCGACATCCTATCAAAATTCTGAAACAGCATCAATTCCCAAGTTAAATTTTCTGAAGCGGACTCGTTCCGCCTACTTAAAAATGGATACATCTACAAAAAGCGATTTCCTTTGTTCTTCTTTCTGATGACTTTATTACTTGTGTGATGTAAAAACAGGAGAGCCGTACTGACTCGCATTAGCTTGCTTTCGTCCATTCTGTGGCTATAGTGTGTCCCCGTCCAAACATTTCTGGCCCTGACATGTATTGCAGCAAACTTTGTCGGGTAACAGTGGCTAGTATGTTGTACATATGACTGCCGTTCCTGTGGCCGTAATGTTGCCCGACAAAATATTTGGGGTATATTGTCGGCAATATGTAATTTTTATGGCCATCTAAACATACCTTTAGAAAACTTGTTTCGCTTTAAATATCACTATGCAACTTGTAAGTCGTTAGCAAGGTGGAAAGACTCTCTTGTGCACTGTTTGGTCTGTTAGCGAAGTCACATTTGTGTGTGCATAGTAAGAGCATTTCTGTAGGCTGTAATCTGAGGCAGAGCCCTACTGACTGGGTGGTTAAGATTTGAGTTAACGTGGCCATGCGGACAGTACACGTATCATTTCTCTTGTGCTGACCGCTCGGTCCAGTCATATACTTCTATTTGTGTGGGGGCTGCATGCAGCCAATGCGCTTTGATTTTTTTTTTTAAGGTCAGATGCGATGGTGATCATCTTTAAGTTATAACACTCATGAATTCATATTGAGAGCGTTGCTTGCTTGCAAGCTTGCTTCGGCGTAATATTCTATTTACCTGATTTTCAGCTCTACAGGTGTTTTTCTTTGTGAACAAAGTTATATCTGCTTATCCCGATCAAGGCTTTATTCCATGTACAAGCATTAACATTGGTCTCTCAAGTCAACTGCGGTTGTGACTCATAGTTCACGTTAGTTTTACAGTTATTTAATGCTACCTGTATACCCGGCGTTGCCTGGGTATGTATTTATTCCAATCTTTTATTAGCCCATCTCCTACACCCCCCCCCCTCTCTCTGTTCACCTGCACCACTCAATCTCTCTCTCCACGGCCTCCTCCCCCCACTCTCTGTCAATCTCCTCTCTGACCATCTCCGTCTGTTCTCTTTCTTTGTCTATTTGCTTCTCCCCCTCTGTTCACCTCCTTCTTCCCCCTCTCTTTCTTCCCCATATCTCTGCCCACCTCCTTTCTCAGTTCAACTCCTCGTCTTTCCTTTCTCTGTCCATCCCCTCCCCTATCTATCTCTATCCCTCTCCTCCTCCTCCTACCTCTGCTTATCTCCTCCTCCCCCCTCCGTCTCTCCATCTCCTCGTTTTTCCTCATCTCTCGACGCTATCACATTGTTGTTGTGGTCTTCAGTCCTGAGACTGGTTTGATTCAGCTCTCCATGCTACTTTATTCTGTGCAAGCTTCTTCATTTCCCGGTACCTACTGCAACCTACATCCTTCTGAATCTGCTTGGTGTATTCATCTCTTGGTCTCCCTTTACGATTTTTACCCTCCACGCTGCCCTCCAATACTAAATTGGTGATCCCTTGATGCCTCAGAACGTGTCCTACCAACCGATCCCTTCTTCTAGTCAAGTTGTGCCACAAACTTCTCTTCTCCCCAATCCTATTCAGTACCTCCTTATTCGTTATGTGATCTACCCATCTAATCTTCAGCGTTCTTCTGTAGCACCACATTTCGAAAGCTTCTATTCTTTTCTTGTCCAAACTATTTATTGTCCACGTTTCACTTCCATACATGGCTACACTCCATACAAATACTTTCAGAACCGACTTCCTGACACTTAAATCTATACTCGATGTTAACAAATTTCTCTTCTTAAGAAACGCTTTCCTTGCCATTGCCAGTCTACATTTTATATCTTCTCTTCTTCGACCATCATCAGTTATTTTGCTCCCCAAATAGCAAAACTCCTTTACTACTTTAAGAGTCTACTTTAAATCGTTTTGCTTTTGTTGATGTTCATCTTATATCCTCATTTCAAGACACTATCCATTCCGTTCAACTGCTCTTCCAATCCCTTTGCTGTCTGTGACAGAATTACAATGTCATCGGCAAACCTCAAAGTTTTTATTTCTTCTCCATAGGTTTTAATACGTACTTCGAATTTTTGTTTTGTTTCCTTCACTGCTTGCTCAATATACAGATTGAATAACATCGGGGAGAGGCTACAACCCTGTCTCACTCCCTTCCCAACCACCGCTTCCCTTTCATGTCCCTCGACTCTTACAACTGCCATCTGGTTTCTGTACAAATTGTAAATTGCCTTTCGCTCCCTGTATTTTACCCCTGCCTCCTTCAGGTTTGAAAGAGAGTATTCCAGTCAACATTGTCAAAAGCTTTCTCTAAGTCTACAAATGCTAGAAACGTAGGTTTGCCTTTCCTTAATCTATTTTGTAAGATAAGTCGTAGGGTCAGTGTTGCCTCACGTGGTCCAATATTTCTGCGGAATCCAAACTGATCTTCCCCGAGGTCAGCTTCTACTAGTTTTTCCATTCGTCTGTAAAGAATTCGCGTTAGTATTTTGCAGCCGTGACTTATTAAACTGATAGTTCGGTAATTTTCACATCTGTCAACACCTGCTTTCTGGGATTGGAATTATTCTATTCTTCTTGAAGTCTGAGGGTATTTCGCCTGTCTCATACATCTTGCTCACCAGATGGTAGAGTTTTGTCAGGACTGACTCTCCAAAGGCTGTCAGTAGTTCTGATGAAATGTTGTCTAATCCCGGGAATCAAATTTTTTGTAAAGTTTGTTGCAGCGTATGTGTTCTCATTCTCAAGTACTGGATAACTAATACATTCATGACAACTAAAAGTATAGAGAGAACGCGTACAATGGAGATACAGACAGTGCTCTGTATGGCCTAACACGTATGGCATGAATGATCAAAACCATATTTAACATAGTTAGGATGGAAGCACGTGCCTCGAAGTTGTCAGCAGTTTAAACTTACCTATTTTTTGCTTTAACTTGCAAGCAAAGAAATAAATAGCGTCATGAGCCACACTGCTTTTTCTTCCATACCACACCCCTCTGATAGGTTGGTGGTTATTACCTCCAAAGTCATTCTTTCCATACAGTAAATTATATGTGTACCAATTTTGTTGAAATTGGTCCATTGGATTAGTAGGAGATGTGGATCATACATACACAGGTACATTCATTTTTATAATTTGTATGGTCTCTCACAGTGATCTGAGACTATATGGGGGTTCCTCTTCTTTCTGATTTTGATGATATATGGCATTGTTTTACCGTGTAACGTTTTTACTGAATTTTCGTGATTGCTTATTGAATAACAATCGAAAGTTACTTCAAATTAGAGATCACAAATTATTATGTTTTTCATGCTCAGTTCCTATATGGTTACTTATTCTTTGTCCTAATTCGTAGTTGATGTGAGTACAATTCGCTGAGTACATTCTGCCTTCAGCGGAACCACCTCAAACTACCATTGGCAGATAAAATATTTATTTCGTTGCTTGCAGATTAAAGCAAACAAGACGTACTCGTATGTTTAAGCTGCTGATCACTTCGAGACACGTGCTGATATCCTGAATATGTTAAACATGACTTTGGTCACTCATGCTTTTTGCGAATAGGTGTTAGGCCTACATCTTCATCGCAAGCGTTCGATCTACACTTTTAGTTGTCCTAGAATGATATATTTTTGCATTACTTAAACACAAGTACGAGATCCCCGTTGCGCCGTGAACGTCCTGCCTGCCACCGAATATTATAAAAAAAAAAAATGGCTCTGAGCACTATGGGACTTAACATCTATGGTCATCAGTCCCCTAGAACTTAGAACTACTTAAACCTAACTAACCTAAGGACATCACACAACACCCAGTCATCACGAGGCAGAATATTATCATTAATGGAAGTCAGATCATGTTGTTGTTCATTCATGGGCCAAAATTTTGTTCGGAAGGGGAACATTTTTAGGGCATAAATACCGAAGTCATGCCAATTACGCACTCAGTTCAAGTTTAAGTAGCAAGCAGGATGCTTTCAACGGGTGCTGCTAAGGGACTCCTTAGAGTTCCAGGTGACATCAAGTTTCTACACGCAGACTGACGACTTTTTACAAACAGTTGGACAGAGTTTCAACGGAAAGTGTATGTAGTATTGTGGGTGCTAACTTCCTTGTGAAACAGTTTCGTCGTATCCAGAATGAAATTTTCACTATGCAGAAGAGTGTGCGCTGGTACGAAACATCGAGGTAGATTAAAACTGTGTGCCGGACCGAGACTCGAACTCGGACCTTTGCCTTTCGCGGGCAAGTGCTCTACCGACTAAGTTACCCAAGCACGACTAACGACCCCTCGGTAGGAGACGAGGTGCTGGCGGAAGTAAAGATGTGAGGACGGTCAGTGAGTCGTGCTTGGGTAGCTCAGTGGGTGCCGGCACGGTAGCTCAGCGTGTTCGATGAGAGGGTTAGCTAGTCTCTGTAATATATATATATATATATATATATATATATATATATATATATATACTGAGTGAGCGGATCAACGAAGAACCTGAACGGGTGTTATCGGACAAATTCACCGAACAATATAAAACAAAGTGAGATTAAAAAAAGTAGGTAGAGCACTTGTCCTCGAAAGGCAAAGGTCCCGAGTTCGAGTCTCGGTCAGGCACACAGTTTTGATCTGCCAGGAAGTTTCGGTTTTGTAGTTTGTCGATCCTTAGCATCTACGAATTTTCTAAATGACGACACGGTTCCACAACGGACCGAATTTGTAGCCTTTAGGCCAATTTAAAACATGTGGAATTATACATCGCAATAACACTACCGTTGTTAAAACGATCTGAATACGTAGACTTACTTGAAGTGAAGTAAGGAAGATTTATGGAAATCAAACAACGTCAAAATAGAAAAAAAGCATGGTTACTCAGAGGAATATAAAATAAACTAACAGGTTTTTTTTTCAGCAGGGGTTGTGGTACCGAAAAAACACAACGTTTTTGGATTGACCTACACTACCACACAGATGATATTAAACTGAGTTGCATTTCTGCGCGTTGGCCAAAGAGTGATATAATGCGAGTTCCACACACTGGCCACCGCCATCATGATTTCAGCAACGATATGAGGCCAAAGTATATTGTGGGATCATGTTTGAGAAGATAAATATCGCTAAATCGAGTTTCGAAACTAAGTTAGAAGGGCTGTTACAATTTACATCACAATACTGAGTCGGTGATAAAAATACAATGTGCTAATATAAACATAAATTACAAACATTACAGTAAAACCTAAAGGGAAACGGCACAAGCACTGGTAATAAATTCTTTTCAATAATGCAAGAAAGATGACATTTTGCTGTAGTGAAACAAGTCGAAAAGCAGATACTAGTCTGGGACAAACAGTGTAGTGCAGACACATGGATGACTGGTTTGACGTTTGGAGTTGTGGCGACAAACGGCTTGGTGATTGCCTGAAAAAAAAACTAAACATTCAGCAAACCACATTCAATTTACCACTGAAGTAGAGAATAGCTACCCTTCCTTCATGTTTTAGTAGTAATGGGGCAAACTTGGGTCATACTGAGTGACGCCAACCTACGAGCAAGTACAGCATTTGGAATGAACTCTAAGGGGCAATGGATATTCTGCAAAGGAAATCGAAAGTGTGACAAAGAGCAACAGCCAGAGAAACGACGCCTTTTAAGGGCACAACATTTCTGTCCTACATACTTCGAAAACACTTCGTAAACACAGCACAAAAAGACAGAGTCCTTCAAATTGGCCAAAGACAAACAGGGTCTCTTCACCATGAGGATGGCAACGGCCTTGCCGCAGTGGGTACACCAGTTCCCGTGAGATCACCGAAGTTCAGCGTTGTCGGGAGTGGCCAGCACTTGGATGGGAGACAGTCTGTCATTCGCTGTTGCCTTTTTTCGGGGTGCACTCAACCTCGTGATGCCAATTGAGGAGCTACTCCACGGAATAGTAGCGGCTCTTGTCAAAGAAAACCATCATAACGACCGGGAGAGAGGTGTGCTGACCACACGCCCCTCGTATCTGCATCCTCAGTGAGGATGACATGGCGGTCGGATGGCCCCGGCGGGCCACTTGTGGCCTTAAGACGGAGTTCTATGATTTTCACCATGAGGGATTTACCGAATAATACGCGCTTGCGGCGAAGTGCATGTCGGAATAGTACACTCATGCTCATAAATTATGGATAATGCTGATACATGGTGAAACAGCACTCTGGTGGGCGGCTTGCGAGTTTAAATCACGTCGGGGTATGACCATGCGGTGCATTCACACGGTGGCGCTGACAGCAGTCCACATATGCAGAGGTGTGTTGGTGCATGTCAAAGTACGGTGCAGACGTTTTCAGACGTCCTAATGGTGATTTTGTGTTGAAAATGTCTCAAAGAACACGTATTAACACTATGAGGTGCAGAATACTAGGGCGACTGGAAGCTGGTCAAAGATAGCAGGTCGTAGCACGGGTCCTCCGTGTGTCACAAAGTGTGATCTCAAGATTATGGCAACGATTCCAGCAGACAGGAAACGTGTCCAGGCGCTACAGTACGGGACGTCCACAGTGTGCAACACCACGTGAAGACCGGTATCTCACCATCAGTGCTCGCAGACGGCCACGGAGTACTGCGGGTAGCGTTGCTCTTGACTTTACCGCATCCACTGGAACAGTTGTCTCCAGACACACAGTCTACAGACGACTGAACAGACATGGTGTATTCGCCCAGAGACCCACAAGGTGCATTCCACTGACCCCTGGTCACAGGAGAGCCCGTGAAGCCTGGTCATTGGAACAGTGGTCCCAGGTTATGTTCATGGACGAGTCCAGGTGCAGTCTGAACAGTGATTCTCGCCGGGTTTTCATCTGGCGTGAACCAGGAACTAGATACCAACCCCTTATTGTCCTTGAAAGAGACCTTCACCCCTGCATGTCTTTGACAGAGGGACTGTAACAGGTCAGGTGTATCGGGACGTCATTTTGCACCAGTATGTCCGCCTTTCCAGGGGTGCAGTGGGTCCCACCTTCCTCCTGATAGATAATAACACACAGCCGAACCGAGCTGGCATCGTGGAGGAGTACCTTGAAACAGAAGATATCAGGCGAATGGAGTGGCCTGCCTGTTCTCCAGAACTAAACCCCACTGAGCACGTCTGGGATGCTCTCGGTCGAGGTATCACTGCACGTCTTCAAACCCCTACGACACTTCAGGAGCTCAGACAGGCACTGGTGCAAGAATGGGAGGCTTTACCCCAGCAGATGCTCGACTACCTAATCCAGAGTATGCCAACCCGTTGTGCGGCCTGTGTACTTTTGCATTGTGATCATATCCCATATTGATGTAGGGGTATATGCGCAGGAAACAGTGGCGTTTTGTAGCAGATGTGTTTCGGGATGGTTTTCTCAACTTATTACCAATACCGCGGACTTACAGATCTGCGTCGTGCGTGTTCCCTAAGTGCCTAGGCTATTAACGCCATTGTTGTGTAGTGCCACGTTGTGTGGCACCACATTCTGCAATTATCCTTAATTTATGAGCGTGAGTGTAGAACGATCCGTTAACACCAGTATGACAGAACGTAAACGAAATTACAGGCTGCGACAGACGGAGAAATTGAATTTAGTTGTGCAAGGATTGAACGATACGGAACATTGTATACAATTCGCAAAAATTTAATTTTTATGTGTGAAAAGTGTGCAGGTCACCAAGCGAGCCTGGCGCGTATCGTGAATTTTTATTGTTCATTTTAAAACTTTTCTAGTTAAACTTTCGTTTTCAGCATTCAAGTGCCGACCATTGTGGCCTACATGGCGAATAGAATCATCGCCACAGTGGAGCTGTCTGTCCTCGTAAAAATACACTGACCAACAAGTCCGCAAGAATATGCGATAATCACACCCGGTGAAAATCACACCCAGCCAGAAACTGTGAAATTCGCTCCCAGTTTTACTGGAAGCTACCTGCTCAAGGGCAGAGCCTACCTGCGTCCCCGTGAGTTGTCATCCACCGGAAACGACCCCTGTGCGGCTCGGCCAACCTGACGCGTGAAGTCTTCGTCCACTTAAGTGAATTACCTCTTGGACAGTCACTGTCAGTGCGAGTCTACCTTTCGGAGCGTTCAGCTCTTTCTCCTTTGTCTCTGTGTGCTTATACGTTCGGTATAAAACTGTCATCAACCACCCACGGTAAACCATGTGCCCACTATGATGGTTACTCGTACATCGCAAAGAGAACCAAAGCAGATGGGACTGTGATGTGGCGCTGTTCGAAACATAGAACAACATATTGCCGAGGAATGCTAAAGACCAAAGACTGTATCGTGCTTAGTTCAAACGAGCATCAATGTGGGGCACCGTTTGACGCTTTTATTTATTTATTGTTCCGTGGGACCAAATTAAGGAGAGGTCTCCATGGTCATGGAACGAGTCAATACATGGAATTATAACACGATAGTAGAAACAGATAAAATGAAATATAAAAAACATATTCAGCCAATAAGTCTTAAGTTTAAATAAAGAAAATCAACAATGTAACACTGGAATTTGCTTAATTTTTTAGCTCTTCCAGGAGCTCCTCGACAGAATAGGAGTGAGCCATGAGGAAACTCTTCAGTTTGGACTTAAAAGAGTTTGGGCGACTGCTAAGATTTTTGAGTTCTTGTGGTAGCTTATTGAAAATGGATGCAGCAGAATACTGCACTCCTTTCTGCACAACAGTCAAGGAAGTGCATTCCACATGCAGATTTGATTTCTGCCTAGTATTAACTGAGTGAAAGCTGCTAACTCTTGGGAATAGGCTAATATTGCTAACAACAAACGACATTAAAGAAAATACACTCCTGGAAATTGAAATAAGAACACCGTGAATTCATTGTCCCAGGAAGGGGAAACTTTATTGACACATTCCTGGGGTCAGATACATCACATGATCACGCTGACAGAACCACAGGCACATAGACACAGGCAACAGAGCATGCACAATGTCGGCACTAGTACAGTGTATATCCACCTTTCGCAGCAATGCAGGCTGCTATTCTCCCATGGAGACGATCGTAGAGATGCTGGATGTAGTCCTGTGGAACGGCTTGCCATGCCATTTCCACCTGGCGCCTCAGTTGGACCAGCGTTCGTGCTGGACGTGCAGACCGCGTGAGACGACGCTTCATCCAGTCCCAAACATGCTCAATGGGGGACAGATCCGGAGATCTTGCTGGCCTGGGTAGTTGACTTACACCTTCTAGAGCACGTTGGGTGGCACGGGATACATGCGGACGTGCATTGTCCTGTTGGAACAGCAAGTTCCCTTGCCGGTCTAGGAATGGTAGAACGATGGGTTCGATGAGGGTTTGGATGTACCGTGCACTATTCAGTGTCCCCTCGACGATCACCAGTGGTGTACGGCCAGTGTAGGAGATCGCTCCCCACACCATGATGCCGGGTGTTGGCCCTGTGTGCCTCGGTCGTATGCAGTCCTGATTGTGGCGCTCACCTGCACGGCGCCAAACACGCATACGACCATCATTGGCACCGAGGCAGAAGCGACTCTCATCGCTGAAGACGACACGTCTCCATTCGTCCCTCCATTCACGCCTGTCGCGACACCACTGGAGGCGGGCTGCACGATGTTGGGGCGTGAGCGGAAGACGGCCTAACGGTGTGCGGGACCGTAGCCCAGCTTCATGGAGACGGTTGCGAATGGTCCTCGCCGATACCCCAGCAGCAACAGTGTCCCTAATTTGCTGGGAAGTGGCGGTGCGGTCCCCTACGGCACTGCGTAGGATCCTACGGTCTTGGCGTGCATCCGTGCGTCGCTGCGGTCCGGTCCCAGGTCGACGGGCACGTGCACCTTCCGCCGACCACTGGCGACAACATCGATGTACTGTGGAGACCTCACGCCCCACGTGTTGAGCAATTCGGCGGTCCGTCCACCTGGCCTCCCGCATGCCCACTATACGCCCTCGCTCAAAGTCCGTCAACTGCACATACGGTTCACGTCCACGCTGTCGCGGCATGCTACCAGTGTTAAAGACTGCGATGGAGCTCCGTATGCCACGGCAAACTGGCTGACACTGACGGCGGCGGTGCACAAATGCTGCGCAGCTAGCGCCATTCGACGGCCAACACCGCGGTTCCTGGTGTGTCCGCTGTGCCGTGCGTGTGATCATTGCTTGTACAGCCCTCTCCCAGTATCCGGAGCAAGTATGGTGGGTCTGATACACCGGTGTCAATGTGTTCTTTTTTCCATTTCCAGGAGTGTATATACTGTGAGGGCAATGTCAGAATTCCCAGACTATTGAATAGGGCTTCGACAAGAGGTTCTCGAGCTTACACCACATTTATAGCTCGAACAGCCCGTTTTCGAGCGAAAAATACCCGTTTTGAATCAGAAGAATTACCCCAAAAAATAATACCATACGACATAAGTGTATGAAAATATGCGAAGTAGACTACTTTTCGTGTTGAACTGTCACTTATTTCAGATACTGTTCTAATTGTAAATAAAGCAGCATTTAGTTTCTGAACAAGATCCTGCACGTGGGCTTTCCACACTCTCTTAGAAGTAAAAAAGACGCTGAACCAGGCGAAGAGGAGATCACGAGAGGAAGAGACTTCGATTTGTAAAATACATACCGAAGAGTTAGGCGACTTGTACAATCGAGGGTATGGTTTCCTTACTGAAATGCCAGATAGGAAGCCAAATCACACGGAAATCAGAAAGAGCCAGAAACACGACAAGAAATTGATCTTCAAGCAGAGCTACTAACCGTGAATGACGGCAGCAGTTTTCTCTTAAGCGATGACAGCTTTGGAGATACGATCAGAGTTTTTAGCGGAAAAGGAGGAAGAGAGGCTCTAAAGACTAAACAAGACTTTTTTATGGATGGGACCTTCAAATGCTGTAGCAAGCAATTTTCACAAATATATACTATTCATGCAGACTTCGGAAGCTCAAAGTACGAAACAAACATCAGTCCGGTGGCTTTTGCATCCTTACCAAACAAAAGAAAAAGAAAACATATATCCGTCTTTTCCGCAATGTTGCAAATAATGTATCAGAATGGAAACCTAATAATGTCACCGCTGATTTGGAATCAGCTGAGATTTCTGCGCTAGAAGTTGTGATCCCGTTGGTTCAACTGCATGGTTGCCACTTCCATGTGATGAAATCTCTCCGGAGGAAAGAGCAAGACTTGGGACTTACTTGTGAATACAGAGAAAATGTGTACTGCTATGGCGTTCCTCCGACATGTCTGCGATGGCTGGCTCGTGATAGAGTACATTGACAAGCACCGGATATCGCCAAGATTTCTCAGTTTTTCGACTATTTTGTAGATCGATGATTGAAAAATGACGAAAACCCGATCAGTCTTTGGAACTGCTACAGACGGTGCCAACCAGACGCGACACATCGAAGAATTTTATATGTTTAAAGTTCATTTATCATTCATATGCTTCTTGTTATAAGGCATTTCCAATGTTTTGGCGGGAGGGCTCAAAGAATTTATTAAAGTGGTAGACTGGAGTTGACCAGAGTTATAGGGCGTGCAAAGTAATGCGTACAACCATCGCAATAAAATAATAACAGTTGGCAAATTGATGCCTATTTAAAACGCGTGATGAAGCTTCAAAAACATTCTGGCGTATTAAAAATCGATGTAGAATAAAATTTCTGTTTAGTACTGCAGATCTTCTAAAACGGTAGCAGTGAGAACGGCCTTTTTCAGAATTCTCTCTTTTAATACACTCCTGGAAATGGAAAAAAGAACACATTGACACCGGTGTGTCAGACCCACCATACTTGCTCCGGACACTGCGAGAGGGCTGTACAAGCAATGATCACACGCACGGCACAGCGGACACACCAGGAACCGCGGTGTTGGCCGTCGAATGGCGCTAGCTGCGCAGCATTTGTGCACCGCCGCCGTCAGTGTCAGCCAGTTTGCCGTGGCATACGGAGCTCCATCGCAGTCTTTAACACTGGTAGCATGCCGCGACAGCGTGGACGTGAACCGTATGTGCAGTTGACGGACTTTGAGCGAGGGCGTATAGTGGGCATGCGGGAGGCCGGGTGGACGTACCGCCGAATTGCTCAACACGTGGGGCGTGAGGTCTCCACAGTACATCGATGTTGTCGCCAGTGGTCGGCGGAAGGTGCACGTGCCCGTCGACCTGGGACCGGACCGCAGCGTCGCACGGATGCACGCCAAGACCGTAGGATCCTACGCAGTGCCGTAGGGGACCGCACCGCCACTTCCCAGCAAATTAGGGACTCTGTTGCTCCTGGGGTATCGGCGAGGACCATTCGCAACCGTCTCCATGAAGCTGGGCTACGGTCCCGCACACCGTTAGGCCGTCTTCCGCTCACGCCCCAACATCGTGCAGCCCGCCTCCAGTGGTGTCGCGACAGGCGTGAATGGAGGGACGAATGGAGACGTGTCGTCTTCAGCGGTGAGAGTCGCTTCTGCCTTGGTGCCAATGATGGTCGTATGCGTGTTTGGCACCGTGCAGGTGAGCGCCACAATCAGGACTGCATACGACCGAGGCACACAGGGCCAACACTCGGCATCATGGTGTGGGGAGCGATCTCCTGCACTGGCTGTACACCACTGGTGATCGTCGAGGGACACTGAATAGTGTACGGTACATCCAAACCGTCATCGAACCCATCGTTCTACCATTCCTAGACCGGCAAGGGAACTTGCTGTTCCAACAGGACAATGCACGTCCGCATGTATCCCGTGCCACCCAACGTGCTCTAGAAGGTGTAAGTCAACTACCCTGGCCAGCAAGATCTCCGGATCTGTCCCCCATTGAGCATGTTTGGGAGTGGATGAAGCGTCGTCTCACGCGGTCTGCACGTCCAGCACGAACGCTGGTCCAGCTGAGGCGCCAGGTGGAAATGGCATGGCAAGCCGTTCCACAGGACTACATCCAGCATCTCTACGATCGTCTCCATGGGAGAATAGCAGCCTGCATTGCTGCGAAAGGTGGATATACACTGTACTAGTGCCGACATTGTGCATGCTCTGTTGCCTGTGTCTATGTGCCTGTGGTTCTGTCAGTGTGATCATGTGATGTATCTGACCCCAGGAATGTGTCAATAAAGTTTCCCCTTCCTGGGACAATGAATTCACAGTGTTCTTATTTCAAGTTCCAGGAGAGTCATTACTTTCTGTTTCTTTCGCTCTAGTCGTAGATGTATTTATCACGTTCATGGATTTCCCGTTGGTTGTCTCGTTTGCCCAATTTTACATACCTATAGCTGCTTCTGTATCCTTGGAGCAGCGTTTCGTGTAGTTACTTAGACGAGCCTAAGGGGAGGAGAATCATGTGTTGGCTGCAGGATACTGCCAGAGTGTCTAACGGTCTCCAGCTAAGCACAGCGTACAACCTCCCCTCTCCTGATTGCTCTCGGACTTCGTTCCGCTCCAAAACGACATTCTCCTGTGACCACGTTGACTGGATACTGGTATGCCTTTCTACCATAGGTGCTCCCAACTGTACGCCGACATGATCCTAAATTCCTCTTTTACTGCCACAAATGCTCCCTTTGGTTGCCCAAATTGACCTAAATTTCTGACACTTGTCACAAAGGAATTACTATACTCTTTTCTTACGCGAATATATCGAGCTCTGCAAGAATGATGGCAACTTCACCAAGGAGGAGTAAAGCATCGGACTTAGTGGTTTTTGGAATCCTGTCTCACAGAGAACGAGGTCCACAGGTGGGAAGCGGGACGGTAATGACCACAGAAACGCCCTCGGACAACACCGTCTCAAATAAATAAAATGCTGTCGGCCGAAGAACGCAAAACAGACGCCTCCGAGCAATATGTCAACAAGCGGGCGCAAAAACTCACTGATTGTATACTAGAGAGCACAAACACTTCTTAATATGCCAGGTTTTCACGTCAAAGATGTTTATTTCGGAAACAACTGCCTTTAATGAAAAAGATGTATGAACGTCCTGTGGTTCAGACGTGTAAATGTAATGTGTTTCCGCATTTTTGAGAAGGTGAATGCGTTGTACAGTTGGTTTACAGACACAATGGAACTTTTATACAAAGTGACAGTTCTGTGTAACGAGTTCTGTCGCCTTGTCCCCAAGGTTCGATGGAACGTAACGCTTGTATCAGCTTATGATGATAGTAACAATCGAAACTGATAGCAACAATAAAGGACTTCATAACAGCCGACGATAGTACAATATGAGTTTCTTTAAAAGAGGTTTTAAAGAAACCTCTTCAGGGGCCTTGGGATTATTACACTTAAGTGCCAGTGCATTTGCTACTTAACAGCGTACGTGTTCAAAAATTAAAGTGAATTCCCAACCGCAATACTATCAATATAATTTTCATGTACACTATGCATAATTCATTATGTTTCAGAATAGAGTTTTATGTTACGGTGCAAAAACGTTTAAAACAGTGAACAGCGTGAAGAGAAAAATGCTTCCTTACGCGGTCGGCAAGCGATTTATCACACCAAATCAAGACAAAAGTGTATTTAGCAAAACCTAGTCCCTATAGCACGTCTAACAGATATGCGATTTGAAAAACAGGGCTCTGACAATGCTGTAACTACTTGCAGCATGGCCAGGAACAGGTAGCATGGAGTCAGCACTCAGCCGGAGCTGTTCTACATTAGCTTTCTACATTAGCTCAATGAGTCGAGGCAATCCTGTGGGGAACGGATATGCGGACTCGCCGATATTCGGTGCCAGACTTTTTTTTCAGTTAAAGCACAAAATTGTATCCAGCTTAGCCTGCACAGCGCTATATGTTATGTATTTCTGTTACTGTTATCGTTATTTAAACATTAAGACGTAATATGAATCAGGCAAATGCCGGGATGGTTCCTCTGAAAGGGCACAACCGACTGACTTCCTTCTCCATCCTTCCTCAACCTGATGTGACCGATGATATCGCTGCTTGTTCCCCACTCCCCCGCCCCTCTCCCCCCCCTCCCCAAATAAACCCCACCAACCTATAGCGCGTTTTTTCGTCCATGACACAAAGAAAGGCAATAGAAAATAGTCTTGCATACAGTAACATCGTCAGTATCTAGTCACGTTCAAAAAACACGGTAAGTAGTCAACACTAGATTTCACATTATGGTACATAAAATGATACGAATGTGCAAGTTTGACATCCAGGGTTATCTTCACTGAGATGGTAACTACACGTACGAGGAACGTTCACTTTAGACAAGATTTTAAAGCGACCATCTTGCATTTGCAGACACTTCGCCACTCGCTAGATCACAATTTGCTGGACCCCATACAACACACCAACATCCACCATTGCCGAAGCGGCCTGCATGCGATATATTAGGTCATGTAATCTATGGGTGGAGTACTATACAATTGTTTCCTTAAGTGTTCCCACACATAAAAATCTGGTGGATTAAGGAACGTTGCGGCCAGCAAATTGGACCACCACGACCTTTCCATTTCCTTGAAACGCTTAGTTTAAATAGTTGCAAAGTGTAGTGGTGACCCCATCATGCTTAAACCACAGCTGTTGCCAACACCAAGTGGAAATTGTTTTCTTGCGTCAGGTAGATATTGCAGAAATGTACGATACAGGGGCGCGTCCAACTTGTCAGGCAATAGGCAAGAGCCCAAAAGCACTCCTAACACGATTCCAACCCACAGGTCTTTGCCAAAACGTGCCTGAAAGGCACGGGTGACATGTGGATTGTGTTACGACCAATAATAGCTTTTGTGGACGTTAAGGGGCTCCGGAAAGGCTCAAAATCATGAAAAGTTCAAATTTTACTTTTTTGCGTTTTCTGAATCTGCAGACTATTATCTTTTAATAGATATATAATTTATTCAATTCCGAAGACTACAACTATTTTTAAATTTTTTTTTAAATGTGTTCTACATGGGCGTGATCCACCGTGGCGCTGTTAAACTGCTGTCAAATGGTGTTATTATTAACGTCCGTGTTCATCAGGTACATAATGGAGGTGATAAAACCTATTTTCAGAGACTTCGAAGCACCTGAACTGTTGAAAAAGTGTGTTCACGGAAAAACTCAAAACCCCAATGAAAGTGTAAATAGTGTTATATGGTCGAGAATCCCCAAGACTGTATTTGTTGGAATAGAAATACTTCACTTTGGTGTGTATGATGCTGTTGCGACTTTCAATGATGGCAACATTGTAAGGTGCAAGGTATTTAGAAATATGGGAATGAAGATAGGTTCTAACATGGTACGAGCGATGCTTGCTTTAGACAAGGAACGCCTTCGGGCTGCAGACAGGGCTGAGCAAGCAAGAGTAAACAGGAGGAGGAACAAGAGGAAGCTGGAGGAGGAGTTTGCAGAGGATGAAGATAATCCATCCTATGGACCTGGAATGCACTAAAAAGTTAATCCAATCTTTGTCGCTCGATTCCCAAAACTTTTATTTTCTCATACTAGTTACATGTTTTCTAAGGATCTTCCAAACATATTTGTTTCAAACTTTCAGTAAATGTTACACATTACCTTCTGCATAATGTAACACAGCCTTTTTCCAAAAAACTGTATATTTTTGAATATATAAATAAAAAATTGCAAAAAAATGTTGTGAATTTTCATTACAATTGAAAAAAAATCATCTTTAATAACTGAACTAAAATTTTGTAAAATCCCTGTGTTAAGTTGTAGCCCATATTCCAATAAATAATCTGTAAAAAGTTCAACTTCCTACCTCAAATACTTTGTGAGGAAAGATGTAATTTATAAGCGTTATTTTAACATTGCAAGTATAGGGCGTTCCGGAGCCCATTAAAAAACAAAAAACTTTCACTTGTGAAGGTCAGTCCATATCACGTTGTTTATAAAATGTTCGCTATCTTCCACTTGGTGAAAAGCTATTCACAAAACTGTACTCGTCGAATTCGGTCTTCTGGCCGCTGGCGTCGAGTTAACTTGTAATGATATGGATACAGTTCTTCGTCGTGCAACACTTCAACAACCAGTCTTCGAGATATCTGAAACAGCCTTGCAACATCGCGGGTACTTCGCGTGACTGGTGCACGGTTTCAAGAGTCGCGTCCTCTGTTTGTGGAATACGTGCAGTCCTCGGACGACCTCTGTCCATTAGTTATGGACGAAGATTACCGGTTCGCCGAAGGTGTTGCTTCAGGCAACGGAAAACATTTTTATGGGGAGGGTACCTTTGACGGTACCACGCGGTACACACACGAACAGCAGCAGCTTTGCTGTCGGATGCACTCAGAACCAAAAGCATATCGAAATATTCATCGTCTGTGTACTCCATCGGGAAATTGCTCTACATGACTTGACAGGATCATTTATGGCTATTAGTAGACACACGCATGGTGTTAAATGAATCCCACTCTCATGTGGTAGCCTATTATGTGACGAAATGATGCCTCGCTTATAAACGACCACAGTGTGGTATGGTACATATGCTTCTGTACATTCAGATGCGCTGCGTGATGTGACAGTGTTGCAAGCTCCTCGTTTTCATAGACCTGTTTCCAAAATGCAACCGATTTGATTTTGCTAGATGAACTTTTGTCTTGAATCTAGATGAGGAATCGCATGCCGTGCAGCAGTTTTTCTCCACGCTGCACCGATGGCACTCCATGGGCACTCGCTGGGCACGTGTATGAGTACTATACCTTACTTAGTACCACTTAGTACCGTAACCGGCACGGGGTGAGGAGGGAGGAGGGGACGAGATGTTTTGTCAGCAAAGCCTGACAGTTTCGTCTGCAAAAATTCCGCTTTATCAGTAAATTTCCTCCCTCTCTATCTCTCGCTCCCTCCCCCCCCTCTCTCTCACTCTCTCTCTCTCTCACACACACACACACACACACACACACACACATACACAAACGCATGAATTCATAAATGACTGCCTTACGCTTTACTAAAAAAATGTTTATGTCAAACACTGTATGTCAAATTCTGTCTCGTTAGTAAATTTTATTTTAAAATGGACCAGCGGAGCAGTATGTAGCCCCAGAACCGCCATCTTGGTTATTTCAAAATGTATCTGAAAGACTTGAAATAAATATATTGGCATCATGTTCGCCCGCATCTCGTGGTCGTGCGGTAGCGTTCTCGCTTCCCACGGCCGGGTTCCCGGGTTCCCGGGTTCGATTCTCGGCGGGGTCAGGGATTTTCTCTGCCTCGTGATGGCTGGGTGTTGTGTGCTGTCCTTAGGTTAGTTAGGTTTAAGTAGTTCTACGTTCTAGGGGACTGATGACCATAGATGTTAAGTCCCATAGTGCTCAGAACCATTTGAACCATTTTTTTGCATCATGTTCAGAAGGATCCGAACAACTTGAAATTATGTAAATTGACGCCATGTTCAAACGTATTTGAAGTAGCTAGATTATATACCAAACATACGTAAAGATATTGACAATAGCGGTATGTCTAAAATGTCTGTACTGTTGCCAAAAATACATAAGCTTCATTAGCGAAACACACACACACACACACACACACACACACAAACGTTTATGTCAAGTGGTACTTTTCCGAGAGTTCCGGAACCTGTACAGAAAATTGGAACAGAGATCAACATAAACATCATTTCCGCCCATTTTATTGCTTATGAAAACCACGCGTTGCATGTTGTACCACCATACAGCGAGACTTTCAGAGGTGGTGGCCCTGTTTGCTGTACACACCGGTACCCCTACTACCCAGTAGCACATCCTCTTGCATTGATACGTGCCTGTATTCGTCGTGGCATACAATCCACAAGCTCATCAAGGCGCTGTTGGTCCAGATTGTTCCAATCATCAACGGCGATTCGGCGTAGATTCCTCATAGTGGTTGGTGGGTCACGTCGTCCATAAACAGCCCTTTTCAATCTATCACAGGCATCTTCAATAGGGTGGCAGAGCGGTTTTAGGGGCTACAGTCTGGAACCGCGTAACCGCTACGGTCGCAGGTTCGAATCCTGCCTCGGGCATGGATGTGTGTAATGTCCTTAGGTTAGTAAGGTTTAAGTAGTTCTAAGTTCTAGGGCACTGATGACCTCAGACGTTTAGTCCCATAGTGCTCAGAGCCATTTGAACCATTTTGATGTCGTTATCCTGAAAAAGGCATTCACAAGATGTGCACGATGGTGGCCCTTCCTGGCACAAAGTAACAATGCGGACGCGATCCAACCGCAGTCTTCACCGTCTAGGCATGGTTGAACTACAGACAACACGGTGGATTGAATGGAAAGGATCCGCTGTCGGACCCCCTCCGCGTAATGGGCGCTGCTCATACATGGTTGTTTAGATCTTTGGGCGGGTTTAGTGGCATCTCTAAACAGTCAAAGGGACTGTGTCTGTGAGACAATGTCCACAGTCAACGTCTACCTCCAGGAGTTCTGGGAACCGGGGTGACGCAAAACTTTTTTTTGATGTGTGTATAAAGATATTAACAACACTGTGGTAACTTACAGTGCTTCCACAGCTAAAATCTCTGTGCTGTTTATTAAAATACACGTGACGCTATTGATCTAACTTACACCTTAACCTGCAAAGTTAGATCTTCGTAAAACACTAGGTGCAAGGCACGATGGAAAACCAAATTAAATATTTCCACTTCTAAACTGTTTAAGATTTTTCTATTACTGTGCAAAACACATGTTACCTGAAACGATATACTAAGCAGGCAAGACAGTGATAACCGACAGGCCCAAACAACTAGGCAGCCTGAGCTATTGTTCTACAGCCAGTGTAAAACACATGCCGATTAAAATAATATGCTACACAGGCGTGTTCAGTTATGTGCCTTGTTTGAGGATAACCGGGTTGCCCAATACAGTATAAAGGAATAGATGCATCAGTAAAAGAAAAAATTAAAAGTGCCTTCACAATAAGTATGCTCAGTATGTACCAAACAAATCCACTACCAAGCGACTGTACAACTTACAGAGCCAACTTTGATTCAATCTGGAACCGTCGTGCACAGCAACCGTAGACTGTAAGGAAGTTGAGGCACATAGTAGTCAGTCACAAGCCCGTTAACTTTTATTATTCTTGCTAATCTAGATTTCGGCAATAAATAGCTATCTTCAGTGCATTTTTGTTACATTTCGACAGACTCGCTGCAGTTCATAGCACCATATCTTCTTACATGTGTATAGGCAGGACGTTCTGAGTCTGTTAAAGTAAATGGGCTCTATGGCTAAAATACACGGTTGTTCAAAAATTAACGCAGCCTTATAGGAAAATGGCTCAGTATCGTTCAGCCAGTACAACTGTAAGTATACGTGGTGACAGGAACTGCTGCGCGTTTGTTGAAATATAACGAAATTGCACTGAGGATGGCTATTTATAGCCGAAATCTAAATTTGCAAGAATAATAGAAGCTAATGGGATTTCCACTGACTACTGTGTGCCTCTCCTTCCCACCTTACAGGAGGCAGGAAATGTGGCAGGAAAACTGGTCGACTGAAACGTTTACTAAAGTGCAAACTGCAAACTGTTTGAATCTTGTGAAGTCTATGTGACACCTTGAAACGTCCCCTTAGAACAATTTTAGAATTACTGTGCTGATAAACCTCTTACATTATTTGCTTTTCAAACAGCTGAGCAAAACTGAACGTACTCAAACATTCACTAAAGTGACACACAATATTTTTAGCGCAACGCAATCTGACTTTCAAAAATTCCTACAAAAGAATAGCCCTGACTAACATTAACCTATACCTTTCACAAATCACTTACCTCACAAAAATCTTCGTTACTCAAGCTACAGCAATACAGCGAGCGCCACTACTGCCAGCTAAATAACAGATTCAAACTACGGAAGGCACTAACTACTAGTAGGCATAGTTAGCAAATGAAAGATTTTAATAGAGAACAAACAATGTATTTACCTTAATAGTCATCAAAAGTCATAATATATACAGCAGTTCATGACATCCATTTTTACAAATTTCAAAACTCCGCCATTTCTCTCCCCACATCCACCACTGCTGGCGGCTCACCTCCAACTGCGCAACGCTACGCGCTGTTCACATCCAGCTGCCCAACACTACAATGGCAGACAACAATGCAAACTAGCCACAGACTGCACACAGCACAGCCAGTGATTTTCATACAGAGCTCTACGTGGCGTTACCAATAAGAAAACCTAAACAGCCTACTTACAACCTATCTAGCCACACTGGTCTCTCTGTTGGTAGTACCAGCAAATCATTACACCAATATTTAAAGAAGCGTCCACGCAGATTTCGTGCTGTTCATGAGTTGCTACCTGAAAACTGCGGTAAAGGTATAGCTTCCTGTCCGTGTATTATGTCATCTGTAACGCCAAAGGGGCATGAAAGGGAAGCAGTGGTTGGGAAGGGAGTGAGACAGGGTTGTAGCCTATCTCCGATGTTATTCAATCTGCACATTGAGCCAGCAGTAAAGGAAACAAAAGAAAAATTCGGAGTAGGAATTAAAATCCATAGAGAGGAAATAAAAACTTTGAGGTTCGCCGATGACATTGTAATTCTGTCAGAGACAGCACAGGACCTGGAAGAGCAGTTGAACGGAATGGACATTATCTTGAAAGGAGGTTATAAGACGAACATCAACAGAAGCAAAACGAGGATAATGGAATGTAGTCAGATTAAATCGGGCGATGCTGAGGAAATTAGATTAGGAAATGAGACACTTAAAGTAGTAAATGAGATTTGCTATCTGGAGAGCAAAATAAATGTTGATGGTCAAAGAAGAGAAGATATGTAGACTGGAAATGGCGAGGAAAGCGTTTCTGAAGAAGAGAAATTTGTTAACATTGAGTATACATTTACGGGTCAGGAAGTCGTTTTTGAAAGTATTTGTATGGAGTGTAGCCATGTATGGAAGTGAAACGTGGACGATAAATAGTTTAGACAAGAAGAAAATAGAAGCTTTCGAAATGTGGTGCTACAGAAGAATGCTGATGATTAGATGGGTAGATCACATAACTAATGAGGAGGTATTTAATAGAATTGGGGAGAAGAGAAATTTGTGGCACAACTTGACTGGAAGAAGGGATCGGTTGGTAGGACATGTTCTGAGGCATCAAGGGATGACCAATTTAGTATTGGAGGGCAGCGTGGAGGGTAAAAGTCGTAGAGGGAGACCAAGAGATGAATACACTAAGCAGATTCAGAAGGATGTAGGTTGCAGTAGGTACTGGCAAATGAAGAAGCTTGCACAGGATAGAGTAGCATGGATTGCTGCATCAAACCAGTCTCTGGACTGAAGACCACAATAACAACAACAACAACAACAACAACACAGAATTAAGAAGAAGCGTGTATTATGTCATCTGTAACGCCAAATTAAGAACTAGATGATTGGTTTAATATAACGAGGGATGATTCCACTTTGATGCTTGTGAGAATGTAGAGAATTCACGCATACCGGCTACAGAAAGTCCCTGTCAGTTGTATGAATCCTCTCTGCATACCCAAGAAGTGGGTATTGTTGTGTTAATATTCATCACACTGTTTCATGAAACAATGAACAGGGAGCATCACACACTGCAACAATTTATAAACACCTGAAGACTGTTTGCAGTACTCATATTTTCAGCAAGACAATGCGGCATCAAGCTCAGTAGTTTCATTGGCAAGTGCTTCAGGAGGGGCTGAGGTCTCCTCTGTATCCTGATTAATACACAACTGGCTTTTTCTTGTGCGGAGCTTAAGGATTCTGCTAACAAAACTCACATTATTCAAGATGGCAGAAATAAACTGAACGAGATGTGAGTACAGCTCTTCAACAATCATTACAAAATGAGTTGGGTAACATGCACGTCGTATTCCGTTATATGGAGCACATAATGGAAGGCACTTTCGACAACGTTTGCAACGTAGCCCTTTTCCTATAAGGCCGCGTTACTTTTTGAACAACCATGTATTTCAGCCACAGAGCCTATTTACTGTAACGGTTTCAGTATTAACATACATACAAATACTCGTTTGAGTCAGATCCCACATTCCAACCAGATTTTCTTTCTATCTTCTGTGTACCCAAGTTACTCATCACAGAAATAACATCATGGAAACCGACAGCTGGCCAGTTCTGGATTAACTCCAGTAATCCTCTCCATAATGAAGCCGTTAGTAAGAGACTAAAACTGAAGAGCTACGGTCATATGAACTTTTACGCAGTACGTCTACAGTGTCCATTAATAGCGAACTTCTCCAAGGACAAGGAACTGGGTGGCCTGTTATGAAACATGCTGCTCGTAGTAATAACATCCGCGATGTTATTGGGGTCATAAACATCTGCGCACCTTCTGACGGCTATTAACTCAGCTTCTCATTTAACACTGTCTAGTCCTGACCATTAACTGATATAAACGGTGTACTAGAGAAAACAAAAACTGTCGTTTCCTATTTAGAGAGTGGGCGGCTCTTTTGATGGGACCATGTGTTGCAGTCGTATAATAACGGTGTCTGTATTTTACGGTTCCTGGAACGGAACCGTGACAGACGGGACAGACAAAACATTTGGCTTATGCGTTGGCAGGAAGCTCACAAGAAAGCTAATTGATTATAAATAGCTTGTTCGAGACGCTTCAATGATTGAGGGACATGTTAAGAAAACTCGTCAGACCACACGATTTACTTTTCTGAAACTGTTTCTTGCGCATTAGAAGCTCCTGTATACCGATACGACAACCGCGTGTCAGTTAACTACCTTACATGCGAAAACAGGTAGGACCTAGCCGATGATGTAGGCCACCATCAGAAAAGGTCAGTAATAACGTTGTCATGTTGGAAGAATACAAATAGTGTCCGTTATTTTGTAGCCAAGCGCTGTGATACGAGACGCTCTGGCAAAGAATTTACCGCAGTTGTGAACGCATTGCAAAACCTGACAGCACTGCTGCTACTAGATCACAAAAGTCCAGGTGTTCCCACTTGTGCTGTAGCAAACTGTAGAGACCTATTGCCCCTTAAAGTTTCTAGAAGAACAGTAAATAACTACTTTCACTTAGCTCTTGACCGGCGAATGACACAATTACATACATAAAACTAAGCTCAGACCTAGATATTGTTACGTCATGACACCTGAACTTTGTGATTCCAAGCTGTCCACCTGCTGTCTGCATTGATCATCTGGGATTGGCCTTCCTTCAGCTGTCATATTTAGCGTAGAATCTTGTAAATTTTTATAGTTCCTTCTTTCGTCGATCAATTGAAGTATTTCTTCTGTTATCCACAATTCCTTCGCAGTTACTTTTCTTGTATCTATATTTGCTTTCCCAACGTCACCGGCCGGTTTGACCGAGCAGTTCTAGGCGCTTCAGTCTGGAACCGCACGACCGCTACGATCGCAGGTTCGAATCCTGCTTCGGGCATGGATGTGTGTGATGTCCTTAGGTTAGTTAGGTTTAAGTGGTTCTAAATGCTAAGGCACTGATGACCTCAGATGTTAAGTCCCATAGTGCTCAGAACCATTTGAACCATTTTACCAACGTCTGTGATTACTTCTTTAGACACGTCTTTTTTTCCTCAGCTGAACAACATACTTGACATTTATTGTAACAGTATCTATAGCCTTAAAAATAATTTGAATACTCGTCGTTATTCCTTAGTGATTGTACGTTGATTCTGTACGCCGACATGATCCTAAATTCCTCTTTTACTGCCACAAATGCTCCCTTTGGTTGCCCAAATTGACCTAAATTTCTGACACTTGTCACAAAGGAATTACTATACTCTTTTCTTACGCGAATATATCGAGCTCTGCAAGAATGATGGCAACTTCACCAAGGAGGAGTAAAGCATCGGACTTAGTGGTTTTTGGAATCCTGTCTCACAGAGAACGAGGTCCACAGGTGGGAAGCGGGACGGTAATGACCACAGAAACGCCCTCGGACAACACCGTCTCAAATAAATAAAATGCTGTCGCCAAAGAACGCAAAACAGACGCCTCCGGGAAATATATCAACAAGCGGGCGCAAAAAGACAGTGATTGTATACTAGAGAGCATAAACACTTCTTAATATGCCAGGTTTTCACGTCAAAGATGTTTATTTCAGAAACAACTGCCTTTAATGAAAACGGTGTATGAACGTCCTGTTTGTTTTATTGTTTTGATTGTTTTATTTCAGCCTAGTCTTTGTCATTACGACATTGTGAACAGAGTCTACACCTGCTTCTGGGTACTCCTTCCTATCCTATAACATATTTCGGAATTGTCTGTATCACCCCTCTATACGAAATAGGCGATATACATAAGCTAGCAGCTATCTTCCTGCGTCTCCCTGCCCTTACTGAATGTATCTCATTTTCTTGTGACTTTCGAACTGTGTAATTACTGTTACTAGCAGAAATTTATTGCAGACCCAAGGACACTTTCTGACTTCTCATTCCGTATTACCGAGAACTTATTCTCCGAAAACTCTGTCTTACATTTCTTCCCCTACGATAACGTTCCAATGCCCCATAATTATTAGATTCTTATCTCTATTTGCATACTGAATTACCTATTCAATTCCTCGATATAACCTATCTCATCATCTAGTGCTTGTGACACTGAAACGTAGCAATACGATACAATGTAAATATGTGATATTCTCTATTCTTCAGAATGAGATTTTCACTCTGCAGCGGAGTGTGCGCTGATATGAAACTTCCTGGCAGATTAAAACTGTGTGCCGGGCCGAGACTGTCTCCGCAGCATCCTTTCTTTCAGGAGTGCTAGTTCTGCAAGGTTTGCAGGAGAGCTTCTGTAAAGTTTGGAAGGTAGGAGACGAGATACTGGCAGAAGTAAATCTGTGAGGACCGGGCGTGAGTCGTGCTTCGGTAGCTCAGATGGTAGAGAACTTGCCCGCGAAAGGCAAAGGTCCCGAGTTCGAGTCTCGGTCGGGCGCACAGTTTCAATCTGGCAGGAAGTTTCTCTAGTCTTGTTTATCGATAAAATATTGTATAAGTTAAATTACGTGTGCTACTGCTTATGTAAGTTATATCTGAAGGATAAGTTTTTATATTGTAGAAGAAGTGTTATGGACGTTGCGTGATAAAACTTCAGTGCACTATCTTGAACATCTCTGTACAAGTTGATCTGTTATCGGCGGGGAAATATTGTTTTTTTTCTGAAGGTGTTCTCCTACTAAAAGACAGGGAAAGTACTAATGACTGCAGCACGTTGAGCCATTGGGTGGGTGGAGAAAGAAAAGGCAATCTTTTTCTCAGCTATCGTCGAAATCAATCAGCTTCCAACGGCTATAGTGGTATGAAGCAATAAAAGCCCAAATACAGCTATTCCTGAGTTACGGATATAAAACTGCTTGGTTCGGAAGATTATGGAGGCAAGGATGCAGTATTGACTGTAACAATGAAAGGGAAATTTAATACGATGGAGAGCAACATGTGCTTTCAATAGCATTATTGAGATGAGGCGTGGGTTTTGGTTTCAACGATTAAAATATGCTGCGATCTCTAAGCCGAATATCTTTTTCGAACCGTGATAAGCCAAGGCATCGGTCCTTTAGTTTTGGAATGGGCTATCAGCTTTCTTTCTTTTTGCTTCTAATTTATGATATGACAATACATGTACTTGTTACTGTTGTAAAAGTGCATTTCCAGTTGTTGATATATAAATTTTCTACTAAATCCTTCCTTGTTTTGTGATTAATGATCGCGAAAGTTCATTTTCAGAAATATTTTATTTAATATGTAATTGACAATATTTTGACAATGTGGTCATGTGACTGTAATGCTGTAAGTAACTCACTTTTAATGCGGCAACTAAAGTAAAGTTGGCTTTGCTGATTCATCTGTAGTTAAGATCAAACTACGGTATCCACAGACTATAGTAATATTCCCTTGAATGCCTAGATGAAAGGACTGCTCTGATCTGTGGCTACCACATGAAAGATTTAGGTTGGAATTTTCAACTGATTCAGTCATTCTAGTAATACGCAGGAGTTTATCTCAGTTTTGTAACAAGGAAAGACGTTTTGTGCTAATGTAGAGATAAAAACGAAATGTATGTTCTGTCTGTATGAAGTCTAAACCTACATAAAACAATTGAAAATATACACGCATCTGATAATAACAGCTCCGCTGAGTTATCTATAAGCCCAAAGAAAAATTAATACATTACTGACTGCCTTCACAGGCCTCGACTGAATTCCGCTGCTAACCCCCACAAATGTTTGTGCTGCAAGTGCCCCAGCTTGTTGAACTCACCTTAATGAAATTGAAAAAGAAAATCGCTTTGCTGCTGCAGAAATTCGTAAGAGGTTGAACAATGAGTTAAGTGCTTAGGACATTGAATGCCTGGTGTAGGATTAAGATGGCCTCTCGTAATGGACAATGAGGACATGTTACTCTGATTACGGTGAATTCACTCGTGAGGCTAAAATTTATTTTCAAACATGTACTGATTTAATTAAGAAGTTACATATGTGAGCATTAATGGTGTTCTCGAAACCCAGCAAAGAAAATGACATAAACTTCTACTAGGAGTCCGCTATTCAAAAGCCGAAATGTGATGAAAATTTTGTGACTCACAGAGAAATGACAAGGAATACCATTAAGAAAATTTACTCCGCTATTTTATTAAGTAAATACGTGGTGTGGTATACAATGAGAAGATTTTGATTCACGTAGCCCCCGGCTACCCTGATTCCATATAAAATTACAAATTACAAAATAAAAAATAAAAAATGGGTCTGTCTTTTTGCAGGTACACAAATTATTGTTTTGTTTTATCATCCAATGGCTAACGATAGCTACACACAAGAAATAAACGTAATCATGGAGACTGTATGAAGGCACCTTTGCATGCCGTGCGTGAGTTTCCTCGGAAACGCGAAATCTTAATTAAATAATTAATCTCTCACAAATAAATAAATCCTATGGCACAGAACTGCAGCGCTATGCCGCTGATAAAACAAAATACAATTACGACACTCTTATGTTTCATTAAGCAGAAATAGGTCTTGTACAATAGCTGGTGCGGGAAGCACGTATATTTTATTAACTGGCACACCGCCATATTTGATGTTATATAAGAACACTGCGAGTTGCAATCTCACTAGGCACTCGACTCTGTAAAGGTTCTATATTTATGAAAGTAAGTTGAATTATTTAATTGTAGGCTTATTCGTTGAATATATTTGATTTACCTAACTGTGTAAAGTTTTTTATGTTAAGTAGACAGTCACCTCTGTACGCCGTATTGACATGGCTGGCAAATTATTCTAATATTGAGATTTTGAGTCCGCATCTACCGCAGCAGTCTTTGGAAACGATTTAAATACGAAGTCCGATTATTTGAGTCACATTTCACGGTCAACTACGAATAACATTGCATTTGCGAAAAAACCAAATAATTAAACGTACACGTTCTAGATAAGCAAATATTAATTACAACCAATCACTATCATACATATACAATAATTAATATTTTATTTTATTTTACTTTTTTATTTATATATTTTATAACTGCCACAGAAAATGGTTCAAAAATAATTGTTGTTGACAACCTAAGCTATAAAATAGAAACACAACTGACACACAAGACGCTCAACAGTATCACAACATAGTACACCAGCAATAACCACACACAGAAAGCACACAAGCACAGAAGTTGAAGAAACCACAAACAACAAGAAACCATGTCCCACTCTGACATTTGATAACAAAATAACGCATAGAATAAGAAACATCATGAGGAAACAAGGGCAAATGTGCCATATAAAACAAACAAACACTATGCAGAACAGATTAAAAATACCTAACATCACAACAGATAAATTGAACGAAGCAGGTATATACCAGCTAATATGCAAAGACTGTGATCCGGTATGCGTCAGACAGACGTGTAGAAATTTCAGTGCAAGATGCTCAGAACATTTAAGAGCACTAAAAAGTGATAGCACATATTCTACATTTGCAGACTGCCTCATCAAAAACAAGCACAATAACCATCTGTACCAATATTTAACAATGGAAGACATTTACCACATCCAAAAAGCTATCACACAGGGCATAAATATATCAGTGACGAAACAGTAACAAAATACTATTCAGAAGTCTGAACGAAACATCGGACAATACAAAATGAAACACACACACACACACACACACACACACACACACACACACAGAGAGAGAGAGAGAGAGAGAGAGAGAGAGAGAGAGAGAGAATTGAAACAGTCCGAACATATTCGAAGTTCAAGGACGGCAAACCAAAACAAAACAGTAAAGAAACCACAGTCGGAAGCGCATCAGAGACGTAAATTTGTGCAGTGAAACGTGTGTCCAAGCCACAGCAACATAAAAAAGCAATAATTACAAATGAGCAGGACAAAACTTGAAAAATATTTTTCAATATACAAGACATAATCCATGAGTAACAAACTACTCGAAATAGTCCGCTGTACCAAAGCTTCAAAAACTTTACCGATGTGCAAATATTCAGCTCAACTACACAAAAACACATTTGGTAGACAAAAACAAACTTGTCGCAGCTGAGGTCTAGTAAAATACAATGGTAAAAAAAAGGGCATGTGCCACGAATTTTCGAAGGACATACATTTTAAGGACTGGACAGTAAACAAAGAAGTCCAATGCACACGTTTTTCTAACATGTCTCATGTTTGCAGATGACATGGTGATTTCGTTTGTCAGCAACAGCGCATACACAATCTGAAATAAAAGGTCAAGTGCACATGCAATTTAAATATCAACAAATCTGATGTATCATAATCCTTTTCCTAAAAATAAACTGTACATATGCATTTCAGGAAAATATTAAAAACCCAATGAGGATGTAACAGGTGTGGTGAAACATGTTTCGCTTGAATAAATCATCCAATTTTCTGAAAGTGTGATCATTTGCCTGTCTGTACATGTATAACACATCTAACGATTTCCGTCCCATTGAGATGATTTCTTCGTCGTTATCTTAATGGGACGGAAATTGGTAGATGTGATGTACATGTACAGACAAGCAAATGATTACAGTTTGAGAAAATTGGAGCGGAATATCTCCACAAATCGCAAGTCAATAACGCTTTGGTTCACTTCTGGTCCTTTTGCAGGCAGCTATTCGGCTCGCCGTTGATTGATAGAGTTTTACATGACCTTTTGAGGGGTATTGTGCCAAATTCTGTCCAATTGGAGCATTAGATCCTTAAAATCCTGAGCTCGTTGGAGGCCTCTTCACATAATGCTCCAAACGTTCACAACTGGGGAGAGACTCGGTGGTCTTGACAAACAGGAAGACAAGAAGTAGAAACGTCATGTGTGGGCAGGCATTATCTTGATGAAATGTAAGCCCAGGATGACTCGCCTTGATGGGCAACAGAATGGGGTGTAGTATATCGTCGGCGTACCACTCCTCTGTAAAGATGATTTGGGTGAAAAGCAAAGGAGTCCTGCTACGAATTGAATGGCACCCCAGGTTGTTGGCAGTATGGCGGGCAACAGTCACTTTGGTATACTCCTACTTCCAAGGGCCTCTCCAGACACGTCTTTGCAGGTCATCATCGCGGCTCAGGTCAAAGAGAGACGTGTCTGCAGACGCCCCAGACAGCGGTGGGATACCATCTAGGCTAGGGGCGGGCAGGAATTCTGCACGTGTGCGGTGCACATGCACGTGTGCAGTTAACAGGTGTTCTGCGTGCACACAGGGGCAAGCTGGCCACCCGCTTCTCACCCCTCCCCATCATACCGTCTCTCCGCTTCTTCCTCTGTAATGCGTTTTGTTTCCTGGCCTGCTTTATTAAATGAAGGAATAAGGTTAGCAGGAGTGCTTGACAGAAATCATGGTTTGAAAGAGTACCTATTACCTACGATACGTTTTGTTTAATTATCACAGGTGGAGTTTACAATACGTTTAATATCTGGAACAAAATTTCTACATACAGACAAACGCAAACAGTTACGTAAATTTTCATTACTGATGTTTGCTCTTAACCGAGACTTATTAATTTTCATAACAGAAAAAAATCTCTCACAAAAGTATGTCAAGCCCAACATTGACTATCTTCATGGCTTCACGATGGAGACGAGGAAACTCTTGCTGTGGAAAGTCGTGATAAAAATCTGTTACACGTCTTGCCAAAAGGAACTTGTCTCTCAGACGAGAATTACACTGTAGATCTATTAATTCCATTTGCAAACTGAGATGAATATCATCTACAGAAACCAGATTCTCTCGAGAACTATTCAAAACCTTGGGATAAGTAAGATATATCCCCAAATCGCTTGAGAAATTCCTCTTTTATTGCACTAAGAACGGCAACATACTGAAATTTATTATAATGGCGTTCAATATTAAACTGTCCGCCCCAGTAGCTGAGTGGTCAGCGTGACGGATTGCCGTCCTCCGGGCCCGGGTTCGATTCCCGGCTGGGTCGGAGATTTTCTCCGCTTAGGGACTGGGTGTTGTGTTGTGTTCATCATCATTTCATCCCCATCCGGCGTGCAGGTCGCCCAATGTGGCGCCGAATGTAATAAGACCTGCGCCAAGGCGGCCGGACCTGCCCCGCGAGGGGCCTCCCGGCCAATGACGCCAAACGCTCATCATCAATATTAAACTTCCGCTCACCAGCGACTATACTGTCACATATTATACATTTCCAATTTTCACGTTTTTCCACAGAGAACAAATGATTCTCCCATTCCCTTTTAAAAGATAGCAAATCTCCAATTCTCCGTTTCCTTGATTCACTCTGCATTTTCCGGTTATTGAAATACAGCGTTCACTACGTAGTGGTCGCTACGCATCGACGTCCGCAGCTTAGCCTGGTACTACACTGCCGCAACCTGCAGGCTGTCGGCACTGTCCCGTTCGACGATTGCACGCGAGCAGCGCACGTGTAGTGCTGTGTGCTCATGAGCCGCGTGCAGCGTTTGCCCGCCCCTGATCTAGGCTGTCGCTCGCCATACACTAGAGAACCAAGAGTGATGGTCTTGGGGCAGTTTCTTTTCATAGAGTGACCCCTGTGGTTTTCATCTGCTACACCCTTACAGCACAGCAGTACGTTGACGACATTTTACACTCCGTTTTGTTGTCCTTCATGGCAAGCCATCCTGGGCTTACAAGTATTCGGAGCTGTTCGAACTGCACACAGACATCAGCTAGAACGTTATGACACACCTGCCTAATAACCGATATGTCCACCTATAAAACTAATAACAGCAGCGACGCGAAGTGGCATGGAAGCAGTGAGGCCTTCGTAGGTCGCTAGAGGAACTTAGCACCACATCTGCACACACAAGTTGTCCGATTCCCATAACTTCGGGCAAGGGTGGCGATTAGCTCTGACACCGCATTCAATCACATCCAAAACGCGTTCGATCGGTTTCAGATCGGGCGAGCTGGGGGCCAGAACATCAATTGGAACTCGCCACTGTGTTCGTCGAACCACTCCGTCACACTCCTGGCCTTGTGACATTGTATATTACTTATCGGAAAATGCCGGTGCCGTCGGGAAACATGATCATCATTATGGGGTGTACGTGGTCACCAACCAGTGTATGATACTCATAGGCGCTCATGGTACCTTGCAAAAGCTCAACTGGACCCGCAGATGCCTGCGTGAATGTTCCCCAGGGTATAATGGAGCCATCACGAGCCGGTCTCTGTCCCGCTGTGTAAATGTCAAGCGATGTTCTCCTGGAAGACAACGGATTCGCGCCCTCCCATCGGCATGATGAAGAGGGTACTGGGGGTCATCAGATCGCGCAACGATCTGCCACTCCGCCAACGTCCAGTGCCGATGGTTATGCGCTGATTTCAGTCATAGTTGCCGATGTCGTGGTGTTAACATTGGCACACACATGGGTCGTCTGCTACAAGGGCCTGTCGTTAGAAGTGTTGGGTGCCCTGTTTTACCAGTCTGCCCTGCCTACGACGTTCGACATCTATAACGAGAGGTGGCCGCCCAACACCTGACGTCTGGACGTGGTTTCACCTTGGTTTCGCCACGTGTTGAAGACACTTACCACAGAACTCCTCGAACACCCGACAAGTCGTGCATCACAACCTGCCCTCAGTCAAACTCAGACAGACCATGCGCATTCCCCATTCTACACATGGACAGCACGCTCGCTGAGACTACAGGGTGTTTCAAAAATGACCGGTATATTTGAAACGGCAATACAAACTAAACGAGCAGCGATAGAAATACACCGTTTGTTGCAATATGCTTGGGACAACAGTACATTTTCAGGCAGACAAACTTTCGAAATTACGGTAGTTACAATTGTCAACAACAGATGGCGCTGCGGTCTGGGAAACTCTATAGTACGATATTTTCCACATATCCACCATGTGTAGCAATAATATGGCGTAGTCTCTGAATGAAATTATCCGAAACCTTTGACAACGCGTCTGGCGGAATGGCTTCACATGCAGATGAGATGTACTGCTTCAACTGTTCAATTGTTTCTGGATTCTGGCGGTACACCTGGTCTTTCAAGTGTCCCCACAGAAAGAAGTCACAGGGGTTCATGTCTGGCGAATAGGGAGGTCAATCCACGCCGCTCCTGTATGTTTCGGATAGCCCAAAGCAATCACACGATCATCGAAATATTAATTCAGGAAATTAAAGACGTCGGCCGTGCGATGTGGCCGGGCACCATCTTGCATAAACCACGAGGTGTTCGCAGTGTCGTCTAAGGCAGTTTGTACCGCCACAAATTCACGAAGAATGTCCAGATAGCGTGATGCAGTAATCGTTTCGGATCTGAAAAATGGGCCAATGATTCCTTTGGAAGAAATGGCGGCCCAGACCAGTACTTTTTGAGGATGCAGGGACGAGGGGACTGCAACATGGGACTTTTCGGTTCCCCATATGCGCCAGTTCTGTTTATTGACGAAGCCGTCCAGGTAAAAATACGCTTCGTCAGTAAACCAAATGCTGCCCACATGCATATCGCCGTCATCAATCCTGTGCACTATATCGTTAGCGAATGTCTCTCGTGCAGCAATGGTAGCGGCGCTGAGGGGTTGCCGCGTTGAAAACTTCGTCTTGTTGCAACAACACTGTGTTCTAGGCGTCGGAATTCCAACACCAGAAAAATCCTCTGTTCTAAGGAAGAAACCATGTTGTCTACAGCAGAAAGACGACGTACAGAATGGCGCACCCACAGACTGCATTGTCTTCTATATCTTTCACATCACTTGCAGCGCCATCTGCTGTTAAAAATTGTAACTACTGTAATTTCGAAAGTTTGTCCGCCTGAAAATGTACTGTTGTCCCAAGCATATTGCAACAAACGGTGTATTTCTATCGCTGCTCGTTTAGTTTTTATTGCCGTTTCAAATATACCGGTCATTTTTGAAACACCCTGTACATGCACCATGCGCCTGTCCTCGCCAGGTGACGTTGCTATCGCCTGTACGCGTTTATGTCGACAGTAGTCGGTGGTCATAATGTTCTGGCTGATCTGTACTTGGTTCCACATACCTCCGGGAACTTACTAAGGTCTTCTCAAATACGTGTCATACAGAATCACTGTTGCATCACTTTCCAAAACTGGAGCAACACGCCATTATGCAGCTGCTCATTCTCGTTTGATTCGTGAGTATATAACGGAGGCTAAGTCTAGTACAAGTCACCTTGAAAACTCAAACCTGTAAGTAATACTTAAATAGGTCGCTAATCCCAATAAGACAATTGTTTGTTTTCTGTTTAACCAATTAGTTACTAATATCTTGACTTGTGCAACTGTTATGCTTGATTCATTATTGCTACGCGTCTGTTTGCAACACAGAAACCGCATATCCTCCTATTGCCATATATTGCACTGCAAATTTTTTCCTTATTTTGTTACCTGAAGATATAACATTTCTGTGTTTTTGTATATTGTAATTGTTTTACTATTTGTATATATATGCATTTATGTCGATTTATAATTGGTTTGTTTTGTGAATATTATTTGTATTTATATGCTGGGTCTGGCCTAGGGAAAACTATGCTATCGAACGAATACATCGATAGGTCGTGTGGAGAACCAAAGTGTTTAGGATCTTTGGTAGTGTTAACTCTGTCGCGTGGAGCGCGGGCAGAGCAGAGGGAGTCTGGCGGGAATAGTGCAGTGGAGCAGATGTGTTGTGTGACGCTCCCGCGAGTTGCCGCGCTTTCGCGGTTGGGCAGCATGTAATTGCGCTCGGCTTGCTATGATAGTTTCTGACATGGTGTCGCGGACGGAAGCATTACCTGGTGCACATCAAGAGCCCGTTTCGCCTGGTGACCGTGTCGAGAAGGAGGCGGGCCAACATCGAACTTCTGCAACAGCGACGGCCGACAATGAGTGACTGTCGCCACCTCCTCAATCGACGGCTTCAAACCTTCAATCAACCAGCAAGGAAGACTGGAAGCACGTAAAGTTTTAGAGCTGTATGGCAGACCTCAGCTTTTAAAATTGTTGCATCACAAAATTACAGCAACTTAGCATGAACGTTTGTTGCTCATTGTCCCAATTGCATTACCAAGCAGGGTCCCTTCCTTTTCCGAAATGAACCCGAGTGTCGTTGAAATTCAAACGCCAGCATTATAGTAATATCATTCGATTTCACTGCTTTAATTTCAAAGTTCAGATAAAGTATTCATAGCTGGCTACAATATCTAGATTACTCAAGCACAAATTAAGAGTGCGAGTTTTGTTACCGTATTTTAACTTACCTGTGACTGCAGCTCAGCTTGGTACGTACTAAATTTTACTATTGTTAATTGTTCAGAATCATTTAATTCAAGTTCAAAGTTAAATCTCTTATTTCTAAATTGCATAGATTCAAGTAGCTTTAGAAATGATTGTTGAGGTAGTCCAAGACTAACTGTATTTTACTGAATTTCGATGTGCTTCAGAAAGAAAGCTCACTATCAACTTCAGTCACTAAATTAACTTTCGATTTTCCTGTTTTATTAATTCTTTTGCTAAATTAAGTCAGAGTGTAGCGAAATTTATTACTTCTGACAGTCTTTCAGTTTTCGCACTACACGTGTCAACCTTCAGTTGCTACGCTTCTAGTGCTAATTATATGTGTAATAACCTTTCTTTTTCAGTTACTATAGTAATTGTCCTTAGGACTGGCGACCGTATTTTCCCCAAATCTCAAATATCTAATTACCGCTAGTTAATTGTTAACGTAACGGCCGCACATTTACTTCCTTTATTAAGTTTACCCCTATTTCAAAATTAATTTCCACCAGTTTCATTTGCATTTTTCCTTTCATTTAGATGTAACCCTTTCCTCCCTCTTTACCGAGAGATTAACTTCGGTGACGATTGCTTTTCCCAAATTTCCATTAAGTACACGCGGTTTAATTTTCACTGTCATTAAGGTCGATAAGTGAGGGGGAGGTTACATGTTCCACCCACGCATTTACGGGTGGGTGCCATTTTCCATCGACGAGCACGATAGTCCTTCGCAGCTCTCTATGTGCTGTGCTGCGCTATGGTAGGTGGACGGCAATAGTGTCTTGATGGGTTCTTTGAGCGATCACAGATGCGAATACATTGTGCTAACCACTGCGCCACAGCGGTCGTCACGTTGAATAGAGGAGTTCTGTTTCGATATCGGAGGAAGGACGCAGATTTTGGTAGTCTCATGAATTTTTTCTTTTTTTTGGTGGGGGGGGGGGGGGAGTGAGGTCTAGTCCAGCTGTATGCGTGAAATGCGTTGCTGCAGTGAAGTGTTGCTATAATTGTGAGCTAGCTTCGCTATGCATTTGGATCTGCGCAAGTCCTGTTTTTGTATTATTTTCCGTAACGATTGTAATTTTATCATATTGGAGTTTTGAGCTCAGTTCCCGCGCTTGCAAGAAAATAATAGAAAATTAAAGATGGGTCTCCCTTTTGCAAGTACACAAATTATTGTTTTGCTTTATCACCGAAACATGTTTCGCCACACTTGTTGCATCCTCAGTGGGTTTTTATTATTTTCCTGAAATACATATGTACAGTTTATTCTTAGGAAAAGGAATATGACACGTCAGATTTTGTTGTTGTTTAAACTGCATGTGCACTTTAACTTGCCGGCCGGGGTGGCCGAGCGGTTCTAGGCGCTACAGTCGGGAACCGCGTGACCGCTGCGGTCGCAGGTTCGAATCCTGCCACGGGCATGGATGTGTGTGATCTTCTTAAGTTAATTAGGTTTAAGTAGTTCTAAGTTATAGGGGACTGATGACCTCAGCAGTTAAGTCCCATAGTGCTCAGAGCCATTTGAACCACTTTACCTTTTATTTTAGATTGTGATGCCCTGTTGCTAACAAACAAAATCACCATGTCAAATATGAGGCGTGTTAAAAAAACGTGTGCATTGAAATTCTTTGTTTATTGTCCAGTCCTTAAAATATATGTTCTTCGAAAATTCGTGGCACATGCCCGTTTTTTTTTACCATTGTATTTTGCTAGACCTCAGCTGCGGCAAGTTTGTTTTTGTGTACCAAATGTGTTTTTGTGTAGTTGAGCTGAACATTTGCACATCGGTAAAGCTTTTTGAAGCTTTGGTACAGCGAACTATTTCGAGTAGTTTGTTATTCATGGATTATGTTTTGCATATTGAAAGAGTTTTCTCAAGTTTTGTCCTGCTCATCTGTAAATACTGCTTTATTATGTTGCTGTGGCTTGGACACACGTTTCACTGCACAATTTTACGTCTCTGATGCGCTTCCGACTTTCGTTTCTTTGCTGTTTCGTCTTGGTTTGTCGTCCATTAACTGATGACCTGCTTCAGTGCGGATGCACAGGATTTGCCTGAACTCTTACGGGACTCGGTGGATTGTGTGCCGTGAGTAATGGGTATAACGGCAGGGGCACTATGAATGTAGTGTGTGGACTATACGTTGACAATGTGGTTCTCACGGGGAGCGTGTCCACGACAAACCCCTGCAGTCACACTATCCTCTCTGCCCTCGGTGGCTCAGATGGATAGAGCATCTGCCATCTAAGCAAGAGCTCCCGGGTTCGAGCACCTGTCGGGGCACACATTTTCAACTGCCCTCGTTGATGTATATCAACGCCCGTCAGCACATAATGGTATTGATTTAATTGTAAGATCGCTAATATGGTTTGGCTTTGTAAATGGATCGACATTCTCATCTTTGCTTGCACCATTTCATCACTACGTCATGTCCTCCAAAGCATTCCTTAAGTTTTGGAAACAGATGAAAATCGGATGGAGGAAAGTCAAGACGGTATAGAGTGTGTGAAATGTATTCACAGTTGCGAATAGTGACAACCATCATCCATACAGGGCTATTACAAATGATTGAAGCGATTTCATAAATTCACTGTAGCTCCATTCATTGACATATGGTCACGACACACTACAGATACGTAGAAAAACTCATAAAGTTTTGTTCAGCTGAGGCCGCACTTCAGGTTTCTGCCGCCAGAGCGCTCGAGAGCGCAGTGAGACAAAATGGCGACAGGAGCCGAGAAAGCGTATGTCGTGCTTGAAATGCACTCACATCAGTCAGTCATAACAGTGACACGACACTTCAGGACGAAGTTCAACAAAGATCCACCAACTGCTAACTCCATTCGGTGATGGTATGCGCAGCTTAAAGCTTCTGGATGCCTCTGTAAGGGGAAATCAACGGATCGGCCTGCAGTGAGCGAAGAAACGGTTGAACGCGTGCGGGCAAGTTTCACGCGTAGCCCGCGGAAGTCGACGAATAAAGCAAGCAGGGAGCTAAACGTACCACAGGATGGTGCTCCACCGCACTTCCATCATGATGTTTGGCATTTCTTAAACAGGAGATTGGAAAACCGATGGATCGGTCGTGGTGGAGATCATGATCAGCAATTCGTGTCATGGCCTCCACGCTCTCCCGACTTAACCCCATGCGATATCTTTCTGTGGGGTTATGTGAAAGATTCAGTGTTTAAACCTCCTCTACCAAGAAACGTGCCAGAACTGCGAGCTCGCATCAACGATGCTTTCGAACTCATTGATGGGGACATGCTGCGCCGAGTGTGGGAGGAACTTGATTATCGGCTTGATGTCTGCCGAATCACTAAAGGGGCACATATCGAACACTTGTGAATGCCTAAAAAAACTTTTTGAGTTTTTGTATGTGTGTGTGCAAAGCATTGTGAAAATATCTCAAATAATAAAGTTATTGTAGAGCTGTGAAATCGCTTCAATCATTTGTAATAACCCTGTATAATGGACTGACGACACTGAAACTGTGTGCCGGATTGGTACACGAACCCGCATATCGCGAGTGGTCACCTTACGATTAGGCTACTTGAGCACGACTCAATGCCAGACCCAAACGTCCACATGTCCTCAACCCTGTGGCTGCAGCCGATGCTCGTAAATTCGTTACGTATATTCCCATACTGAGGAGAAGGTTTAATTGGAAGTCGCTGGCTCGGCGTTGGCAGATAAATACGATGTAGCAGTACTTGTGTTGCTCAGAAGTACGATTCAGTGTTCCTTTGGTTATACATGCATGAAACCGTGGGTTTCACAGACTACTCGTTCAACTAGCAGTGGTAAATAAAGTGGTTTATGACTGCTATTGACACTGCACGAGAGCCAAGTGTGCTCCCTTTTCCTCTGATTTGAAAAGGATTCCTCCAACTGAAATCTTCACTTCAGTACAGTGTTTCCTTCAATAAAAAGCATCTCGCTGCATGCCTCTTTTCTAACCATAACACACACTTCCTTCTGCTCATGTGACATTTACGCCAAGAGATACTCGTCTTTTGTACATTATGATTAGAGTCTGAAACCACCTATATATAAAAAATTTGGAGCAAGTTCGTACACGTGGAGGTCGTAAGCTATTCAGCATTATACAGAAATGTAAATCAAGCACAGCTTTGAAGAGCGAAAGCTGTCCCCACTATGTTGATCATAATGGCTAAAATTTCAGTACCCAAGCACTGGCTTCCCAGGTGCTATTTAATTCAATGTGTCATTTTATTGTGGAAGAGGATACAATTTTATATATTTCCAATTTATATTCAGTTGCTGTAACCTTGTGTAACCTATTATCTCCTTCTTGTCAGACTTGCTATGTAAGCATTTCTTTTTCTTTTGTCTGTTTCAGTCATAATGGACTGTTGGACATCTTTGTGGCAAGGGTATATAGCTGATGTAAGCAAACAGAAATAATTTAATTTTGCTATGTACAAATTTTATTTGTTGCAAATACGTTTATTACATCGATGAGTTCCCCACTGTAATGTCCGTTTTCAGCGGTAGTAGTAGGGGTAGCCGGCGGCGGCGTAGGGGTAGGCGGAGTAGGCGCTGACGGCGGGGTAGCCGAAGGCGCTGTAGGCGTAGGGGGCGGCGTAGGCGTAGTAGGCCTCGGCGCCCTTCAGGGTCTCCTTGGCCTTCTCCTGGGCGAACACGGCCGCCACCAGCAGGACGACGAGGAAAGAGCAGACCTGCAAATTCAAAAAGGAGAAAATAATTCCATTATACTTTCAAAATGGTTCAGATGACTGTAAGCACTAAGGGACTTAACATCTGAGGTCATCAGTCCCCCACACTTAGAACTACTTAAACCTAACTAACCTAAGGATATCACACACATCCATGCCCAAGGCAGGATTCGAATATGCGATGCTAGCAGCCGTGTGGTTCCGAACTGACCATTATATTTATTTAAGTATCTTTTATTGGTGGATGTGCATGACAATGAAACATTTTTAAATATTGAATTACATATTTTGGCTCTATTTCTGACTCCTTCAGCTTCAGTGCTTGACTCGTACACGAGAGACAGGACAGATTTTTGGGTCTTGTGATTGAGTTTACAAGTGACCAGAATTTCCTAAAGTTTTCTAATTTTTCACAAGGATACGACAGTGAAAGTTATTGTAGGCTTCACATACAGCCCTTGTTACAGATTCATGTACTTTCATTAAGGTCGCTCTATCAACTTCCCTGAATTCTCTTTTGTTGCCAGAGAGTAATAGTCTCTGTTTTCGCAAGATTCTCTGTATATAATACACCCAGGTGGGTCCTTGCAATTTATTGCTGTACTGGATACGTGTATGTATAGTCTGGACAGTGGGTGATGCTTTCTTTGTTTTAACCACAGTTGTTCTGTGTTTGCAAATTTGAACTGCATGCTCTCAGATCATACCATAAGTAGAACGCTAGAGACTGTGTCTCTGGTGAAAAAAAAAAACCAGATATCTCAGGTCATAAAATTTCACTCTATGTACTCGTAGTTTTAGCGCTTAAATACGGAAGTCAAGACATCAAGGATTTCCTTTATTAGTTATCTTATTCTGCATTCATATCGTTAAACCTTTCAGCATTTTTATTCTGCAGCGACTATTAAAATGAAAGATAAATTCGACGAAAAATTTCCTGGAATTATCGGGCAAATATATTCTATACCAATTGAAGAATACAGAAGAAAGAGAAGAATGTTATGAGAATGTGTTGGTGTTGGGTTGTTTTGGGGGAGGGGACCAGACAGCGAGGTCATCAGTCTCATCGGATTAGGGAAGGAAGTCGGCCGTGCCCTTTGAAAGGAACCATCCTGGCTTATGCCTGGAGCGATTTAGGGAAATTACGGAAAACCTAAATCACTATATCCGGACGCGGGATTGAACCGTCCTCCTCCCGAATGCGAGTCCAGTGTGCTAATCAATGCGTCACCTCGCTCGGTTGATGAGAAGGAGAGTGGCATTCAGTTATGAGGTGATCCAGCAACAAAAGAAGTGTATCTTGTTGAAGGTAGCTAACGTGAGCACAGTTTCTCAGGAAAAACAATAACGACCATCTGTTTGGAGCTGAGCCTAATTAACCTAATGGCGCTTGTACTTACGAAAGCCTTCATGGTGTAGCGGCGTGTTGCGACTGCGATGTGGTGCCGATCAGCTGGCCTGGCCCTGTATTTATACTGGACACGGCCGACCTCGACCGACGACAACGCCCGCTGCACAACCGGGCTCAGCGAATCGACCGCCTGCTCTGTCCTTGACTTGACGACAAGCTTCCAAAACTAATCACCCACCTGAGAAAACGGAACGCACTGTAGTTACATGGCGGTCAGCGTGTCGCGCCAACACTTTATTCTTTGAAAATAGACGCCAACTTATTCTCTATGGACACAAATGTTACTCAGTGTTACTGCAGTCTTTCCACTTGTTCGATTCCATTCGGATTGCGTAAGTCTGCAGCTCGTGGTCGTGTGGTAGCGTTCTCGCTTCCCGTACCAGGGTTCCTGGGTTCGATTCCCGGCGGGGTCAGGGATTTTCTCTGCCTCGTGATGACTGGGTGTTGTGTGATGTCCTTAGGTTAGTTAGGTTTAAGTAGTTCTAAGTTCTAGGGGACTGATGACCATAGATGTTAGATCCCATAGTGCTCAGAGCCATTTGAACCATATTTGAATGCGTAAAACACCCTCTTCCTACCAGTAGTTTATCGTATATCCTTAAATCATTTAAAGTGATTCGAAAATCTACGAAAATGTCATTACCATTTTTAATAGACGTCATAGGACAGTTACGCTTAACTATAGACCAATGTATGTATGTACTTATCTAGAGGGTGTCCCACTTATCTTGACCACCCTAAATAACTGTTTGTCCAGATGTAAATTACAAAATTTTTCAAGAAAATGTTCTTTAGCCGTAGGGGTGACATCTATCAATATGATTGCCTTCGTTGTAGCTTTTTTTTTTTTTTTTTTTTTTACAAAGAGTTGAACAGCGCTATGACTTTTCTAAATGGCACCCTGTATTTTTTATTCTGTAATTCATTTCCTCTCCTAAAGACCTATTCAAAAATGTATCACAGTGTACCATTCAATGAAACACAACGTTATTAATTACGTTACACAACACTGACTTTGAGCCCGGTATCACAAACTCGTCCACTTGCTGGAGTTGTCAGAAAACAAATGAAAACCAAATTAAAACATAACAAACAATTGACTTTGACTCTCCTGTGCCATTGCCCAGGAGCAGAACATTCAAAGGTGCTCAGAGTGGTGAGCCTCGACACCGATACACTGCTGCACTCGTTGAATGAAAAAAAAATTTACTGCTACTAGAGTTGCCTGTTGAAGAAAATTACAAGCAAGTACGATACGTTCCGGCATGTCCTCTGGAGTTGTTGGAATATCGCGATAGACAACGTCTTTAATTAATCCCCAAAGAAAAAAGTCCAGAGAATTTAAATCAGGACACCTAGCAGGCCAAGTAACTGTTCCTCCTCGACCAATCCTTCTGGCAGGATACCTTCGGTTCAGGACACGACATCCATCGTGTCGATACCACATAAGCATTCTTTCTTAGCGTCACTTGATCCAGAAGATGAGGAACAATTCCTCTGAGGAAGTTGGCGTACGCTGTGCCGTTTATACTACCATTGATGAAATAAGGCCCAATAATTGTAGTACCAAGCATTCCAAACCAGACGTTAACTCTCTATTGACGCTGATGTTCCACCTGTCTAAGCCATCGTGGTCTGTCGCTGGACCAATAATGCATGTTCCTTGTATTTACCTGTCCTTTGTTTGGGAAGGAACATTCATCGGTTAATATGACATTGCAGAAGAAGTTCGGGTTGGAGAGGATTTGCTGTTGTGTCCACTGGCAGAACTGTACACGATTCTGGAAACCGTTCCCATGCAATTCTTGATGTAGGTGTACATGATAATTATGGAATCTTTGACGTGTAAGAATACGATGTACACTAGTTTTAGGAATGCCAATCTCGTGTTCAAGCTGTTGTGTGCTCACATGTGGTTTTATAACAAAGGAAGCGAGAACAGTAACTTCGGCAGCTTCGTCTGTGCAAGTGGTACGACGATTGCGTTGCCGTGGACTGAAACTACATGTTTCCCGAAGCGTCACTTCACGACGAGAAAACATCCGTCGGAAAGGTGGGCTCTTATCAAGATATCTCTGTACGGTTCCGCTTCCTGCGTAGCATTTCTCCTACCTTCAAAAACAACAACAACAATAAAAGAAATTTTATGTCGATGTAGTTTGTAGGAAGGACAGCCCTTACTGTATGCCCACTCTACACAACACTATTTAAAAGCACTAAACTACTGTACTAAATGTACCTGTAAATAAAAAAACAGTATTGCAATTACTGTTCCTCTAACTTACATTCCTCATAGTGGAGTAGCATTTCTACCTTCTTTTCGTTTGTTTACATTCTACTTACACAGCTCTTCAACTGACGGTGGTCGACGGAATGACGGGTTCGCATTCTACTTATGTTTACGTTTGTCCTCTGTCAACGTCAGCACGTGGATGTATTCCATTATCTCGACTACCTGCACTAAGCGCTGGGAGCGTCAACGTCGGTGTTGTGTTACGTAATTAATAACGTTGTGTTTCAGTGAACGGTACACTGTGATACATTTTTGAATAGATCTTTAGGAGAGGAAATGAATTACCGAATAAAAAATACAGGGTGACATTTAAAAAAGTCGTACCGCTGTTCATACCTGTGTAAAAAAACAAAGCTACAACGAAGGCAATAATGCTGATTGATGTCCCCCTGACGGCTAAAGAACATTTGCTTGAAAAATTTTGTAATTTGCATCTGGACAAACAGTTATTTAGGGTGGTCAAGGTAAGTGGGACGCCCTGTACATAAGTACATATACAGGGTGAGTCACCTAACGTTACCGCTGGATATATTTCGTAAACCACATCAAATACTGACGAATCGATTCCACAGAACGAACGTGAGAAGAGGGGCTAGCGTAATTGGTTAATACAAACCATAAAAAAATGCACGGAAGTATGTTTTTAACACAAACCTACGTTTTTTAAAATGGAACCCCGTTAGTTTTGTTAGCACATCTGAACATATAAACAAATACGTAATCAGTGCCGTTTGTTGCACTGTAAAATGTTAATTATATCCGGAGATATTGTAACCTAAAGATGACGCTTGAGTACCACTCTTCCGCTGTTCGATCGTGTGTATCGCAGAGCACCGAATTACGTAGGGATCCAAAGGGAACGGTGATGGACCTTAGGTACAGAAGAGACTGGAACAGCACATTACGTCCACATGCTAACACCTTTTTATTGGTGTTTTTCATTGACGCACATGTACATTACCATGAGGGGTGAGGTAAACGTACACACGTGATTTCCGTTTTCAATTACGAAGTGGAATAGAGTGTGTCCCACAGGAAACGCGTCGACGTATGTGGTATCAGCATGATGGTGCACCTGCACATTCCGCAATTAACACTAGGCTGACCCTTGACAGGATGTTCGACGGGCGTTTCATAGGACGTGGAGGACGCATAAATTGGCCAGCCCGTTCTCCTGATCTTACACCTCTGGACTTCTTTCTGTGGGGTACGTTAAAGGAGAATGTGTACCGTGATGTGGCTACAACCCCAGAGGATATGAAACAACGTATTGTGGCAGCCTGCGGCGACATTACACCAGATGTACTGCGGCGTGTACTACATTCATTACGCCAGAGATTGCAATTGTGTGCAGCAAGTGATGGCGACCACATTGAACATCTATTGGCCTGACATGTCGGGACAGACTCTATTCCACTCCGTAATTGAAAACGGAAACCACGTGTATACGTGTACCTCACCCCTCATGGTAATGTACATGTGCGTCAGTGGAAAAGACCAATAAAAAGGTGTTAGCATGCGGACATAATGTGCTGTTCCAGTCTCTTCTGTACCTAAGGTCCATCACCGTTCCCTTTGGATCCCTACGTAATTCGGTGCTCTGCGATACACACGATAGAACAGCGGAGGAGTGGTACTCAAGCGTCATCTTTAGGTTACAATAGCTCCGGATGTAATTAACATTTTACAGTGCAACAAACGGCACTGATTACGTATTTGTTTATATGTTCAGATGTGCTAACAAAACTAACGGGGTTCCATTTTAAAAAACGTAGGTTTGTGTTAAAAACATACTTCCGTGCATTTTTTTATCATTTGTATTAACCAATTACACTAGCCCATCTCCTCACGTTCGGTCTGTGGAATCGATTCGTCAGTATTGGATGTGGTTTACGAAATATATCCAGCGGTAACGTTAGGTGACTCACCCTGTATACATACGTCTACAGGTAAGCGTAACTGTCCTATGACTTCTGTTAAAAATGGTAATGACATATAGTTTTTCGAATCGCTTCAAATAATTTATTGCTCAAGGGCATAGGATAACCTACTGGTAGGAAGAGGTTAAGTTGTTTTGCACAATCCAAACGGAATCGAGGAAGTGGAAAGACTGCAGAAACAGTGAGCAACATTATTGACCATACAGAATAAGTTGGCCTCTGTCTTCAAAGAAAGTATTGGGTGTTTGGTTTTACTTGCAGCAATCTGGAAGAATACACATCATACGTAAAGAATATTCCAGATGAAAAGTTAATATATTCAAGGGAGACTCGTGTCTGTGCTAAATCTCGCCTCCCTCTGACACAGCCCACACTTTTTATTTTTAAATGAAAGTCCCTTTTTCACTGCAGATTCGGATTCTACGCTAAAAATACCTGGCGTTTATCTGAATTTTTGCCATTCGTAGCATAACTGGTGCAGTAATTGGCGAGAGTTATGACGGTTGGACGTGAGAACGAACTGAAATAAATCACGGTGATGGTGGGATTAGGGAGAATTTTCAAAACGAGGCATATATATACCCTAATGGCCATTAAAATTGCTACACCAAGAAGAAGTGCAGATCATAAACGGGTATTCATTGGACAAATTATTATACTAGTACTAACATTTGATTACATTTTCATGCAATTTGGGTGCATAGATCCTGAGAAATCAGTACCGAGAACAACCACCTCTGGCCGTATTAACGGCCTTGATACGCCTGGGCATTAAGTCAAACAGAGCTTGGATGGCGTGTACAGGTACAGCTGCCCATGCAGCTTCAACACGATACCACAGTTCATCGAGAGTAGTGACTGGCGTATTGTGACGAGCCAGTTGCTCGCCCACCACTGACCCGACGATTTCAATTGGTGAGAGATCTGGAGAATGTGCTGGCCAGGGCAGCAGTCGAACATTTTCTGTATCCAGAAAGGCCCGTACAGGACATGCAACATGCGGTCGTGTATTATCCTGTTGAAATTTAGGGTTTCGCAGGGATCGAATGAAGGGTAGAGTCACGGGTCGTAACATATCTGAAACGTAACGTCCACTGTTCAAAGTGCCGTCAATGCGAACAAGGGGTGACCCAGACGTGTAACCAATGGCACCCAATACCATCACACCGGGTGATACGCCAGTATGGCTATGCGGATACACGCTTCCAATGTGCGTTCACCGCGATGTCACCAAACACGGATGCGACTATCATGATGCTGTAAACAGAACTTGGATTCATCCGAAAAGATGACGTTTTGCCATTCGTGCACCCAGGTTCGTCGTTGAGTACACCATCGCAATCGCTCTTGTCTGTGATGCAGCTTGAAGGGTAACCGCAGCTATGGTCTCCGAGCTGCTAGTCCATGCTGCTGCAAAATTCGTCGAACTGTTCGTGCAGATGGTTGTTGTCTTGAAAACGTCCCCACATGTTGACTCAGGGATCGAGACGTTGCTGCACGATCCGTTACATTCATGCGAATAAGATGCCTGTTATCTCGACTGCTAGTGATACGAGGTCATTGGGATCCAGCACGGCGTTCCGTATTACGCTCCTGAACCCTCCGATTCCATATTCTACTGACAGTCATTGGATATCGACCAACGCGAGCAGCAATGTCCTGATACGATAAACCGCAATCGCGACAGGCTGTAATCCGACCTTTATCAAAGTCGGATAACGTGATGATGCGCATTTCTCCTCTTTACAAGAGGCATCACAATAACGTTTCATCAGGCAACGCCGGTCAACTGCTGTTTGAAAATCAGAAATCGGTTGAAAACTATCCTCATTTCAGCACGTTGTAGGTGTCACCACCGGCGCCAACCTTGTGTGAATGCTCTGAAAAGCTAATCATTTGCATATCACAGGATGTTCTTCGTCTCGGTTAAATTTCGCGTCTGTAGCACGTCATCTTCGTGGTGCTGCAATTTTAATGGCCATTAGTGTGTATATTCCATCTCCGTAGCGTAGCGGTAGCGTTTGTAACGCCGGAAATGCATATCCTCCTATTTCCATCTATTGTACTATTATTTTTTTCCTTGCTTTGTTACCTCAAGATATGACATTTCTGTCTCTTTGTATATTGTAATTGTTTTACTGGTTGTATATATATATATTTATACATTTATGTCGATGTATAATTGGTTTGTTTCGTAAATATTATTTGTATTTTTACGCTGGGTCTGGCCTAGGGAAACTATGCTATCGAACGATTACGTCAATAGGTCGTGTGAAGAATCAAAGTGTGTAGGATCTTTGGTAGTGTTAACTCTGCCGCGTGGAGCGCGGGGAGAGGGAGTCTGACTGGAGTAGCGAGTGGAGCAGGTGTGTTATGCTAAGCTCCAGCGAGTTGCCGCGCTTTCGGGGTCTGGCAGCATGTAATTGCGCTCGACTTGCGATGATAGTTTCTGACATGGTGTCGCGGACGGGAAGCATTAGCTGGCGCACATCAAGAGCCCGTTTCGTCTGGTGACCGTGCCGAGAAGAAGGCGCGCCAACATCCAGCTTCTGCAACAGCGACGGCCGACAATGAGTGACTGTCGCCACCTCCTCGACCGACGGCTTCAAACCTTCAATCAACCGACGAGGAAGACTGGACGCACGTAAAGTTTTAGAACTGTATGGCAGACCTCAGCTTTTAAAACTGTTCAAATCACAAAATTACAGCAACGTAGCATGAACCTTTGTTGCTCATTGTCCCAATTGAATTACCAAGCAGGGTCCCCTCCTTTTCCGGAATTAACCCGAGTGTCGTTGAAATTCAAACGCCAGCATTAAAGCAGCATCATTCGAGTTCATTGCTTTAATTTCAAAATTCAGTTAAGGTATTCATAGCTGGCTACAATATTTAGATTACACAAGCACAAATTAAGAGTGCGAGTTTTGTTACCGTATTTTAGCTTACCTGTGACTGTAGCTCAGCTTGGTACGTGCTAAATTTTACTATTGTTAATTGTTCAGAATCATTTAATTCAAGTTCAAAGTTAAATCTCTTATTTCTAAATTGCGTAGATTCAAGTAGCTTTTGAAATGATTGTTGAGGTAGTCCAAGACTATCCGTATTTTACTGAATTTCGATGTGCTTCAGAAAGAAAGCTCACTATTAACTTCAGTCACTAAATTAATTTTCGATTTTCCGGTTTTATTAATTCTTTTGCTAAATTAAGTCAGAGTGTAGCGAAATTTATTACTTCTGACAAACTTTCAGTTTTCACACTACACTTGTCAACCTTCAGTTGCCACGCTTCTAGAACTAATTATATGTGTAATAATCTTTCTTTTTCAGTTACTATAGTAATTGTCCTTAGGACTGGCGACTGTAATTTCCCCCAAATCTCAAATATCTAATTACCGCTAGTTAATTGTTAACGTAACAGCCGCACATTTACTTTCTTTATTAACTTTACCCCTTTTTCAAAATTAATTTCCACCAGTTTCATTTGCATTTTTCCTTTCATTTAGATGTAACCCTTTCCTCCCTCTTTACCGACAAATTAACCTCGGTGACGATTGCTTTTCCCAAATTTCCATTAGGTACACGCGGTTTAATTTTTCACTGTCATTAAGGTCGATAAGTGAGGGGGAGGTTACACGTGGCGACCTGGTGACAGGACGATCTTCAAATTTGAGGTTGTTCTGGACACGAATTTTGCATTGTGCATATCTCGTAACAAAGTACTGGTTACGAAATGGTCGTTACGTCAGCGAGAATAAGTAGTGGGACTAATTCTAATTGTATTTGAGATTTGGCATTTATATTGAAAATTATTAAAATGAGTGAAGGCAACAATTGCCAAAATTTGGTACACTTGGATACGGAACAATCGGTCGAACAGTGGGAAACGCGCACCGCGGTACCCATTGTTCAGGGGCAGGCGGCTAGCATGAAAGACGCGACCACCGAAACGCAACAAAGAGCAGAAATGGAATTCCAAACTTTAGAAAATGTTTCGGAATCGGAAGTGAAAATCAAATCTGAATCCCTTGATGACGAATATGGGGGAACAATTAAAGAGGAAGCCGCTCCGGAAGTAAAACCGGTAGTTTCCGGGAATTTAACTGATTTATTGAATGTTTTGATTAACGAAATCAAGAGTCAATCGGCGGAAATTAAAGCTCTGTCTGCCAAGCAAGAAGATCAGGCTGCCAAGCAAGAAGCTCAGGCTGCCAAGCAAGAAGCTCAGGCTGCCAAGCAAGAAGCTCAGTCTGAAAAAATTGAACGGATGCTAGACAATCAGAACAAAGCTATTAACGTTGTTAACAACAATGTTGGAGTTGTTAACACAAAAGTTGATAAAATCAAAGAAGATATTGTTGTGATTAATACCGAAATCGGTAATCTTAAACAGGAAATGGTAAGCGTTCAGACGGAAATTGCGAGCATAAATACTCCTTTTAATTCCGAAATTAGCAGAATCGAGAAAAGTGTAGGAGAAGCAGTTGCTCCGATCATCGAGAATAAGGTGACGGAACAAATTCAATTAGTGAAAAAAGAGGATAAAAAGAAGGTGGAAACTTTAAAGGCTTTAGTATCCGAAGTAGATACCAAAGTGACGAAGCAGGCTAATACCTGCGAAGAGAAAAAAAGGGAAGTAGAAACGCTTGCGACAACCACTTGCCAAGTAATTACGAGAGTGTCGGAATTAGAAAAGAAACTTGACGAAAAACAGAGCTATGTGCCAATCTGTGCACATAGTTCGGAATTGTTGACGAAAGAGGAGCGGTTCGACCCCTTGAAAAAAGGCGGTATACACACGACGGATTTCATTAAGAACTGTGAAAGAGTTTTACCCAGATCATGGACTAATGAGAGAAAAATTAATGCGGTTATTGATGTGCTGGCTGGTGATGCCAAGCATTGGGGATTAAACCTCAACATTACGAACCTGACTTTTGACGAGTATAAAAATTTGTTTCTGGCTGAATACTGGTCAGAGCAAAAACAGCAAAGTGTCTGGCGCGAATTTGTCGTATCGAGGCCTTTCGATGTGAGTTCGCGCGGCTCGATGAAAGAGTTTTGTGAGGGCTGGATCCGCAAGTTGGAATATTTGCGTGGTCGCCGCACGGAATCCGAAATAGTCTGGGAACTCTACAGGGAGCTTCCAGATGACACAAAACGCTACGTAGGAAGCAATCACAGGACAATCAATGATTTCCTGGAAAGAGTTGAGGACGCGGACAATTGGCGCAATATTCGCGACAGTGGTAGAGGCCGTGGTAACAACAACGGGTACCACAGCAACCACAACAATGATAACTATGGGAATAATGCATACCGCAATCTTTGCAGCAATAACAATAGTTGTTGGGGCCGTAATGACAATCGGTACAATGCAAATAATAACAGGAATGACGGATACCAGTATCACACTAGCGTGATACGGGCTTCGCAGAATAGTAATAACGCCAGAGGGTGTGATCAGCCGCCTCAGCAGCATCCGGGGAGCGTATCTGCTGGGACGAGACAGGGAAACCATTAGCCGGGCCGGTGAGGGGCCGACCGGGCGTGGAGATATTTTGCAGGCCCAATAACAAGAGAAAACCCAGGTGTCGCCGTTATGAAAATTCCGTATGGAATAATCAACGGCGGGAGAGTGTGCCAGTGTTAAGAGAAAAGAGTGCGCCCACCAGTAGTAGATCAGCTGTATACACGGCAGTAGAAAATACATTCACTGTCGGTGAGAACAATTTAAGTAGTGTTCCGGAAATCGATCATAAAGTGGCAGCTGTAATACCCACAGCGGAACTGGAGATCGAGTTTAATAATGATTCACAAGTGTTGAGAGAAGATCAGATGTCGGATAAAACGTCCGTCATCGAGCGAGGGGATGCAGAGAGGGATGAGGTCTGGTTAAGGCAGTTCGGTCGCTTATACGACGAACTAAGAGATTATAGGGGCCTGTATGGGAGAAGTGTTTATGGGGAGCGCGTGCAGGATTTTCCGCGTCTCGTCCCACAGGAAGATAGTGTCTGTGAAATGATAGAAAGTTCTGGCCCTAACCGGCAGACTTTACTAGAAATAGTTGATGTTAATGGGGAGCACGAGCAAGATTCGTGGTGTTTCGTCCGGCAGGAGTTAGATGTTGAAGTAGTAACGGAAAGTTCTGGCCCTAACCGGCAGACCTTACCGAAAGTTTCAGTGGTAGAAGTAGCCGACCCATCCGACTCAAACCTCCTGTTTAAACATTGCGAGAGTATTAAGGAGAATGATTGCGAAAATTTTAGTGATAGCCGGACATGATTGGTAGAAAAGCACATAGATTACAGCGTGTATGAGGTTAGAGCTGACATTATACGGTCAGACGATAGCAGTGTGGGTTGCGCAGATCTAGCGGAAGCACATAATTGCAGAAACTACTGGGCACATTCCTCCAGGTAGATTGGCGGATGAGATCAATCTGGCCAAAGAGGAATCAACGAAGGTGACAATTAGTGAAATGATAGCAGGGCAACGCTCACTAGGTGACGAGTTAAAGGAAAAGGTTTCGGTATTGGAGGCGAAGCTACAGACTAAGCCTCAGGACAAACGTGTTGAAATTAACACTGTATGTGAACAGAGGCTGAAAAAGCCGCCAGATAAGCCGGATTAAGGATCAAAGCCGGATGGTTTTTTCTAGAATGACCTGGATATAGACGAGGATTTACTGTGGGAAAATAAAGAAACAGTCGAGGACAAGTGTAGACAAATAGTAGTGTCTGTTAATATGCATGACCTACAACTAAACGTGTTGATTGACACCGGTGCAGAATTGAGTGCTGTATCTGGGAAAATATTTGAGTTACTGAAAGACAGACCTGGCATCGTAGTTATGCCAGTAACAGGAGTGAAAATTATCGGTGCTACTGGGAAGGCCAGTAAACCGGTCACAAAACAGATTTTTGTCAACTTCGAGATATGTGGGGCACGATTTGAACAAGAGTTTGTCGTCGTGCCAGACTTAACTACGGAAGTAATTATCGGGTTAGATTGGCTATTAAAGTACCGTGCAGTGATTAACTGCGAAAGCAAAACTTTGACCTGTATGTCACTAGATAAAACAATGGTAGTTGGTTTTGACGAGGCAGGAGAGGGTGTGCATAGGCAATATCAGCCTATACACATTGTTAAGTGGCCGGATGCCATTGGCTTAGATATGAATTTGGACTGCCGTAATGTGAGGAATTTCGGCATTGACGAAAGTGTAGAAAGTGAATTGGAAGAGATAATCAAATTCCCTCCACGGATTGACATTAGTATTGGTGTGAAAAAAGATCGTTTGCGAGAAGTAATGAAGCCAAAAGCCGATGCTCGCATACGTCGTCATGACGCTAAAGCGCGTTTTGCTAAGTTTGCAATCGGAGACTTAGTACTTGTAAAAGCTCATGAGAAATCGAGCGAGATAGACAATGAAATCTCTAAATTTAAGTTTGTTTATAATGGACCATATAAAGTCATTGGTATACCTCACACAAATGCTTATTGCTTAGAGTATCCAAGCTCTGGAAAACTATTAGGTATACGGAACATTGTAGACTTGAAATTGTACCAACCTAGGGTTGATTAATACCACAGAAAGGGTAATTTGTACAGTATGTAGATATAGAGTATAAGATATAAGGATGTGCCATGTTGCGATGCTTTTGCTTGACCTAGAGGTCATTAAAGAAGTTGTAATTAATAAGTAATTAATTTTACTAAATGATTTAAGAGAGATTGATTAATAATCATGTGAAAAATCCAAGCTGCTAGTTTAAGTTTTCAGCTGAGTCACAGAAGATTAAGTAATGTAAATATGCTTTTGTAACTAGCTGTCAGATTTCATGAATGTGTGTTTTTACTAGTCATTGCCGATGTACTTAGACGCTGTTTTAAGTTTCAGGCTAGTACATGCGTGTGATGATGGACAGTGTTGAGTTATCCATTCTGATAGTATTAAGGGACTCCTTGAGATTACTCGGGAGTGAGCTTTTCCTAAAGAATTCAGTGAAACGGACGTTCTGGAAATTCCGTTACACAGGCAAGTGAGATCAAGCGTGCCGCACAGGCGGGCGCGACAATACTTGCGAGGCGAAGCCGCTGTCGGCTCTTGTGCCGCTATCGGCTCTTGTGCCGCTGTCGGCATTCTTTGTACTTGCGGTTCCGGAAGGCGGAATTGTTTTTCTTCCCGGACAGCTGATGTGAAAGAATTCTGCCGTCAATATTTATGTTTTTTTCGATCTGCTGTGTATTATTTTCTTGTTTAGCGTTAATTGGACATGACGAGAATATTAATTATGAAAAGGTTACATAAAAATGTGTATTCTATGTAATTAATTATTAATTTGCGTATTTTGATATACGTGTTTTTTATGACCATGTACATTAATTTTGCAAATAGTATTCCATTTCTTATAGTGTTACGAATTTTAATGATTTTGGAATAGCTAAACCATTTTCTATGTTTTCTATGAATTTTGATATGTTGTCAACCTGTTTTATTTTGTGCAAGATGACAGAGTGGAATAAGATTAGGAGTGTCTCCACTCAATTATTATTGTCTAAAAATTGGTTTATGGTTAATTAGACGAATGCTAATTTTTTTTGATGTTTTGAGCATATGCATTTCCGCTGTTTCTTTTTTGGGACATTTTCTGAGTCTTTTTACGTTACACGAACATCCTCAGACAATGTGGGGCACGTGTAACGCCAGAAATGCATATCCTCCTATTTCCATCTATTGTACTATTATTTTTTCCTTGCTTTGTTACCTCAAGATATGACATTTCTGTCTCTTTGTATATTGTAATTGTTTTACTGGTTGTATATATATATTTATACATTTATGTCGATGTATAATTGGTTTGTTTCGTAAATATTATTTGTATTTTTACGCTGGGTCTTGCCTAGGAAAGACTGCTATCGAACGATTACGTCGATATGTCGTGTGAAGAATCAAAGTGTGTAGGATCTTTGGTAGTGTTAACTCTGCCGCGTGGAGCGCGGGGAGAGGGAGTCTGGCTGGAGTAGCGAGTGGAGCAGGTGTGTTATGCTAAGCTCCCGCGAGTTGCCGCGCTTTCGGGGTTTGGCAGCATGTAATTGCGCTCGACTTGCGATGATAGTTTCTGACATGGTGTCGCGGACGGGAAGCATTAGCTGGCGCACATCAAGAGCCCGTTTCGTCTGGTGACCGTGTCGAGAAGAAGGCGCGCCAACATCCAGCTTCTGCAACAGCGACGGCCGACAATGAGTGACTGTCGCCACCTCCTCGACCGACGGCTTCAAACCTTCAATCAACCGACGAGGAAGACTGGACGCACGTAAAGTTTTAGAACTGTATGGCAGACCTCAGCTTTTAAAACTGTTCAAATCACAAAATTACAGCAACGTAGCATGAACCTTTGTTGCTCATTGTCCCAATTGCATTACCAAGCAGGGTCCCCTCCTTTTCCGGAATTAACCCGAGTGTCGTTGAAATTCAAACGCCAGCATTAAAGCAGCATCATTCGAGTTCATTGCTTTAATTTCAAAATTCAGTTAAGGTATTCATAGCTGGCTACAATATTTAGATTACACAAGCACAAATTAAGAGTGCGAGTTTTGTTACCATATTTTAGCTTACCTGTGACTGCAGCTCAGCTTGGTACGTGCTAAATTTTGCTATTGTTAATTGTTCAGAATTATTTAATTCAAGTTCAAAGTTAAATCTCTTATTTCTAAATTGCGTAGATTCAAGTAGCTTTTGAAATGATTGTTGAGGTAGTCCAAGACTATCCGTATTTTACTGAATTTCGATGTGCTTCAGAAAGAAAGCTCACTATTAACTTCAGTCACTAAATTAACTTTCGATTTTCCGGTTTTATCAATTCTTTTGCTAAATTAAGTCAGAGTGTAGCGAAATTTATTACTTCTGACAAACTTTCAGTTTTCACACTACACTTGTCAACCTTCAGTTGCCATGCTTCTAGAGCTAATTATATGTGTATTAATCTTTCTTTTTCAGTTACTATAGTAATTGTCCTTAGGACTGGCGACCGTAATTTCCCCCAAATCTCAAATATCTAATTACCGCTAGTTAATTGTTAACGTAACAGCCGCACATTTACTTTCTTTATTAACTTTACCCCTTTTTCAAAATTAATTTCCACCAGTTTCATTTGCATTTTTTCCTTTCATTTAGATGTAACCCTTTCCTCCCTCTTTACCGACAAATTAACCTCGGTGACGATTGCTTTCCCAAATTTCCATTAGGTACACGCGGTCTAATTTTTCACTGTCATTAAGGTCGATAAGTGAGGGGGAGGTTACACGTTTCCTCCTACCATGCAGGGGACCCGGGTTCGATTCCGGTCAGGAGACTGGGTGTTGTGTGTCCTTCATCATCACTGGCCCGCAAGTCGCTGAAGTGGCTGAACTAACAATACGGCAGCCGAACTCCACCACATGGGGCCTCCCGGCCAACAATTCCATACGATCATTTCAGTGCCGCGAGTCGAAAGATATCATCCGAATTTTAACTGGTCTGATCTTTGGCCAGAGGAGGAAGGTCTACGGTATAGAGTCTCGCTATCTTGGTGTTGAACTGGCGAACAAGAAGGAAGTAGTGTGGCAAGCAAGAGGTCGGGTGTGTCCGGTCTCTGATACATGGTCTGGGTCGTGTCGGCCGTCCCAGGGAATCCTCAATTTGTCGCTGTGCTGGGCCGTCGGATATGCGGGGCGTGTCTTGGCAGAAGTTGGAAAACAGCGAGTTAGTGACCAGAACTGCGCGACCGCACGGAGCCAGTACAAGGCAGCTGGCAGCTGGCGGATTGTTACTGGCCGAGGGGCGCATTTTGCAGTTGCCTTCCAACTGCACCGACGATCGTGGCCAACTAGTGTAGTTCTAAGTCTAGGGGACTGATGACCTCAGATGTTAAGTCCCATAGTGCTTAGAGCCATTTGAACCATTTTTTGATTGAATATTCACTATTCATTGCGATGTTTAACTGGTTGTTCCCATAATTTCCATAATTTCAAACAAAATTACTGCGTTGCTCCTTGTCTGAATCTGTTTTAAGGTTCGCTTTTGTTATTAATAAATACTGTTCAGTGTTGTCCATAACGGAAGATGTTCAACTCCCCACTTGTTCAATCGTTACATGTACTATCCTTATAGCATACAGGCTTCACATCCACACACAGACACACACACACACACACACACACACACACACACACATATATATATATATATATATATATATATATATATATATATATATATATATATACTTGTTTCTAAAGCAACAAAGCGTTATTTCCTCGTCTTGTACCTAATTCACGATATAATCATAAAAGTATCAGCCCGATGTGAGTACAATCGTGTTCTGCACGGAAGATGGCATTCCGGTTAACGGACAACCCCGTTAACGATGACGTCAGGGCACCTGTCAAACGGGGTGGTGTTTTCCGTGTATCGCTGTGTATACAGTGACAGACGGTGCAGTATGGGGCAAAGAAGACGCCCACCAGACTCTCAGCAGTGGTGGGCCATAAGAAGAACGGAAGCAGCCCAGTCGCAAACTGATGTGGCTCGATGGCTTAGTGTGAATCGTTCTGTTGTTTCTCGGATGTGGTGACAGTTTATATAGAGACCGAAACTGTATTCTGAAGACAAGGGCAGGGCCGGCCATGTGTGACTTCAGGAAAGAGGACCGTCATTTGGCTGTAAGGGCACGACAGTACCGCCTTAGCACTGCACGGCGACTGGCGCGTTAGCTCGCAGCATCCACTGGACGCGTTGAATCGAGGCAAACGGTGTGCAGAAGGCTTCGGCAGAGTGGCCTTTGTTCTCAGAGACCTGCAGTACGTCTACCTCTGATGGGTCTTCACAGAGGGGGAACATCTAGAGTGGAGTCATTAACATTTCACCACGGTGTTCGAACAGTGGGCCAATGTTGTTTTCACATTTAGCCTCTAGAATGGTTGTCGATGGATTAGTAACTGAAGGGAACGTGGAATATGATCTCGGGATCCAAACATTGTGGAAAGAGACAGGTCTTGAGGAGAGTTCCTGGTGGTGTGGGCAGGGATTATGTTTACCACCCGAACACCTCTTCATGAACTTTTCATAACTGGGATTCACAGTCATGTGAAATTTCTTGAAAGGCATCACGTTTACGCCAGTGACTGTTAAACTTTCTATTTCCACTATTGCGCGCCGGCCGGTGTGGCCGAGCCGTTCTAGGCGCTACAGTCTGGAACCGCGCGACCGCTACGGTCGCAGGTTCGAATCCTGCCATGGGCATGGATGTGTGTGATGTCTTTAGGTTAGTTAGGTTTACGTAGTTCTAAGTTCTAGGGGACTGATGACCTCAGAAGTTAAGTCCCATAGTGCTCAGAGCCATTTGAACCATTTTTTCCACTACTGCAATTTCAGCCTTAGGCCATTGTCAAGTGCAGATGTTTTGGCTTTAAGCCATGTCTACTTTATACAAGCTGACACATTTGTGTGTCGTTGCCATTTGTTATTATATACATTCGTAACGCTGCTAAGTAGTCCTAGCGCCATATATCGTAAAACAGCACACTCTCTACATACGTATGTTCATTCCACCATCAAATGGTTCAAATGGCTCTGAGCACTATGGGACTTAACAACTGTGGTCATCAGTCCCATAGAATTTTTTTTTTTTTTTTGGTCATCAGTCAATTGACTGGTTTGATGCGGCCCGCCACGAATTCCTTTCCTGTGCTAACCTCTTCATCTCAGGGAAGCACTTGCAACCTCAGCCTACGTCCTCAGTTATTTGCTTGACGTATTCCAATCTCTGTCTTCCTCTACAGTTTTTACTCTCTACAGCTCCCTCTAGTACCATGGAAGTCATTCCCTCATGTCTTAGCAGATGTCCTATCTTCCTGTCCCTTCTCCTTATCAGTGTTTTCCACATATTCCTTTCCTCTCCGATTCTGCGTAGAACCTCCTCATTCCTTACCTTATCAGTCCACCTAATTTTCAACATTCGTCTATAGCACCACATCTCAAATGCTTCGATTCTCTTCTGTTCCGGTTTTCCCGCAGTCCATGTTTCACTACCATACAATGCTGTACTCCAGATGTACATTCTCAGGAATTTCTTCCTCAAATTAAGGCCGGTATTTGATATTAGTAGACTTCTCTTGGCCAGAAATGCCTTTTTTGCCATAGCGAGTCTGCTTTTGATGTCCTCCTTGCTCCGTCCGTCATTGGTTATTTTACTGCCTAGGTAGCAGAATTCCTTAACTTCATTGACTTCGTGACCATCAATCCTGATGTTAAGTTTCTCGCTGTTCTCATTTCTACTACTTCTCATTACCTTCGTCTTTCTCCGATTTACTCTCAAACCATACTGTGTACTCATTAGACTGTTCATTCCGTTCAGCAGATCATTTAATTCTTCTTCACTTTCACTCAGGATAGCAATGTCATCAGCGAATCGTATCATTGATATCCTTTCACCTTGTATTTTAATTCCACCCCTGAACCTTTCTTTTATTTCCATCATTGCTTCCTCAATGTACAGGTTGAAGAGTAGGGGCGAAAGGCTACAGCCTTGTCTTACACCCTTCTTAATACGAGCACTTCGTTCTTGATCGTCCACTCTTATTATTCCCTCTTGGTTGTTGTACATATTGTATATGACCCGTCTCTCCCTATAGCTTACCCCTACTTTTTTCAGAATCTCGAACAGCTTGCACCATTTTATATTGTCGAACGCTTTTTCCAGGTCGACAAATCCTATGAAAGTGTCTTGATTTTTCTTTAGCCTTGCTTCCATTATTAGCCGTAACGTCAGAATTGCTTCTCTCGTCCCTTTACTTTTCCTAAAGCCAAACTGATCGTCACCTAGCGCATTCTCAATTTTCTTTTCCATTCTTCTGTATATTATTCTTGTAAGCAGCTTCGATGCATGAGCTGTTAAGCTGATTGTGCGATAATTCCCTAGAACTTAGAACTACTTAAACCTAACTAACCTAAGGACATCACACACATCCATGCCCGAGGCAGGATTCGAACCTGCGACCGTAGCAGTCGCACGGTTCCGGACTGCGCGCCTAGCATTCCACCATCACTAGCATCTTTTGCACTAAAGCACAGAAGCGAACCGACAAGGTGTAACTGCCGACAGGCATCATGACGAGATTGTGGGGACTCATTTGCACGAGCCGTGGGCCCAGACTTCGTATTGATGTAGATTAATGCTCGACCTTATAGAACAAGGCTGGTTGATGTTTTCTTCGAAACGGAAGATATTGCACGCACGTCGTGATGTGTTCGCTCTCCCGATTTGAATCCCGTAGAGCACGTCTGGGATGCGCTAGGGAGGTGGCTTGCATTACGTGAGCATCCACCAACCACGCTCAAAGCCTGCGAGCAGCTCTGAAGGAAAAATGGACGTTATTGCCTCAATATGAGATAAATGACATCATTCACATCATGCCCCGTCGTTATCATGCCTGTATTGCTGACAGAGGGGGTCACAGCCCACATTGGGCGCATTAACTAGTTGTCGGAATGTGTGTGCAAATCCGTTTATTGGAAAAACGAAGAACATTTTTGTCTACCGTTATGCATATCGCAGTTGTTTATGTTCTGAATTCCTTGCGTTGTTTCTACTTTACTATCACATGTTTGTACTGTTTTCTGGCAAAATAAAAGCAACCATGCGAACTTTCCGATTGTTGCTCTAATTTTGGACACCAGTGGATGCACATCGTGAAGAAGAACCCAGTTGATTATGTTACTTAGAATAAATAGTAGTAATCTTGATGGCAGTTCAACACTTTAGTAACAATATGATGGGTTTCGGTTGACCAGCAGCTGTTTGCAGCTCATACTTTTACCTAAGACACCAGAGAATGATGGTTAACGCTGTGTAATGCTTCAGGTACCAAAGACAAAAAACTACAATCTGAAGATGGTTTCATTGCATAGTTACCGAAAACAGTTAGCTAGTTAATATCCATACCTGTATATGTATGTGTGTTTTTGTATACAACACAGTATTACTCTGGAAAGCCTGAAGTAATTTCTGTACTATTAGGGACACACTTCACTTAGTACCAGCAGACAATTACTGTAGGTGTAAGACAAACTCTATTTGTCGAATTGGGGTGGGGAAGAGGTAACATGTAATCTGAAACATTTGGAAGAAATTCAATTCAGCTTGGTACATATATGGTATATTACAATTTGTACAGAAACCAGATGACAGTTATAAGAGTCGAGGGCCAAGAAAGGGAAGCAGTGGTTGGGAAGGCAGTGAGACAGGGTTGTAGCCTATCCCCGACGTTATTCAATCTTTATATTGAGCAAGCAGTAAATGAAACAAAAGAAAAATTCGGAGTGGGTATTAAAATCCATGGTGAAGAAATAAAAACTTTGAGGTTCGCCGATGACGTTGTAATTCTGTCAGAGACACCAAAGGACCTGGAAGAGCAGTTGAACGGAATGGACAGTGTCTTGAAAGGAGGATATAAGATGAACATCAACAAAACCAAAACGAGTCTAATGGAATGAAGTCGAATTAAGTCAGGTGATGCTGAGGGAATTAGATTAGGAAATGAGACACTTGAAGTAGTAGGTGAGTATTGCTATTTGGAGAGCAAAATAACTGATGATGGCCGAAGTAGAGAGGATATTAAATGTCGATTGGCAATGGCAAGGAAAGCGTTTCTGAAAAAGAGAAATTTGTTAACATCGAGTATAGATTTAAGTGTCAGGAAGTCGTTTCTGAAAGTATTTGTATGGAGTGTAGCCATGTATGGAAGTGAAACATGGACGATAAGTAGTTTGGAAAAGAAGAGAATAGAAGCTTTCGAAATGTGGTGCTGCAGAGGAATGCTGAAGATTAGATGGGTAGAACAGATAACTAATGAGGAGGTATTGAATAGAATTGGGAAGAAGAGAAATTTGTGGCACAACTTGACTAGAAGTAGGGATCGGTTGGTAGGACATGTTCTGAGGCATCAAGGGATCACCAATTTAGTATTGGAAGGCAGTGTGGAGGGTAAAAATCGTAGAGGGAGACCAAGAGATGAATACACTAAGCAGATTCAGAAGGATGTAGGTTGCAGCAGATACTGGGAGATGAAGAAGCTTGCACAGGATAGAGTAGTATGGAGAACTGCATCAAACCAATCTCAGGACTGAAGACCACAACAACAACATCTAGTAAAATATATACTGTAAGATTAAAAACCTCTAGCAGCAGTACGAGAATGCAAAGATCTAATATGTACACGAGAACGGGAAGGCATAACATTTAAAAAAACTGTGTATATGTTATATCCACAATATTCAAGGTTGCTGGGATAAATGGTAAAAGTTCTTATTCTTCATGTTTACATATTTATTTCTCGACGTAGTGACACTGGCGACTAACACATGTATCCCAGTAGGAGACTAGTTTTTTGACTCCAGCACTGTAGTAGGTTTGAGTTTGTTGATGGACTCAGAACGTCCACTCGTCACTATCAAATAGAGGTCCTCGAAGTTTGTTTTACAGCTTAGGAAACAGATGAAAATCTGTTGGGGTTATGTCGGGAGTGCATGGAGGATGGTGCATGACAGTAACCACAAGGTGTTGAATAGTTGCAAATGTTGCGGCTCTCGTTTGTGGTCTGGCATTGTCATGCTGAACGAAAGCTTTTTCTACGTGTTGAACTATTCGAATTCTAAACTCGATTGCAGCATGCTGTAACTCACGCATCGACATAGTTACGTTACTCAATGCCATGTTACACTCTATGGAGCCCTCTAACAGTAAATATGTAGACATGAAGAATAAAAATGAAGAATGTTAGTAAAGTTCGTTTTCCTTAAACAGCTGTAAAAGTTATTACATAAAAAAAATTGATGGATTTGCTTTCCAGCACCCTCTAGTTGATAGTGAGGCGAGAATATTAAATTCGCTCATATTTGTTGGTTGCAGTATTGTAAATGACGTCAACAATTTTCAAGCTCAAGTAACTTTTGTGAAACGTTCTTTACTAATCAAGTAGATGCAGTTACATGCTCCTTCAGTCACATAAAATGAAAGTGTATGAGTAGGTCAAAGGGGAATATGTGGAAGGGGATTTTCAGTGACGACACTTGTATAACAACCAAGATAAAACACCTGGATGCCTATGTCAGATATAGATGGGGACTGAAACTATTTTTAATTTATTTTATTATAAATACAGTTGAATGGTCGAGAAAGAAATAGAAATGTATGTATGTGAGTGTGTTGAAGCGATATTATTTTGAGTATGAAAGAATTTTTTTATTTTAATTTTTAGTTCTCTACGCGGTATCATAGGGAGGCCTGTTTCAGCTTCGGTAACTTGTACAACTCTTTTTTTCTGTAAATACCTTGGTCGGAAGCGAGGAGAGATCTTTTCACGAAATTTTAGTCACCAACTTTCTCTTCTGAATGCTAAAATATGTTATTGAGGCATACCTGCATAAGGAGAAATGGTATCGATATAGTCTGAAGGGAGTTCCATGAACCTTCGAACAAACACTTAAGTATGAAATGCAAAGTAGATGTAAAGATTGGATCAGTTTCTTATTTCGTTTTAAGGATGATTTGTACGAAACAGACATGACTAACTGGTGTGTGTATTACATTTGGAAGCGGGGGTAAAAGAGTAAAGTCGGTGACTGGCTCGACATGTGCAGTAATGTGGTCCACGGCCGCTATTTAATTAATTAGAGTGGCTTTAGATTATTTCATTGATATTATCCAATGAAGCAAACTTTTTCATGATTCGATATGTTGCTAAATAAAACACCCAGTTCTAGTTCCTATATTTTTGAGGCTGGTGCTGGGCACGTAGCAAAAGTTAATTTCCTCAGTCCGCAATTGCAGGAACGAGGACTGCTAAATAAAATTTACTTTAGGCAGGATGGCAGAGCGGTTCACACAGCACTCTTCAATATTATCATACTTTGACACACTTTTCCACATTGTTGGATATCCCACTTTGGCGATTTGACATAGCCATCACATTCCTCAGATTTAACAGCTCCAGACTACTTCCCTTGGGATTACTTGAAATAAAAGGTGTTTGCCAATCAGTTGCAGACATTTTTTGAACTTAAGACTGCCATTCGACTTGAAATAAGCGCAGTTTCACAGGATATGTTAAGGCTTCTTACGCAAAACATCCAGCGATGCCTTCACGAGTGCATCCAGAAAACAGGAGATATTTGGAAAAAGTTATTTCCAGTGTGTAATGAGGTGCGCCAATATGTGGTACATGCTGCAGTAACAGCCAATATATGTATTTATATTTCATAATTAGTACTAAATTACCAAATTGCTACTTGCATTTGCCGTGTTTCTCTTAGTTACGTATTCGGCACGTGATTTGAACGATTCTTTTATTGAAACAACACTGATGAACACATTAGTTTAGTCTTACTCATGCAACTACACTTAAAAAACAGATTTTTTTTTTGCTTTCCGTGCCTCAATTTGCAGATACAGAACCCTTATGGAGTCGCTTTGTTGTTCGTCTGTCTGTCCGACTAATAAGAACCATTTTTCTAAGAAACAGATAGATTTACGATGTTCAAATTTATTCACATATTAAACTCTGTAGTTCCTTGGAGGTTTGAAATATTTTAAGATTCCAACTCACTTCAATCAAAAGACATGGCCATTTCTGTCACATATTTTGATACTCGAAAACTTACTCATCAGAACCTACAGGATGTTTCCCGTCGACCCAGAGTCATGAAAATTGGAAAGAAGTATTGCTTCACAGTACATGTTAATAATTTGGAGTTTTATAACAGGAAAAAAATGTTTTATAATATTTTTATGCGTGTTATGTTTTCCCATCTGTTAAGACCCTTTATCTCTGGAGCAGTTTGGTGTATCTAATTCAAATTTGTGTCACATACTAAGGGCTATGGGCTCTTGGCGCTGGAACAATTTTAAGCTTCTAAATCGAAGCACTCAAACGATACGGTCATTTATGCTGCATCTATTGATACTCTCTCTCATCAAAACCTACAGCGTACTTCCCATTGATCTCGAATCGTGAAAATCGGCAAGAAGTTAGGTTTAACAGTACAAGTAAAGTAAAAAAATCTGAAGCTTGTTAAAGTGTGATTGTATCACATAAAAATATCTCCGAACGGATCATCCAGCCACTCGGCAGGAGAGAATTTGATCCCCTTCAATCTCGCTCGGTTGGCTGTAGGACGCACGAGTGCATCTCCGTGTCATGGTTGCCCCGTTGCTTCACACGTTTGCACCATATTGCGCCCTCTGGCTGTGACCATTCCCTATTAAAGGGTACACACAGATGGCGCTGTAGCAGCGTGCCCCTAGGTTATGTGCTGCCGAACGACGTTGAAACCATTACCATTACATCTGCTATCACCCTGGTGCTGTATGGTTCTCGTGTCATAACACAGCATAGAGGAAAGACAGGGCGGCTGCAGACAGTCTACAATTTTCGAGCGGCGAGGAACAATTGCACGTAACGCCGGAAATGCATATCCTCCTATTTCCATCTATTACACTGCAATTTTTTTTCCTTATTTTGTTACCTGAAGATATAACATTTCTGTGTCTTTGTGTATTGTAATTTTTTTACTATTTGTATATATATGCATTTATGTCGATGTACAATTGGTTTGTTTTGTGAATATTATTTGTATTTTTACGCTGGGTCTGGCAAAAGGAAAACTATGCTATGGAACGAATACATCGATAGGTCGTGTGGAGAACCAAAGTGTTTAGGATCTTTGGTAGTGTTAACTCTGCCTCGCGGAGCGCGGGCAGAGCAGAGGGAGTCTGGCGGGAGTAGTGCAGTGGAGCAGGTGTGTTGTGTGACGCTCCCGCGAGTTGCCGCGCTTTCGGGGTTTGGCAGCATGGAATTGCGCTCGACTTGCTATGATAGTTTCTGACACGGTGTCGCGGACGGGAAGCATTAGCTGGCGCGCATCAAGAGACCGTTTCGTCTGGTGACCGTGTCGCGAAGGAGGCGCGCCAACATCCAGCTTCTGCAACAGCGACGGCCGACAATGAGTGAATTTCGCCACCTCCTCGATCGACGACTTCAAACCTTCAATCAACCAACAAGGAAGACTAAAAGCACGTAAAGTTTCAGAACTGTATGGCAGACCTCAGCTTTTTAAATTGTTGCATCACAAAATTACAGCAACGTAGCATGAACTTTTGTTGCTCATTGTCCCAATTGCATTGCCAAGCAGGGTCCCTTCCTTTTCAGAAATGAACCCGAATGTCGTTGAAATTCAAACGCCAGCATTAAAGTAATATTACTTCCATTTCACCGCTTTAATTTCAAAGTTCAGTTAAATTATTCATAGCTGGCTACGATATTTAGATTACACAAGCACAAATTAAGAGTGCGAGTTTTGTTACCATATTTTAGCTTACCTGTGAATGCAGCTCAGCTTGGTACGTACTAAATTTTACTATTGTTAATTGTTCAGATTCATTTAATTCAAGTTCAAAGTTAAATCTCTTATTTCTCAATTGCGTAGATTCAAGTAGCTTTTGAAATGATTGTTGAGGTAGCCCAAGACTAACCGTATTTTACTGAATTTCGATGTGCTTCAGAAACAAATCTCACTATTCATTTCAGTCACTAAATTAACTTTCGATTTTCCGGTTTTATTAATTCTTTTGCTAAATTAAGACAGAGTGTAGCGAAATTTATTACTTCTGACAAACTTTCAGTTTTCACACTACACGTGTCAACCTTCAGTTGCCACGCTTCTAGTGCTAATTATATGTGTAATAACCTTTCTTTTTCAGTTACTATAGTAATTGTCTATACGACTGGCGACCGAAATTTCCCCCAAATCTCAAATATCTAATTACCGCTAGTTAATTGTTAACGTAACGGCCGCACATTTACTTTCTTTATTAACTTTACCCCTTTTCAAAATTAATTTCCACCAATTGCATTTGCATTTTTCCTTTCATTTAGATGTAACCCTTTCCTCCATCTTTACCGACAGATCAACTTCGATGCGATTGCTTTTCCCAAATTTCCATTAGGTACACGCGGTTTAATTTTTCACTGTCATTAAGGTCGATAAGTGAGGGGGAGGTTACATGCAGAAAGACAAATTTGTAGTGAAGCCAGAATGATGACTTCGATCAGCTTTAAATACTGTCACAGGGCACCTACGAAAGGCGCGGAATTTGGGATTCGAAAGGATGTTTGCAGAAGGAGACTCATCAAATTCAGAGGTCTGATGAAGACTATTTGTTAGTGATCAAACTACTACACTCAAAGTTAATTTTAAAAATTAGGGAAAGCAAAGGAGGCAGTTGATTGCACAGCAGAAGGCAGAGTCAGAATCCATGGGGTGAGCGCTACCAGGAGCAGCGAATATTGGCAGCATATTGAGTACAACCCCTCCCCCCCCCCATGAACCATAGAACTTGCCGTTGGTGGGGAGGTTTGCGTGCCTCAGCGATACAGATAGCCGTACCATAGGTACAACCACAACAGAGGGGTATCTGTTGAGAGGCCAGACAAACGTGTGGTTCCTGAAAAGGGGCAGCAGCCTTTTCAGTAGTTGCAAGGGCAACAGTCTGGATGATTGACTGATCTGGCCTTGTAACAATAACCAAATCGGCCTTGCTGTGCTGGTACTGCGAACGGCTGAAAGCAAGGGGAAACTACGGCCGTAATTTTTCCCGAGGGCATGCAGCTTTACTGTGTGATTAAATGATGATGGCGTCCTCTTGGGTAAAATATTCCGGAGGTAAAATAGTCCCCCATTCGGAACTCCGGGCGGGGACTACTCAAGAGGATGTCGTTATCAGGAGAAAGAAAACTGGCGTTCTACGGATCGGAGCGTGGAATGTCAGATCCCTTAATCGGGCAGGTAGGTTAGAAAATTTAAAAAGGGAAATGGATAGGTTAAAGTTAGATATAGTGGGAATTAGTGAAGTTCGGTGGCAGGAGGAACAAGACTTCTGGTCAGGTGACTACAGGGTTATAAACACAAAGTCAAATAGGGGTAATGCAGGAGTAGGTTTAATAATGAATAGGAAAATAGGAATGCGGCTAAGCTACTACAAACAGCATAGTGAACGCATTATTGTGGCCAAGATAGATACGAAGCCCACACCTACTACAGTAGTACAAGTTTATATGCCAACTAGATCTGCAGATGACGAAGAAATTGAAGAAATGTATGATGAAATAAAAATAATTATTCAGGTAGTGAAGGGAGACGAAAATTTAATAGTCATGGGTGACTGGAATTCGGTAGTAGGAAAAGGGAGAGAAGGAAACGTAGTAGGTGAATATGGATTGGGGGTAAGAAATGAAAGAGGAAGCCGGCTGGTAGAATTTTGCACAGAGCACAACTTAATCATAGCTAACACTTGGCTTAAGAATCATGATAGAAGGTTGTATACATGGAAGAACCCTGGAGGTACTAAAAGGTATCAGATAGATTATATAATGGTAAGACAGAGCTTTAGGAACCAAGTTTTAAATTGTAAGACATTTCCAGGGGCAGATGTGGACTCTGATCACAATCTATTGGTTATGACCTGTAGATTAAAACTGAAGAAACTGCAAAAAGTGGGAATTTAAGGAGATGGGACCTGGATAAACTGAAAGAACCAGAGGTTGTACAGAGTTTCAGGGAGAGCATAAGGGAACAATTGACAGGAATGGGGGAAAGAAATACAGTAGAAGAAGAATGGGTAGCTCTGAGGGATGAAGTAGTGAAGGCAGCAGAGGATCAAGTAGGTAAAAAGACGAGGGCTAGTAGAAATCCTTGGGTAACAGAAGAAATATTGAATTTAATTGATGAAAGGAGAAAATATAAAAATGCAGTAAATGAAGCAGGCAAAAGGGAATACAAACGTCTCAAAAATGAGATAGACAGGAAGTGCAAAATGGATAAGCAGGGATGGCTAGAGGACAAATGCAAGGATGTAGAGGCTTATCTCACTAGGGGTAAGATAGATACTGCCTACAGGAAAATTAAAGAGACCTTTGGAGATAAGAGAACCACTTGTATGAACATCAAGAGCTCAGATGGAAATCCAGTTCTAAGCAAAAAAGGGAAAGCAGAAAGGTGGATGGAGTATATAGAGGGTCTATACATGGGCGATGTACTTGAGGATAATATTATGGAAATGGAAGAGGATGTAGATGAATAGATGAAGATGAAATGGGAGATATGATACTGCGTGAAGAGTTTGACAGAGCACTGAAAGACCTGAGTCGAAACAAGATCCCCGGAGTAGACAACATTCCATTGGAACTACTGACGGCCTTGGGAGAGCCAGTCCTGACAAAACTCTACCATCTGGTGAGCAAGACGTATGAAACAGGCGAAATACCCTCAGACTTCAAGAAGAATATAATAATTCTAATCCCAAAGAAAGCAGGTGTTGACAGATGTGAAAATTACCGAACAATCAGTTTAATAAGCCACAGCTGCAAAATACTAACACGAATTCTTTACAGACGAATGGAAAAACTAGTAGAAGCCAACTTCGGGGAAGATCAGTTTGGATTCCGTAGAAATACTGGAACACGTGAGGCAATACTGACCTGACGACTTATCTTAGAAGAAAGAGTAAGGAAAGGCAAACCTACGTTTATAGCATTTGTAGACTTGGAGAAAGCTTTTGACAATGTTGACTGGAATTCTCTCTTTCAAATTCTGAAGGTAGCAGGGGTAAAATAGAGGGAGCGAAAGGCTATTTACAATTTGTACAGAAAGCAGATGGCAATTGTAAGAGTCGAGGGGCACGAAAGGAAGCAGTGGTTGGGAAGGGAGTGAGACAGGGTTGTAGCCTCTCCCCGATGCTATTCAATCTGTATGTTGAGCAAGCAGTAAAGGAAACAATAGAAAAGTTCGGAGTAGGTATTAAAATCCATGGAGAAGAAATAAAAACTTTGAGGTTCGCCGATGACGTTGTAATTCTATCAGAGACAGCAAAGGACCTGAAACGGAATGGACAGTGTCTTGAAAGGAGGGTATATGATGAACATCAACAAAAGCAAAACGAGGATAATGGAATGTAGTCGAATTAAGTCGGATGATGCTGAGGGAATTAGATTAGGAAATGAGACACTTAATGTAGTAAAGGAGTTTTGGTATTTGGGGAGCAAAATAACTGATGATGTAGACTGGAATTGGCAAGGAAAGCATTTCTGAAGAAGAGAAATTTGTTAACATCGAGTACTGATTTAAGTGTGAGGAAGTCGTTTCTGAAAGTATTTGTTTGAAGTTGAGCCATGTATGGAAGTTAAACGTGGACGATAAATAGTTTAGACAAGAAGAGAATAGAAGGTTTTGAAATGTGGTGCTACAGAAGAATGCTGAAGATTAGATGGGTAGATCACATAACTAATGAGGAGGTATTGATTAGAATTGGGGAGAAGAGGAGTTTGTGGCACAACTTGACTAGAAGAAGGGATCGGTTGGTAGGACATGTTCTGAGGCATCAAGGGATTAGAAACTTAGCAATGGAGGGCAGCGTGGAGGGTAAAAATCGTAGAGGGAGACCAAGAGATGAATACACTAAGCAGATTCAGAAGGATGTAGGCTGCAGTAGGTATTGGGAGATGAAGAAGCTTGCACAGGATAGAGTTGCATGGAGAGCTGCATCAAACCAGTCTCTGGACTGAAGACCACAGTCGATCCTCAAATCCACTGGCACTTAACATGCTTTGGCCACTCTGACAAGTCACTCTTCAGCTCCAGGGCGTCTCCAGCCAATGACATTTAGATTCCTCTCCTTGTCCCACAGGGTAGATAAGGACAATTCTTTCATTACCAAAATTCAAATTTGCAACAGCGTTCAGTTCAAAGCTAAACGTCACTGCGACTCTTATTATGGCCAGCAGCAACAGTGTTTTACGTCACTTAGCCCCACCGCAGTCCTTTTGGGAGTGGGGACTGCTGTATAGCAACACTCTAATCTATGACGTTGCAGTTCTCAGGAGCAAACATCAAGCTTCCTGCCTCGTCTAAGACTCGCCTTTTCGTGGCCATCTTCTACAGTGACACCTTACGACAGCGACTAGGCGGTGGGCGGAGTTACCAGTTAATGAGATGATGGTTCACTATACCCCATGAACGCTAACGTTCCGCCAGACGATGCCAACGAGGGTTGTCAACAGAACAGTGCATGTTTCGGTGGTTTACCTGGCCATGATAGGTAAACATAACTTCATAACTGAAAGGGCATACGCTTCATATGGATTATCCTGTCTTAAAGCCCATGTGCAGAAGCTTTCACGATTCTCATAATCGTTTCCACGCAGCACTTGAGGAGACAGATACCATAGGGATACAACCTATGTCGATGGAGAATGCATAGAACGCTTGTCTGATTCACGCCACTTTTTCGTGCGATTGCCTGGAAGCTAACGTGTGGATCAATTGCAACAGCGTCAAAAACATTAATTTCCCCTCTTCGGTCGTCACTTTTTTACTTCTGTTACTTTGTCTAGGTGTCACAATACCAATTTCACGTAACTGTTTGAAGAGCTTGATAAATAATTGCCGAGTTGGTTCACGTCTATTGGGATTTTTTGCCACGTACGCCATATAAGAACGAATTGCATGCTTCCTATACACTCCACACACCATTAGCATGTCGGCTTTTTCTCCATAGCTAAATCCCTTCATCCGCTCACGACCTACTGCTTGGACTGATACACACCAACTAATCAGCAAGTCGAAATGCACTCAAGAAACACATAAGCACACTGTAAGCAAACATAACAACGTCGTACCTAGCAACGACGCAGGTTCTACATCTACATTTATACTCCGCAAGCCACCCAACGGTGTGTGGCGGAGGGCACTTTACGTGCCACTGTTATTACCTCCCTTTCCTGTTCCAGTCGCGTATGGTTCGCGGGAAGAACGACTGTCTGAAGGCCTCTGTGTGCGCTCTAATCTCTCTAATTTTACATTCGTGATCTCCTCGGGAGGTATAAGTAGGGGAAGCAGTATATTCGATACCTCATCCAGAAACGCACCCTCTCGAAACCTGGCGAGCAAGCTACACCGCGATGCAGAGCACCTCTCTTGCAGAGTCTGCCACTTGAGTTTGTTAAACATCTCCGTAACGCTATCACGGTTACCAAATAACCCTGTGACGAAACGCGCCGCTCTTCTTTGAATTTTCTGTATCTCCTCCGTCAACCCGATCTGGTACGGATCCCACACTGATGAGCAATACTCAAGTATAGGTCGAACGAGTGTTTAGTAAGCCAGCTCCTTTGTTGATGGACTACATTTTCTAAGGACTCTCCCAATGAATCTCAACCTAGCACCCACATTACCAACGATTAATTTTGTATGATCATTCCACTTCAAATCGTTCCGCATGCATACTCCCAGATATTTTACAGAAGTAACTGCTACCAGTGTTTGTTCCGCTATCATATAATCATACAATAAAGGATCCTTCTTTCTATGTATTCGCAATACATTACATTTGTCTATGTTAAGGGTCAGTTGCCACTCCCTGCACCAAGTGCCTATCCGCTGCAGATCTTCCTGCATTTCGCTACAATTTACTAATGCTGCAACTTCTCTGTATACTACAGCATCATCCGCGAAAAGCCGCATGGAACTTCCGACACTATCAACTAGGTCATTTATATATATTGTGAAAAGCAATGGTCCCATAACACTCCCCTGTGGCACGCCAGAGGTTACTTTAACGTCTGTAGTCGTCTCTCCGTTGATAACAACATGCTGTGTTCTGTTTGCTAAAAACTCTTCAATCCAGCCACACAGCTGGTCTGATATTCCGTAGGCTCTTACTTTGTTTATCAGGCGACAGTGCGGAACTGTATCGAACGCCTTCCGCAAGTCAAGAAAAATAGCATCTACCTGGGAGCCTGTATCTAATATTTTCTGGGTCTCATGAACAAAGAAGTGTCGGTGGGGCAACTTTTCACAACAGGATATTTCGCAAGCGACTTGCACTTGAATCGAGCATCGAACACCACTGACTTTCTAATTTACCTAATTTTTAGTTTTTTAATAGCAGTAGACTGTGTTCCATTTAAAAAGTGTATGTTTCCACAAAAAATACACTTTATAAGTAAGTTTTAGGTGATTCCCCCTGTAGATAAATACATATACACTGCCAAAAGAAATTAGCACAGCTGGAAAGATGATGTTGATTTTGATCGTATGATGGCTGTCATAAATTGATGACATGAAGTCCTGTACGTTTCTACGCTTAAGGCTGTGGAGAGCCATCAAAGGTACTCCAAGATAGGAATTGAGAGACACAGTGCAGAGAGCAGGAAAAAGCGGCAGCGTTTTGGTTACCGGAGCTAAATAGTACCAATGGTGCCCTACAAATTTCAGACGCTCTGGGCAGCTGTCCAGGGGCAGAAGTTTCACTTCAGAGAATTAACTGGTAACTCCGTCCACCACCTACACGCTGTTGTAAGGTGTCACTATAAAAGATGGCCACGAAAAGGCGCGTCTTAGCAGAGGCAGCAAGACTGATATTTGCTGCTGAGAGTTGCAAAGTCAGGAGTTTTAAACAGGTTACAGTGCTACTACAGCACCTGCCAGGTTAGACGAGAGCGCTAATGCGGTGCTTCCTGTACTTGGGTAGGCGCGCCGGCCTCATATCGAATCTGCCCGGTAGATTAGCGATGAGAACCGGTGTGCTGGCCAGCGTGGATGTGGTTTTTAGGTGGTTTTCCACATCACACTTAGTGAATACTGGGCTGGTCCCCACGTCCCGCCTCAGTTACACGCCTCGCAGACATTTGAAACATATTCGCACTATTTCATGATTTACATTAGATGCAGCTCAGCTGGGGTACACTAATTCCATCCCGAGAGATATGGGGAGGTGGCAGGAAGGGCATCCGGCCACCTCTTAAAATTAACCGTGCCAAATCCATACTTAACCCTGCCGACCCTGTGCACCACGCAGGATAAAGGCAGTAGTCAAAGAAGAAGAAGAAGAAGAAGAAGAAGAAGAAGAAGAAAGTGCTACTACAGCAGACCCCTCTCACAAAAGGACTGAGGATGGGGGCTAAGTGACATAAAACATTGTTACTTCTGGCCTTAATATGAGTGGAAGTGAGTTTCAAATTTGAGCTGAACGCTGTTGCTACCAAATTTGGAGTTTTTTCATGTAAAGTGCAGAAGCATTCCAACCTACCGAGTGGGATATGGGGAGGAACCTAAATGTGGCAGGTTGGAGGTACCCTGGAGGTAGAGAGGGACTTGTCAGATTGGCCAATGCTTGCTAAATGCCGGTGGGTCGACTACAGGAAGGGAGAAATATTGCGCCGCCACAGTTATTTAAAATCCATGATTTTGTTATCAGGGAGAAGTTCTCAGTCAGGTCGTTGGGTCGCCAACTCCATGTCGCTCGTGGCCAGCATTGGTAAGCTCCGATAGGCCTGTTTTCCTCACTTGGAGTGCTGCTGTCAAGTCTGTGTTTAACCTGCTGCTAGTGTTCGCGGCTCCTGGTAGCTTTCGCCTCCGTGGATTCAGACTCCGACTTCTATTGTGGAACCAATTTCCTTCTTTGCTTTTTCTGATGTTTAGAATTTGTCTCCAGTGTAGTAGTTAGTCTGTCCGCTCAGAACTTGCTGATTGACATCAAACTCCCTGTCTTCCATTTATCCTGTGTTAGGACACGACGTAGCTAAACATTTTCTGGTGCGAGGCACGGGGTATTTCCTTAACGGTCTTCACACTCACTCAGACCGACGTCATGACTAGACAGATGGCTTCGTGACTCATATGAGAAGCAGCACTTGTACTCCAGTGAGAACAAACGTAGCGCGAAGAGCAGCAGAAAACGCAGACGACCGGATATCGACGCCTGACGAAGGAAGAGGTAACCGTGGCAGCCCTGTGTACACAACTTCACGACAACGTGGCGGTTGCAGCAACAACCGAACGACAACGAGACTGAGCTGCGGGTCTGGTCCAGGGCAGATTGCCAGGGTAAGACACGCAGGGATTGCGCGACCCAGCAGCGGAGGGGTGTGGGCATCACGCGGTTACACCCTGCTCAGCTCAGCTCGACTAGGCTCACCTCAGTTCATTTCACCTCAACACAGCACTCCACTTTCAGCAGATGGTTCAGATGGCTCTGAGCACTATGGGACGTAACATCTGAGGTCATCAGTCCCGTAGAACTTAGAACTACTTAAACCTAACTAACCTAAGGACATCACACACATCCATGCCCGGGGCAGGATTCGAACCTGCGACCGTAGCAGTCGCGCGGTTCCGGACTGAAGCCACCTTCAGCAGCGACGCTGTCTCGTCTCACCTCTGCACAACGCATCAGCAGATAAAAGTAAGTCATTGCAAAGTCTAACACTGCAGTCGTCGTTGGTGGAGCAGTTGTATCTAACATTAGTGTCAGTGATGCCCTTAAACTCATTACACAGGCTTTCGATGGTGCAAAATCTGCATTAAATGAATTCATTAATAATGTGGACATCGCTTATGAATTAGTGTTTGAAGCAGACCATCCAATACTGTTAAAATCCACAAAAACCTATATTTATGCTCCCACACGAAGTAAACTGATCATGTGTGAATTATCTTCCACATGGGAAGAGGTAAGAAATACCTGATGAAGACGCCGAGGTACGACGTCGAAATATTGTGTTAGAAAAACACAGACCACCGGCAGTACACCCGATTCAACGAGCTGTCACAAAATCGCCGGGAAAGTCTAAGAAATAACAAGAAATACTCTTGTAACAACACTAACGCTATCCTACTGTATATGTAATAAATTTTTGTCTTCTGAATTTCGATAAATTAGCGTAATCGATATTCTGGTTTCATTTCTTTTTTGTTTCATGACATTATGTTGAAAAAGCTATAAACAAATTTCGATGTAAATTGTAATATTTATGTCAAATTTCAAGTAATGTTGTAATCGAAGGGAAGTGTACCTAATGTTGAAACTATTGTAAGATGTGAAAGTTGTATTTGTACGCCTGGTCCATACGTAGGCAATGTATTAGAATATGTGGAATATAAAACCTTTGGTGAATACCCTGTCTGTAGGGGAGCAGGAAAAGGTGGAGGTAGGCGAGCGCGGGAAAATGAACACGGGCGCGGTACGGCACAACGGGCTCAGTAGTCGTAGTCGGACTTGGCCGTCGATCTGAGAAACACGTGCTGGATCGAGGGGGCTCTCCTGGAAAAAGTGGTTTCGTTGAGCCTCGGATGCGCTGTTTCCGACGCCTATACAGCATGGCAATATTCCATAGGCACTAATTGGAAAAGCATTGCGACGCCATGAAGAAGTAAAGTGCCGATATTTCATGAGCCATTGCTATAATTACACGCGTGCTTTGTGCCTCGCCATCTCGCCGCCTGCCGACCGCCTCATCGATACGAACAGGTTGAAACTTTCAGTACTGTATTCGTGTGGACCAGTGTCACTTTTGCTACATACTGTTCAATAATAACTTAAATTTTACCTGAACTGTCCTATCAATTAATTATCCTCACAACTAACATAGACAGGGTCCTTTCCACATGTTGTGCAATCCGAGTGTCCCAAGATGAAGATTTAAAGTTTATGTTAATAATAATTACCTGCAGATCTATCTATGTTAGGATGATGTTTAAAGAACTTTGTTGTTAATGAAATCCTGGACGAATAATATAGGTCTGACCAAGTTGGGAGATAATATTGAAATTGGTTTAGTAATGAAGTTTATTTAAATTGAGACAAAAATAACAGTAGTTAAATGAGCAGGAAATAAGACAAAAAGAGTGGTAAATCATATATTGGAAATCTAGAATGCTTAAGGCTCTCAATGATCAAACTTTCACTACAGTGATCATAACAGTTTCAGGGTCCCCCCCCCCTTCTTCTTTCTTTCTTTTCTATTCATTTGAATCCTGAAGTGTGCTGAACTGCTTTGACCAGCAAAGTTAAAGTCAATATAAAACCTAAATTTATCAGTGTTTTACCCTTCTTAAAATTGACGTTGTATGTGTGTTTCAAAAGTGCTGTTTCTAGGATAACCTATGCCTGATTTCAGTCGGATCAATAGACAAAACGCAGTTTGTAGTAATCATTATAGTGTAATGTTGTGTATTTATAGCTTGTCTAAATTAGTACAGAAAGTGAAAATATTAGTTCAGTAGATTTTTCTGGTTCTAAAATTTACCATATAATGCAGTATTACTACGGGTTGTTATGCTTGTACGTACATCCACTTGTACAAGGAAAAAACTCACTTAATGCCTAATTAGGCTGGCGACCGTATTATTAACAATTGGTAGTATCTGCTGTGTATGTTTCTTGCCCATCCTAACGTGTAGTTGCACTTTAGACTTGCTTGACGTATCATTGTTGTTACTGAGTGGGTGTCAGTCTGATTTTGCCTCCATTCAGGTACACGCGGTCAACATATTTACTAAAATCCTTTCTTATAAGGTGAAGCCCGTCAACTTACCATAGTACAGGCTTTAAAGAGTTAACGTACGCGAGAGCGGAGACGTTACACTCTGTTGGAAAAATATTTGCGGAGCAAGTTTTTGGTGCTTTACCTGTATTCAGAGTATTTGCTTTAATTTGGATCAATTAAATATCTGGAAGAATATGCATCACAGGTAAAAAATGTTCCAAATGAAAATTTAATATTTTCAAGGGGGACATCTGTATGTGCTAAAACTGATCAGCCCATTCCCATGGGTGGGGGGGAGGGCGCATCTTTTTATTTTCAAATGGAAACTCCATTTTAACTGCAGATTCGGATGCTACGGCAAGAAATACCTAGGGATTATCTGAAACAGTTTTCTCCATTCGTCATAGATGGTGCAGTTATCACCGCGAGAGTTACGGCTGTTGCACGGGAGAACACGCCGAAATTAGTTACCCTGATGGTGAGGTTACAGGGGACTCACCAAAATCAAGCATCCTCATATAATATGTAGGGAGCACATTAATAAAACCGACAAACTGCAGGGGCAGTTTCCTGACTGGAAATGGAGGGAAAAGGTCCTATGAACAGGTGTCGGGACATGCATTGTTGCTGCAGTAGATGGCACTGCGAATGACAGTTGCTCTGAACATTTGCCAAGTGTTTCCCGCATGTTGCAGGCTGAGTGATTGACTTAGCATACTGTAAGCAACAGAGTGTTCCAGTATTCATGTCGGGAACAAGCCTAGATGGTGTTTGTGTACTTCCAAGCAGATGGAAACGGCCAAGAGGCAGCAACGCTATACCACAACAAGTATCCTCACAGACACCAACCACATCACATAACATTTCGAACACCTTCTGGGCGTCTGTCATGGATCCTTTCAGACAAACGAACGTTTAATGATAGTAATGATATATGGTAAATCATCGAGTAGAACAGAAGTGATATCTGTCGTTCCGCAAGGTAGTGTCATAGGCCCTCTGCTGTTCTTGACTTACATAACTGATATAGGTGATAATCTGAGCAGCCCCCTTAGTTTGTTTGCAGATGATGCTGTAATTTACCATCTAGTAAAATCATCAGACAATCAATTCCAATTACAAAATGATTTCTGTACGGTGCCAAAAGTGGCAATTGGCACTAAACAAAGAAAAGTGCGAGGTCATCCACATGGGCAGTAAAAGAAATCCGATAAATTTTGGGTATACGATAAATCGTACAAATCTAAGGGCTGTCAATTCGAATAAATGCCTAGGAATTACAGTTACGAGCAACTTAAATTGGAAAGTCCACATAGATAATATTGTGGGGAAGGTGAAACAAAGACTGCGCTTTGTTGGCAGAACACTTAGAAGATGCGACAAACCCACTAAAGAGACAGCCTACATTACCCTTGTCCGTCCTATGCTGGAATACTGCTGCGCGATGTGGGATCCTTACCAGGTAGGATTGACGGAGGACATCGAAAAAGTGCAAAGAAGGGCAGCTCGTTTTGTGTTATCGCGCAATAGGGGTGAGAGTGTCACTGATACGATACGCGAGATGGGGTGGCAGTCACTGAAACAAAGGCGGTTTTCTTTGCGAAGGGATCTACACTCCTGGAAATGGAAAAAAGAACACATTGACACCGGTGTGTCAGACCCACCATACTTGCTCCGGACACTGCGAGAGGGCTGTACAAGCAATGATCACACGCACGGCACAGCGGACACACCAGGAACCGCGGTGTTGGCCGTCGAATGGCGCTAGCTGCGCAGCATTTGTGCACCGCCGCCGTCAGTGTCAGCCAGTTTGCCGTGGCATACGGAGCTCCATCGCAGTCTTTAACACTGGTAGCATGCCGCGACAGCGTGGACGTGAACCGTATGTGCAGTTGACGGACTTTGAGCGAGGGCGTATAGTGGGCATGCGGGAGGCCGGGTGGACGTACCGCCGAATTGCTCAACACGTGGGGCGTGAGGTCTCCACAGTACATCGATGTTGTCGCCAGTGGTCGGCGGAAGGTGCACGTGCCCGTCGACCTGGGACCGGACCGCTGCGACGCATGGATGCACGCCAAGACCGTAGGATCCTACGCAGTGCCGTAGGGGACCGCACCGCCACTTCCCAGCAAATTAGGGACACTGTTGCCCCTGGGTATCGGAGAGGACCATTCGCAACCGTCTCCATGAAGCTGGGCTACGGCCCCGCACACCGTTAGGCCGTCTTCCGCTCACGCCCCAACATCGTGCAGCCCGCCTCCAGTGGCGTCGCGACAGGCGTGAATGGAGGGACGAATGGAGACGTGTCGTCTTCAGCGATGAGAGTCGCTTCTGCCTTGGTGCCAGTGATGGTCGTATGCGTGTTTGGCGCCGTGCAGGTGAGCGCCACAATCAGGACTGCATACGACCGAGGCACACAGGGCCAACACCCGGCATCATGGTGTGGGGAGCGATCTCCTACACTGGCCGTACACCACTGGTGATCGTCGAGGGGACACTGAATAGTGCACGGTACATCCAAACCGTCATCGAACCCATCGTTCTACCATTCCTAGACCGGCAAGGGAACTTGCTGTTCCAACAGGACAATGCACGTCCGCATGTATCCCGTGCCACCCAACGTGCTCTAGAAGGTGTAAGTCAACTACCCTGGCCTTCAAGATCTCCGGATCTGTCCCCCATTGAGCATGTTTGGGACTGGATGAAACGTCGTCTCACGCGGTCTGCACGTCCAGCACGAACGCTGGTCCCACTGAGGCGCCAGGTGGAAATGGCATGGCAAGCCGTTCCACAGGACTACATCCAGCATCTCTACGATCGTCTCCATGGGAGAATAGCAGCCTGCATTGCTGCGAAAGGTGGATATACACTATACTAGTGCCGACATTGTGCATGCTCTGTTGCCTGTGTCTATGTGCCTGTGGTTCTGTCAGTGTGATCATGTGATGTATCTGACCCCAGGAATGTGTCAATAAAGTTTCCCCTTCCTGGGACAATGAATTCACGGTGTTCTTATTTCAATTTCCAGGAGTGTATTTATGAAATTTCAATCACCAACTTTCTCTTCCGAATGCGAAAATATTTTGTTGACACCCACCTACGTAGGGAGAAATGATCATCATAAAAAAATAAGAGAAATCAGAGTTCGAACGGAAAGATTTAGGTGTTCCTTTTTCCCACGCGCCATTCGAGAGTGAAATGGTAGACAAGTAGTATGAAAATGGTTCGATGAACCCTCTGCCAGGTACTTAAGTGTGAATTGTGGAGTAACCACGTAGATGTAGTTGTAGAGGAGCCGGGCTGTACGTACTTCAGATCTGGAAGACAGAATGATACAGGATATCGAGATGAACCCTAGTACGAGCTCCTGGCAACTGGTGCGCCAGCCTGGTGTAAGTCAAGGTACGGTTATATGTATCGTGCATGACAAACGCTGCTATCCCTGTCGCCTACAACACACAAGGAACAAATGGCACATGGTCAGAGGAAGTGTCATTCGTCAGCGCCGTGTACAGCGGCAACGATGCATTTCCAGACACATGTTCGTAGGACATTTGTTCCTCCATTTACCGTCAGAAATCCGTCCCTGCATAAGTTTTGTCAGAAACATTTTGTCGTTTGCTATAAATGACGCAGCAATCGGAAAACTGGAAATGGGTGAAAAATCGTATGTTTTAAAATGCTATCCAATGACATTTGAATTAAAGCCCCACCTCCACACTGCGAGGCCAGAGAGGCAATTATTTCAAAACTTCTAATGGAAAACCCCATTTTCAACACTGTATTCCTCCGACAAAACGAGAAGGGGACTGCTGGACACACCACTGTGGCCGCGTAAGGAACTACGACTTATCATAACAGGCAGTGAGTGCAGTCCTATTAAAAGATACGAAATAATTTCCTGTCCTACCCTCGCACCGTGTACGTGGTTGTTAATTCAAGTGTCATTGGATAGCCTTTAGAAACATACAATGTTCTACCAATTTTCATTTTTTCGATTACAGCGCCATCTGCTGCGTAACGAAAATAAATGTGGCAGACAAAACGTACACATTTTTTTCCGTAGAATACGAATCTGCAATAAAAATTAAAGGTTTCCATTTAAGATTTCAATATCGCACGCCTTCTGCCCCCCGCACCTGAGGCGTGGTGGGGGATTGAATTTTGTATCATTGATGTCCCTCTCTGAGACGAATAAATTATAACTTTAAATTTTTTTGGATCCAAAGTGTTATTTTCGAGATGTTTCAGTGTCTGAAAAACTCAGACGCCTATGTGTAGTTAACGCAGCGTAATGCTTTAGATCCCAGTTACAGAAAAAAAAACATGATCAGTAGATGGTTTGGTTGTATGATCAACTGAAACCGATTATCAAGTTAATTTGTGTCTGTATAGGTATGAATACTTTTGTGTATAACCCAGCATAACTCTGGAGAGCCTGAAGTAATTTCAATCATATTTGGCCCACATATTTCTAAGTAGCTGTAAGACAATCCCTATTTGTCTGATTAGGGTGGGAACGAGGTAACGTGTAACCATAACTCTGAAACAAAGGGTAAAATTCAACAAAACTTGGTACATATATGATATAGTATCTTGTAAAATGATTACTGTATAGCTGACACCCCTAGCGATAGCAGTCCGCAGCTCGTGGTCGTGCGGTAGCGTTCTCGCAGCGTTCCCGGGTTCGATTCCCGGCGGGGTCAGGGATTTTCTGTGCCTCGTGACGACTGGGTGTTGTGTGATGTCCTTAGGTTGGTTAGGTTTAAGTAGTTCTAAGTTCTCGGGGACTGATGACCGTAGATGTTAAGTCCCATAGTGCTCAGAGCCATTTTGAACTTAGCGATAGGACGAGGACGTGAAGGGCTAATATGTAGGTGAGGGTGGGAAGGGATAACATTTAAGAATAAACTATATAAATGTTATATCCACAATTTTAGGGGTGGCTGGGTTAAATGGTCAGAGTTCTGATTCTTCATGTCTACATATTTATTTCACGACATTATCACACTGGCGGGCGTGTAGCAAAAGTTAATTCCCTCATTCCGGAATTGCAGGCAGGAGGAGTGCTAAATAAGATTTACTTTCAGCAGGATGGCGCAACAATTCACACTGCACACCACAGCATGGTTATACTCTGGCACATTTTTCCACACTGTTTGATATCTTACCTTGGCGATTTGACATAGCCATCATATTCCTCAGATTGACTGCTCTGAGTTACTTCCCTTGGCATTGCCTGAAGGAAAGAGTCTTTGACAATAAGTTGCAGACAATTGTTGACTGCCGGCCAGGGTGGCCGAGCTGTTCTAGGCGCTTCAGTCTGGAACGGCGCGACCGCTACGGTCGCAGGTTCGAATTCTACCTCGGGCATGGATGTGTGTGATGTCCTTAGGTTAGTTAGGTTTAAGTAGTTCTAAGTTCTAGGGGACAGATGACCTCAGATGTTAAGTCCCATAGTGCTCAGAGCCACAATTGTTGACTACCATTCGATTTGAAATAAGCGCAGTTTCGCAGGAATGTGAACGACTTTTACGGAAGCCATCCAGCGATGCCTTCACGAGTGCATCCAGCAAACGGGAGTCATTTGGAGGAAGTTATTTCCAAGGTGTAGTTATGTCTGACCATATTTGTTCCACTCTGTAGTAACAACGAATTCATGTATTTGTATTTCACAATTGTATCAAAATTAGTACTTACATTCACCATGATTCTGTTATCATTAGAAGCTGATAGACGCAATTTGTGCCCACCCGTAATAAAATATATTGAAGTGAATTTCGCTACACAGATATTTTTGAGAACATTTATCTATTCAAGCTGTTTGAGTAATATTTCTCCAAATTTTGACTCAGCTGCTTGGTAGCTAACTCGGAATATTATTAAATGAAATTAATAATTTTTAACCTATTCGCTAAATTTTTATGTTCATGGTGCCTAACAATGTTTTGACGATTTCAGATTTGGATAACGCGCGCTAGAAACAAGATACGGCGACGATGGCGTGTGTCAAGTTTCATCCCATGGGCAAACCAGCAATTATCTCACAAGGTTCGAAGCAACATCATCCCTTAGCTGTGGTGTACTGTTTTCGCTACGACGAAACTGTTGAAATGGTTCTGAGCACTATGGGACTCAACATCTGTGGTCATCAGTCCCCTAAAACTTAGAACTACTTAAACCTAACTAACCTAAGGACATCACATACATCCATGCCCGAGGCAGGATTCGAACCTGCGACCGTAGCAGTCGCGCGGTTCCGGACTGAGCGCCTAGAACCGCTAGACCACCGCGGCCGGCCGACGAAACCGTCGCGCGCATGTAACGAGCCATTCGTAAGTATTTTAAGATTTAGCTGCAATATCCAATTCTGCTCGTGGAGCATATTGAACTGGGTAAAGAACTTCCATGCAACTGCCAGTCAACCGACCCTTAGAAAACCGCTAGAACTGCCGAGAACATCACACGTGCACGTAGCAGTTTACAGCCAAGCCCTAGTCGTTCGTTAGGAAAATTTGGTTCCAGACAGACGGCTCAACATGCAACACATCCAACAAAACCTTGTAAGTTCTCCGTGAAGTGCGGTAGTAACCCTTGCCTGATTAACCGTGCCAGACCGTTACCTATGGGGTTATTTGAAGGCGAGAGAATACTGCGACAGGCCAAGAAGCTTTCAACCGTCAAAAGATCGATTTCATCATGAAATTTCCAGAATTCCCCCAGCAGTTACATAAGATGTTTTCAAAAACTGGGTGAAACGCCTGAAGTATTGTGTAGCCGCGAATAATCGTCATTTTTACGACGTGGTAATACGTAAACTCGAATAAATATTGTACGTACTGAAACGTCCCCTTAGAAAATTTTATGAATTACTGTGCTGATAAACCTCTTACGTTATTTGATTTTCAAACAGCTGAGCAAAACTGAACGTACTCAGACATTTCTCTCTTTACTTATTCTGGTCAACACTAAACTGTCACAAAATATTTTTAGCGCAACGCAGTCTGACTTTCAATAATATCTACAAAAGAATGGCCCTGACGAACAATAACCTATACCTTTCATTCATCGCTTACCTCACAAAAATCTTCGTTACTCGAACTACTGCAGTACAGCGAGCGCCAATACTGCCAGCTAAATAACAGATTCTAACTACTGAAGGCACTAACGCCCGCATCTCGTGGTCGTGAGGTAGCGATCTCACTTCCCACGCTCGGGTTCCCGGGTTCGATTCCCGGCGGGGTCAGGGATTTTCTCTGCCTCGTGATGGCTGGGTGTTGTGTGATGTCCTTAGGTTAGTTAGGTTTAAGTAGTTCTAAGTTCTAGGGGACTGATGACCATAGATGTTAAGTCCCATAGTGCTCAGAGCCATTTGAATTTGAAGGCACTAACTACTGATAGGGATAGTTAGCAAATGAAAGATTTTGATAGAGAATAAACAATGTATTTACCTTAATAATGTTCAAAAGTCATCATATATATATCTATCAATTCATGACATCCATCTTTACAAATTTACTTTTTCTGGTGGACACACGTCCAGATCGTTCGCTTATAGTAACCTCTCAAAACTCTGGCATCTCTCTCCACATCCACCACAACTGGCGGCTCACCTCCAACTGTCCAACGCTACGCACTGTTCACATTAGACTTGGCCACTGTTTCTATGTTTCGATACAGTGTATCGATACGTGGAACTGTTTCAGTGTTTGGGAACGGCTGTGGTTCACTGTTTCGAAACAGTGCTGTTTCATTCCGCCCCTGTCTCGGACAACCGGGCCAGATTCTATTTCGAGCCAGACACAGAAACTGTATCGTTGTTTCAAAATAAGGCTGTTTCAGTCCACCTGCGCTTGGAACGGACTAATTGTATCGAAACAGTGATGTTTCATTCCGCTCTGGGTCGGACGAGATTCGGGCTCGGCACAGGTACTGAAACACAACATACCACTTCATGAAACACTTTCAATAGTGTCGAAATCTTTTTGACAAGCAATAGCATGAAGCTTAAGATATCCGAAAATAAAGCTTCGTTTCTAGCTGACTGTCCTGTTGCGAAATGGCGTAACATCTGCCTTATAAACACTAACCAAACAATAAAACATCGCATACTATTCGCATTCAAAATAATAAATATGTGAAAATCATTTAGTTAAATTACACTTTTTTATAACATGCGCTTCTCTGTTCATGTACAGTAATCATATTAAGAAACGCAAGTATGCCTACAACATTTTGAATAAAAAAAGGCGTAGAGTGACAGTTATTAGACATATACATAAATTTGATGTAGGTATAATTGCAAGCAATCTGTTTGACGTATCACTGATACTGTAATGGTGAACGGGAAGGGCTGGGAAGCACGGTGAATTTATAGTAACGGTTCGAAACACCTTGAAAGACAAAATTTTTTCTGTTATATTTTGTTATTTATTCGAATTATTTGGCGTTATTTGTGAGTCTATAGTCACTGTGCCTATTATCCACAATGATTCCCTTTGTTTGAATGGAAATTAGCAGGATGGGTATATTACCCATACTAACAGAATATGGGAATCCCAGTAGCATATCCGTTGTTTCTGCAGTTTGCTCCCACCTCCAGTTCCGTTCATGGTGGTTCTTCTGTCTTCAGCTATGGCTGTCCTTAGCCAATTGAAAAGTATGGAAGTCACACAACACGAAAGCAGCGCATTTGCTGCAGGAAATACGAAACTGCCAAGCGCCTAAGTGATAGTGAAACGTCCCCTTTAAGCAATTTATACAAGACTGTGCTTAACCTGACACACAATAATTTTAGCGCAACGCAATCTGACTATCAAAAATCCCTACAAAAGAATGGCCCTGAGTAACATCAAACTATACCTTTCACAAATAACTTACCTCACAAAAATCTTCGTTACTCGAACTACTGCAATACAGCGAGCGCCACTACTGCCAGCTAAATAAAAGATTCAAACTACTGAAGGCACTAACTACTGATAGGGATAGTTAGCAAATGAAAGATATTAATAGAGAACAAACAATGTATTTACCTTAATATCATCACAAGTCATAATATATGTAATTTCAAAACTCCGCCATCTCTCTCCTCACATCCACCACTGCTGGCGGCTCACCTCTAACTGCGCAACGCTATGCGCTGTTAACATCCAGCTGCCCCTCTACAATGGCAGACAACAATGCAAACTAGCCACAGACTGCACACAGCACAGCCAGTGATTTTCATACAGAGAGCGCTACGTGGCGGCGGCGTTACCAACATAAGGACCTAAACAGCCTACTTACATAAAGAAAACATAAACAGCCTACTTACATAGCCCCCATGCTCCCCACAAAAAATTTTTACAAATGGTGTTGGGCACTGGCCAATACAGATTTGAAAAAAATATTTCACAATTACAGTAACAAAGATATAAAATGCACACACTTATTGATACAATGTTGGTCAAAAGCTAAAATTTTCTCACAGTCCATAAAGATAGTCCTGATCATTCATCATAATAGTAATTACAGTTTCTCATTAGTGAAAGAAATTGCACACAGAAGTAGTGGATTTCCATGCAGTCTTGAAGAAGTAGTGCTGTCCTTCCAACTGAAAGACAGTGCTGACTCTTGACATACTGACAGGTAATGGGCCACAACAGAGCAAACCCACCGCAGAGTCAGTCGAAGTTGATGAATATTGGTAGGTAGGTCATCACAGAGCAGACCCACTGTAGTGCTGGTAGAGAGTATGGTATTGGTGGGCCACCAGAGGTGCAGACCCACTGCAGTCCTTGTAGAAATAATGGTATTGGTGAGTCAGCAAAGGTGTAGACCCACTGTAGTCCTTGTAGAAATAGTGGACAGGCCCACTGTAGTCCTGGTAGAGATTTTGGTATTGGTGAGTCAGCTAATCTTGTACTTCCCGGATTTCTCTTTGGTGTTGCGTATTAATTTGATTCATATTTTGTTTCAGTTTCCTAATTTGTTCGCACTCTTCTGTGTCATTAAAGACTACCGGTTTTGTGTCATTCAGATTATCATCTACCTTCGCAGATAAATTATTTAGCTGATCCGAAAGTTCAACTACTTTCTCTGATAATGAACTAATTTCCTCCATGTGTCTTTCTGAACCAATTTTCAGAGTATCTACTGTGTCCTTTAAGTTTTCCTGAGTTTTTGCAAGTTGCGTAACCGAATCGGTAGATGCAACTGAGTCCATTTTAGCTTGCAAGGTCTCATGATTTTCATGAACAATAGTTTGCAGTTCTTTTATGGCTGCTTCGTGATTCTGTAATGCATTTTCATGCCGCGAAAAAATAGGCTGAAAATGCTCACAAATTTGTGTTTTTACGTCATTACAGACTTTTTGACATTTCTATTCAATGTTATGTAACTCAGTAGTTAAATCTTCACGTGTTTGTTCAAGTGTGGTGTCTAACTTCCGAAGATTTTGTTCCATTGTGTCTAACTTTTGCAGCTTTTGCTGTGTTTGTCTCTGATTTTGTTCCATTGTGTCTAACTTCTGAAGATTTTGTTCCATTGTGTCTAACTTTTGAAGATTTTGTCCCATTTGTTTCTGATTTTGTTCAAGCGTTGTGTCTAACTTTTGTAGCCTTTGCCCCATTTGTTGCATTAACTGTAATAACAATGCACTGGTGTCTGAAACATGTTCCTCAGTGCTTTTCGGCAGTGAATTTGCACCGGCAACATTCACATTTTGACAAGCGGAAAATGTGTCTTGACTCATTTGAGAAAACGGTGAGGACGCAAAACCTGAATCTACAGTATTTGCAAAATTGTGTCCTATCATTTCGGATTCCTGAGGCGAGCTGTTGCCGACCGATCGATCGATAATGCTTCCCTGTTCACTACCTGTTTCACTGCCTACGCCATTGTTTGACGCCCGCTCCATTTCCCTATGCACAGTTACCAAATTACTACTTTGAATATTAGTTAATTCATTACATGGTGGGACCAACACACTGCTTTCGTCTTCACTGTCATTTCTCAGTTTACTTTGGAGCCGAGTGTTACGTTTTTCACACGCCATTATTGTCACAATATTTCACACGATAACACAGAAAAGCACAATTTGAATAGCAAAAATAAGAGAACACATTAACATAGCACTGAAAATAATATGTAGTTAATTACAAGCGCAGCTGCGAAATACTTGGTGCAAATCTACATGCATGCCACAACTGTTTTACAGTACAACAATGAAAGACTGCAACTACAAAGGAGATTCTCTCTACAATTACGCGCTAGCAATAAACAAAAGCTACACTAAATACACAAACTACAAGAAAAAATCAGAAGATTCCAGTGAGGTATCCTAGGCTAAGGGTCGACATATGAAACGTCCCCTTTAAGCAATTTATACAAGACTGTGCTTAACCTGACACACAATAATTTTAGCGCAACGCAATCTGACTATCAAAAATCCCTACAAAAGAATGGCCCTGAGTAACATCAAACTATACCTTTCACAAATAACTTACCTCACAAAAATCTTCGTTACTCGAACTACTGCAATACAGCGAGCGCCACTACTGCCAGCTAAATAAAAGATTCAAACTACTGAAGGCACTAACTACTGATAGGGATAGTTAGCAAATGAAAGATATTAATAGAGAACAAACAATGTATTTACCTTAATATCATCACAAGTCATAATATATGTAATTTCAAAACTCCGCCATCTCTCTCCTCACATCCACCACTGCTGGCGGCTCACCTCTAACTGCGCAACGCTATGCGCTGTTAACATCCAGCTGCCCCTCTACAATGGCAGACAACAATGCAAACTAGCCACAGACTGCACACAGCACAGCCAGTGATTTTCATACAGAGAGCGCTACGTGGCGGCGGCGTTACCAATATAAGAACCTAAACAGCCTACTTACATAAAGAAAACATAAACAGCCTACTTACAATAGTTTCATGCTTTCTGCGATATGATTAGCGCTCTCGCACCTCATTTGTGTTTATATGGACATACTTATAGAGTAGACATTCAAGATGATAAAATGTGTAGGTTTATTAGATTACAAAACACAAACTGTTTCACTGTTTCGAAACAGCGTATCGAAACATTACATTGTACTGTTTCATTTGTTTCGAAACAGTTACGTATTTCAGTTTGCCCATCTCTAGTTCACATCCAACTGCCCAACACTACAATAGCAAATATTCCAACAATGCCAACCAGCCACAGACTGAACACTGCAGAGCCAGTGATTTTCATACAGAGCGCTACGTGACGTTATCAACATAAAAACCTAAACAGCCTACTTACAGTACCTTGCGAAAATGTTCAACTACTTTTCGCATTTAGATAATGTGTTTGATATGAAATCGTCAGAACACTATGAAACATTCTGTAGCATCGACGTGAATTTATTTTAACTTAAGGAAACTGTTCCATTACAGATTAAACATAAGAATGTGTGACACAATTAATGTAGATATTTTGTGTAAGTGTAACCTTGGGTTTGGCCGGCCGCTGTGGCCGAGCGGTTCTAGACGCTTCAGTCCGGAACCACGCGGCTGCTACGATCGCAGGTTCGAATCCTGCCTCGGGCATGGATGTGTCTGATGTCCTTAGGTTAGTTAGGTTTACTCAGTTCTAAGTCTAGGGGACTGATGACCTCAGATGTTAAGTCCCATAGTGCTTAGAGCCATTTGAACCATGTTTTGAACCTTGGGTTTCAAAGACTTCTTCTGCAACTAGCAGTGGCAAATAAGCAGATTTGTGATTGCTGCTGAGTTGCAACAATAAGGTAAGTCAATTATTAATAAAGAATGTTTATTGCCAACTATTATTCAGAACCTACATGCTAATACACACTATGTGATTTAAAAGTACCCCCACACGTCTTTGTAACGTGGAATTGAACACTAAATGATACGAGAGGATTTCTCTAACTGAATTCTTCTCTTCACTGTAGTGTTTTCTTCAATAAAAACTTCTCGTTTGCATATCTCTCTGCTAACCAAAATATACACCACCTTCTGCATCAACAGATACTCGTCGTTTGTAGATTAAGATTTGAGTCTGGAATCAACGATGTATAAAAATTACAGAAAAACATAAACAAAGAGATGGTAAGTTATATCAGCATTATACTGAAATATAACTAAAAAAATTACAATTTACCTCAACTGCTGTTACACAGCGAAGGCAATCCCTACTGCAACGATCATAGCGGCTACATTTGCAGGGCCAAGCACAGGTTTCCCAATGTGTGGTATTATTGTAGAAGAGGATTTAATTTTCTGCATTTCTAGTTCATATACAGTTGCTTTAGACTTATGCTACCTATAACCTTCTTCTTTATCAGACTTTCTATGTACGCATTTCTGTTCCTTCTGTCTGTTACAGTCATACTAGACTGTTGGACTTTTTTGTGGTAAGGGTGTATGGCTGATGTAAGCAAACAGATATAATTTACTTTTGCTATATACAAATTTTATTTATTGTAAAGGCGTTTATTACATCGATGACTTCCCCATTATAAAGTCCGTGTTCAGCGGTAGTAGTAGGGGTAGCCAGCGGCAGCATAGGGGAAGGCGGAGTAGGCGCTGACGGCGGGGTAGCCGAAGGCGCTGTAGGCGTAGGGGGCGGCGTAGGCGTAGTAGGCCTCGGCGCCCTTCAGGGTCTCCTTGGCCTTCTCCTGGGCGAACACGGCCGCCACCAGCAGGACCACGAGGAAAGAGCAGACCTGCAAATTGAACAACAACAACAAAATAATTCCATGATACACACTTTGTGTATTATGTATTAAACCAGGGACCTAGAAATGATGGAAAGGCTTCATCCTGCTGTAGCCCTCAGTGTTTCACAACCCCACAACAGGCCACATGAGTCCACCCCCCCCCCCCCCACCGCCACCCCACACCGAGCCTAGGGTTATTGTGCCATTCGGCTCCCAGTGGACCCCCCCCCCCTCATCTGGGAACTGGGAACGTCTCATACCAGACGAGTCTAACTACAAATGTTTTTGTGGTAGAGTAATTATGGTGTATGCGTACGTGGAGACAGTGTTTGTGAAGCAATCGCTGACATAGTGTAACTGAGGCGGAATAAGGGGAACCAACACGCATTCGCCGAGATAGATGTAAAACAGCCTTAAAAACCATCCACAGGCTGGCCGGCACACCGTACCTCGACACTAATCCTCTGGGTGGATTCGTGCCGGGGATCAGCACGCCAGCGCGTTAGACCGCGTGGCTAGCCAGGTGGGCTATACATACTTTATTATCTCTTATTTGTGAATGTGTGTGACAGTGAAACCCTGGTGAAATGGTACATTCATATGTGAATAGTTAAATATGAAATTAAATATTTTAGCTGTATGTCTGTCATCGTCAATCTCAATGCTAGAATAGTGTAAGAGAGACAGCATCCGTCTGTTGAGTTTCTAATTTTTCACACAGATCCTACAATGAAAGATACTGCAGGCTTCAGATACAGTCCTTGTCGTAGTTTCATGTACTACCGTTAAGTTTTCTACATCTTTTTCGTTGTCAGAGAGTAATAGCCTTAGTTTATACAAGATTCTCCGTATATGGTACACCAAGGTGGGTCTTTGCCACTCTCTATTGTGGTACTGGGTATGTCTATTGTCTAGACAATGGTTGATTATTTCTCTGAGCTTTAACCACAGTTCTTCTGCGTTTGTCGAATTTGAAACAGACGTGATCAGACACAAAATCTAAGATCGTAAAATTTCAGACACTTTCTGTTCTCGTAGTTATGCTCTTTAAGTCAGACGTCTGGGTATCAAGGACGTACTTCTTCACAGATACTATTTTGTATTCCCTCCCTTAAGCCATTTACCAGCTATATTCTGCAACGACCAGGATAAAGAAAGAGAGATCTGACTCAAAATTTCTGCAACTATTGGGCAAAAATATTTGTTACCAGTTGTAGAATATAGAAGAAAGAGTAGTATTATAAGAAAGAGGGCGGTTTGTACTTATTTGAGCCATCAACAAAAAAGTGCATCTTGTTGAAGGTAGCTAATGTAGCCATAGTTTCTCAGGGAAAACGGTAACGATCGTGTATCTGGAGCTGAGCCGAATTAACCCAGTGGCGGTTGTACTCACGAAAGCCTTCATGATGTAGCGGCTGTTGGAGCTGCGAACTGATGCCGATCAGCTGGCCTGGCCCTGTATTTATACTGGACACGGCCGACCTCGACCGACGACAACGCCCGCTGCATAACCGGGCTCAGCGACTCGACCGCTTGCTGTGTCCTTGACTTCAGGCCAAGCTGCTAAAACTAGTCACCCACATGGGAATACAGAGCTCACTGCAGTTACGTGGCGGTCAGCGTGTCACTTCGGCCCTTTATTCTTTGAAGACTGAAGCCAATTCAGTTTGTATGTTACTCACTGTTAGTGCAGTCTTTCCACTTGCTCGATTCCATTTAGATAGTGCAAAACAACTTAATCTCTTCCTACCAGTATCTTATCCTACGTCCCTTGATCAATAAATTGTTTCAAGCGATTCGACAAAACTACAGGTCATTACCACTTTTAAGAAGGCTCATAGAACAGTAATGCATAAGCTGTAGACCCATGTATATACACTACTGGCCATTAAACTTGCTACACCAAGAAAAAATGCAGATGATAAACGGGTATTCATTGGATAAATATATTATATTTTGTGACGGCGTTCGTAGCGACAAACACTTCGCTGTAGAAACGGCTTACGAAGTCACCGCCACACTTTTAATAGCGGGCCGACCGGTCCGCTGGAACAGTGAACAGAAAGATGAAAACCAAACACTCTGATTAAATAAAAGTCGGTACTTATCTTTATTAACGAAGATACAGAAACACAGTAGTGAACTCCGTGTCTACAGAAATCTGTCTAGTTCGAGTCGGAGCGGCTAGGTCAGCGTCGGCTGACGACAAACAACAACTCTGCTGCGATGAACACACAACTGACTAGCAAGTACACAAATCGGTGGCGAGTATACAACTGAGCGGCGAATACAGAACTGTCCTAGCGCTCGCGACTCCAGCGTTTAAGAAGCCAGAAGCCAGCGGTGGTGCGCGCAGACTTGCGGCGATTTCCTGTATCGCTGGCGCTGCTTATGCGGATGGCGTCCTGACTTTGATGCTGCCACCCTTTTGGCAGCGGGCTCGGTTGGCATTACTGGCTAGGATATAACATTATACTAGAACTGACATGTGATTACGTTTTCACACAATTTGGGTGCTTAGTTCCTGAGAAATCAGTACCCAGAACAACCACCTCTGGCCGTAATAACGGCCTTGATACGCCTGGGCATTGAGTCAAACAGAGCTTGGATGGCGTGGAAAGGTACAGCTGCCCATGCAACTTCAACACGATACCACGCTTCATCAAGAGTAGTGACTGGCGTACTGTGACGGGCCACCATTGACCAGACGTTTTCAATTGGTGAGAGATCTGGAGAATGTGCTGGCCAGGGCAGCAGTCGACCATTTTCTGTAGCCAGAAAGGCCCGTACAGAACCTGCAACATGAGGTCGTGCATTATCCTGCTGAAATGTAGGGTTTCGCAAGGATCGAATGAAGGGTAGAGCCACGGGACGGAACACATCTGAAATGTAACGTCCACTGTTCAAAGTGCCATCAATGCGAACAAGAGGTGACCGAGACTGTAGCCAATGGCACCCCATACCATCACGCTGGGTGATACGCCAGTATGGCGATGACGAATACACGCTTCCAAAGTGCGTTCACTGCGATGTCGCCAAACACGGATGCGATAATCATGATGCTGTAAACAGAACCTGGATTCATCCGAAAAAATGATGTTATGCCATTCGTGCACCCAGATTCGTCGTTGAGTACACCATCGCAGGCGCTCCTGTCTGTGATGCAGCGTCAAGGATAACCGCAGCCATGGTCTCCGAGCTGACAGTCCATGCTGCTGCAAACATCGTCGAACTGTTCATGCAGATGGTTGTTGTCTTGCAAACGTCCCCATCTGTTGACTCAGGGATCCGTTACAGCTATGCGGATAAGATGCCTGCCATCTCGATTGCTAGTGATACGATGCCGTTGGGATCCAGCACGGCGTTCCGTATTACCCTCCTGAATCCACCGATTCCGTATTCTGCTAACAGTCATTGGATCTCGACCAACGCGAGCAGCAATGTCGCGATACGAGAAACCGCAATCGCAATGGACTACAATCCGACCTTTATCAAAGTCGGAAACATGATGGTACGCATTTCTCCTCCTTACACGAGGCATCACAACAACGTTTCACCAGGCAACGCCGGTCAACTGCTGTTTGTGTATGAGAAATCGGTTGGAAACTTTCCTCATTTCAGCACGTTGTATGTGTCGCCACCGGCGCCAACCTTGTGTGAATGCTCTGAAAAGCCAATCATGTGCATATCACAGGATCTTCTTCCTGTCGGTTAAGTTTCGTGTTTGTAGCTCGTCATCTTCGTGGTGTAGCAATTTTAATGGCCAGTAGTGTATTTACCTATATATACAGGTTGTTTGTTTTAACTTGTAACAACTCAGTATCTGGGAATGATAAGTTAATATTTTCAAGAGGGACACTTGTCTGAGCTAAAATTCGCCACCCTCTAACCTAGCCACCGTCTCATATTCCAGAATGGGAACCTCGTTTTTATTACAGATATGGATTCTTTGCCAAAAATATCTAGTCTTACCTGAATTTTTTCGATTCATCATAGATGGTGCAGTATTTGGCTACATTTATGACGCTTGAACGGAGAAAACACCGAAATCAATCACGCTAATAGTTAGATTAGAGAGGATTCAACAAAATTAAACGTCCTGATGTATATGGCCCATGCCGCGAGTCGAAAGATCGCATCGATCTTGCAAGTGAGCTGACCTTTGGCGCCGGCCGTAGTGGCCGTGCGGTTCTAGGCGCTACAGTCTGGAACCGCGCGATCGCTACAGTCGCAGGTTCGAATCCTGCCTCGGGCATGGATGTGTGTGATGTCCTTAGGTTAGTAAGGTTTAAGTAGTTCTACGTTCTAGGGGACTGATGACCTCAGCAGTTCAATCCCATTGTGCTCAGGGCCATTTGAACCATTTTGACCTTTGGAGAGAGGGGGTGGGGTACGGTATTGAGTCTCAACTCTCTCGGGGTTGAACTGGCGAGCAGGAATGAAGTAGTGTGGAAAGCAAGCGGTCGGCTGTGTCCGGTTGTAATGTCTCTTGCAGCGGTCTCTCCGCGATATTTTCAGAAATTTTATAAATTATATAACTCAGTACATATCTCGAAATATCTCTTCTTATCTTACCGATTCCTAAACTTTAATATACGACGACTATCAATGCAAAGTTGTTTCAAGCCCAATTATTCCTTGGAGCGTCCATTTACTCCATGGGAATAGCTTCTCTGCTATCTGTTTTCTCTTATGAAAAGAATGAGGGAGATCTTGCCGATTAGTCGTGAATGGAGGAGGATGTATATGTATGTATTGTTGAGCTAGTCGCCATCTTGATGAGATTCTGTATGAGAAGGAATTTAATACATGAACTAAACTAAAGTAAGTGTGTTCGCGTATTATTTAACTGTTTATTATTGACAGTGTCTGCTTACTACGCTGTGTTGCACGGGATCAGTGGGGAACGTCTGATTTACACTGGACGAACCTGCCGTTTTGTATGCTCAAGATATCCAGTCACTTCAAATAAATAGGCTAACACGGTCTTACCAGCAGATCTCCGGTCTTCCCCATGTGATCACCGAAAGTTAATAATTATTACAAATATTTTCAGGAGATCGACTGACAATTTTCGTCGCACCGAGACTTCGAAATTGCTACACTGCCTTATGGAATTTAAGTTAAGCTCAATTTAATGAGGATACAACAGTATTGAACTGTGTGAATGTGATAAGCCTGCTTTGTGAATGAAAATTCCCTTAACATACGCATGTTTTTACTATCCTGATCAGTGAAGCTAAATCAGGCCGGTGTGAGAGAGGTTTTTAAATTTTTTGAATACCACACGGTCTCTGATACCTGGCCTGTATTGTGTGGGCCGTCCCAGGCAGTCCTGCCAATTTGTCGCTGTGCTGGGCCGTCGGATATGCAGAGCGTGTCTTGGCAGAAATTGGAAAACAATGAGTAACAGAATCAATACAGTCTTAAGCAAGAAATTCGTTTCTGATGCTTACATATTCACCATTCAGTTTCAAGTTTAACCGGATGTTCCTGTAATCGTAAAGAAAATTATTGTGTTGCCTCTTGTCTGAGTTTGTTTTAAGGTTCACTTTTGTTATCAATAAATGCTGTTCAGTCTTGTAGTCCATAACGAATGTTGTTCAATCCCGCATTCGTCTAGTCCTTATATATATATATATATATATATATATATATATATATATATATATATATACAGACACACACACACACACACACACACACACACACACACACACACACACACACACACACACACACACACACACCCATATATATATATATATATATATATATATATATATATAAAAACGAAGAACACATAGTTGTTAATGTTATTTATAATAATTGTAGTAGTTTTGATGCAATTCAATCCGATGGTAACTGAATGATGGGTTTCAGTTGAAAATAACTGTCGTCAGCTCGTACTTTTTCTGTAATTAGTACCTGAGTCATCAGTGAGCGATGGTTAACGCTGTGTGATGCTTTGGGTACCAAGCGTAAAGAATATATGATCTGAAGATGATTTGGTTGCATGGTCAATCGCAAACAATTTTCTAGTTAATATTAATATCTGTGTGTGTGTGTTTTTGTGCGTAACCCAACATTACTCTGCAGAGCCTGATGTAATTTCTACTATATTAGTCACTCATTTTACTTAGTGTCAGCAGACAATTACTGGTAACTTAAGACAAACCCTATTTGTCAGACTGGGCTGGGAAAGAGGTGACATGTAATGTTTAACACCTGGAGAAAATTCAGGACAACTTGGTACATATATGATATAGTATCTAGCAAAATATATACTGTAGGGTTAAACACCCCTAGTGGTAGGACGAGAATGTGAGGGCTAATATGTAGTAGAGCATAGGAAGGGATAAAATTTAAGATTAAGCTAGACACATGTTATATCCACAATTTTAGGGGTACCTGGGATAACTGGTAAAAGTTCTTATTCTTTATATGTACTTATATGTTTCTCAACATAGCCACCAAGACGACTAACACATTTTCCTCAATGAGAGATCAGTTTTTTGACACCAGCACTATAGGGCGATTGGGTTTGTAGGTGGGGTCACAAACTTCACTCTGCTTGAACCGCATCATCATTATGAATGTGAAATCTACAAAGGTTCTTTTATTTTTGGAAACAGATGAAACCCGGATGGGACTATGTCAGCAGTGTATGGAGGATGGTGGATGACACTGAACCCATGACGTCGAATTCTTGCAGATGTTGCAGCGCTGGTGTGTGGTGTGGCATTGTCATGCTGAAAGAGAGCGTGCTCTATATGTGGACGAACTCTGTTAATTCTAAACTCGATTACAGCTTGCTGTAACTCATGCAGCAACACTGTTGCGTTACACAACGCCGTGTTACAAGCTACGATTAGGAGCCCTCTAACAGCAAAGATATAGAATGTTAATAACGTTTGTTTTCATTAAAAGGTTTTAGAAGTTATAATATAAAAAATCAGAGGATTTACTTTTCAGAACGCCCTCATAGATGGCGACGTGAGGATATTATATGAGCTCATATTTGTTAGTTGCAGTGGGAGATATCGTAAATGACGTCAAAAATTTACAAGCGCAACCAACTTCTGTAAAGCTGTCTTAACTAATCAAGCAGACGTAGTTATCTGGTCAAAAGCCACTTAAAATAAAAGTTTGGTGCCATTGGAACCCTAGAAGCTGTGAATAGCACAAAGGGGATTATCTGGGAGGGGATTTCCACTAACGACACTTCTATGCCAACCAAGAGGAAACTTCTGAAAATCTTTCTCAGACCTAGGTGAGGCTACAACTGTGTTTAATATGTTTATGAAAAAGTTAAGTGCAGTTGTCGTTTTTCTGTCTGTGTTGATGTAGTTATCTTTCTGAGCATGAAAGGTTTTATTTTACTTTGTATTTTTCGTTCTCTACTCTGTATCATAGTGAGAGGTTTTTCATATTCACTAAGTCGTAGAGCTCTTTTTTTTTGCTAATCATTGGTCGGAAACGAGACGAGATCTTTTCACAAAATTCCACTCACCAGTTTTCACCTCCAAATATCAAAATATTTGTTGATGCTCACCTATGTAGCGAGATATGGTAGGGAAATAGTCTGAGGGAGGGTCAATGAATCTTCAGCCAAGTGCTAAAGTATGAACCGCAAAGTAATTATGTAGACATAGATGTAGAGGTTGAAACTATTTGTTATTTCGCTTCAAGGATGATTCATCCCAGACAGACACATGAGGACCTGCTGCGTGTATGTGTACTTGGAAGTGTGGATAATAATTGCTCGGCATTTGCAGCAATGTGATCCACTGTCACTATTTAATTAATTAGAGTGGCTTTAGATTATTTCATTGGTGATGTCTGATGAAGGAAACTGTTTCATGACTTGATATGTTAGAAAGAAATACATCCAGTTCTGGTCCCTATGGTTTTCAGGTTGGCGCCTGGCATGTTGCAAACGTTAATTTCCTCATTCTGGAATTGCAGTCCAGAGGATTGCTGTGTAAAGTTTACTTTAAGCAGGATGGCGCAACGGTTCACACAGCACATTACAGCGTAGTTATACTCTGGCACACTTTTCCACACTGTTTAATATCCCACCTTGGCGATTTGACATAACGGTCACATTCTTCATTTAACAGCTCCAGATTTCTTCCCTTGGGAATAGCTCAAAGAAAGGGTCTTTGCCAATCAGTTGCCAGACAGTCGTTGAATTTAAGACTGTCATTCGACTTGAAATAAGTGCAGTTTTGCAGTATATGTGGAGGACTTTTACGAAAGCTATCCAGCGATGTCTTCACGAGTGCATCCAGCAAATGAGAGACATTTGGAAGAAGTTATTTCCAAGGTGTAGTGAGGTCTACAAATATATATTACATACTGTAGTAACTGTTAATTTATGTTTTTAAATTTCATAATTAGTACTAAATTATTAAATTACTACTAGCATTTACTGTGTTTCTGTTAGTTAGTTACATGTTCCATGGGCCATTTGTACAATTCCTTTATCGAAACAACGTGGAACTAGTAACCTTACAGGACACATATACATGATTGGTGTTAACATTGATTATCACATTATTAGTTTAGTTGTACTTATGCAACCATACCTAAAAAACAAGGTTTTCTGTTTTTAGGGTTCTGTGCCTCAGTGTGCAAGAACAGAACCCTTATAGGATTGTTTTGTTGACTGTCCTTTTTTCTCAGGAACAGGTAGATGTATCAAGTTCATATTTATGTCACGTATTATGCTCTGTAGTTCCTTGGATGTTTAAATAGTTTAAGCTTGTAAGTCACTTCAGTAAAGAGACAAGGCCATTTATGTCACATATTTTGATAATCGAAGACTCACTCAGCAGAACATACAGGGTGCCTCCTCCTAATCTAGAATCATGAAAATTGGCAATAAGCAATGTTTCATAGTATAAGTAAACGAAAATATTCCGAAAAATGTTAGTTTGCAATTATATATGACGAAAAACATTTTTGTCACTTTTATCAATCTCCTGTTTGTCCATCTGTTAAGGCACTTTACCTCTGGAACAGTTTGATGTATCAAATTCAAATCTGTGTGACACACTAAGGGCTATGGTCTCTTGGCGATGTAAAAATTGGAAGCTTCTAAATCAACACAGTCAGAAAATACGATGATTTATATTACATATTGTGATATTCGCAAACTCACTGATCAAAGACTATAGGGTACTTCCCACTGACCTAGGATCATGAGAGTCGGCAAGAAGTAAGGTTCCACAGTACATGTAAAGTAAAAAATCTGGAACTTGTTAAACTGTAGTTATATCACACAAAAATGTCTTTCGCCATATGAACATACATTGCATTCCTGATCTGTCAAAAGCGTAATAGACAAACATTACTCAAAGCAAACATTAAAGGTAAGTTGTAGTCATACTTAAGTAAGTAAATAAAAATATTTTACTAAGTATCGCCCTCTACATGCATAAACTGAAATCTCTCACTTGTTTCTTTTTGTATGTTTGGGCTAGTCTGGAGTGTGGAGGTCTTGGAATTCCAGGAACCAATATTTTACCAGCATTGATAACAGGCAAAGAGTGTATAATTAACTGATGGTTAGTTATATATAAGTCTTTACAGAACCCTCAGTGTATCAGTCCTGCTCGCACTACGCAATTTTTTATTTTATTTTTTATTTATTTTTTTTACTGGCTACCAGCTTTTAACTGGGAATTGATCAATGGAATAGGAGTTGTTCAGGAGAAATGATTTTAATTTAGATTAAAAATCTCAAATTGTGACGGATTATTTGTGACGAATGTCATAATCGAATAAGTGTGCTGTGATGGTCGCAAAATTTTCTTTACCTCTTTCACATCGACTACGCCCCCTTTCCTACAGTATATATTTCTTTCTTGGACGTCCGAGCAGTCAGTCGACAAGACTCAGCGGAGGAGCGCCTCTGAAGATATCCAGCGCAGTCCTGGACGAAACGTCAGTGACAGAAGAGTTTCTTGGACCACTACCTCACATCCCTAAAGGTTTACCATCACCTTCCTACATTGTTTGAATTATGCAGCACAACCTTTTGCATTCTTTTTGTTAAGTATGATTTAAACCAGCTGTGTGTAATGCCATCATCAGTTCCATGAAACTTGAGTTTTTCCAAGAGAGTCACGTGTATTACACAGTCAGATACTCTAAACAGGTGACAAAAAAGTGCCACATGGATATACTTTATTATTTAAGGCTTGTGCTACATTTTGATAAGTGAATGTATAAATAGCATTCTCAGTTGAGCAGCTCCCCTGGAATCCAAACTGTGACTTGACAAGTAAAATGTTTCTAGTAAAGTGTGAGACTACTCTTTAGTACATGACTATTTTAAAAACAATGGGAAAAGTCATCAGCAAGGAAACTAAACGATAATTATTTAAATCTGTCTTGTCTCCTTCCTAACAATTACATATTTTATCCTATCTGACAAAATTCCTATTGCCAGTAATTAATTGCCTATATCACTAAAGATATTATTTACTAAGCTGGAACAAAGTTGCAAAATTCCGTTTGATGTCCATCGACACCATACAAGCTTTAGATTTTTAGAATTTTTATAATTCTATTAATTTCAGTGAAGGATGTTTATGCTACGTCTTGCTTTAAGTTACATGGAATGACATTTTTAAGATATTCTCTTGCTTCTTCAACAGAACCATTGGATCCTATTTTTGCTGCTACATTTAAAAAGTGATTATTAAAATTATGTACAACTTGTGACTCGTATCAAGCAAAACATTGACACTTAGTTTTACTGTTGTGGTATCTTGCACACATCATTAGAAGTTGATAGATACAATACATGTTACCCTGTACTAAAATATATTAATATAAATTTCGCTAGCAAATATTTGTCAAACATTTATCTTGTAAGGTGGCGTGGTCTCATGACCTTCATTTTCTACATATTCCGACCTCACCATCGTATTCTGAGTATCAAGACATTTCATTCGAGCCCAAACTCGATAGGGTAGAGTCAATTTTACATATTTCCATAGTCGACTTTTTTAGATAAAGATCTGAGGCTGGAACCAACCATATATAAAAATTATAGAACAACTTATTACACAATGACATAGTAAGTTTTATCAGCATGACACTGAAATATAACTCATGTACAGTTTACATGAATTGTTAAACAGCGACAGCAATCCCCACTTTGATGATTATAATGGATACATTTGCTTGGCCAAAGCATAGGTTTTCTAGATACGGTTTAGCCCTGCATGTTATTTTATTATAGAAGAGAATTTAATTTTGTATACTTCCAGTTCATATTCAGTTGCTGTAGCGTTGTGTTACCTATTACCTTTTTCTTTGTGAGACTTGCTATGTAAGCATTTCTGTTTCTTCTGTTTGTTTCAACATAATGGACTCTTGGAAGTCTTTGTGGTAAGGGCGCAAGGCTGGTGTAAGCAAACAGATATGATTTAATTTTGCTATATACAAATTTTATTTTTTGTAAAGTCCCCTATTACAGCCATCACTTCTCCAACGACGTGTTCGTGTTCAGCGGTAGTAGTAGGGGTAGCCGGCGGCGGCGTAGGGGTAGGCGGAGTAGGCGCTGACGGCGGGGTAGCCGAAGGCGCTGTAGGCGTAGGGGGCGGCGTAGGCGTAGTAGGCCTCGGCGCCCTTCAGGGTCTCCTTGGCCTTCTCCTGGGCGAACACGGCCGCCACCAGCAGGACCACGAGGAAAGAGCAGACCTGCAAATTCAACAAGAAGAAAATTATTCCATTATACGTACTTCAGTATCTCTTATATGTGAATGTGAGTGACAGCGAAACATTGGTATCCTAGTTATCCTCATTCGTGAAGAAATTGTTGAATGTTTAATAAAATGTTTTGGCCTTACGTCTGTCATCTTCCATCTGAATGCCAGACTGATGCACAGGAAGCAGGATAGACGTTTTGGATCTGTTTTTTGAGTTTACATATGACAAGAATATCCTATAAGTTTCTCATCTTTCTGAGAGATCTGGCAGTGAATCTTATTGTAGGCTACACTTACAATCCTTGTTAGGGATTCGTGATCTTTCATTAAAATTTCTCTATCAACTTCCCTGAATTCTCTTTTGTTGCTAGAGTATAATATTCTCTGCTTTTTTTTTTTTTTTAAAGATTATCCGTCTATTATGTACGAAGTTGGGTCCTACCAGTCACCTATTACTGAACTGGATATGTATTTGTCTACAGTCTAGACAACAGATGATTTCTTTCACCTCAATTGTTCTGTGTTGTCGAATTTGTAATACAGGTCGTCAGATTGTGTCGTAAGTACATTGTTACAGAATGTTTGTTTGAAGGACCAAACATTATCTATGGTCATAAAATTTCAGACACTCTATGTATTCATAGTTAGAAGTCTGGGCATAAAGGATTTACTTCTTTACTTACGTTATTTTGCATTACAATCGTTAAACATTTTAGCAGCTTTACTCTGCAACTACCATCAAACTCAAAGACAGATACGACGCATAACTCCTGTAACTCCTGAGCAAAAATATTCATTAGCAGTTGTGTCATACATACGAAAGAGGAGCATATTATGAAAATGAGAGCGGCCTGTAGTTATGTGATACAATAACAAAAAAGTGTATATTCTTGAAGGTAGCTAACGTGACCACGGTTTATCAGGAAAAACAATAACGACCATCTGTTTGAAGCTGAGCCGAATTTACCGAGTGGTTGTGTGTACTTACGAAAGCCTTCATGATGTAGCGGCGTGTTGCGGCTGCGATGTGATGCCGATCAGCTGTCCTGGCCCTGTATTTATACTGGACACGGCCGAATTCTGTCGACGACAACGCCCGCTGCACAACCGGACTCAGCGAAACGACCGCTTGCTGTGTCCTTGACTTCAGGCCAAGCTGCTAAAAGTAATCACCCGCCTGGGAATACAGAGCGGACTGCAGTTGCGTGGCGGTCATCGTGTCGCCCTGACACTTCATTCTTTGAAGACAGACACTAATTCATTCTTTATGGACATTTATGTTACTTTTACTGCAATCTTGCTCGATTCCTTATTAATTGCGAAAAATAGCTTAATCTCTCTCTGGCAGCATCTTATCGTAGATCACTTGAGAACAAATCGTTCCAAGCGAATGGGAAGGTGTACTGGACACCACTGTGCTCAATCAGCATTTAATCTGTATAATCTGTGTAAACATACATCAGCGCAAACCATTTGAGATGAGAATAGCTCGAGGTTGTATCGAGACCTTCTCGTCTGAAATAGATAAAAATAGGCCGTTACTAACCAACATGCTACTTAGACTGTATTACTCATCCAAATACAGCATATCACTTCACTCTACATATTACAAATTATTCTCAACCACGCTCATTGTGTTACATTTTATTTTTTTAAATTTTTGTTTGACATTTCCAGTGTATAAATTATATTCTCATCAACTAGGTAGTAACAGATTTTATGCAATCATTCTAACAATTGCTAAGCATTCATTTCGCTGTAACCTCAGAGACATCTTTATATATTATATTCTTTAAATTATTTAAAAAAAGTATTAACAACTGTATATCAACAAGACTGTAACAATGACAAGTCTTTGCTATTAGATTCGGAAGCATCCGAGCCACCTTACGTTTCAAGGCGGTGGGTTAATCCCTACTGTTAATGAAATAAATAAATAAAGTAAATAAATGTTCTCAAGACATGTCATAGGAAAGTTGCGCGTAGCTATAGGCTCTCTGTTTTCGCCTCGAAGATGTAAATATCTGGCAAATGCGCTTAATACTATAATAATGTCCCAGATGAAAATATTTTCAACGGGGACGATAAACTTTGTGATGTGGAACGAGTCAACAGAACATACATTGAACACACAGACTTATATATAAGGTGCGATGATGCGTGTACCAGAATGAGTCAGCACATTATGTACGTGCTGATTGATTGTCTTTGCCAACAACATGTAGAATATGAACAAAAACTGTAAAACGACAAGTAATCACTTAGTCTGATAATGGAACACATCACATACTGAAGTATAACTTTCAAAATAAATGAAAATTGTCTTGTACCAGAGGAAAGGTGCATCTTAGGTGTACATCCATGAAACTTACATCTTAACGGAGAAAACATGTTAGTCTAAATATTTTTATGGAATCACAGTAGTGTTTAAATACTGTGAAATTGGTAAAAGGAAGTATATTCAACACGTGGCTAGAAAAGGGAGAAGAAGCACGTTCTTGTCTCTGGAGCGCGCTGGCTCACTCACTCTCTTGTCTATTCTTTTGTGAGAAATATGTAAGTTTAATCTGTGTGTTAAATTAATTGAATAATAATTGTATTATATGATACGTGTATAGCCATCTCAAACATTTTCATTCCATTACCTTGTGTGTTGTGTCTTTCTGAAGTATTTCACTGTGAGAGTCATCATGAATTACTCAAAAAACACAGTCGTGTATCATAGGCGCTGTTTTTCCGTGAGACCAAGAACACAATAAACACGTGTGTCAGATCTATTGACATGTTCCTTGACGCCCCGAAGACAAATTATGAAGCCTTACTGAAGACCGGAACAATTTTTTTCTGGACAGAAAGTTCCCTAGCAAATATAGCTCAGTCCTTCGCTCTCAAAAGCGAAAGATCATTGAATGAGAAAGCAACTAAAGATTTGCCGCAAGGAAATGTCGTAGACATGTTACTAATTACTATGTTAAATAACACGGCGGGATCGTAGGAGACTACCGAGGATGATGATATTCGTAGGGAAGTTGTAAAGCTATAAAAATGTAGCGAAATGCACAGTCCTACACAGGAGCGAAACTTGTCGTAGGGCTCGTAGATGATCTTCAGCTAGAACACTCGAGCACAACATGGCAGCATTTGATTACCCAATTGGCGGTCTCTGACACACAATGACAAAATATCTGGATATATGGATCAACGACGATTTATTGTGGAACTGACAATCCCGGCATTGTCCTGTATTCATTTTCCTAATTTTCGATCAGAAACGTAAATAAAAATGAACTGTGTTTGAATCGAAAAATTTTTATTTCCCTGTAGTTTTGAAAACATTTTTGAAATTTTGAAACAGTTTCCGTATGCAGGGCGGAGCTGCTTCACGTGCCTACAACGTGATTTTGTAAAAGTTTCTACGGAAACGGCTCTTTGTGCACTTGGCAGCTAAAAGCTGGTGAAATCGCTGCTAGGCTTCAGGGATTTTCTTAAGTTAAGTCGACTGTAGCAGTGGCTTGGTAGTTAATATCAAATGTATTAAAACGTCATGCAGGAAGCTGTATTTTTTTCACCCATCTAGTCTTTATTACGTCATACCTATAGCTATGTGTGGAAGCATTATATAATTTTGCAGATGTATCTAGCGACATATGTGGATACCAATGTATTGCGCATAGAGCTAGTAGCACAGAGGTGTGGCCTCCACAGAGGGTCAGGCGCTATCGCCTTCTTCCAGATGGTGCAAACTCTTATGATGACCCGTAGTTATAAGATCTAAATCGGTCGGAAGGAAATATCGGTTGAGATCAAGATTGTTTTTAAGTAATTTTATTACAGAACTAACAGATTTAATCGTCATGCGTGATGTGGCCGTTTTTCATGCATCTCATTGTTTATGATAACACATCTCTTGAATTATGATAGGTAGATGGTTCTTATCCACACAGCCATTATTGTCTGACAGTGAGCAATAAGTTTACCAAGATTGGTTTAGGAGGAGAAGTGGAAAACGCACACACACATACATACACGTATATATATGTACCGGGTGATCAAAAAGTCAGTATAAATTTGAAAACATAATAAACCACGGAATAATGTAGATAGAGAGGTACGAATTGACACACATGCTTGGAGTGACATGGAGTTTTATTAGAACAAAAAAAAAAAAAAAAAAAAAAACAAAGTTCACAAAATGTCCGACAGATGGCGCTGGACAGCAAAACGTCAGTAACTGCGCATGACAATCGTGTATAAAAGGAGCTGTAATGAGAGAGAGAATCAGATGCGCCAGCAGTCGCAGTATGTTGACGTTACCTGAAAAGGAGCTTTTAGTGAAGCTGTATTATCCCGGCCTTTTCCAAGTATACCTCCTCCTCTCGTGATTCTTGAACAGGGTATTCGCTATTACTAGCTCAAACTTGTCGCAGAACTCAATTAGTCTTTCTCCTCTTTCATTCCTTGTCCCAAGCCCATATTCTCCTGTAACCTTTTCTTCTACTCCTTCCCTTACAACTGCATTCCAGTCGCCCATGACTATTAGATTTTCGTCCCCCTTTACATACTGCATTACCCTTTCAATATCCTCATACACTTTCTCTATCTGTTCATCTTCAGCTTGCGACGTCGGTGTTGGTCTGCTGTAGATTCTGATTAGAACAACCCGGTCACTGAACTGTTCACAGTAACACACCCTCTGCCCTACCTTCCTATTCATAACGAATCCTACACCTGTTATACAATTTTCTGCTGCTGTTGATATTACCCGATGCTCATCTGACCAGAAATCCTTGTCTTCCTTCCACTTCACTTTACTGAACCCTACTATATCTAGATTGAGCCTTTGCATTTCCCTTTTCAGATTTTCTAGTTTCCCTACCACGTTCAAGCTTCTGACATTCCACACCCCGACTCGTAGAACGTTATCCTTTCGTTGTTTATTCAATCTTTTTCTCGTGGTAACCTCCCCCTTGGCAGTCCCCTCCTGGAGATCCGAATGGGGGACTATTCCGGAATCTTTTGCCAATGGAGAGATCATCATGACACTTCTTCAAATACGGGCCACATGTACTGTGGATACACGGTACGTGTCTTTAACGCAGTGGTTCCCATTGCCTTCTGCATCCTCATGTCGTTGATCATTGCTGATTCCTCCGCCTTTAGGGGCAATTTCCCACCCCTAGGACAAGAGAGTGCCCTGAACTTCTATCCGCTCCTCCGCCCTATTTGACAAGGCCGTTGGCAGAATGAGGCTGACTTCTTATGCCGGAAGTCTTCGGCCGCCAATGCTGATTATTTATCAAAATCTAGGCAGTGGCGGTGATCGAACCCGGGACCGAAGACGTTTTGATTATGAATCAAAGACGCTACCCCTAGGGCACGGTGACCCCGGTGCTAGCCGTACAAAATCCATCGACATCATGAACTGTTACCTGGCGATTTAGTGAAGCGAAGGGCATTTGCAGTGTGGGCGTTTCAAAAGATGGCCGAAGATTGCGATTGGTTGAGTAACGTGTTGTCGACCGACGAAGCTCATTTCACGCTCCGAGGGTCTGTCAACACCCACAACTGCAGAATTTGGGCTACCGAAAACCCTAGAACTGTCGTGGAAACTCCATTGCACAACGAGAAAGTCACGGTATGGGTTGGATTTACCACATCTGCCGTTATCGGGCCTTTTTTCCTCGAGGAAATGCGTGATTCTGGTTTTGTAACTGGTACCGTGACGGGTGAGAGGTACGCCGATATGTTACAGAATCGCATCATCCCCAGCCTGGCTGATAAACACCTGCTGGAACGTACGACGTTTATGCAGAATGGCGCTCCACCCCATATTGCTAGACGCGTGAAAGATCTCTTGCGCGCGTCGTTTGGTGATGATCGTGTGCTCAGCCGCCACTTCCGTCATGCTGGGCCTCCCAGGTCCCCAGACCTCAGTCTCTGCGATTATTGGCTTTGGGGTTACCTGAATTCGCAAGTGTATCGTGATCGACCGACATCTCTAGGGATGCTGAAAGACAACATCCGACGCCAATGCCTCACCATAATTCTGGACATGCTTTACAGTGCTGTTCACAACATTATTCCTCGACTACAGCTATTGTTGAGGAATGATGGTGGACATATTGAGCATTTCGTGTAAAGAACATCATCTTTGCCGTGTCTTACTTTCTTATGCTAGTTATTGCTATTCTGATCAGATGAAGCGCCATCTGTCGGACATTTTTTGAACTTTTGTATTTGTTTGGTTCTAATAAAACCCCATGTCATTCCAAGTACGTGTGTCAATTGGTAACTCTCTATCTACATTATCCCGTGACACGACACAGACGTGTAAGTCCACAGTATTGAGATAACCACCCCGAAACACGTGTGTTACAAAACGCCACTGTTTCCTGCGTATGAACCCCGACAGCAATATGGGACATGATCACCATGTACACGTACACAGGCCGCACAACTGGTTGACATCCTCTGGATCAGGAGCTGGGGTATAGCCTCCCACTCTTGCACCAGTGTCTGTCGGAGCTCCTGAAGTGTCGTAGGGTTTCAAGACGTGCAGCGATACGTCGACCGAGAGCATCTCAGACGTGCTCGATAGGGTTTAGGTCTGGAGAACAGGCAGGCCACTCCATTCGCTTGATATCTTCTGTTTCAAGGTACTGCTCCACGATGTCAGCCCTGTGGGGACGTGCGTTATCATCCATCAGGAGGAAGGCAGGATCCACTGTACCCCTGTAAAGGCGGACATACTGGTGCAAAATGACGTCCCGATACACCTGACCTGTTACAGTTCCTCTGTCAAAGACATGCAGGTGCACCAATCATAATCCCACCACACACCATCAAACCACGACCTCCATACAGGTCCCCTTCAAGGACTTAAGATGGTTCCTGGTTCACGCCAGATGAAAACCCCACGAGAATCACTGTTCAGACTATTCCTGGATTCGTCTGTGAACATAACTTGGGACCACTGTTCCAATGACCATGAACTGTGTTCTTGACACCAGGCTTTACGGGCTCTCCTGTGACCAGGGGTCAGTGTAATGCAGCTTGCAGGTCTCCAGGCGAATAAACCATGTCTGTTCAGTCGTCTGTACACTGTGTGTCTGGAGACAACAGTTCCCGTGGCTGCAGTAAGATCCCGAGCGAGGCTACCTGCAGTACTCTGTGGCCGTCTGTGGCACTGATGGTGAGATGTCGGTCTTCTTGTGGTGTTGTACACTGTCGACGTCCAGTACTGTAGCGTCTGGACACGTTTCCTGTCTGCTGGAAACGTTGCCATAATTTGAGATCACACTCTGTGGCACACGGAGGGCCCGTGCTACGACCTGCTGTGTTTGACCAGCCTCCAGTCACCCTAGTATTCTACCCCTCATAACGTCATCAATATGTGTTCTTTGAGCCATTTTCAACACACAGCCACCATTAGTGCGTCCGACTACGTCTGCACACTTACTCGCTGCACCGTACTCTGACACGCACCAACACACCTCTGCGTATGTGGACTGCTGCCAGCGCCACCGTGCGACGACCGCAGGTCAAATGCACCGCATGGTCATACCCCGAGGTGATTTAAATCCGCGAACCGCCCACCAGGGCGTTGTTTCACCATGTATCAGGATTATCCTTAATTTATGAGCATGAGTGTATTTATAAGAAATGTAGATGCATTATTGAGCTACCTGTAAGACAATAAGGAACTATTAGTAGTTTGTGGAGATTTCCTGTAGATTTCTTAAAATATATGAACAGGAAAAAATGAATTAGATTAAATATTTGGGTACTTCAGTCTAATTTCAGTAGCCCACTTTCTAGCTCATATGCATCACGATAGTAGGAAACTGATTGACAACATTTTTATAGACAGTGTTGCATGGGGGCTTAATTAAATATTATGCAAATATTTTCAAGTTTTGTAGCTGACTGTCCGATTACGCAGTCTCGTAACCGGTTGGCCCTGACTAGTATTAGTACGCAATCTGACTGCATAGAATATCAACAAAGAATGAAAGAAAATTTGCGTTAACACAATTAATTAATTAAGTCCCCAGCAGCTATAAAACCTACGAAACAACAAAACACAAGTGTAGCTGTTCTGTGTGTGGAAGTATGATTCAATGTACACATCTGGCACGGTTCTTCCTCAATAAGACCAGATATTTTAAACACCATTTATACTGAAGTAATTAAAAAAACCCAGAAATACTATAATTGCACATAGAAACCAGAAATACAGTCTAATACAAGAACACGAGCCAGATGCTTTGTTGACTGAACCTGTGACCAAGAGGCATTATTGGTTAAGACATTGAAATAATAAAAAAAAGGAATTTTTTTACCTTCATATATATTGACGAAAAGCACATTACAGCATCCCTAATCCAACATCATCTGGTGTCTAGCCCATCAAAACAATATGACAACATCTGAACAAGCACTCTCCATGGGAACTTCTCAACAACGACACGCTACTGCAACATCTCCACAAGCACTCTCTACCACCGCTTCTCGACAAGAACTGCCTACCACCGCATCCGAACAAGAACTGCCTGTGGAGGCGGCAGAATAATACTCTCTGGCGCAATCTCTGGCGCTGTGACTCAGTGTAGCCACCTTTCAGTGTACAGTCTGAAATAATTAATGTGTACCCAGTTATAGATCACGGTGCACGTACTGGAAATAAGAAAAAAAGTAATACCTTACAATCCTAAGGCAGATTCATACAAAGCAGAGAGATTAGGTAATGACAACACGATGCCATGGCGTCAGAGTAAGCTAAAAGAGTTGGCACGGGTAAGGTATACAGGTACCGTTTATGGAAAGAGATGCTAATGTCAAATTCATTTTATTCCCTAGTAAATTTGTTCCAGTATTTTTAAGTTGCTTTTCTAAAAATTTATCCAGAAAATCTATCTTGACAGAAATTAATGGTCCAGATAATAAGATGAAACTATATTGGATACTATCAAATGGAAGACAGGACAACCAGCCAAATTACAAGACACTATAACATTCGCGCTAAATGACTGTGTTGTGCCATAAATCACAAGTTATGAGCACTTTACAAAATGTATGCTGTGCTGTGAAGCTACATTTGTAGATTTCGCTGAAAAACTAGAAGCCTAACTGGGAAATGAAATTACCTCTTCGCAATCTGCAGTCAGCGCGCGGACACAGGAATGCGCGTCCTACTCTGTCATTACCTGTGACTTCGAATTCGTGTACTAAGATCTACAAATACTCGGGGAAATTATCAGTGATAGAGTTTTTCTCTTACTCGTGGATTTCGACGAATTTTCTTTAATGATGATAGAAAACTTACACGTATAAAAAAAAAAAGTTATGCATCACCCCGGATCCCAGAACTTCTGAAGATAGATGTTGACTGTGGATATTCTATCACAGACACAATCCCTTTGACTGTTCAGAGATATCGCTAAACCTGCCCAAAGATGTAAATAACCGTGCATGAGCAGCGCCTATTAGACGGAGGGGGTCCGACAGCCGATCAGTTCCACAGTCATTCCACCAGGAAGGAGGTACACGGCTCGTGTTGTCTGTAGTTCAACCATGCCTAGACGGTCAATACCGCGGTTCAATCGCGTACGCATTGTTGCTTTGTGTCAGTAAGGGCTCTCAACAAAGGAAGTGTCCAGGCATCTCGGAGTGAACCAAAGCGACGTTGTTCGGACGTGGAGGAGATGCAGAGAGACAGGGACTGTCGATGACATGCCTCGCTCAGGCTTGCTGCAGTGGAGGACCTCTACCAACAGATTATGGTTCGGAGGAACCCTGACAGCAACGCCACCATGTTGAATAATGCTTTTCGTGCAGCCACAGGACGTCGTGTTACGACTCAAACTGTGCGCAATAGGCTGCATGATGCGCAACTTCACTCCTGACGTCCATGGTGAGGTCCATTTTTGCAACCACGACACCATGCAGCGCGGTACAGATGGCCCCAACGACCTGCCGAATGGACCGTTCGGGATTGGCATAAAGTTCTCTTCACCGATGAGTGTCGCATATGCCTTCAACCAGACAGTCGTCGGAAACGTGTCTGAAAACAACCTGGTCAAGTGGAACGCCGTAGACACATTGTCCAGCGAGTGCAGCAAGGCGGAGTTTGGGGTGGCATTATGTGGGGCCGAGGTACGCCGCTGGAGGTCATGGAAGGTAGCCTAACGGCTATACGACACGTGAATGCCATCCTCTGACTGACAGTGCAACCATATCGGCAGCATATTGGCGAGTCATCCGTCTTCATGGACAACAGTTGAAGTCCCCATAGTGCACATCTTGTGAATGAATTCTTTCAGGATAATGGCATCGCTCGATTAGAGTGGCTAGCACGTTCTCCAGACATGAACCCTATCGAACATGCCAGGGATAGATTGAAAAGGGCTGTTTATGGACGACGTGATCCACCAACCAAAATGGCTCAAATGGCTTTAAGCACTATGGGACTTAACATCTGAGGTCATCAGTTCCCTAGACTTAAAACTAATTAAACCTAACTAACCTAAGGACATCACAGACATCCACGCGCCGGCCTTTGTGGCTGAGCGGTTCTAGGCGCTTCAGTCTGGAACCGCGCGACCGCTACGGTCGCAGGTTCGAATCCTGCCTCGGGCATGGATGTGTGTGAAGTCCTTAGGTTAGTTAGGTTTAAGTAGTTCTGAGTTCTAGGGGACTGATGACCTCAGATGTTAAGTTCCATAGTGCTCAGAGCCATTTGAACCATTTGACATCCACGCCCGAGGCAGGATTGGAACGTTCGACCGTAGCAGCAGTGCGGTTCCGGACTGAAGCCCACCAACCACTCCAAGGAATCTACACGGAATCGGCGATGAGAAGTGGGACAATCTGGCCAGCAGTGCTACTGGGTATTAGATGTATCGCTGTGTACAGCAAACTGGACCACCACGTCTGAAGGTCTAGTACAACATGAAATGTGTGGTTTTCATGAGCAATAAAAAAGTCGAAAGTGATGGTTATGTTGATCTCTATGCCAATTTCCTCTACAGGTTCCTTAACTCCTGGAACCGAGGCGATTCAAAACTTTATGGGTATATTATTGCGTTTCAATATGCTGGTATTCCCAGTTAGGATGTGTATCCAAGACAGTTCAAGAGATTGAAGATATAAACTGGTTCTGGGCGGATTTCATTGAATGGCTGTAATTGTGTACCTTACACCTTACTTGTAGTGCAGAATTTTAGGGTTTGCTTCCTGAACAACATGTCGTTTTACACAGAGCGTATGCGTAATTATTACTAGAGTTGATCCTTTAAATCATAGTCGTGTGGAGAATGACTGAAGTACTTTAGACGAATGTGATTTGAGTGACTCATGTGACTTTATCAGCGAGATCTGACGCGTTTTTAAAGACATGGGAAAACGTATCTGGTAAACGCCACAAATGCAGGGATATCAACCTGAACGATAGTTGAAAATGCTTACGTTAGTGCTCGACTGCGAAGTCCACAACTGGCTGTCAATATGTAATAAAATGGAACACGTACAACCGTCCTTACCATGTCATTTATTATGTGGCTGCTAGTTTCGGTGGTATCGCTGCACCATTTCGGGTTCACTGTTTGAAAATTTCTGAGTTATTAATTTAAAGAAACAAACTTAAGTTTTTATGTGTCGATCTGGTCAATAAACAAGCAAATCTCAGACTTGCCGATATGACAACATGGCTAACACGTTATCAAACTTGTAACGTGCGCCTTATTATTCTGTAAAGTAGCAGTCGTAATTTGATACCATGAACTTATTAGAAGAACGAGGCAGTCCCATTGAAACAGTACTATATACACTACTGGCCATTAAAATTGCTACACCAGGACGAAATGCAGATGATAAACGGGTATTCGTTGGACAAATATATTATACTAGAACTGGCAGAGCTTGGATGGCGTGTACAGGTACAGCTGCCCATGCTGCTTCAACACGATACCACAGTTCATCAGGAGTAGTGACTGGCGTATTGTGACGATGCAGTTGCTCGACCACCATTTACCAGACGTTTTCAGTTGGTGAGAGATCTGGAGAATGTGCTGGCCAGGGCAGCAGTCGAACAATTTCTGTATTCAGAAAGGCACGTACAGGACCTGCAACATTCGGTGGTGCATTATCCTGCTGAAATGTAGGGTTTCTCAGGGATCGAATGAAGGGTAGATCCACGGGTCATAACACATCTGAAATGTAACGTCCACTGTTCAAAGTGCCGTCAATGCGAACAAGAGGTGACAGAGACGTGTAACCAATAGCACCCCGTACCATCACGCCGGGTGATACGCCAGTATGGCGATGACGAATACACGCTTCCAATGTGCGTTCGCCGCGATGTCGCCAAACACGGATGCGACCATCATGATGCTCTAAACAGAACCCGGATTCATCCGAAAAAATGACGTTCTGCCATTCGAGGACCCAGGTTCGTCGTTGAGTACAACATCGCAGGCGCTCCTGTCTGTGACGCAGCGTCAAGGGTAACCGCAGCCATGGTCTCCGAGCTGGTAGTCCATGCTACTGCAAACGTCGTCGAACTGTTCGTACAGATGGTTGCTGTCCTGCAAACGTCCCCATCTGTTGACTCAGGGATCGAGTCGTGGCTGCACCATCCGTTACAGCCATGCGGATAAGATGCCTGTCATCTCGACTGCTAGTGATACGATGCCGTTGGCATCCAGCACGGCGTTCCGTATTACCCTCCTGAACCCACCAATTCCATATTCTGCTAACAGTCATTGGATCTCGACCAACGCGAGCAGCAGTGTCGCGATACGATAAACCGCAATCGCGATAGATTACAATCCGACCTTTATCAAAGTCGGAAACACGACGGTACGCATTTCTCCTCCTTACACGAGGTATCACAACAACGTTTCACCAGGCAACGCCGGTCAACTGCTGTTTGTGTACGAGAAACTGGTTGGAAACTGTCCTCATGTCAGCAAGTTGTAGGTGTCGCCACCGGCACCAATCTTGTGTGAATGCTCTGAAAAGCTAATCATTTGCATATCACAGCATCTTCTTCCTGTCGGTCAAGTTTCCCGTATGTAGCACGTCATCTTCGTGGTGTAGCAATTTTAATGGTCAGTAGTGTATTTCCCCATCCAAATAAGTATTGCTGGGACTGCAAAATATTGTTTTCCGCTAGGAGCTAACTTTGGACGAACTATTAAATCTTAAAAAATACATAATAGAAAATACGAAAAGGAAAGGTCCTAGGAGGTTGTATAAGCATCCTTCACGCACAGACAGGGAGACAATGGAGGTTATGGCCGACTGGTGTGGCGAGCGGTTCTAGGCCCTTCAGTCTGGAACCTCGCGTCCGCTACGGTCGCAGGTTCGAATCGTGCCTCGGTCATGGATGTGGGTGATGTCATTAGGTTAGTCAGGTTTAAATAGTTCCAAGTTCTAGGGGACTGATGATGACCTCAGATGTTAAGTCGCATAGTGCTCAGAGCATTTTGAATCATTTTTGTGGTGGTTATGGTCAGTGGAAGGAGTCACTCGTATCACGTTTTCCGCTCATCGTCATCCCAGTACCTCCAGTGGTGGTGGTTAGTGTTTAACGTCCCGTCGACAACGAGGTCATTAGAGACGGAGCGCAAGCTCGGGTTAGGGAAGGATTGGGAAGGAAATCGGCCGTGCCCTTTCAAAGGAACCATCTCGGCATTTGCCTGAAACGATTTAGGGAAGTCACGGAAAACCTAAATCAGGATGGCCGGAGACGGGATTGAACCGTCGTCCTCCCGAATGCGAGTCCAGTGTGCTGACCACTGCGCCACCTCGCTCGGTCAGTACCTCCACCTACAGTTGGAGTGAGACCAGCAGACACTTGAAACCGGTCGCAGCTGCCCACTACAATAATAATTGTTGAACGACTGTGTTCACTTTTCCTATCGATCATGGTTTCTGCAGCTGCTCTGTAGAAGATTGGCTAAGACCCTGTATGCGTAAGTGGATGCAGTTCGCTCCAAGGACGGCATTTCATAAGCTTTCATTTTCTCGTGAGATGAACTGAATGTGCATACTCTGATGAAGGCGATGGATTTTCTAACTACAGTGAGCTGTCATTTGGTAATGTTTGTGCCGATATTAGACATTCGGCAATATTTATGGTGGTCTCCATTAGGGTACCATGTTCAAGAGGCCTGACGCCAATGAAAGTACTTTATTTTTAAGTAGGAATCATTCAGTGATATTAAGAAATGAGTGTTGACATAGTGTTCTTGGTCTGCCTGTGGGCTGTCCATTTGTGTTCAGTGACCTGATATTCATTTAGCAGCTCGGACAATTCATTTTGTAACAGAGTTTATTAGTGTCGCCTCTAGCATCGTCTAAAAGATTTTTGTGTGTATTGTAGCTTTGGTAGTGTGGATCTACACCGCCTGCAGCATCACGGTCTAGTAGTTTGAACGTCCTAGAGCAGACATCTCATAGTCTCAGTTATTTGTTTGCTTAAGTGCTGTCCAGTTGTGTTCAGCGAAGTAGCTCAAAGCTGCAACATCAGGCCGCCAGTGACGAGACCTGCGACAGCTTTGGTGCAGTTGGAGGCCGTGGGTAAGCTGGTTGTAGCTGCGTCTTCTGATACACGACACCTGACCGGTCCGTGGTGGGGTCGCATGTCACTGGGCGGAGGGTGAAAGATGAAACTGGCCGACTAGTTGGCTCCTTACACGAGGTGCTACCCAGTGATGATAACACTTCTGAGCCAGGACGGGACGGTTCTCTTGTAAGGCCAGCAGCCGGTTTACCTGCCCAGTCAGGGCAAGCGCAGAGGCTGGGTGTACTATTCACTGGGCGCTCCAATACTAGGTGGGCAATGGAGCCCCTTAGGGAAATACGTAGCAGGCAGGGCGGGAAGACTCTACCGGCGGCTACGAGGCGCAGTGAGTACGAATGGGTGGAAATAGTGAGACATGTCGGCACGAATTACACCAAACACTTGGTTTCTGAGGCCGTCCGTAGTTCCCTTCGGCTGATGTCTGATTCAATGAAAGCAACTAGCACTGTTCAACTAGCACTGTTCATTGCAAGGAGGCTAAGCTCATTATTTGTAGCATCGTACCCAGAGTGGATTATGATCTTCTGGTTTGGAGCGGAGTGGAGTGTCTAAACGAGACGCTCAGACGATTCTACGACAGTATCGGATGCGAATTTCACGTTCTCCCCTTAATAGGTCAGGGGTGAACTGTACGCAGGAAGTGGCTTCTAGGGTAGCGGGGTACGTGTGGCGTGCACATGTGGGGGTTTTCAGGTTGCAGGAACCTTCCTTGGGATCAGAGACGAATTGCCTGCGAAAACCGGGGACACATCAACCACATTGTTATCAGAGAACACTCGTGCTCGCAGAATGGATATAGAAAAGGTTAATAAGAGATTAGAAAAGTGCAGAAGCATCCAAGGACAGGTCCCAGAATTAGTATCGGTTACTGAATGTAATAACGCACTGATAGTGTCAGGGACAGAAAGCTGGTTGAAATCAGAAGTCAATAGCAAGGGAATCCTTATCGCAACGGAATCCTTATCGCGAGGATAAGTTATTCTCCAATGATGGCAGCCTATTTATTGCAATATCACGGATTCAAAAAGTAAATTGATCTTGGTGAATTTAAGCATCAAAGGTTGGTGGAAAATGGGAATCGGATGCTTTTATAGACCGCCTGGGCCAAGAGTTGTAGTGATAAAGCATTTCAGACAAAAGTTGCAGAATATTGATAGTAACTTTCCTGATCATGTCTTTGTAGTAGGAGGTCACTTCACCTCGCTATGTATAGACTGGGAGCGTCATGCTATCAAAACTGGTGATAGCGATAGGGATTTCTGTGACATCATTCTGAATGTATTGTCCGAAAATTACTTCGAGCTGATAATTTTCTCGACTCGACAGGGAAATATCTTAGATCTCCTAGCTGCAGACAGACCTGTACTTATAGAATCAGTTAACGTAGAAAGTATCAGCGATCATAAAGCTGTGATAGTAACTGTGACTACAGCTATAACAAGAAATGTTCAGAAAGGTAGGAAAATGTGTTTGCTTAGCAAGAATGACAGGATACAAACTGCAAAATTTCTGGGTAGTCAACGTCAAATATTCAGTGATGAGGAATAATACGTGGAACTCAAATGAAAAAAAAAAAAAAAAATTCGAAAGCATCGTTCAATTTGTCTTAGACAAGCGTGTTCCGAGCAAGGTATTAAGACCCACCATGCTTCAATAGCCGTGTTAGAAAACTGCAACGTAAAGAATGAGGGCTTCATCAGCAATTCAAGAGAGATCAAAATGTAGCTGACAAACAGAAGCTGAATGAAGGAAAATGCTCAGAAGGAGAGCAATGAGACCAGCGCTCAGTGACTTTGAAAGTAAACTTCTGTCGACCGATCTAACTAAAAACCCTAAGAAATTTTGGTCTTATGTAAAATGTGTAAACGTTCGAAATCGTCTGTTCAATTACTCACAAGGGAACATCCCCATCGCACCCCCCTCAGATTTAGTTATAAGTTGGCACAATGGATAGGCCTTGAAAAACTGAACACAGATCAATCGAGAAAACAGGAAGAAGTTGTGTGGAACTATGAAAAAATAAGCAAAATATACAAACTGGGTCGTCCATGCGTAACATAGGCAATATTAAGAGGAATGTAAAGCGAGGAGCGCCGTGGTCCCGTGGTTAGCGTGAACAGCTGCGGAACGAGAGATCCTTGGTTCAAATCTGCCCTCCACTGAAAATTTTGCTTTCTTTATTTAAGTTATGATCTGTCCGTTCGTTCATTGACGTCTCTGTTCACTGTAATAAGTTTGGGTCTGTGTTTTTAGCGACCGCACCGCAAAACCGTGTGATTAGTAGACGAAAGGACGTGCCTCTCCAATGGGAACCGAAAACATTTGATCGCAAGGTCATAGGTCAACCGATTCCTCCACAGGAAAACACGTCTGATATATTCTATACGACACTGGTGACGGCATGTGCGTCACATGACAGGAATATGTTGTCGACTCACCTAACTTGTACACTTGGCGAATGGGTAAAAAGGTTCTTCTACCTTGCCCGATTTAGGTTTTCTTGTGGAGGTAATAATCACTCCTAAAAAGTGATGAAAACATAACAGTTTTTCACATAAACTGAAAATAAAAAGTTAAAATTTTCGGTCGAGGGAAGATTTGAACCAAGGACCTCTCATTCCACAGCTGTTCACACTAACCACGGGACCACGGAGCTCCTCGACTTATAGTGCTCTTTATATTGCTTATCTTACACATGGACGACCCAGTTTGTATATTTTGCTTATTTTTTCATAGTTCCACACAACTTCTTCCTGTTTTCTCGATCGATCTGTGTTCAGTTTTTCAAGGCCTATCCACTGTGCCAACTTATAACTAAATGTGAGGGGGGTGCGATGGGGATGTTCCCTTGTCAGTGATCATACTGGCACCGAATCTGAAGATAATATAGAGGTGGCCGAAGTACTGAATTCGATCTTTCGAAACTGTTTCATGGTGGAAGATGGCAATACGGTCCCTCCTTTCAGTCATCGCTTGGATGTCGAAATGGGAGATTTGAGATAACCGATCGCGAAATAGAAAAGCAACTACAATCGCTTAGTGAAGGAAATGCGTCAGAGCCAGATGAGATACCTGTAAGATTCTACAAAGATTAAGGGGAAGAACTTGCTCCCCTTGTAGCAGCTGTTTATCGTAGTTCGCTGGAGCAAAGAAGGGCGCCTAACGACTAGTAAAAAGGCCAGGTTATACCAGTTTTCAAGAAGGGTCGTGGGACAGATGCACATAATTATACGCCGGTACCATCGTTATCAGTCTGTTGTAGAACTATGGAACATGTTTTATGATAATGTATTAAGACGTTTTTGGAGAACGGAAATCTCCTCCATAAAAATCAACATGGATTCCGCAAACAGAGATCTTGTGAAACTCAGCTCGCTTTGTTCCTCCATGAGATCCCCAACGCTATAGGCAATGCCCTGTTCCTTGACTTCAGGAAGCCATTTGAGACCGTCCCACACAGCCGTTTAGTGAAAAAAAAGTGCATCGGACCAGATTTGGACCAGATTCAAGACTTCTTTGCAGACAGAATCAAATAGCCGGCCACGAATCTCCTCCTGGGTTCCAAAAATATGGAAATCACATGGGGAGTGATTGGGACTGTGTGGAGGACGTGTAAGATCTTCTCGGCGAAACTTCTACAGTGTAGTCGAAACATGTGGAGCCGCCCAAATGGTTTTGACTACGCTACAGAATTTGCGATGGGAATCTCTTACACATCATACAGTCCCGATCTCTGCCCTTGCGATTTCCATATTGTTGGAGCCCTGAAGAAGGAGGTGCGTGGCCGTCAACTTGATTCGGACAAAGAGGTACACGCCAGGGTACAATTACACACTCCTGGAAATTGAAATAAGAACACCGTGAATTCATTGTCCCAGGAAGGGGAAACTTTATTGACACATTCCTGGGGTCAGATACATCACATGATCACACTGACAGAACCACAGGCACATAGACACAGGCAACAGAGCATGCACAATGTCGGCACTAGTACAGTGTATATCCACCTTTCGCAGCAATGCAGGCTGCTTTTCTCCCATGGAGACGATCGTAGAGATGCTGGATGTAGTCCTGTGGAACGGCTTGCCATGCCATTTCCACCTGGCGCCTCAGTTAGACCAGCGTTCGTGCTGGACGTGCAGACCGCGTGAGACGACGCTTCATCCAGTCCCAAACATGCTCAATGGGGGACAGATCCGGAGATCTTGCTGGCCAGGGTAGTTGACTTACACCTTCTAGAGCACGTTGGGTGGCACGGGATACATGCGGACGTGCATTGTCCTGTTGGAACAGCAAGTTCCCTTGCCGGTCTAGGAATGGTAGAACGATGGGTTCGATGACGGTTTGGATGTACCGTGCACTATTCAGTGTCCCCTCGACGATCACCAGTGGTGTACGGCCAGTGTAGGAGATCGCTCCCCACACCATGAAGCCGGGTGTTGGCCCTGTGTGCCTCGGTCGTATGCAGTCCTGATTGTGGCGCTCACCTGCACGGCGCCAAACACGCATACGACCATCATTGGCACCGAGGCAGAAGCGACTCTCATCGCTGAAGACGACACGTCTCCATTCGTCCCTCCATTCACGCCTGTCGCGACACCACTGGAGGCGGGCTGCACGATGTTGGGGCGTGAGCGGAAGACGGCCTAACGGTGTGCGGGACCGTAGGCCAGCTTCATGGAGACGATTGCGAATGGTCCTCGCCGATACCCCAGGAGCAACAGTGTCCCTAATTTGCTGGGAAGTGGCGGTGCGGTCCCCTACGGCACTGCGTAGGATCCTACGGTCTTGGCGTGCATCCGTGCGTCGCTGCGGTCCGGTCCCAGGTCGACGGGCACGTGCACCTTCCGCCGACCACTGGCGACAACATCGATGTACTGTGGAGACCTCACGCCCCACGTGTTGAGCAATTCGGCGGTACGTCCACCCGGCCTCCCGCATGCCCACTATACGCCCTCGCTCAAAGTCCGTCAACTGCACATACGGTTCACGTCCACGCTGTCGCGGCATGCTACCAGTGTTAAAGACTGCGATGGAGCTCCGTATGCCACGGCAAACTGGCTGACATTGACGGCGGCGGTGCACAAATGCTGCGCAGCTAGCGCCATTCGACGGCCAACACCGCGGTTCCTGGTGTGTCCGCTGTGCCGTGCGTGTGATCATTGCTTGTACAGCACTCTCGCAGTGTCCGGAGCAAGTATGGTGGGTCTGACACACCGGTGTCAATGTGTTCTTTTTTCCATTTCCAGGAGTGTATATTATACTAGAACTGACATGTGATTACATTTTCACGCAATTTGGGTGCACAGATCCTGAGAAATCAGTACCCAGAACAACCACCTCTGGCCATAATAACGGCTTTGATACGCGTGGGCATTGAGTCAAACAGAGCTTGGATGGCGTGTACAGGTACAACTGCACATGCAACTTCAACATGATACCACAGTTCATCAAGAGTAGTGACTGGCGTATTGTGACGAGCCAGTTGCTCGGCCGTCATTGACCAGACGTTTTCAATTGGTGACAGATGTGGAGAATGTGCTGACCAGGGCAGCAGTCCAACATTTCCTGTATCCAGAAAGGCCCGTACAGGACCTGCAACATGCGGTCGTGCATTATCCTGCTGAAATGTAGGGTTTCGCAGGAATCGAATGAAGGGTAGAGCGACGGGTCGTAACACATCTGAAATGTAACTTCCGCTGTTCAAAGTGCCGTTAATGCGAACAAGAGTTGACCGAGACGTGTAACCAATGGCACCCCATACCATCACGCCAAGTGATACGCCAGTATGGCGATGACGAATACACGCTTCCAAAGTGCGTTCACCGCGATGTCGCCAAACACGAATGCGACCATCATGATGCTGTAAACAGAACCTGGATTCATCCGAAAAAATGACGTTTTGCCATTCGTGCACCCAAGTTCGTCGTTGAGTTCAACATCGCAGGCGCTCCTGTCTGTGATGCAGCGCCAAGGGTAACCGCAGCTATGGCCTCCGAGCTGATAGTCCATGCTGCTGCAATTGTCGTCGAACTGTTCGTGCAAATGGTTGTTGTCCTGCAAACGTCCCCATCTGTTGACTCAGAGATCGAGATGTGGCTGCACGATCCGTTACATTCATGCGAATAAGATACCTGTCATCTCGACTGCTAGTGATACGAGGCCATTGGGATCCAGCACGGCGTTCCGTATTACCCTCCTGAACCCACTGATTCCATATTCTGCTAACAGTCATTGGATCTCGACCGACGCGATCAGCAATGTCGCGACATGATAAACTGCAACAGCGATAGGCTACAATCCGACCTTTATCAAAGTCGGAAACGTGATGGTACGCATTTCAACTCCTTACACGAGGCATCCTAACAACGTTTCACCAGGCAACGACTCAATGACAGACCCAAAAGTCCACATGTCCTCAACCCTGTGTCTGCAGCCGATGCTCGTAAATTCGTTATGTATATTCCCATGGTGGAGGGTAAAAATCGTAGGGGGAGACCAAGAGATGAATACACTAAGCAGATTCAGAAGGATGTAGGTTGCAGTAGGTACTGGGAGATGAAGAAGCTTGCACAGGATAGAGTAGCATGGAGAGCTGCATCAAACCAGTCTCAGGACTGAAGACCACAACAACAACATATTCCCATACAGAGGAGAAGGTTTAATTGGAAGTAGCTGGCTCGGTGTTGGCAGATAAATACGATGTAGCAGTGCTTGTGTTGCTCAGAAGTACGATTCAGTGTTCCTTTGGTTATACATGCATGAAACCGTGGGTTTCACAGACTACTTGTTCAACTAGCAGTGGTAAATAAAGTAATTTATGACTGCTATTGACACTGCACGAGAGCCAAGTGTGCTCCCATTTCCTCTGATTTGAAAAGGATTCCTCCAACTGAAATCTTCACTTCAGTACAGTGTTTCCTTCAATAAAAAGCTTCTCGCTGCATGCCTCTTTTCTAACCATAACACACACTGCCTTCTGCTCTTGTGACATTTACGCCAAGAGATACTCGTCTTTTGTACATTAAGATTAGAGTCTGAAACCAACTCTATATAAAAAATTTGGAGCAAGTTCTTACACGTGGAGGTCGTAAGCTATTCAGCATTATACTGAAATGTAACTCAAGTACAGTTTTAAAGAGCGAAAGCTGTCCCCACTATGTTGATCATAATGGCTAAAATTTCAGTACCCTAGCACTGGCTTCCCAGGTGCTATTTAATTCAATGTGTCATTTTTTTGTGGAAGAGGATACAATTTTATATATTTCCAATTTATATTCAGTTGCTGTAACCTTGTGTAACCTATTATCTCCTTCTTGTCAGACTTGCTATGTAAGCATTTCTTTTTCTTTTGTCTGTTTCAGTCATAATGGACTGTTGGACATCTTTGTGGCAAGGGTATATGGCTGATGTAAGCAAACAGAAATAATTTAATTTTGCTATGTACAAATTTTATTTGTTGCAAATACGTTTATTACATCCATGAGTTCCCCACTGTAATGTCCGTGTTCAGCGGTAGTAGTAGGGGTAGCCAGCGGCAGCGTAAGGGTAGGCGGAGTAGGCCCTGACGGCGGGGTAGCCGAAGGCGCTGTAGGCGTAGGGGGCGGCGTAGGCGTAGTAGGCCTCGGCGCCCTTCAGGGTCTCCTTGGCCTTCTCCTGGGCGAACACGGCCGCCACCAGCAGGACGAGGAGGAAAGAGCAAACCTGCAAATTCAAAAAGGAGAAAATAATTCCATTATACTTTCAAAATGGTTCAGATGACTCTAAGCACTAAGGGACTTAACATCTGAGGTCATCAGTCCCCCAGACTTAGAACTACTTAAACCTAACTAACCTAAGGATATCACACACATCCATGCCCAAGACAGGATTCGAATATGCGATGCTAGCAGCCGTGTGGTTCCGAACTGACCATTGTATTTATTTAAGTATCTTTTATTGGTGGATGTGCATGACAATGAAACATTGGTATGGTGGTAACCTCATTCGCGAATAAATTTTTAAATATTGAATTTTGGCTCTGTTTCTGACTCCTTCAGCTTCAGTGCTTGACTCGTACACGAGAGACAGGACAGATTTTTGGGTCTTGTTATTGAGTTTACAAGTGACCAGAATTTCCTAAAGTTTTCTAATTTTTCACAAGGATACGACAGTGAAAGTTATTGTAGGCTTCACATACAGCCCTTGTTACAGATTCATGTACTTTCATTAAGGTCGCACTATCAACTTCCCTGAATTCTCTTTTGTTGCCAGAGAGTAATAGTCTCTGTTTTCGCAAGATTCTCTGTATATAATGCACCCAGGTGGGTCCTTGCGATTTATTACTGTACTGGATACGTGTATGTCTAGTCTGGACAGTGGGTGATGCCTTCTTTGTTTTAACCACAGTTGTTCTGTTTGCAAATTTGAACTGCATGCTCTCAGATCATACCATAAGTAGAACTTAGTAGACTGTGTCTCTGGTCAAAAAAAAAAAAAAAAAAAAAAAAAAAAAAAAAAAAAAAAAAAAAAAAAAAAAAAAAAACAGAAATCTCAGGTCGTAAAATTTCACTCTCTGTACTCGTAGTTTTAGCCCTTAAATACGGAAATCAAGACATCAAGGATTTCCTTTATTAGTTATCTTATTCTGCATTCGTATCGTTAAACCTTTCAGCATTTTTATTCTGCAGCGACTATTAAAATGAAAGATAAATTCGGCGAAAAATTTCCTGGAATTATCGGGCAAAAATATTCTATACCAACTGAAGAATACAGAAGAAAGAGAAGAATGTTATGAGAATGTGTTGGTGTTGGGTTGTTTTGGGGGAGGGAACCAGACAGCGAGGTTATCGGTCTCATCGGATTAGGGAAGGAAGTCGGCCGTGCCCTTTGAAAGGAACTATCCCGGCATATGCCTGGAGCGATTTAGGGAAATTACGGAAAACCTAAATCACTATATCCGGACGCAGGATTGAACCGTCGTCCTCCCGAATGCGAGTCCAGTGTGCTAATCAATGCGTCACCTCGCTCGGTTGATGAGAAGGAGAGTGGCATTCAGTTATGAGGTGATCCAGCAACAAAAGAAGTGTATCTTGTTGAAGGTAGCTAACGTGAGCACAGTTTCTCAGGAAAAACAATAACGACCATCTGTTTGGAGCTGAGCCTAATTAACCTAATGGCGCTTGTACTTACGAAAGCCTTCATGGTGTAGCGGCGTGTTGCGACTGCGATGTGGTGCCGATCAGCTGGCCTGGCCCTGTATTTATACTGGACACGGCCGACCTCGACCGACGACAACGCCCGCCGCTGCACAACCGGGCTCAGCGAATCGACCGCCTGCTCTGTCCTTGACTTGACGACAAGCTTCCAAAACTAATCACCCACCTGAGAAAACGGAACGCACTGTAGTTACATGGCGGTCAGCGTGTCGCGCCAACACTTTATTCTTTGAAAATAGACGCCAACTTATTCTCTATGGACACAAATGTTACTCATTGTTACTGCAGTCTTTCCACTTGTTCGATTCCATTCGGATTGCGTAAGTCTGCAGCTCGTGGTCGTGTGGTAGCGTTCTCGCTTCCCGCACCAGGGTTCCCGGGTTCGATTCCCGGCGGGGTCAGGGATTTTCTCTGCCTCGTGATGACTGGGTGTTGTGTGATGTCCTTAGGTTAGTTAGGTTTAAGTAGTTCTAAGTTCTAGGGGACTGATGACCATAGATGTTAGATCCCATAGTGCTCAGAGCCATTTGAACCATTTTTGAATGCGTAAAACACCCTCTTCCTACCAGTAGTTTATCGTATATCCTTAAATCATTTAAAGTGATTCGAAAATCTACGAAAATGTCATTACCATTTTTAATGGACGTCATAGGACAGTTACGCTTAACTATAGACCTATGTATGTATGTACTTATCTAGAGGGTGTCCCACTTATCTTGACCACCCTAAATAACTGTTTGTCCAGATGTAAATTACAAAATTTTTGAAGAAAATGTTCTTTAGCCGTCAGGGGTGACATCTATCAATATGATTGCCTTCGTTGTAGCTTTCTTTTTTTTTATTTTTTTTATTTTTTTACAAAGAGTTGAAGAGCGCTATGACTTTTCTAAATGGCACCCTGTATTTTTTATTCTGTAATTCATTTCCTCTCCTAAAAACCTATTCAGAAACGTATCACAGTGTACCATTCACTGAAACACAACATTATTAATTACGTTACACAACACTGACTTTGAGCCTGGTATCAGAAACTCGTCCACTTGCTGGAGTTGTCAGAAAACAAATGAAAACCAAATAAAAACATAACAAAAAATTGACTTTGACTCTCCTGTGCCATTGCCCAGGAGTAGAACATTCAAAGGTGCTCAGAGTGGTGAGCCTGGACACCGATACACTGGTGCACTCGTTGAATGAAAGAAATATTTACTGCTACTAGAGTTGCCTGCTGAAGAGAATTACAAGCAAGCACGATACTTTCCTCCATGTCCTCTGGAGTTGTTGGAATATCGCGATAGACAACGTCTTTAATTAATCCCCAAAGAAAAAAGTCCAGAGAATTTAAATCAGGACACCTAGCAGGCCAAGTAACTGTTCCTCCTCGACCAATCCGTCTGGCAGGATACCTTCGGTTCAGGACACGACATCCATCGTGTCGATACCACATAAGCATTCTTTCTTAGCGTCACTTGATCCAGAAGATGAGGAACAATTCGTCTGAGGAAGTTGGCATACGCTGTGCCGTTTATACTACCATTGATGAAATAAGGCCCAATAATTGTAGTACCAAGCATTCCAAAGCAGACATTAACTCTCTATTGACGCTGATGTTCCACCTGTCTAAGCCATCGTGGTCTGTCGCTGGACCAATAATGCATGTTCCTTGTATTTACCTGTCCTTTGTTTGAGAAGGAACATTCATCGGTTAATATGACATTGGAGAAGAAGTTCGGGTTGGAGAGGATTTGCTGCTGTGTCCACTGGCAGAACTGTACACGTTTCTGGAAACCGTTCCCATGCAATTCTTGATGTGGGTGTACATGATAATTATGGAACCTTTGACGTGTAAGAATACGATGTACACTAGTTTTAGGAATGCCAATCTAGTGGTCAAGCTGTTGTGTGCTCACATGTGGATTCATAACAACGGAAGCGAGAACAGTAACTTCGGCAGCTTCGTCTGTGCAAGTGGTACGACGATTGCGTTGCCTCGGACTGAAACTACATGTTTCACGAAGCGTCACTTCACGACGAGAAAACATCCGTCGGAAAGGTGGGCTCTTATCAAGATATCTCTGTACGGTTCCGCTTCCTGCGTAGCATTTCTCCTACCTTCAAAAACAACAACAACAACAACAACAATAAAAGAAATTTTATGTCGATGTAGTTTGTAGGAAGGACAGCTCTTACTGTATGCCTACTCTACACATCACTATTTAAAAGCACTTAACTACTGTACTAAATGTACCTGTACATAAGAAAACAGTACTGCAATTACTGTTCCTCTAACTTACATTCCTCATAGTGGAGTAGCATTTCTACTTTCTTTTCGTTTGTTTACATTCTACTTAGACAGCTCTTCAACTGACGGTGGTTGACGGAATGACGGGTTCGCATTCTACTTATGTTTACATTTGTCCTCTGTCAACGTCAGCACGTGGATGTGTTCCATTATCCCGACTAGCTGCACTAAGCGCTGGGAGCGTCAACGTCAGTGTTGTGTTACGTAATTAATAACGTTGTGTGTCAGTGAACGGTACACTGTGATACATTTTTGAATAGATCTTTAGGAGAGGAATTGAATTACCGAATAAAAAATACAGGGTGACATTTAAAAAAAGTCGTACCGCTGTTCATACCTGTGTAAAAAAACAAAGCTACAACGAAAGCACTAATGCTGATTGATGTCCCCCTGACGGCTAAAGAACATTTGCTTGAAAAATTTTGTAATTTGCATCTTGGCAAACAGTTATTTAGGGTGGTCAAGGTAAGTGGGACACCCTGTACACAAGTACATATATACATACATACGTCTACAGGTAAGCGTGACTGTCCTATGACTTCTGTTAAAAATGGTAATGACATATAGTTTTTCGAATCGCTTTAAATAATTTATTGCTCAAGGGCATAGGATAACCTGCTGGTAGGAAGAGGTTAAGTTGTTTTGCACAGTCCAAACGGAATCGAGCAAGTGGAAAGACTGCAGAAACAGTGAGCAACATTATTGGCCATACAGAATAAGTTGGCCTCTGTCTTCAAAGAATGTATTGGGTGTTTGGTTTTACTTGCAGCAATCTGGAAGAATACACATCATACGTAAAGAATATTCCAGATGAAAAGTTAATATCTTCAAGGGAGACACGTGTCTGTGCTAAATCTCGCCTCCCTCTGACACAGCCCAAACTTTTTATTTTTAAATGAAAGTCCCTTTTTCACTGCCGATTCGGATTCTACGCTAAGAATACCTGGCGTTTATCTGAATTTTTGCCATTCGTAGCATAATTGGTGCAGTAATTGGCGAGAGTTATGACGGTTGGACGTCAGAACGAACCGAAATAAATCACGGTGATGGTGGGGTTAGGGAGAACTTTCAAAACGAGGCATATATACCCTAATGGCCATTAAAATTGCTACACCAAGAAGAAATGCAGATCATAAACGGGTATTCATTGGACAAATTATTATACTAGTACTAACATTTGATTACATATTCATGCAATTTGGGTGCATAGATCCTGAGAAATCAGCACCGAGAACAACCACCTCTGGCCGTAGTAACGGCCTTGATACGCCTGGGCATTAAGTCAAACAGAGCTTGGATGGCGTGTACAGGTACAGCCGCCCATGCAGCTTCAACACGATACCACAGTTCATCAAGAGTAGTGACTGGCGTATTGTGACGAGCCAGTTGCTCGCCCACCATTGACCCGACGATTTCAATTGGTGAGAGATCTGGAGAATGTGCTGGCCAGAGCAGCAGTCGAACATTTTCTGTATCCAGAAAGGTCCGTACAGGACATGCAACATGCGGTCGTGCAATTATCCTGTTGAAATGTAGGGTTTCGCAGGGATCGAATGAAGGGTAGAGTCACGGGTCGTAACACATCTGAAATGTAACGTCCACTGTTCAAAGTGCCGTCAATGCGAACAAGGGGTGACCGAGACGTGTAACCAATGGCACCCCATACCATCACATCGGGTGATACGCCAGTATGGCTATGCGGATACACGCTTCCAATGTGCGTTCACCGCGATGTCACCAAACACGGATGCGCGACTATAATGATGCTGTAAACAGAACCTGGATTCATCCGAAAACATGACGTTTTGCCATTCGTGCACACAGGTTCGTCGTTGAGTACACCATCGCAATCGCTCTTGTCTGTGATGCAGCGTGAAGGGTAACTGCAGCTATGGTCTCCGAGCTGCTAGTCCATGCTGCTGCAAACGTCGTCGAACTGTTCGTGCAGATGGTTGTTGTCTTGAAAACGTCCCCACATGTTGACTCAGGGATCGAGACGTTGCTGCACAATCCGTTACATTCATGCGAATAAGATGCCTGTCATCTCGACTGCTAGTGATACGAGGCCATTGGGATCCAGCACGGCGTACCGTATTACGCTCCTGAACCCTCCGATTCCATATTCTGCTGACAGTCATTGGATCTCGACCAACGCGAGCAGCAATGTCCGGATACGATAAACCGCAATCGCGACAGGCTATAATCCGACCATTATCAAAGTTGGAAACGTGATGGTATGCATCGCTCCTCCTTACACGAGGCATCACAACAACGTTTCACCAGGCAACGCCGGTCAACTGCTGTTTGAGAATCAGAAATCGGTTGAAAACGTTCCTCATTTCAGCGCGTTGTAGGTGTCGCCACCGGCGCCAACCTTGTGTGAATGCTCTGAAAAGCTAATCATTTGCATATCACAGGATGTTCTTCGTCTCGGTTAAATTTCGCGTCTGTAGCACGTCATCTTCGTGGTGCAGCAATTTTAATGGCCATTACTGTGTATATTCCATCTCCGTAGCATAGCGGTAGCGTTTCCTCCTACCATGCAGGGGGCCCGGGTTCGATTCCGCTCAGGAGACTGGGTGTTGTGTGTCCTTCATCATCACTGACCTGCAAGTCGCCGAAGTGGCTTCAACTAACAAGGACTTGCAATACGGCAGCCGTACTCCCCCACATGGGGCCTCCCGGCCTACAATGCCATACGTACATTTCAGTGGCGCGAGTCGAAAGATCTCACCCGACTTTTAACTGGTCTGATCTTTGGCCAGAGGAGGAGGGTCTACGGTATAGAGTCTGTCTATCTTGGTGTTGAACTGGCGAACAAGAAGGAAGTAGTGTGGCAAGCAAGAGGTCGGGTGTGTCCGGTCTCTGATACATGGTCTGGGTCGTGTCGGCCGCCCCAGGGAATCCTCAATTCGTCGCCGTGCTGGGCCGTCGGATATGCCGGGCGTGTTTTGGCAGAAGTTGGAAAACAGCGAGTTGGTGACCAGAACTGCGCGACCGCACGGAGCCAGTACAAGGCAGCTGGCGCTGGCGCCAGGGTCGAGGGGCGCATTTTGCAGTTGCCTTCCAACTGCACTGACGATCGTGGCCAACTAGTTGTGAAACGTCCCCTTAGGACAATTATACACGACTGTGCTGATAAACCTCTTACACTATTTGCTTTTCAAACAGCTGAGCAAAACTGAACGTACTCAAACATTCACTAAAGTGACACACAATATTTTTAGCGCAACGCAATCTGACTTTCACACATCCCTACAAAAGAGTGGCCCAGACAAACATTAAGCTATACCTTTCACAAATCACTTACCTCACAATAATCTTCATTACTCGAACTACTGCAATACAGCGAGCGCCACTACTGCCAGCTAAATAAAAGATTCAAACTACGGAAGGCACTAACTACTGATAGGGATAGTTAGCAAATGAAAGATATTAATAGAGAACAAACAATGTATTTACCTTAATAGTCATAATATATATAGCAGTTCATGACAAATTACAAAACTCCACCATCTCTCTCCCCACATCCACCACTGCTGGCGGCTCACCTCCAACTGCGCAACGCTACGCGCTGTTCACATCCAGCTGCCGCTGCCCAACACAACAATGGCAGACAACAATGCAAACTAGCCACAGAGCGCTACGTAACGTTGCCAATAAGAAAACATAAACAGCCTACTTACATAGCCCCCATGCTCCCCACAAAAAAATTTACAAATTTTTTTTGGGCAGCGGCCAATACAGATTTGATAAAATTTTTCATAATTACAATAACAAAGAAATCAAATGCACACACTTATTAATACAATGGTGGTCAAAAGCTAAAATTTTCTCACAGTCCATAAAGACAGTCCTGATCATTCATCACAGTAAAACTGCCGTTTCTTTTATCAAAGTCTGAGCAGTAAAAGACAATGCACATGGAAGTAATGGATGTCCATGCAGTCTTGAAGAAGTAGTGTTGTCCTTCCAACAGACAGACAGTGCTGACTCTTGTCATGCTGACAGGTAATGGGGCCACAACAGAGCAAACCCACAGCAGAGTCAGTCGAAGTTGATGAATATTAGTAGGTAGGTCATCACAGAGTAGACCCACTGTAGTCCTGGTAGAGATTGTGGTATTGGTGAGTCACCAGAGGTGCACACCCACTGCAGTCCTTGTAGAAATAATGTAGCGGAAAGCAGGCGTCCTGCGAGCATTCATTTAATAAACCGGGTAATCAGGTTGTGGAATCTTCCGTTAGAATTCAGTTCCCATGTGACGTACTTCCTAGGGTGGTTATAATGTCATGCAATCCTCCTTGTGCGTCCCTGTCGCTGTGTTTGTCTACGTGAGCGTGCTAACGTGTAGTGCCTGGAAAGTTAGTTATTCCGACGGCAAGCCGTTGGTATTCTGACTGGAACCTGTTGCCGCGATTGGGTAAGCTTAATCTCCCGTGGGGAACATCGTCCTGGGGTGTTTACCGGTTATTAATTTACTGTTTTCCACTTGGTGTGTGTGTATGTTAAGGTTTTTCTGTGTTAGAAATTTAATGTTTCTTATTGGACGTCCTAGCACCTAGCACTGAAATTTAACTGTCTGCTTCTTAGCGCTCAAGCTGAAGTTTTCTTGCTGTTAAATAACCTTTTGTTTGCTTTGCATAGCCGGCCGCGGTGGTCTAGCGGTTCAGGCGCTCAGACCGGAACCGCGCGACTGCTACGGTCGCAGGTTCGAATCCTGCCTCGGGCATGGATGTGTGTGTTGTCCTTAGGTTAGTTAGGTTTAAATGGTTCTAAGTTCTAGGGGACTGATGATCACAGATGTTAAGTCCCATAGTGCTCAGAGCCATTTGAACCATTTTTTGCTTTGCATATGAGAAGCGTTTTGTTGGACATGGAGTAGTAACTGCACTTTCTGTCGTGAGTTTTGGGTACTTGTAAGTAGGCTGTTTATGTTTTCTTTATGTAAGTAGGCGGTTTATGTTTTGTTATTGGCAACGTTACGTAGCGCTCTATATGAAAATCACTGGCTGTGCTGTGTGCAGTCTGTGGCTAGTTTGCATTGTTGTCTGCTATTGTAGTCTTGGGCAGCGGCAGCTGGATGTGAACAGCGCGTAGCGTTGCGCAGTTGGAGGTGAGCCGCCAGCAGTGGTGGATGTGGGGAGAGACATGGCGGAGTTTTGTAATTTGTCATGAACTGCTATATATATTATGACTATTAAGGTAAATACATTGTTTGTTCTCTATTAATATCTTTCATTTGCTATCCCTATCAGTAGTTAGTGCCTTCTGTAGTTTGAATCTTTTATTTAGCTGGCAATAGTGGCGCTCGCTGTATTGCAGTAGTTCGAGTAACGAAGATTGTTGTGAGGTAAGTGATTTGTGAAAGGTATAGGTTAATGTTAGTCAGGGCCATTCTTTTGTAGGGATTTTTGAAAGTCAGATTGCGTTGCGCTAAAAAAATATTGTGTCAGTTTAACCACAGTCGTGTACAATTTTTGAAAGGGGACGTTTCATACTCGCGTGGTTGTTGAATTCTTGCTCATGAGTAGGAGTGTCGATTGAAATATCGACATTGTATTTAGTATAAATACTGGCTTTTCTTTTTGAAATGACGAGAGAAAGTAAATTTGCTGGCCTAGCCTGTGGATCACTGAGGTCGACATATTGCTGCAGTATGCTTATACGTATTTGCTCCTTGTTTTAAAATTTGTGCGTTGTGTGTTTTAGGAGCAGCTGATTAGTTGGGTTGGGTTGTTGTGGGGGAGTAGACCAGACAGCGAGGTCATCGGTATCATCGGATTAGGGAAGGACGGGGAAGGAAGTCGGCCATGCCCTTTCAAAGGAACCATCCCGGCATTTGCCGGGAGCGATTTAGGGAAATCACGGAAAACCTAAATCAGGATGCCCGGACGCGGGATTGAACCGTCGTCCTTGCGAATGCGAGTCCATCTGATAAGTGTTTCTCAGCTAGAGTATTGTGAGGCGTGGCGGTCCTGGTGACGTCAGGGCTAATCTTGTTTACGCTGTTCGGCCCCGCATTCCATCTTAGGCTATAGAACCTGATTTTGAGAAATTTGTTATGCTGCGGTAATGTGTTTTCCTATTTATTGTTTAGTTCAGGGTATTTAAAGTACTTTCCGCTCTGTTAAGACCTGGCCGACAGTACTGCTGTTTGAAAGCCGATATGACATTAGAAATTTTAACTGTGTTGCAATTTTTCCATTTAATATTTCACAACTGATTTAAAACTAACTCAGTTAAGTTTAGAATTTAAATTTAACTGATCAGTCTTAAACAAGAAATTTGTTTCTTGGTAATTGAATATTAGCCGGCCGCGGTGGCCGAGCGGTTCTAAGCGCTTCAGTCTGGAACGACGCGGCTGCTGCGGTCGCAGGTTCGAATCCTGCCTCTGGCATGGATGTGTGTGCTGTCCGTAGGTTAGTTAGGTTTAAGTAGTTCTAAGTCTAGGGGACTGATGACCTCAGATGTTAAGTCCCATAGTGCTTAGAGCCATTTCAACCATTTTTTGATTGAATATTCAGTATTCATTGCGGTATTCATTGCGATGTTTAACTGGTTGTTCCCATAATTATGTATTTTTGGCAACAGTACAGACATTTTAGACATACCGCTATTGTCAATATCTTTACGTATGTTTGGTATATAATCTAGCTACTTCAAATACGTTTGAACATGGCGTCAATTTAAATAATTTCAAGTTGTTCGGATCCTTCTGAACATGAAGCCAATATACACTCCTGGAAATGGAAAAAAGAACACATTGACACCGGTGTGTCAGACCCACCATACTTGCTCCGGACACTGCGAGAGGGCTGTACAAGCAATGATCACACGCACGGCACAGCGGACACACCAGGAACCGCGGTGTTGGCCGTCGAATGGCGCTAGCTGCGCAGCATTTGTGCACCGCCGCCGTCAGTGTCAGCCAGTTTGCCGTGGCATACGGAGCTCCATCGCAGTCTTTAACACTGGTAGCATGCCGCGACAGCTTGGACGTGAACCGTATGCGCAGTTGACGGACTTTGAGCGAGGGCGTATAGTGGGCATGCGGGAGGCCGGGTGGACGTACCGCCGAATTGCTCAACACGTGGGGCGTGAGGTCTCCACAGTACATCGATGTTGTCGCCAGTGGTCGGCGGAAGGTGCACGTGCCCGTCGACCTGGGACCGGACCGCAGCGACGCACGGATGCACGCCAAGACCGTAGGATCCTACGCAGTGCCGTAGGGGACCGCACCGCCACTTCCCAGCAAATTAGGGACACTGTTGCTCCTGGGGTATCGGCGAGGACCATTCGCAACCGTCTCCATGAAGCTGGGCTACGGTCCCGCACACCGTTAGGCCGTCTTCCGCTCACGCCCCAACATCGTGCAGCCCGCCTCCAGTGGTGTCGCGACAGGCGTGAATGGAGGGACGAATGGAGACGTGTCGTCTTCAGCGATGAGAGTCGCTTCTGCCTTGGTGCCAATGATGGCCGTATGCGTGTTCGGCGCCGTGCAGGTGAGCGCCACAATCAGGACTGCATACGACCGAGGCACACAGGGCCAACACCCGGCATCATGGTGTGGGGAGCGATCTCCTACACTGGCCGTACACCACTGGTGATCGTCGAGGGGACACTGAATAGTGCACGGTACATCCAAACCGTCATCGAACCCATCGTTCTACCATTCCTAGACCGGCAAGGGAACTTGCTGTTCCAACAGGACAATGCACGTCCGCATGTATCCCGTGCCACCCTACGTGCTCTAGAAGGTGTAAGTCAACTACCCTGGCCAGCAAGATCTCCGGATCTGTCCCCCACTGAGCATGTTTGGGACTGGATGAAGCGTCGTCTCACGCGGTCTGCACGTCCAGCACGAACGCTGGTCCAACTGAGGCGCCAGGTGGAAATGGCATGGCAAGCCGTTCCACAGGACTACTTCCAGCATCTCTACGATCGTCTCCATGGGAGAATAGCAGCCTGCATTGCTGCGAAAGGTGGATATACACTGTACTAGTGCCGACATTGTGCATGCTCTGTTGCCTGTGTCTATGTGCCTGTGGTTCTGTCAGTGTGATCATGTGATGTATCTGACCCCAGGAATGTGTCAATAAAGTTATAAAGTTTCCCCTTCCTGGGACAATGAATTCACGGTGTTCTTATTTCAATTTCCAGGAGTATATATATATATATATATATATATATATATATATATATATATACAGGGTGTTACAAAAAGGTACGGCCAAACTTTCAGGAAACTTTCCTCACACACAAAGAAAGAAAATATGTTATGTGGACATGTGTCCGGAAACGCTTACTTTCCATGTTAGAGCTCATTTTATTACTTCTCTTCAAATCACATTAATCATGGAATGGAAACTCACAGCAACAGAACGTACCAGCGTGACTTCAAACACTTTGTTACAGGAAATGTCCAAAACGTCCTCCGTTAGCGAGGATACGTGCATCCACCCTCCGTCGCATGGTATCCCTGATACGCTGATGAAGCCTTGGAGAATGGCGTATTGTATCACAGCCGTCCACAATACGAGCACGAAGAGTCTCTACATTTGGTACCGGGCTTGCGTAGACAAAAGCTTTCAAATGCCCCCATAAATGAAATTCAAGAGGGTTGAGGTCAGGAGAGCGTGGAGGCCATGGAATTGGTCCGCCTCTACCAATCCATTGGTCACCGAATCTGTTGTTGAGAAGCGTACGAACACTTCGACTGAAATGTGCAAGAGTTCCATCGTGCATGAACCACATGTTGTGTCGTACTTGTAAAGGCACATGCTCTAGCAGCACAGGTAGAGTATCCCGTATGAAATCATGATAACGTGCTCCATTGAGCGTAGGTGGAAGAACATGGGGCCCAATCAAGACATCACCAACAATGCCTGCCCAAACGTTCACAGAAAATCTGTGTTGATGACGTGATTGCACAATTGCGTGCGGATTCTTGTCAGCCCACACATGTTGATTGTGAAAATTTACAATTTGATCACGTTGGAATGACGCCTCATCCGTAAAGAGAACATTTGCACTAAAATGAGGATTGACACAATGTTGGATGAACGATTCGCAGAAGTGTATCCGTGGAGGCCAGTCAGCTGCTGATAGTGCCTGCACACGCTGTACATGGTACGGAAACAACTGGTTCTTCCGTAGCACTCTCCATACAGTGACGTGTCAACGTTACATGTACAGCAGCAACTTCTCTGACGCTGACATTAGAGTTATCGTCAACTGCACGAAGAATTGCCTCGGCCATTGCAGGTGTCCTCGTTGTTCTAGGTCTTCCCCAGTCGCGAGTCATAGGCTGGAGTGTTCCTTGCTCGACACAAACATACCACGCCACGGCTATTGCCCCGTGCTAATCCATACATCAAATGGGCATCTGCCAACTCTGCATTTGTAAACATTGCACTGACTGCAAAACCACGTTCGTGATGAACACTAACCTGTTTATGCTAGTTACTGATGTGCTTGATGCTAGTACTGTAGAGCAATGAGTCGCATGTCAACACAAGCACCGAAGTCAACATTACCTTCCTTCAATTGGGCCAACTGGTGGTGAATCGAGGAAGTACAGTACATACTGACGAAACTAAAATGAGCTCTAACATGGAAATTAAGCGTTTCCGGACACATGTCCACATATCTTTTCTTTATTTGTGTGTGAGGAATGTTTCCTGAAAGTTTGGCCGTACCTTTTTGTAACACCCTGTATATATATACTGGTTTCTAAAGCAACAAAGCGTTATTTCCTCGTCTTGTATCTCATTCACGATATAATCATAAAGGTTTCAACCCGATGTGAGTACAATTGTGTTCTGCACGGAAGATGGCATTCCGGTTAACGGACAACCCCGTCAACGATGACGTCAGGGCACCGGTCAGACTGGGTGATGTTTTCCTTGTATCGCTGTGTATACAGTGACAGACGGTGCAGTATGGCACAAAGAAGACGCCTACCAGACTCTCAGCGGTGGTGGGCCATAAGAAGAACGGAAGCAGCCCAGTCGCAAACTGATGTGGCTCGATGGCTTAGTGTGAATCGTTCTGTTGTTTCTCGAACGTGGTGACAGTTTATATAGAGACCGAAACTGTATTCTGAAGACAAGGGCAGGGCCGGCCATGTGTGACTTCAGGAAAGAGGACCGTCATTTGGCTGTAAGGGCACGACAGTACCGCCTTAGCACTGCACGGCGACTGGCGCGTTAGCTCGCAGCATCCACTGGACGCGTTGAATCGAGGCAAACGGTGTGCAGAAGGCTTCGGCAGAGTGGCCTTTGTTCTCAGAGACCTGCAGTACGTCTACCTCTGATGGGTCTTCACAGAGGGGAACATCTAGAGTGGAGTCATTAACATTTCACCACGGTGTTCGAACAGTGGGCCAATGTTGTTTTCACATTTAGCCTCTAGAATGGTGTCGATGGATTAGTAACTGAAGGGAAAGTGGAATATGATCTCGGGATCCAAACATTGTGGAAAGAGACAGATCTTGAGGAGAGTTCCTGGGGCTGTGGGCAGGGATTTTGTTTACCATCCGTACCCCTCTTCATGAACTTTTCATAAGTGGGATTCACAGTCATGTGAAATTTCTTGAAAGGCATCACGTTTACGCTGGTGACTTTCTATTTCCACTATTGCGCGCCGGCCGGGGTGGCCGAGCGGTTCTAGGCGCTACAGTCTGGAACCGCGCGACCGCTGCGGTCGCAGGTTCGAATCCTGCCACGGGCATGGATGTGTGTGATGTCTTTAGGTTAGTTAGGTTTACGTAGTTCTAAGTTCTAGGGGACTGATGACCTCAGAAGTTAAGTCCCATAGTGCTCAGAGCCATTTGAACCATGTTTTTCCACTATTGCAATTTCAGCCTTAGGCCATTGTCAAGTGCAGATGTTTTGGGTTTAAGCCATGTCTACTTTATACAAGCTGACACATTTGTGTGTCGTTGCCATTTGTTATTATATACATTCGTAACGCTGCTAAGTAGTGCTAGCGCCATATATCGTAAAACAGCACATTCTCTACATACGTTTGTTCATTCCACCATCAAATGGTTCAAATGGCTCTGAGCACTATGGGACTTAACAGCTGTGGTCATCAGTCCCATAGAACTGTTTTTTTTTTTTTTGGTCATAAGTCAATTGACTGGTTTGATGCGGCCCGCCACGAATTCCTTTCCTGTGCTAACGTCTTCATCTCAGAGTAGCACTTGCAACCTACGTCCTCAGTTATTTGCTTGACGTATTCCAGTCTCTGTCTTCCTCTACAGTTTTTGCTCTCTACAGCTCCCTCTAGTACCATGGAAGTCATTCCCTCATGTCTTAGCAGATGTCCTATCTTCCTGTCCCTTCTCCTTATCAGTGTTTTCCACATATTCCTTTCCTCTCCGATTCTGCGTAGAACCTCCTCATTCCTTACCTTATCAGTCCACCTAATTTTCAACATTCGTCTATAGCACCACATCTCAAATGCCTCGATTCTCTTCTGTTCCGGTTTTCCCACAGTCCATGTTTCACTACACAATGCTGTACTCCAGACGTACATCCTCAGGAATTTCTTCCTCAAATTAAGGCCGGTATTTGATATTAGTAGACTTCTCTTGGCCAGAAATGCCTTTTTTGCCATAGCGAGTCTGCTTTTGATGTCCTCCTTGCTCCGTCCGTCATTGGTTATTTTACTGCCTAGGTAGCAGAATTCCTTAACTTCATTGACTTCGTGACCATCAATCCTGATGTTAAGTTTCTCGCTGTTCTCATTTCTACTACTTCTCATTACCTTCGTCTTTCTCCGATTTACTCTCAAACCATACTGTGTACTCATTAGACTGTTCATTCCGTTCAGCAGATCATTTAATTCTTCTTCACTTTCACTCAGGATATCAATGTCATCAGCGAATCGTATCATTGATATCCTTTCACCTTGTATTTTAATTCCACTCCTGAACCTTTCTTTTATTTCAATCATTGCTTCCTCAATGTACAGGTTGAAGAGTAGGGGCGAAAGGCTACAGCCTTGTCTTACACCCTTCTTAATACGAGCACTTCGTTCTTGATCGTCCACTCTCATTATTCCCTCTTGGTTGTTGTACATATTGTATATGACCCGTCTCTCCCTATAGCTTACCCCTACTTTTTTCAGAATCTCGAACAGCTTGCACCATTTTATATTGTCGAACGCTTTTCCCAGGTCGACAAATCCTATGAAAGTGTCTTGATTTTTCTTTAGCCTTGCTTCCATTATTAGCCGTAACGTCAGAATTGCCTCTCTCGTCCCTTTACTTTTCCTAAAGCCAAACTGATCGTCACCTAGCGCATTCTCAATTTTCTTTTCCATTCTTCTGTATATTATTCTTGTAAGCAGTTTCGATGCATGAGCTGTTAAGCTGATTGTGCGATAATTCCCTAGAACTTAGAACTACTTAAACCTAACTAACCTAAGGACATCACACACATCCATGCCCGAGACAGGATTCGAACCTGCGACCGTAGCAGTTCCGGACTGCGCGCCTAGCATTCCACCATCACTAGCATCTTTTGCACTAAAGCACAGCAGCGAATCGACAAGGTATAACTGCCGACAGGCATCATGACGAGGTTGTGGGGCCTCATTTGCACGTGCCGTGGGCCCAGACTTCGTATTGATGTAAGTTAATGCTCGACCTTATAGAACAAGGCTGGTTGATGTTTTCTTCGAAACGGAAGATATTGCACGCACGTCGTGATGTGTTCGCTCTCCCGATTTGAATCCCGTAGAGCACGTCTGGGATGCGCTAGGGAGGTGGCTTGCATTACGTGAGCATCCACCAACCACTCTCAAAGCCTGCGAGCAGCTCTGAAGGAAAAATGGACGTTATTGCCTCAATATGAGATAAATGACATCATTCACATCATGCCCCGTCGTTATCATGCCTGTATTGCTGACAGAGGGGGTCACAGCCCACATTGGGCGCATTAACTAGTTGTCGGAATGTGTGTGCAAACCCGTTTATTGGAAAAACGAAGAACATTTTTGTCTACGGTTATGCATGTCGCAGTTGTTTATGTTCTGAATTCCTTGCGTTGTTTCTACTTTACTATCACATGTTTGTACTGTTTTCTGGCAAAATAAAAGCAACCATGCAAACTTTCCGATTGTTGCTCTAATTCTGGACACCAGTGGATGCATATCGTGAAGAAGAACCCAGTTGATTATGTTACTTAGAATAAATAGTAGTAATCTTGATCGCAGTTCAACACTTTAATAACAATATGATGGGTTTCGGTTGACCAGCAGCTGTTTGCAGCTCATACTTTTACCAAAGACACCAGAGAATGATGGTTAACGGTGTGTAATGCTTCAGGTACCAAAGACAAAAAAGGACGATCTCAAGATGGTTTCATTGTATAGTTCCCGAAAACAGTTAGCTAGTTAATATCCATACCTCTATATGTATGTGTGTTTTTGTATACAACACAATATTACTCTGGAAAGCCTGAAGTAATTTCTGTACTATTAGGGACACACTTCACTTAGTACCAGCAGACAGTTACTGTAGGTGTAAGACAAACTCTATTTGTCGAATTGGGGTGGGGAAGAGGTAACATGTAATCTGAAACATTTGGAAGAAATTCAATTCAGCTTGGTACATATATGGTATATTACAGTTTGTACAGAAACAAGATGACAGTTATAAGAGTCGAGGGCCAAGAAAGGGAAGCAGTGGTTGGGAAGGCAGTGAGACAGGGTTGTAGCCTATCCCCGACGTTATTCAATCTTTATATTGAGCAAGCAGTAAATGAAACAAAAGAAAAATTCGGAGTGGGTATTAAAATCCACGGTGAAGAAATAAAAACTTTGAGGTTCGCCGATGACGTTGTAATTCTGTCAGAGACAGCAAAGGACCTGGAACAGCAGTTGAACGGAATGGACAGTGTCTTGAGAGGAGGATATAAGATGAACATCAACAAAAGCAAAACGAGAATAATGGAATGAAGTCGAATTAAGTCAGGTGATGCTGAGGGAATTAGATTAGGAAATGAGACACTTGAAGTAGTAGGTGAGTATTGCTATTTAGAGAGCAAAATAACTGATGATGGCCGAAGTAGAGAGGATATTAAATGTCGATTGGCAATGGCAAGAGAGAAGAGAAATTTGTTAACATCGAGTATAGATTTAAGTGTCAGGAAGTCATTTCTGAAAGTATTTGTATGGAGTGTAGCCATGTATGGAAGTGAAACATGGACGATAAGTAGTTTGGAAAAGAAGAGAATAGAAGCTTTCGAAATGTGGTGCTACAGAGGAATGCTGAAGATTAGATGGGTAGATCAGATAACTAATGAGGAGGTATTGAATAGAATTGGGAAGAAGAGAAATTTGTGGCACAACTTGACTAGAAGTAGGGATCGGTTGGTAGGACATGTTCTGAGGCATCAAGGGATCACCAATTTAGTATTGGAAGGCAGCGTGGAGGGTAAAAATCGTAGAGGGAGACCAAGAGATGAATACACTAAGCAGATTCAGAAGGATGTAGGTTGCAGCAGATACTGGGAGATGAAGAAGCTTGCACAGGATAGAGTAGTATGGAGAACTGCATCAAACCAATCTCAGGACTGAAGACCACAACAACAACATCTAGTAAAATATATACTGTAAGATTAAAAACCCCTAGCAGCAGTACGAGAATGTAAAGATCTAATATGTACACGAGAACGGGAAGGCATAACATTTTAAAAAAAATATTCGAGGTTGCTGGGATAAATGATAAAAGTTCTTATTCTTCATGTTTACATCTTTATTTCTCGACGTAGTGACCCTGGTGACTAACACATGTATCCCAGTAGGAGACTAGTTTTTTGACTCCAGCACTGTAGTAGGTTTGAGTTTGTTGATGGACTCAGAACGTCCACTCGTCACTATCAAAGAGAGGTCCTCGAAGTTTGTTTTACAGCTTAGGAAACAGATGAAAATCTGTTGGGGTTATGTCGGGAGTGCATGGAGGATGGTGCATGACAGTAACCACAAGGTGTTGAATAGTTGCAAATGTTGCGGCTCTCGTTTGTGGTCTGGCATTGTCATGCTGAACGAAAGCTTTTTCTACGTGTTGAACTATTCGAATTCTAAACTCGATTGCAGCATGCTGTAACTCACGCATCGACACAGTTACGTTACTCAATGCCATGTTACACGCTATGGAGCCCTCTAACAGTAAATATGTAGACATGAAGAATAAAAATGAAGAATGTTAGTAAAGTTCGTTTTCCTTAAACAGCTGTAAAAGTTATTACATAAAAAAATTGATGGATTTGCTTTCCAGCACCCTCTCGTCGATAGTGAGGAGAGAATATTAAATTCGCTCATATTTGTTGGTTGCAGTATTGTAAATGACGTCAACAATTTTCAAGCTCAAGTAACTTTTGTGATACGTTCTTTACTAATCAAGTAGATGCAGTTACATGCTCCTTCAGTCACATAAAATTAAAGTGTGGGAGTAGGGCAAAGGAAGGAGATTTTCAGTGACGACACTTGTGTAACAACCAAGATAAAACACCTGGAAGCCTATGTCAGATATCGATGGGGACTGAAACTATTTTTAACTTATTTTATTATAAGTACAGTTGAATGGTCGAGAAAGAAATAGAAATGTATGTATGTGTGTGTGTTGAAGCGATATTATTATGAGTATGAAAGAATTATTTTATTTTAATTTGTCGTTCTGTACGCGGTATCGTATGAAGGCCTGTTTTAGCTTCGGTAACTTGTACAACTCTTTTTTTCTGTAAATACCTTGGTCGGAAGCGAGGCGAGATCTTTTCACGAAATTTTAGTCACCAACTTTCTCTTCTGAATGCTAAAATATGTTATTGAGGCATACCTACATAAGGAGAAATGGTATCGAAATAGTCTGAAGGGAGTTCAATGAACCTTCGAACAAACACTTAAGTATGAAATGCAAAGTAGATGTAGAGATTGGAACAGTTTCTTATTTTGTTTTAAGGATGATTTGTACGAAACAGACATGACTAACTGGTGTGTGTATTACATTTGGAAGCGGGGGTAAAAGAGTAAAGTCGGTGACTGGCTCGACATGTGCAGTAATGTGGTCAAGGGTCGCTATTTAATTAATTAGAGTGGCTTGAGATTATTTCATTGATATTATCCAATGAAGCAAACTTTTTCATGATTCGATATGTTGCTAAATAAAACACCCACTTCTGGTTCCTATATTTTTGAGGCTGGTGCTGGGCACGTAGCAAAACTTAATTTCCTCAGTCCGCAATTGCAGGCACGAGGACTGCTAAATAAAATTTACTTTAAGCAGGATGTCAGAGCGGTTCACACAGCACGCCACAGTATTATCATACTGTTTGATATCCCACCTTGGCGATTTGACATAGCCATCACATTCCTCAGATTTAACAGCTCCAGATTACTTCCCTTGGGATTACTTGAAATAAAAGGTCTTTGCCAATCAGTTGCAGACATTTGTTGAACTTAAGACTGCCATTCGACTTGAAATACGCGCAGTTTCACAGGATATGTTAAGGCTTCTTATGCAAAACATCCAGCGATGCCTTCACGAGTGCATCCAGAAAACAGGAGATATTTGGAAAAAGTTATTTCCAGTGTGTAATGAGGTGCGCCAATATGTGGTACATGCTGCAGTAACAGCCAATATATGTATTTATATTTCATAATTAGTACTAAATTATCAAATTGCTACTTGCATTTGCCGTGTTTCTCTTAGTTACGTATTCGTCAGGTTGAACGATTCTTTTATTGAAACAACACTGATGAATACATTAGTTTAGTCTTACTCATGCAGCTACACTTAAAAAACAGATTTTTTTTTTGCTTTCCGTGCCTCAATTTGCAGATATAGAACCTTTATGGAGTCGCTTTGTTGTTCGTCTGTCTGTCCGACTAATAAGAACCATTTTTCTAAGAAACAGATAGATTTACGATGTTCAAATTTATTCACATATTAAACTCTGTAGTTCCTTGGAGGTTTGAAATATTTTAAGATTCTAAGTCACTTCAATCAAAAGACATGGCCAATACCCGAAAACTTACTCATCAGAACCTACAGGATGTTTCCCGTCGACCCAGAATCATGAAAATTGAAAAGAAGTATTGCTTCACAGTACATGTTAATAATTCGTAGTTTTATAACAGGAAAAAAATGTTTTATAATATTTTTATGCGTGTTATGTTTGCCCATTTGTTAAGACCCTTTATCTCTGGAGAAGTTTGGTGTATCTAATTCATATTTGTGTCACATACTAAGGGCTATGGGCTCTTGGCGCTGTAACAATTTTAAGCTTCTAAATCGAAGCACTCAAACGATACGGTCATTTATGCTGCATCTATTGATACTCTCTCTCATCAAAACCTATAGCGTACTTCCCATTGATCTCGAATCGTGACAATCGGCAAGAAGTTAGGTTTAACAGTACAAGTAAAGTAAAAAAATCTGAAGCTTGTTAAACTGTGATTATATCACATAACAATATCTCCGAACGGATCATCCAGCCACTCGGCAGGAGAGAATTTGATCCCCTTCAATCTCGCTCGGTTGGCTGTAGGACGCACGAGTGCATCTCCGTGTCATGGTTGCCTCGTTGCTTCACACGTTTGCACCATATTGGGCCCTCTGGCTGTGACCATTCCCTATTAAAGGGTACACACGGATGGCGCTGTGGCAGCGTGCCCCTAGGTTATGTGCTGCCGAACGACGTTGAAACCATTACCATTACATCTGCTATCCCCCTGGTGCTGTATGGTTCTCGTGTCATAACACAGCATAGAGGAAAGACAGGGCGGCTGCAGTCAGTCTACAATTTTCGAGCGGCGAGGAACAAATGCATGTAACGCCGGAAATGCATATCCTCCTATTTCCATCTATTGCACTGCAAATTTTTTTCCTTATTTTGTTACCTGAAGATATAACATTTCTGTGTCTTTGTATATTGTAATTTTTTTACTATTTGTATATATATGCATTTATGTCGATGTATAATTGTTTTGTTTTGTGAATATTATTTGTATTTTTACGCTTGGTCTGGCCTAGGGAAAACTATGCTATGGAATGAATACATCGATAGGTCGTGTGGAGAACCAAAGTGTTTAGGATCTTTGGTAGTGTTAACTCTGCCTCGCGGAGCGCGGGCAGAGCAGAGGGTGTCTGGCGGGAGTAGTGCAGTGGAGCAGGTGTGTTGTGTGACGCTCCCGCGAGTTACCGCGCTTTCGGGGTTTGGCAGCATGTAATTGCGCTCGAATTGCTATGATAGTTTCTGACACGGTGTCGCGGACGGGAAGCATTAACTGGCGCGCATCAAGAGACCGTTTCGCCTGGTGACCGTGTCGAGAAGGAGGCGCGCCAACATCCAGCTTCTGCAACAGCGACGGCCGACAATGAGTGACTTTCGCCACCTCCTCGATCGACGACTTCAAACCTTCAATCAACCAACAAGGAAGACTAAAAGCACGTAAACTTTCAGAACTGTATGGCAGACATCAGCTTTTAAAATTGTTGCCTCACAAAATTACAGCAACTTAGCGAGAACATTTGTTGCTCATTGTCCCAATTGTATTGCCAAGCAGGGTCCCTCCCTTTTCAGAAATGAACCCGAGTGTCGTTGAAATTCAAACGCCAGCATTAAAGTAATATTATTCCATTTCACCGCTTTAATTTCAAAGTTCAGTTAAATTATTCATAGCTGGCTACAATATTTAGATTACACAAGCACAAATTAAGAGTGCGAGTTTTGTTACCATATTTTAGATTGCATGTGACTGCAGCTCAGCTTGGTACGTACTAAATTTTACTTTTGTTAATTGTTCAGATTCATTTAATTCAAGTTCAAAGTTAAATCTCTTATTTCTCAATTGCGTAGATTCAAGTAGCTTTTGAAACGATTGTTGAGGTACCCGAAGACTAACCGTATTTTACTGAATTTCGATGTGCTTCAGAAACAAATCTCACTATTCATTTCAGTCACTAAATTAACTTTCAATTTTCCGGATTTATTAATTCTTTTGCTAAATTAAGACAGAGTGTAGCGAAATTTATTACTTCTGACAAACTTTCAGTTTTCACACTACACGTGTCAACCTTCAGTTGCCACGCTTCTAGTGCTAATTATATGTGTAATAACCTTTCTTTTTCAGTTACTATAGTAATTGTCCATACGACTGGCGACCGAAATTTCCCCCAAATCTCAAATATCTAATTACCGCTAGTTAATTGTTAACGTAACGGCCGCACATTTACTTTCTTTATTAACTTTACCCCTTTTCAAATTTAATTTCCACCAATTTCATTTGCATTTTTCCTTTCATTTAGATGTCACCCTTTCCTCCCTCTTTACTGACAGATCAACTTCGATGCGATTGCTTTTCCCAAATTTCCATTAGGTACACGCGGTTTAATTTTTCACTGTCATTAAGGTCGATAAGTGAGGGGGAGGTTACACGCAGAAAGACAAATTTGTAGTGAAGCCAGAATGATGACTTCGATCAGCTTTAAATACTGTCACAGGGCACCTACGAAAGGCGCGGAATTTGGGATTCGAAAGGATGTTTGCAGAAGGAGACTCATCGTATTCAGAGGTCTGATTAAGACTATTTGTTAGTGATCAAACTACTAACTCAAAGCTAATTCTAAAAATTAGGGAAACCAAAGGAGGCAGTTGATTGCACAGCAGAAGGCAGAGTCAGAATCCATGGGGTGAGCGCTACCAGGAGCAGCAAATATTGGCAGCATATTGAGTACAAACTTGAGATAAGCACTTAAAGTGAGGAAAACGAACATGTCGTAGCTTATCGGGGCGCCACACCGATCTGAATACAAAAACATGGGTTTCTAAGGAATCGTGGCGGCGCAATATTTCTCCATTTTTCCTTCACGATATGCATCCACTGGTGTCCAAAATTAGAGCAACAATCGGAAAGTTTGCAAGGTTGCTTTTATTTTGCCATACAGGGGCGATGTTCTTGACGACAATATTATGGAAATGGAAGAGGAGGTAGATGAAGATGAAACGGGAGATATGATACTGCGTGAAAAGTTTGACAGAGCACTGAAAGACCTGAGTCGAAACAAGGCCCCGGGAGTAGACAACATTCCATTAGAACTACTGACGGCCTTGGGAGAGCCAATCCTGACAAAACTCTACCATCTGGTGAGCAAGATGTATGAGACAGGCGAAATTCCCTCAGACTTTGTAACACCACAGCTCTTATGCTGTATGGATTTTTTTTTTTTTTGCTTTTGCTTTATTTAATGTCACATTGTTGACCTTCTGTAAATGTGTTTGAATCGATAACATAAAATTGTGTACTCTTTCCTTTGTCAAACCTTTAATGTCGTAGTTTGGTTCAATGCAAAGTAGTGTATCTGTACTGTAAATGCTTTGTACCATTTGGAGGGAACAAAACTTACTGTATATGATTGTAATTTTGTGTGAATAATTTTTTGTAGGGATGTCAATATGTGTAAATGTTTTGTTTTATTTAATGCATTTGGTTGCTGTTATGTAAATTGCTGATCCTCACTTAGGGTTCTTAGTTAATTTGTATGTAAAAGGTGTAGTGGTTCCCCTCGGGAACAGAACTGTGTAGCGCGCGCAAATTGTGGTTGGCCTAGGTAGAAAAGGTGGAACTGATAGTCAGTCGGGGACAAGCTACGAGTCGGAGACGAGCCAGCAGTCAGGGACGAGCTTCGAGTCCGTGCACTGCCATGTAAAAGATGCCTATTGTGCTGATTCCGAGAGAGGCTTTTCCTGCTTCTTTCCAAGGCCTCGGATGGATGGATAAATAGCTGGAACTATTCTGGTGTTTGTATCTATCATCGCCACCAAGAAATGACAGAGTCCAGCAATTCTGCCTACAATTCCACCTACCAACATGCAGTTGCCACCACATTGCGCAATCACTGTAACATAATACTATAATGATGTACAGTGAAGGATCAGCTTAATGGACGTGCTAATGTGCTGAAATATAAGGTAATTTGTTTCTGAATTCATGTACTTGATTTTTCTCCTCATCATAACACCTCTCAGGTTCCTCTCCGTTTGAGCTAAAGTGATATCCGAGAGTCCTTACTAAAAGAAATTAAAGCCTAGAGTTTTGCTAATTAATGCCTCTTGAACTTAGTAAAAAGAAAGTTAAAGTTAATGTGGCAATAGAGTGAGTTAAAGTAAAGGTTATTTGCTCTAAACAATTTTTCCTATTAAAACTGCTATTTAAAGTGCTGTTGCTAACTTCAATATTAAAGTTCTTAAGACTGAGGCTTATAAGGCAAATGATCACATTATTGTCTGTAGTAAATTCTAAAACGTGAGTCAGTTTCTTGCAATTTGATCAGTATTGTGTTTCGCTGTGGTAAAAGTGAGAAAGCTGCAGTTGTGAAACATTAAATATTCATGTTTGCTAAGTGTTTGTGTTTCTTGTGTATTAGAAGTGCATGTTAATAGTAATGTTATAAAGACCATTCACTTTATGTAAGCCTGAAAGTAATATGGTGTTTCGGTATCTCTTATAATTTAGCAAATAGTTTGTGCTGCTCCAGTTGTTAGCTTCAATCTTGAAACATATGTGTGTCAGAGTTCATTGCACTCGCGTGTGGCTAAGTCTAGGTTGTGTTTGTCCGTTATAGTTACTTATACCTACTTTCATAAACGAGAACGTTAATCTTTCTCTTGTCTAATTAGGCTGGCGACCGTTTCCCTTATTCTATAAACAGCATAGCTAGGCAAAATTTTGTTTGTTACTATTCAAATATTTACGTAATTCTGACTTTGGTTTCCGATAAGCCACTTCCGTTAGGAACAACACGGTCAACTTAACAAAATTCCTCTCAGAGGGTAACACTGTTCTGTTGCTTTATACCATTATTAATCCAATAAAATAATTCTGTTTTACAAATTGCCTTCAGTTTTGTGGTTATGGTATAACAGAAGCAGTTAGGAGTGTTATAACTTCAAGAAGAATATAATAATTCCAATCCCAAAGAAAGCAGGTGTTGACAGATGTGAAAATTACCGAACTATCAGTTTAATAAGTCACAGCTGCAAAATAATAACGCGAATTCCTTACAGACGAATGGAAAAGCTGGTAGAGGCCGACCTCGGGGATGATCAGTTTGGATTCAGTAGAAATGTTGGAACACGTGAGGCAATACTGACCCTACGACTTATCTTAGAAGAAAGATTAAGGAAAGGCAAACCTACGTTTCTAGCATTTGTAGACTTAAAGAAATCTTTTGACAATGTTGACTGGAATACTCTCTTTCAAATTCTGAAGGTAGCAGGGGTAAAATAGAGGGAGCGAAAGGCTATTTACAATTTGTACAGAAATCAGATGGCAGTTGTAAGAGTCGAGGGGCACGAAAGGGAAGGGAGTGAGACAGGGTTGTAGCCTCTCCCCGATGCTATTCAATCTGTATGTTGAGCAAGCAGTAAAGGAAACAATAGAAAAGTTTGGAGTAGGTATTAAAATTCATGGAGAAGAAATAAAAGCTTTCAGGTTCGCCGATGACATTGTAATTCTATCAGAGACAGCAAAGGACCTGGAACGGAATGGACAGTGTCTTGAAAGGAGGGTATAAGATGAACATCAACAAAAGAAAAACGAGGATAATGGAATGTAGTCGAATTAAGTCGGGTGATGCTGAGGGAATTAGATTAGGAAATGAGACACTTAATGTAGTAAAGGAGTTTTGCTATTTGGGGAGCAAAATAACTGATGATGTAGACTGGGATTGGCAAGGAAAGCATTTCTGAAGAAGAGAAATTTGTTAACATCGAGTACTGATTTAAGTGTGAGGAAGTCGTTTCTGAAAGTATTTGTTTGAAGTTGAGCCATGTATTGAAGTTAAACGTGGACGATAAATAGTTTAGACAAGAAGAGAATAGAAGGTTTCGAAATGTGGTGCTACAGAAGAATGCTGAAAATTAGATGGGTAGATCACATAACTAATGAGGAAGTATTGATTAGAATTGGGGAGAAGAGGAGTTTGTGGCACAACTTGACTAGAAGAAGGGATCGGTTGGTAGGACATGTTCTGAGGCATCAAGGGATCACAAATTTAGCATTGGAGGGCAGTGTGGAGGGTAAAAATCGTAGAGGGAGACAAAGAGATGAATACACTAAGCAGATTCAGAAGGATGTAGGTTGCAGTAGGTATTGGGAGATGAAGAAGCTTGCACAGGATAGAGTTGCATGGAGAGCTGCATCAAACCAGTCTCTGGACTGAAGACCACAGTCGGTCCTCAAATCCACTGGCACTTAACATGCTTTGGCCACTCTGACAAGTCACTCTTCAGCTCCAGAGCGTCTCCAGCCAATGACATTTAGATTCCTCTCCTTGTCCCACACGGTAGATAAGGACAATTCTTTCATTACCAAACTCCAAATTTAGTAGCAACAGCGTTCAGTTCAAAGCTAAACGTCACTGCGACTCTTATTATGGCCAGCAGCAACAGTGTTTTACGTCACTTAGCCCCACCCCAGTCCTTTTGGGAGTGGGGACTGCTGTATAGCAACACTCTAATCTATGACGTTGCAGTTCTCAGGAGCAAACATCAAGCTTCCTGCCTCTTCTAAGACTCGCCTTTTCGTGGACATCTTCTACAGTGACACCTTACGACAGCGTCTGGGCGGTGGGTGGAGTTACCAGTTAATGAGCTTGTAATGGTCGCCTGGTCGTAGATATTGCTAATTGCTATAATCGCACTATTTCACTCCCATTTACGGAGCTTGTTAGCACTTGATGTTAGGTTGGCACCATTAAAATGCATTGTGTTGTGGTAATCGCTGCTACTTGCTGGATCGCTGCCGTGTCTCGATGCTGATGCTGGCTCTAAATCTGGTTGTCTAGGGTTAAAAACATGAGGTCCCGTATTTTTTATGTGCTTTTGATGATAAAGAACGAGCGAAACCAACAATAATGTAAACTTCAAATATTTATTACTCTGGTGGCCATCTTAATTCCACTGTCCACCAAAGACCATGACACAACACAAAGTAGTACTTCCTTTACATGTTCTTTGCATTGTTTATCCACCTCAAACAATAACACACAAACACACTTTACCAAAGTGACATTCCGACTGCGCCCCGATCCTTCTTGCTGCTTGTATTTATAACATTGTCAAAGAACTACTAAAAAGAGATATAGTTTATAAGTCACATGTACATCTGTTATCATAACTTGTGCAGAAAAGTTATTAAGTTATCGAGTGACATAATTTAACATGTTATTAAAATGACAGACAGATTTGTTGACTTAACAGAATAATTCTTTGTTACAAAAAGGCCGTTTTTTGAAGTTTGTCAATTGACTTCTCTAATTTGCATAAATAAGTAAATAACATGAATTATTAAGAATTACATTGGTTTTCGTCTAAAATAGGATTGATTACATGAATACTGAGTAAAAACGCTCCTAGTGAACAAATAGGTTTCACTGGGTGATTTTTATTTAAGGAGATCCAAAATACCTAAGTTGGCCACTATTTTTCGTACTTCATATTAATTATTTAAGATGAACTTAGTGTTTTTACATGATATTTGCTATATCAGTGATCAAGTGATATTAACTTTCGTGTGGGTCAGTTATTCAGTATAATTTAATGGCTTGACTGTTTATGGAGACATGTTATGCAATCATTGTTAACATACACAATAACTTTTCTATAATCATAAATACTCGTTAAACTGGTTGAATTTGGAGGGTATCGCATACTTCGGTAAAGTAAAGCCTTTAATATGTTCCGTTACAAGCTGATGGTTCACTATACCCCATGAACGCTAACGTTCCGCCAGTCGATGCCAACGAGGGTTGTCAACAGAACAACAGTGCATGATTCGGTGGTTTACCTGGCCAAGATAGGTAAACGTAACTTCATAACTGAAAAAGCCATACGATTCATATGGATTATCTTGTCTTAACGCCCATGTGCAGAAGCTTTCACGATTCTCATAATCGTTTCCACGCAGCACTTGAGGAGACAGATACCATATGGATGCAACCTATGTCGATGGGGAATGCATAGAACGCTTGTCTGATTCACGCCACTTTTTCGTGCGATTGCCTGGGAGCTAACGTGTGGATCAATTGCAACAGCAGCAAAAACATTAATTTCCCCTCTTCGGTCGTCACTTTTTTACTTCTGTTACTTTGTCTAGGTGTCACAATACCAATTTCACGTAACTGTTTGAAGAGCTTGATAAATAATTGCCGAGTTGGTTCACGTCTATTGGGATTTTTTGCCACGTACGACATATAAGAACGAATTGCATGCTTCCTATACACTCCATACACCATTAGCATGTCGGCTTTTTCTCCATAGCTAAATCCCTTAATCCACTCACGACCTACTGCTTGGACTGATACACACCAACTAATCAGCAAGTCGAAATGCACTCAAGAAACACATAAGCACACTGTAAGCAAACATAACAACGTCGTACCTAGGAACGGCCCAGGTTGAGTGGCACAAAGAAGTGTCGGTGGGGCAACTTTTCAGAACAGGATATCTCGCAAGCGACTTGCACTTGAATCGAGCATCGAACACCACTGACATTCTAATTTACCTCATTCTTAGTTTTTTAATAGCAGTAGACTGTGTTCCATTTAAAAAAGTGTATGTTTCCACAAAAAATACACTTTCTAAGTAACTTTTAGGTGATTCCCCCTGTAGATAAATACATATACACTGCCAAAAGAAATTAGCACAGCTGGAAAGATGATGTTGATTTTGATCGTATGATGGCTGTCATATATTGATGACATGAAGTCCTGTATGTTTCTACGCTTAAGGCTTTTGGGAGCCATCAAAGGTACTCCAAGATAGGAATTGAGAGACACAATGCAGAGAGCAGGAAAAGTCGGCAGCGTTTTGGTTACTGGAGCTAAATAGTACCAATGGTGACCTGCAAATTGCAGACGCTCTGGGCAGCTGTCCCGGGGCAGAAGTTTCACTTCAGAGAATTAACTGGTAACTCCGTCCACCACCTACACGCTGTTGTAAGGTTGGTGTCACCGCCAGACACCACACTTGCTAGGTGGTAGCTTTAAATCGGCCGCGGTCCATTAGTACATGTCGGACCCGCGTGTCGCCACTGTCAGTAATTGCAGACCGAGCGCCACCACACGGCAGGTCTAGAGAGACGTACTAGGACTCGTCCCAGTTGTACGGACGACTTTGCTAGCGACTACACTGACGAAGCCTTTCTCTCATTTGCCGAGAGATAGTTAGAATAGCCTTCAGCTAAGTCCATGGCTACGACCTAGCAAGGCGCCATTAACCATTTCTAGAGAGAGTCTCACTTGCATCATCAAGAATGCTGTATACAAATGATGGATTAGAGTTAAGTATTCCAGCAGCTACGTACTTTTCTTTATAGCATTCATTACGTATCCTGTTTCAGACCTAAGCAAGCCTGCGTGAATTAAGCGCGTGCCCTTTCGGTTTCCTCGCCCTGTGTCTAGACTGTCTTGCCTAGACACAACATAAGGTGTCACTATAAAAGATGGCCACGAAAAGGCACGTCTTAGCAGAGGTAGCAAGACTGATATTTGCTGCTGAGAGCTGCAACGTCAGGAGTTTTACACAGGTTACAGTGCTACTACAGCACCCGCCAGCTTAGCTGAGAGCACTAATGCACTGCTTCCTGTACTCGGCTAGGTGCTCCGGCCCAGGATCGAATCTGCCTGGCAGATTAACGACGAGGACCAGTGTGCCGGCCAGCGTGGATGTGGTTTTTAGGTGGTTTTCCACATCCCACTAGGTGAATACTGGGCTCAGTTACACGCCTCGCAGACATTTGAACCACATTCACAACTACTTCATGATTTACACTAGACGAGGACAGCTGGGGGTACACTAATTCCATCCCAGAGAGTATGGGGTGTCGGCAGGAAGGGTATCCAGCCACCCCTTAAAATTAACCATGCCAAATCCATACGTAACCCTGCCGACCCTGCGCACCATGCCGGATAAAGGCAGTAGTCAAAGAAGAAGAAGAAGAACAAGAACGTGCTACTACAGCAGTCCCCTCTCACAAAAGGACTGAGGATGGGGGCTAAGTGACATAAGACATTGTTACTTCTGGCCATAATATGAGTGACAGTGACTTTCAAATTTGAGGTGAACGCTGTTGCTACCAAATTTGGAGTTTGTTCACGTAAAGTCCAGAAGCATTCCAACCTACCGAGTGGTATAAGGAAATTGGAAATTTGTTGTAAGTTCCTATGGGACCAAACTGATGAGGTCATCCGTCCCAAGGCTTACACACTACTTAGTCTAACTTAAAGTAACTTACGCAATGGACAAAACACACACCCATGCCCGAGGGAGGACTCGAACCTCCGACGGGGGCAGCAGCGCGAACTGTGGCAAGGCGCCTCAGACCACGCGGCTACCCCGCGTGGCAATGGGATAAGGGGAGGAATGTAAATGTAGTTGGCTGGAGGTACCCTGGAGGTGGAGAGGAACTTGTCAGATTGGCCAATGCTTGCTAAATGCCGGTGGGTCGGCTACAGGAAGAGAGAAATATTGCGCCGCCATGGTTAATTAAAACCTACGATTTGGTTATCAGGGAGAAGTTCTCAGTCAGTTCGTTGGGTCGCCAACTCCATGTCACTCGTGGCCAGCATTCTTAAGCTCCGATAGGCCTTTTTTCCTCACTAGGAGTGGTGCTTAGTGTACTGCTAGTGTTCGCGGCTTCTGGTAGTGTTCGCCTCCGTGGATTCAGACACCGACTCCTGTTGTGCAAGCAATAACCTCCTTTGCTTTTTCTAATGTTTAGGATTTTTCAGTGTAGTAGTTAGTCTGACCGCTCAGAACTTGCCGACTGACCTCAAACCCCCTGTCTTCCATTTATCCTGTGTTAGGACACGACGTAGGTAAACATTTTCTGGTGCCAGGCACGGGGTATTTCCTTAACGGTCTTCACACTGACTCAGACCGACGTCATGACTGGACTGACGGTTTCGTGACTCATATGAGATGCAGCACTTGCACTCCAGTGAGAACAAACGTAGCGCGAAGAGCAGCAGAAAACGCAGACGACCGGATATCGACGCCTGACGAAGGAAGACGTAACCGTGGCAGCCCTGTGTACACAACTTCACGACAACGTGGCGGTTGCAGCAACAACCGAACGACAACGAGACTGAGCTGCGGGTCTGGTCCAGGGCAGATTGCCAGGGTAAGACACGCAGGGATTGCGCGACCCAGCAGCGGAGGGGTGTGGGCATCACGCGGTTACACCCTGCTCAGCTCAGCTCGACTAGGCTCACCTCAGATCATTTCACCTCAACACAGCACTCCACTTTCAGCAGATGGTTCAGATGGCTCTGAGCACTATGGGACGTAACATCTGAGGTCATCAGTCCCCTAGAACTTAGAACTACTTAAACCTAACTAACCTAAGGACATCACACACATCCATGCCCGAGGCAGGATTCGAACCTGCGACCGTAGCAGTTGCGCGGTTCTTGACTGAAGCCACTTTCAGCAGCGACGCTGTCTCGCCGGCCGCGGTGGTCTAGCGGTTCTAGGCGCGCAGTCCGGAACCGCGCGGTTGCTACGGTCGCAGGTTCGAATCCTGCCTCAGGCATGGATGTGTGTGATGTCCTTAGGATAGTTAGGTTTAAGTAGTTCTAAGTTCTAGGGGACTGATGACCACAGATGTTAAGTCCCATAGTGCTCAGAGCCATTTGAACCATTTTTCGACGCTGTCTCGTCTCACCTCTGCACAACGCATCAGCAGATAAAAGTAAGTCATTGCCTCGTCTAACACTGCAGTCGTCGTTGGTGGAGCAGTAGTATCTAACATTAGTGTCAGTGATGCCCTTAAACTCATTACACAGGCTTTCGATGGTGCAAAATCTGCATTAAATGAATTCATTAATAATGTGGACATGGCTTATGAATTAGTGTTTGAAGCAGACCATCCATTACCGTTAAAATTCATAAAAACCTATATTTAGGCTCCCACATGAAGTAAACTGATCATGTGTGAATTATCTTCCACATGGGAAGAAGTAAGAAATACCTGATGAAGACGCCGAGGTACGACGTCGAAATATTGTGTTAGAAAAACACAGACCACCGGCAGTACACCCGATTCAACGAGCTGTCACAAAATCGCCGGGAAAGTCTAATAAATAACAAGAAATACTCTGTTGGAAAAATATTTGCGGAGCAAGTTTTAGGTGCTTTACCTGTATTCAGAGTATTTGCTTTAATTTGGAACAATTAAATATCTGGAAGAATATGCATCACAGGTAAAAAATATTCCAAATGAAAATTTAATAATTTCAAGGGGGACATCTGTATTAGAGTGCTGCAACGCTCCGTGTTTGACCGGTCACGGCTTTACTGTACAAATCCAACGCCTCTCTCTCCCTCTCCCTCTCTCTCTCTCTTAATACAAAAGTAACGTTTCCAAGAACGGGTACGTGACACAGCTAAATTCATAAAGCACCTGGAAAGTAAAATGACATTTCAATACAACCGCGGACAGAAGACGAGTCTCATTTCCGAACAAAAGAGATATTTTTCCTTTCATTTATAGGAAACATTAAACAAGTGCTTTCCCTGTAATCTAGAAGACAACCATCTTCATAAAGAAAGCATACAAAGAACATTAAAAATTTACAGACGTAACTTGTCATACGTTTCAATTGTTTGCAACATAAACAAAATTATAGTTATTGTTGATCGGCAAGAAATCACTAACGCGTTCCGGATTTAATTGGCTGCTGCAATTTGTTAGTAACATGCCGGCTTTACTAGAGCACCTTTCACTAGGTGCGCTTGTTGCTGGGATACATAAAATACGTCTTGCAACTGCAGCCAAACCTGGCAGATCTGTTTTGTGTCTGCTCCACCACTTTAAGATGTCGTCATCATCTCCGGGGTGCATTAAAATGTACAGATCTACTTCATCTGCTGCGGATGATCTGTTGTTCCTCCATTCCTTGAAACGAGCTCTCTTTCTGGGTGGTGATGACACAGTACTTGAAGGATCTATGACAATAAACAAAAGAGACAAGTAATACAGAACTGATGTGGAAATCATCGAAACATTCCCGTAAGAGATCGATAACCTCGCTGTTTGGTCTCTCCCCCCAAACAACCCGACCCCCGTTCCCATAAAAACGGGATGTTTTACGTTAACGAAATATTTATACGAGTCACAACATTCCCGTTTCTCTATAATACACTTTCCACTAACTATGCAAAAACGATTATGTTAATGATTGAATGTTGTACCTGCGTACGTAGCACACATTTGTCGCACATTGTTAAGAATTTCCTGCTGTTCACTTATTTCAAGCATATTAAGATAACGGAAGGACGGCCAAAGAAACGATCTTGGTGAGGTTTCTTGCAACTGTGTTTCTTTAAATGAGTGGTTCCCGACTGGAAAAACAATAAAGTGGAGCAGTTTATGTACGATACGTACCCAGTAGACGCAATGTTTTCATCTACAACCAACAGAAATGTACTCCATACTGGGCTTTTTAGACCTTCCCGTTTCTTTAATGTGTAAACATTGGTTTCAATCTTACGTCTTACTACACTGGCTTCCTCGCGCTCCATGATTACGGAGAGACACACCACAAATAAGAAGCCCGTACTGGCTGCAGTCTCACACGGATAATAACACGTGTAATGTGTTTGAAGTTACGTGCTACGTATTCGGCCACGGCTTCTATGCTCGGTCACAAGAACTAGTGCGGGTAGCCTATCCAGTTAGGGTGTGCTCGCCCCACATCGTATTTTGTGCTCGCTTACTCGGTCATGCAGCACTCTAATCTGTATCTGCTAAAACTGATCAGCCCATTCCCATGGGTGGGGGGGAGGGCGCATCTTTTTATTTTCAAATGGAAACTCCATTTTTAATTGCAGATTCGGATTCTACGGCAAGAAATAGCTAGGGATTATCTGAAACAGTTTTCTCCATTCGTCATAGATGGTGCAGTTATCACCGCGAGAGTTACGGCTGTTGCACGGGAGAACACACCGAAATTAGTTACCCTGATGGTGAGGTTACAGGGGACTCACCAAAATCAAGCATCCTCGTATAATATGTAGGGAGCACATTAATAAACATGACAAACTACAGGGGCAGTTTCCTGACTGGAAATGGAGGGAAAAGGTCCTATGAACAGGTGTCGGACATGCATTGTTGCTGCAGTAGATGGCACTGCGAATGGCAGTTGCTCTGAACATTTGCCAAGTGTTTCCCGCATGTTGCAGGCTGAGTGATTGACTTAGCATACTGTAAGCAACAGAGTGTTCCAGTATTCATGTCGGGAACAAGCCTAGGTGGTGTTTGTGTACTTCCAAGCAGATGGAAACGGCCAAGAGGCAGCAAAGCTATACCATAACAAGTATCCTCACAGACACCAACCACATCACATAACATTTCAAGCACCTTCTGGGTGTCTATCATGGGTCCTTTCAGACAAACGAACGTTTAATGATACTAATGATATATGGTAAATCATCGAGTAGAACAGAAGTGATATCTGTCGTTCCGCAAGGTAGTGTCATAGGCCCTCTGCTGTTCTTGACTTACATAACTGATATAGGTGATAATCTGAGCAGCCCCCTTAGTTTGTTTGCAGATGATGCTGTAATTTACCATCTAGTAAAATCATCAGACAATCAATTCCAATTACAAAATGATTTCTGTACGGTGCCAAAAGTGGCAATTCGCACTAAACAAAGAAAAGTGCGAGGTCATCCACATGGGCAGTAAAAGAAATCTGACAAATTTTGGGTATACGATAAATGGTACAAATCTAAGGGCTGTCAATTCGAATAAATGCCTAGGAATTACAGTTACGAGCAACTTAAATTGGAAAGTCCACATAGATAATATTGTGGGGAAGGTGAAACAAAGACTGCGCTTTGTTGGCAGAACACTTAGAAGATGCGACAAACCCACTAAAGAGACAGCCTACATTACCCTTGTCCGTCCTCTGCTGGAATACTGCTGCGCGATGTGGGATCCTTAGCAGGTAGGATTGACGGAGGACATCGAAAAAGTGCAAAGAAGGGCAGCTCGTTTCGTGTTATCGCGCAAGAGGGGTGAGAGTGTCACTGATACGATACGCGAGTTGGGGTGGCAGTCACTGAAACAAAGGCGGTTTTCTTTGCGAAGGGATCTATTTACGAAATTTCAATCACCAACTTTCTCTTCGGAATGCGAAAATATTTTGTTGACACCCACCTACGTAGGGAGAAATGATCATCATAATAAAATAAGAGAAATCAGAGTTCGAACGGAAAGATTTAGGTGTTCCTTTTTCTCACGCGCCATTCGAGAGTGGAATGGTAGACAAGCAGTATGAAAATGGTTCGATGAACCCTCTGCCAGGTACTTAAGTGTGAATTGCAGAGTAACCACGTAGATGTAGTTGTAGAGGAGCCGGGCTGTACGTACTTCAGATCTGGAAGACAGAATGATACAGGATATTGAGATGAACCCTAGTACGAGCTCCTGGCAACTGGTGCTCCAGCCTGGTGTAAGTCAAGGTACGGTTATATGTATCGTGCATGACAAACGCTGCTATCCCTGTCGCCTGCAACACACAAGGAACAAATGGCACATGGTCAGAGGAAGTGTCATTCGTCAGCGCCATGTACAGCGGCAACGATGCATTTCCAGACACACGTTCGTAGGACATTTGTTCCTCCATTTACCGTCAGAAATCTGTCCCTGCATAAGTTTTGTCAGAAACATTTTGTCGTTTGCTATAAATGACGCAGCAATCGGAAAACTGGAAATGGGTGAAAAATCGTATGTTTTAAAATGCTGTCCAATGACATTTGAATTAAAGCCCCACCTCCACACTGCGAGGCCAGAGAGGCAATTATTTCAAAACTTCTAATGGGAAACCCCATTTTCAACACTGTATTCCTCCGACAAAACGAAAAGGGGACTGCTGGACACACCACTGTGGCCGCGTAAGCAACTACGACTTATCATAACAGGCAGTGATTGGTTCAAATGGCTCTGAGCACTATGGGTCATTAGTCCCCTAGAACTTAGAACTAGTTAAACCTAACTAACCTAAGGACATCACAAACATCCATGCCCGAGGCAGGATTCGAACCTGCGACCGTAGCGGTCTTGCGGTTCCAGACTGCAGCGCCTTTAACCGCACGGCCACTTCGGCCGGCAACAGGCAGTGAGTGCAGTCCTATTAAAAGATACGAAATAATTTCCTGTCCTACCCTCGCACCGTGTACGTGGTTGTTAATTCAAGTGTCATTGGATAGCCTTTAGAAACATACAATGTTCTACCAATTTTCATTTTTTCGATTACAGCGCCATCTGCTGCGTAACGAAAATAAATGTGGCAGACAAAACGTACACATTTTTTTCCGTAGAATACGAATCTGCAATAAAAATTAAAGGTTTCCATTTAAGATTTCAATATCGCACGCCTTCTGCCCCCCGCACCTGAGGCGTGGTGGGGGACTGAATTTTGTATCATTGATGTCCCTCTCTGAGACGAATAAATTATAACTTTAAATTTTTTTGGATCCAAAGTGTTATTTTCGAGATGTTTCAGTGTCTGAAAAACTGAGACGCCTATGTGTAGTTAACGCAGCGTAATGCTTTGGATCCCAATTACAGAAAAAAAACATGATCTGTAGATGGTTTGGTTGTATGATCAACTGAAACCGATTATCAAGTTAATTGGTGTCTGTATAGGTATGAGTACTTTTGTGTATAACCCAGCATAACTCTGGAGAGCCTGAAGTAATTTCAATCATATTTGGCCCACATATTTCTAAGTAGCTGTAAGACAATCCCTATTTGTCTGATTAGGGTGGGAACGAGGTAACGTGTAACCACAACTCTGAAACAATAGGAGAAAATTCAACAAAACTTGGTACATATGTGATATAGTATCTTGTAAAATGATAACTGTATAGTTGACACCCCTAGCGATAGCAGTCCACAGCTCGTGGTCGTGCGGTAGCGTTCTCGCTTTTCGCGCCCGGGTTCCCGGGTTCGATTCCCGGCGGGGTCAGGGATTTTCTCTGCCTCGTGATGACTGCGTGTTGTGTGATGTCCTTAGGTTAGTTAGGTTTAAGTAGTTCTGAGTTCTCGGGGACTGATGACCGTAGATGTTAAGTCCCGTAGTGCTCAGAGCCATTTTGAACCTAGCGATAGGACGAGAACGTGAAGGGCTAACATTTAAGAATAAACTATATAAATGTTATACCCACAATTTTAGGGGTGGCTGGGTTAAATGGTCAGAGTTCTGATTCTTCATGTCTACATATTTATTTCACGACATTATCACCCTGGCGGGCGTGTAGCAGAAGTTAATTCTCTCATTCCGGAATTGCAGGCAGGAGGACTGCTAAATAAGATTTACTTTCAGCAGGATGGCGCAACAATTCACACTGCACACCACAGCATGGTAATACTCTGGCACATTTTTCCACACTGTTTGATATCTTACCTTGGCGATTTGACATAGCCATCATATTCCTCAGATTGACTGCTCTGAGTTACTTCCCTTGGCATTACCTGAAAGAAAGAGTCTTTGAAAATCAGTTGCAGACAATTGTTGACTGCCGGCTAGGGTGGCCGAGCTGTTCTAGGCGCTTCAGTCTGGAACCGCGCGACCGCTACGGTCGCAGGTTCGAATCCTACCTCGGGCATGGATGTGTGTGATGTCCTTAGGTTAGTTAGGTTTAAGTAGTTCTAAGTTCTAGGGGACTGATGACCTCAGATGTTAAGTCCTATAGTGCTCAGAGCCACAATTGTTGACTACCATTCGATTTGAAATAAGCGCAGGAATGTGAACGACTATTACGGAAGCTATCCAACGATGCCTTCACGAGTGCATCCAGCAAACGGGAGACATTTGGAGGAAGTTATTTCCAAGGTGTAGAGTGTTCCACTCTGTAGTAACAACGAATTCATGTATTTGTATTTCACAATTGTATCAAAATTAGTACTTACATTAACCATGATTCTGTTATCATTAGAAGCTGATAGACGCAATTCGTGCCCACCCGTAATAAATATATTGAAGTGAATTTCGCTACACAGATATTTTTGAGAACATTTATCTATTCAAGCTGTTTGAATAATATTTCTCCAAATTTTGACTAAGCTGCTTGGTAGCTAACTCGGAATATTGTTGTTGTTGTTGTCTTCAGTCGTGAGTGGTTTGATGCAGCTCTCCATGCTACTCTATCCTGTGCAAGCTTCTTCATCTCCCAGTACCTACTGCAACCTACATCCTTCTGAATCTGCTTAGTGTATTCATCTCTTGGTCTCCCCCTACAATTTTTACCCTCCACGCTGCCCTCCAATACTAAACTTGTGATCCCTTGATGCCTCAGAATATGTCCTACCAACCGATCCCTTCTTCTGGTCAAGTTGTGCCACAAACTTCTCTTCTCCCCAATCCTATTCAATACTTCATCATTAGTTATGTGATCTACCCATCTAATCTTCAGCATTCTTCTGTAGCACCACATTTCGAAAGCTTCTATTCTCTTCTTGTCCAAATTATTTACCGTCCATGTTTCACTTCCATACATGGCTACACTCCATACAAATACTTTCAGAAATGACTTCCTGACACTTAAATCAGTACTCGATGTTAACAAATTGCTCTTCTTCAGAAACGCTTTCCTTGCCATTGCCAGTCTACATTTTATATCCTCTCTACTACGACCACCATCAGTTATTTTGCTCCCCAAATAGCAAAACTCCTTTACTACTTTAAGTGTCTCATTTCCTAATCTAATACCCTCAACATCACCCGACTTAATTCGACTACATTCCATTATCCTCGTTTTGCTTTTGTTGATGTTCATCTTATATCCTCCCTTCAAGACACCATCCATTCCGTTCAACTGCTCTTCCAAGTCCTTTGCTGTCTCTGACAGAATTACAATGTCATCGGCGAACCTCAAAGTTTTTATTTCTTCTCCATGGATTCTAATACCTACTCCAAATTTTTCTTTTGTTTCCTTTACTGTTTGCTCAATATACAGATTGAATAACATCGGGGAGAGGCTACAACCCTGTCTTACTCCCTTCCCAACCACTGCTTCCTTTTCATGTCCCTCGACTCTTATAACTGCCATCTGGTTTCTGTACATGTTTTGACGATTTCAGATTTGGATAACGCGCGCTAGAAACAAGATACGGCGACGACGGCGCCGTCTCTTACTAGTGCGGAGTGTCAAGTTTCATCCCGTGGACAAACCAGCAATTATCTCACAAGGTTCGATGCAACATCGTCCCTTAGCTGTGGTGTACTATTTTCGCTACTGTTTACGAAACTGTTGAAATGGCTCTGAGCACTATGGGACTCTGTGGTCATCAGTCCCCTAGAACTTAGAACTACTTAAACCTAACTAACCTAAGGACATCACATACATCCATGCCCGAGGCAGGATTCGAACCTGCGACCGTAGCAGTCGCGCGGTTCCGGACTGAGCGCCTAGAACCGCTAGACCACCGCGGCCGGCCGACGAAACCGTCGCGCGCATGTAACGAGCCATTCGTAAGTATTTTAAGATTTAGCAGCAATATCCAATTCTGCTCGTGGAGCATATTGAACTGGGTAAAGAACTTCCATGCAACTGCCAGACAACCGACCCTTAGAAAACCGCCAGAACTGCCGAGAACATCACACGTGCGCGTAGCAGTTTACAGCCAAGCCCTAGTCGTTCGTTAGGAAAACTTGGTTCCAGCCAGACGGCTCAACATGCAACACATCCAACAAAACCTTGTAAGTTCTCCGTGAAGTGCGCTAGTAACCCTTGCCTGATTAACCGTGCCAGACCGTTACCTATGGGGTTATTTGAAGGCGAGAGAATACTGCGACAGGCCAAGAAGCTTTCAACCGTCAAAAAATCGATTTCATGATGAAATTTCCAGAATTTCCCCAGCAGTTACATAAGATGTTTTCAAAAACTAGGTGACACGCCTGAAGTATTGTGTAGCCGCGAATAATCGTCATTTTTACGATGTGGTAATACGTAAACTTGAATAAATGTTGTACGTACTGAAACGTCCACTTAGAAAAATTTATGAACTACAGTGCAAATAAACCTCTTACGTTATTTGATTTTCAAATAGCTGAGCAAAACTGAAAGTACTCAGACATTTCTCTCTTTACTTATTCTGATCAACACTAAACTGTCACACAATATTTTTAGCGCAACGCAGTCTGACTTTCAGTAATCTCTACAAAAGAATGGCCGTGACGAACAATCACTTACCTCACAAAAATCTTCGTTACTCGAACTACTGCAGTACAGCGAGCGCCAATACTGCCAGCAAAATAAAAGATTCCAACTACTGAAGGCACTAACTACTGATAGGGATAGTTAGCAAATGAAAGATTTTGATAGAGAATAAACAATTTACAGGGCTATTACAAATGATTGAAGCGATTTCATAAATTCACCGTAGCTCCATTCATTGATATATGGTCACGACACACTACAGATACGTAGAAAAACTCATAAAGTTTTGTTCGGCTGAAGCCGCACTTCAGGTTTCTGCCGTCAGAGCGCTCGAGAGCGCAGTGGGACAAAATAGCGACAAGAGCCGAGAAAGCGTATGTCGTGCTTGAAATGCACTCACATCAGTCAGTCATAACAGCGCAACGACACTTCAGGACGAAGTTCAACAAAGATCCACCAACTGCTAACTCCATTCGGCGATGGTATGCGCAGTTTAAAGCTTCTGGATGCCTCTAAGGGGAAATCAACGGGTCGGCCTGCAGTGAGCGAAGAAACGGTTGAACGTGTGCGGGCAAGTTTCACGCGTAGCCCGCGGAAAATTGGCTCATGCCAGAATTGGAGACCGACAGCGCCGACTTCATCTTTCAACAGGATGGTGCTCCACCGCACTTCCATCATGATGTTCGGCATTTCTTAAACAGGAGATTGGAAAACCGATGGATCAGTCGTGGTGGAGATCATGATCAGCAATTCATGTCATGGCCTCCACGCTCTACCGACTTAACCCCATGCGATTTCTTTCTGTGGGGTTATGTGAAAGATTCAGTGTTTAAACCTCCTCTACCAAGAAACGTGCCAGAACTGCGAGCTCGCATCAACGATGCTTTCGAACTCATTGATGGGGACATGCTGCGCCGAGTGTGGGAGGAACTTGATTATCGGCTTGATGTCTGCCGAATCACTAAAGGGGCACATATCGAACTTTTGTGAATGCCTAAAAAAACTTTTTGAGTTTTTGTATGTGTGTGCAAAGCATTGTGAAAATATCTCAAATAATAAAGTTATTGCAGAGCAGTGAAATCGCGTCAATCATTTGTAATAACCCTGTATTTACCTTAATAATGTTCAAAAGTCATCATATATACATCTATCAATTCATGACATCCATCTTTACAAATTTCGTTTTTCTGGTGGACACACGTCCAGATCGTTCGCTTATAGTAACCTCTCAAAACTCTGACATCTCTCTCTCCACATCCACCACAACTGGTGGCTCACCTCCAACTGTCCAACGCTACGCACTGTTCACATCCAGCTGCCCAACACTACACTAGCAAATATTCCAACAATGCCAACCAGCCACAGACTGCACACTGCACAGTCAGTGATTGTCATACAGAGCGCTAGGTGACGTTACCAACATAAAAACCTAAACAGCCTACTTACAGTACCTTGCGAAAATGTTCAACTACTTTCCGCATTTAGATAATGTGTTTGATATGACATCGTCAGAACACTATGAAAAATTCTGTAGCATCGATGTGAATTTATTTTAACTTCAAATTCTAAAGGTGGCAGGGGTAAAATACAAGGAGCGAAAGGCTATTTACAATTTGTATAGAAACCAGATGGCAGTTATAAGAGTTGAGAGGCATGAAAGAGAAGCAGTGGTTGGGAAGGGAGTAAGACAGGGTTGTAGCCTCTCCCCGATGCTATTAAATCTGTATATTGAGCAAGCAGTAAAGGAAACAAAAGAAAAATTCGGAGTAGGTATTAAAATCCATGGAGAAGAAATAAAAACGATGAGGTTCGCCGATGACATTGTAATTCTGTCAGAGACAGCAAAGGACTTGGAAGAGCAGTTGAACGGAATGGATAGTGTCTTGAAGGGATTATATAAGATGAATATCAACAAAAGCAAAACGAGGATAATGGAATGTAGTCGAATTAAGTTGGGTGATGTTGAGGGTATTAGGTTAGGAAATGAGACACTTAAAGTAGTAAAGGAGTTTTGCTATTTGGGGAGCAAAATAACTGATGATGGTCGAAGTAGAGAGGATATAAAATGTAGACTGGCAATGGCAAGGAAAGCGTTTCTGAAGAAGAGAAATTTGTTAACATCGAGTATAGATTTAAGTGTCAGGAAGTCATTTCTGAAAGTATTTGTATGGAGTGTAGCCATGTATGGAAGCGAAACATGGACGGTAAATAGTTTGGACAAGAAGAGAATAGAAGCTTTCGAAATGTGGTGCTACAGAAGAATGCTGAAGATTAGATGGGTAGATCACATAACTAATGAGGAAGTATTGAATAGGATTGGGGAGAAGAGAAGTTTGTGGCACAACTTGACCAGAAGAAGGGATCGGTTGGTAGGACATGTTATGAGGCATCAAGGGATCACCAATTTAGTATTGGAGGGCAGCGTGGAGAGTAAAAATCGTAGGGGGAGACCAAGAGATGAATACACTAAGCAGATTCAGAAAGATGTAGGTTGCAGTAGGTACTGGGAGATGAAGAAGCTTGCACAGTATAGAGTAGCATGGAGAGCTGCATCAAACCAGTCTCAGGACTGAAGACCACAACAACAACAACAACAAAAACAAGGAAACATTTCCATTACACATTAAACATAAGAATGTGTGACACAATTAATGTAGATATTTTGTGTAAGTGTAACCTTGGGTTTGGCCGGCCGCTGTGGCCGAGTGGTTCTAGACGCTTCAGTCTGGAACCACGCGGCTGCTACGGTCGCAGGTTCGAATCCTGCCTCGGGCATGGATGTGTCTGATGTCCTTAGGTTAGTTAAGTTTACTCAGTTCTAAGTCTAGGGGACTGATGACCTCAGATGTTAAGTCCCATAGTGCTTAGAGCCATTTGAACCATGTTTTGAACCTTGGGTTTCAAAAGACTTCTTCTGCAACTAGCAGTGGCAAATAAGCAGATTCGTGATTGCTGCTGAGTTGCAGCAATATGGTAAGTCAATTATTAATAAAGAATGTTTATTGCCAACTATTATTCAGAACCTACATGCTAATACACACTATGTGATTAAAAGTACCCCCACACGTCTTTGTAACGTGGAATTGAACACTAAATGGTACGAGAGGATTTCTCTAACTGAATTCTTCTCTTCACTTGTGTGGTTTCTTCAATAAAAAACTTCTCGTTTGCATATCTCTCTGCTAACCAAAATATACACCACCTACTGCATCAACAGATACTCGTCGTTTGTAGATTAAGATTTGAGTCTGGAATCAACGATATATAAAAATTACAGAAAAACATAAACAAAGAGATGGTAAGTTATGTCAGCATTATACTGAAATATAACTAAAGAAATTACAATTTACCTCAACTGCTGTTACACTGCGAAGGCAATCCCTACTGCAACGATCATAACAGCCACATTTGCAGGGCCAAGCACAGGTTTCCCAGAGAGTGTTTAGTCCAATGTGTGGTATTATTGTAGAAGAGGATTTAATTTTCTGCATTTCTAGTTCATATACAGTTGCTTTAGACTTCTGCTACCTATAACCTTCTTCTTTATCAGACTTGCTATGTACGCATTTCTGTTCCTTCTGTCTGTTACAGTCATACTAGACTGTTGGACTTCATTGTGGTAAGGGTGTATGGCTGATGTAAGCAAACAGATATAATTTACTTTTGCTATATACAAATTTTATTTATTGTAAAGGCGTTTATTACATCGATGACTTCCCCATTATAAAGTCCGTGTTCAGCGGTAGTAGTAGGGGTAACCAGCGGCAGCGTAGGGGAAGGCGGAGTAGGCGCTGATGGCGGGGTAGCCAAAGGCGCTGTAGGCGTAGGGGGCGGCGTAGGCGTAGTAGGCCTCGGCGCCCTTCAGGGTCTCCTTGGCCTTCTCCTGGGCGAACACGGCCGCCACCAGCAGGACCACGAGGAAAGAGCAGACCTGCAAATTGAACAACAACAACAAAATAATTCCATGATACACACTTTGTGTATTACGTATTAAACCAGGGACCTAGAAATGATGGAAAGGCTTCATCCTGCTGTAGCCCTCAGTGTTTCACAACCCCACAACAGGCCACATCAGTCCACCCACCCCCACCGCCACCCCACACGGAGCCTAGGGTTATTGTGCCATTCGGTTCCCATTGGACCCCCCCCCCCCCCTCATCTGGGAACTGGGAACGTCTCATACCAGACGAGTCTAACTACAAATGTTTTTGTGGTAGAGTAATTATGGTGTATGCGTACGTGGAGACAATGTTTGTTAAGCAATCGCTGACATAGTGTAACTGAGGCGGAATAAGGGGAACCAACCCGCATTCCCCGAGATAGATGTAAAACAGCCTTAAAAACCATCCACAGGCTGGCCGGCACACAGTACCTCGACACTAATCCACTGGGTGGATTCGTGCCGGGGATCAGCACGCCAGCGCGTTAGACCGCGTGGCTAGCCAGGTGGGCTATACATTCTTTGTTATCTCTTATTTGTGAATGTGTGTGACAATGAAACCCTGGTGAAATGGTACATTCATATGTGAATAGTTAAATATGAAATTAAATATTTTAGCTGTATGTCTGTCTTCGTCAATCTCAATGCTAGAATAGTGTAGGAGAGACAGCATCCGTCTGTTGAGTTTCTAATTTTTCACACAGATCCTACAGTGAAAGATACTGCAGGTTTCTCATACAGTCCTTGTCGTAGTTTCATGGACTACCGTTAAGTTTTCTACATCTTTTTCGTTGTCAGAGAGTAATACCATCAGTTTATACAAGATTCTCCGTATATGGTACACCAAGGTGGGTCTTTGCCACTCTCTATTGTGGTACTGAGTACGTCTATTGTCTAGACAATGGTTGATTATTTCTTTGAGCTTTAACCACAATTCTTCTGCGTTTGTCGAATTTGAAACAGACGTCATCAGACACAAAATCTAAGATCGTAAAATTTCAGACACTTTCTGTTCTCCTAGTTATGCTCTTTAAGTCAGACGTCTGGGTATCAAGGACGTATTTCTTCACAGATACTATTTTGTATTCCCACCCTTAAGCCATTTACCAGCTATATTCTGCAACGACCAGGATAAAGAAAGAGAGATCTGACTCAAAATTTCTGCAACTATTGGGCAAAAATATTTGTTACCAGTTGTAGAATATAGAAGAAAGAGTAGTATTATAAGAAAGAGAGCGGTTTGTACTTATTTGAGCCATCAACAAAAAAGTGCATCTTGTTGAAGGTAGCTAATGTAGCCATAGTTTCTCAGGGAAAACGGTAACGATCGTGTATCTGGAGCTGAGCCGAATTAACCCAGTGGCGGTTGTACTTACGAAAGCCTTCATGATGTAGCGGCTGTTGGAGCTGCGAACTGATGCCGATCAGCTGGCCTGGTCCTGTATTTATACTGGACACGGCCGACCTCGACCGACGACAACGCCCGCTGCATAACCGGGCTCAGCGACTCGACCGCTTGCTGTGTCCTTGACTTGACGCCAAGCTTCCAAAACTAATCACCCGCCTGGGAATACAGAGCGCACTGCAGTTGCGTGGCGGTCAGCGTGTCACTTTGGCCCTTTATTCTTTGAAGACTGAAGCCAAGTCAGTTTGTATGTTACTCACTGTTAGTGCAGTCTTTCCACTTGCTCGATTCCATTTAGATAGCGCAAAACAACTTAATCTCTTCCTACCAGCATCTTATCGTATGACCCTTGATCAATAAATTGTTTCAAGCGATTTGACAAAGCTACAGGTCATTACCACTTTTAAGAAGGCTCATAGAACAGTAATGCATAAGCTGTAGACCAATGTATATACACTACTGGCCATTAAGCTTGCTACACCAAGAAAAAATGCAGATGATAAACGGGTATTCATTGGATAAATATACACTCCTGGAAATGGAAAAAAGAACACATTGACACCGGTGTGTCAGACCCACCATACTTGCTCCGGACACTGCGAGAGGGCTGTACAAGCAATGATCACACGCACGGCACAGCGGACACACCAGGAACCGCGGTGTTGGCCGTCGAATGGCGCTAGCTGCGCATCATTTGTGCACCGCCGCCGCCAGTGTCAGCCAGTTTGCCGTGGCATACGGAGCTCCATCGCAGTCTTTAACACTGGTAGCATGCCGCGACAGCGTGGACGTGAACCGTATGTGCAGTTGACGGACTTTGAGCGAGGGCGTATAGTGGGCATGCGGGAGGCCGGGTGGACGTACCGCCGAATTGCTCAACACGTGGGGCGTGAGGTCTCCACAGTACATCGATGTTGTCGCCAGTGGTCGGCGGAAGGTGCACGTGCCCGTCGACCTGGGACCGGACCGCAGCGACGCACGGATGCACGCCAAGACCGTAGGATCCTACGCAGTGCCGTAGGGGACCGCACCGCCACTTCCCAGCAAATTAGGGACACTGTTGCTCCTGGGGTATCGGCGAGGACCATTCGCAACCGTCTCCATGAAGCTGGGCTACGGTCCCGCACACCGTTAGGCCGTCTTCCGCTCACGCCCCAACATCGTGCAGCCCGCCTCCAGTGGTGTCGCGACAGGCGTGAATGGAGGGACGAATGGAGACGTGTCGTCTTCAGCGATGAGAGCCGCTTCTGCCTTGGTGCCAATGATGGTCGTATGCGTGTTTGGCGCCGTGCAGGTGAGCGCCACAATCAGGACTGCATACGACCGAGGCACACAGGGCCAACACCCGGCATCATGGTGTGGGGAGCGATCTCCTACACTGGCCGTACACCACTGGTGATCGTCGAGGGGACACTGAATAGTGCACGGTACATCCAAACCGTCATCGAACCCATCGTTCTACCATTCCTAGACCGGCAAGGGAACTTGCTGTTCCAATAGGACAATGCACGTCCGCATGTATCCCGTGCCACCCAACGTGCTCTAGAAGGTGTAAGTGAACTACCCTGGCCAGCAAGATCTCCGGATCTGTCCCCCATTGAGCATGTTTGGGACTGGATGAAGCGTCGTCTCACGCGGTCTGCACGTCCAGCACGAACGCTGGTCCAACTGAGGCGCCAGGTGGAAATGGCATGGCAAGCCGTTCCACAGGACTACATCCAGCATCTCTACGATCGTCTCCATGGGAGAATAGCAGCCTGCATTGCTGCGAAAGGTGGATATACACTGTACTAGTGCCGACATTGTGCATGCTCTGTTGCCTGTGTCTATGTGCCTGTGGTTCTGTCAGTGTGATCATGTGACGTATCTGACCGCAGGAATGTGTCAATAAAGTTTCCCCTTCCTGGGACAATGAATTCACGGTGTTCTTATTTCAATTTCCAGGAGTGTATTATATTTTGTGGCGGCGTTCGTAGCGACAAACACTTCGCTGTAGAAACGGCTTACGAAGTCACCGCCACACTTTTAATAGGGGGCCGACCGGTCCGCTGGAACAGTGAACAGAAAGATGAAAACCCAAACACTCTGATTAAATAAAAGTCGGTACTTATCTTTATTAACGAAGATACAGAAACACAGTAGTGAACTCCGTGTCTACAGAAATCTGTCTAGTTCGAGTCGGAGCGGCTGGGTCAGCGTCGGCTGACGACAAACAACAACTCTGCTGCGATGAACACACAACTGACTAGCAAGTACACAAATCGGTGGCGAGTATACAACTGAGCGGCGAATACAGAACTGTCCTAGCGCTCGCGACTCCAGCGGTTAAGAAGCCAGAAGCCAGCGGTGGCGCGCGCAGACTTGTGGCGATTTCCTGTATCACTGGCGCTGCTTATGCGGACGGCGTCCAGACTTTGATGCTACCACCCTTTTGGCAGCGGGCTCGGTTGGCATTACTGGCTAGGATATAACATTATACTAGAACTGACATGTGATTACGTTTTCACACAATTTGGGTTCATAGATCCTGAGAAATCAGTACCCAGAACAACCACCTCTGGCCGTAATAACGGCCTTGATACGCCTGGGCATTGAGTCAAACAGAGCTTGGATGGCGTGTAAAGGTACAGCTGCCCATGCAACTTCAACATGATACCACGCTTCATCAAGAGTAGTGACTGGTGTACTGTGACGGGCCACCATTGACCAGACGTTTTCAATTGGTGAGAGATCTGGAGAATGTGCTGGCCAGGGCAGCAGTCGACCATTTTCTGTAGCCAGAAAGGCCCGTACAGAACCTGAAACATGAGGTCGTGTATTATCCTGCTGAAATGTAGGGTTTCGCAAGGATCGAATGAAGGGTAGAGCCACGGGACGTAACACATCTGAAATGTAACGTCCACTGTTCAAAGTGCCGCCAATGCGAACAAGAGGTGACCGAGATTGTAGCCAATGGCACCCCATACCATCACGCTGGGTGATACGCCAGTATGGCGATGACGAATACACGCTTCCAAAGTGCGTTCACTATGATGTCGCCAAACACGGATGCGATAATCATGATGCTGTAAACAGAACCTGGATTCATCCGAAAAAATGACGTTATGCCATTCGTGCACCCAGTTTCGTCGTTGAGTACACCATCGCAGGCGCTCCTGTCTGTGATGCAGCGTCAAGGGTAACCGCAGCCATGGTCTCCGAGCTGATAGTCCATGCTGCTGCAAACATCGTCGAACTGTTCGTGCAGATGGTTGTTGTCTTGCAAACGTCCTCATCTGTTGACTCAGGGATCCGTTACAGCTATGCGGATAAGATGCCTGCCATCTCGATTGCTAGTGATACGAGGCCGTTGGGATCCAGCACGGCGTTCCTCCTGAACCCACCGATTCCATATTCTGCTAACAGTCATTGGATCTCGACCAACGCGAGAAGCAATGTCGCGATACGATAAGCCGCAATCGCGATGGACTACAATCCGACCTTTATCAAAGTCAGAAACATGATGGTACGCATTTCTCCTCCTTACACGGGGCACCACAATAACGTTTCACCAGGCAACGCCGGTCAACTGCTGTTTGTGTATGAGAAATCGGTTGGAAAATTTCCTCATGTCAGCACGTTGTAGGTGTCGCCACCGGCGCCAACCTTGTGTGAATGCTCTGAAAAGCTAATCATGTGCATATCACAGGATCTTCTTCCTGTCGGTTAAGTTTCGTGTTTGTAGCACGTCATCTTCGTGGTGTAGCAATTTTAATGGCCAGTAGTGTATTTACCTATGTATACAGGTTGTTTGTTTTAACTTGTAACAACTCAGTATCTGGGAACTTCATACATAAAGATTCTGATGAAAAGTTAATATTTTCAAGAGGGACACTTATCTGAGCTAAAATTCGCCACCCTCTAACCTAGCCACCGTCTCATATTCCAGAATGGGAACCTCGTTTTTATTACAGATATGGATTCTTTGCCAAAAATATCTAGTCTTACCTGAATTTTTTCATCATAGATGGTGCAGTATTTGGCTAGATTTATGACGCTCGGACGTGAGAACACACCGAAATCAATCACGCTAATAGTTAGATTAGAGAGGATTCAACAAAATTAAACGTCCTGATGTATATGGCCCATGCCGCGAGTCGAAAGATCGCATCGATCTTGCAAGTGAGCTGACCTTTGGCGCCAGCCGAAGTGGCCGAGCGGTTCTAGGCGTTTTAGTCTGGAACCGCGCGATCGCTACAGTCGCAGGTTCGAATCCTGCCTCGGGCATGGATGTGTGTGATGTCCTTAGGTTAGTAAGGTTTAAGTAGTTCTAAGTTCTAGGGGACTGATGACCTCAGCAGTTCAATCCCATTGTGTTCAGGGCCATTTGAACCATTTTGACCTTTGGAGAGAGGGGGTGGGGTTGAACTGGCGAGCAGGAATGAAGTAGTGTGGAAAGCAAGCGGTCGGCTGTGTCCGGTTGTAATGTCTCTTGCAGCGGTCTCTCCGCGATATTTTCAGAAATTTTATAAATTATATAACTCAGTACATATCTCGAAATATCTCTTCTTATCTTACCGATTCCTAAACTTTAATATACGACGATTATCAATGCAAAGTTGTTTCAAGCCCAATTATTCCTTGGAGCGTCCATTTACTCCATGGGAATAGCTTCTCTGCTATCTGTTTTCTCTTATGAAAAGAATGAGGGAGATCTTGCCGATTAGTCGTGAATGGAGGAGGATGTATATGTATGTATTGTTGAGCTAGTTGCCATCTTGATGAGATTCTGTATGAGAAGGAATTTAATACATGAACTAAACTAAAGTAAGTGTGTTCGCGTATTATTTAACTGTTTATTATTGACAGTGTCTGCTTACTACGCTGTGTTGCACGGGATCAGTGGGGAACGTCTGATTTACACTGGACGAACCTGCCGTTTTGTATGCTCAAGATATCCAGTTACTTCAAATAAATAGGCTAACACGGTCTTACCGGCAGATCTCCGGTCTTCCCCATGTGATCACCGAAAGTTAATAATTATTACAAATGTTTTCAGGAGATCGACTGACAATTTTCGTCGCACCGAGACTTCGAAAATGCTTCACTGCCTTATGGAATTTAAGTTAAGCTCAATTTAATCGGGATATAACAGTATTGAACTGCGTGAATGTGATAAGCCTGCTTTGTGAATGAAAATTCCATTAACATACGCGTGTTTTTACTATCCTGATCAGTGAAGCTAAATCAGGCCGGTGTGAGAGAGGTTTTTAAATTTTTTGAATACCGCACGGTCTCTGATACCTGGCCTGTATTGTGTGGGCCGTCCCAGGCAGTCCCGAATTTGTCGCTGTGCTGGGCCGTCGGATATGCAGAGCGTGTCTTGGCAGAAATTGGAAAACAATGAGTAACAGAATCAATACAGTCTTAAGCAAGAAATTCGTTTCTGATGCTTACATATTCACCATTGAGTTTCAAGTTTAACAGGATGTTCCTGTAATCGTAAAGAAAATTATTGTGTTGCCTCTCATCTGAGTTTGTTTTAAGGTTCACTTTTGTTATCAATAAATGCTGTTCAGTCTTGTAGTCCATAACGAATGTTGTTCAATCCCCCATTCGTCTAGTCCTTACATGTGCTTTACTTATAGCATAAAGGCATTATATATATATATATATATATATATATATATATATATATATATATATATATATATAGTGGTTTTAGATTATTTCATTTGGTGATGTCTGATGAAGGAAACTGTTTCATGACTTGATATGTTAGAAAGAAATACATCCAGTTCGGGTCCCTATGGTTTTCAGGTTGGCGCCAGGCATGTTGCAAACGTTAATTTCCTCATTCTGGAATTGCAGCCAAGAGGACTGCTGTGTAAAGTTTACTTGAAGCAGGATGCCACAACGGTTCACACAGCAAATTACAGCGTAGTTATACTCTGGCACACTTTTCCACGCTGTTTGATATCCCACCTTGGCAATTTGACATAGCCGTCAGATTCCTCATTTAACAGCTCCAGATTTCTTCCCTTGGGAATACCTCAAAGAAAGGGTCTTTGCCAATCAGTTGCCAGAAAGTCGTTGAATTTAAGACTGCCATTCGACTTGAAATAAGTGCAGTTTTGCAGGATATGTGGAGGACTTTTACGAAAGCTATCCAGCGATGTCTTCACGAGTGCATCCAGCAAATGGGAGACATTTGGAAGAAGTTATTTCCAAGGTGTAGTGAGGTCTGCAAATATATATTACATGCTGTAGTAACTGTCAATTTATGTTTTTAAATTTCATAATTAGTTCTAAATTATTAAATTACTACTAGCATTTACTGTGTTTCTGTTAGTTAGTTCCATGTTCCATGGGCCATTTGTACAATTCCTTTATCGAAACAACGTGGAACTAGTAACCTTGCAGGACACATATACATGATTGGTGTTAACATTGATTATCACATTATTAGTTTAGTCGTACTTATGCAACCATACCTAAAAAACAAGGTTTTCTGTTTTTAGGGTTCTGTGCCTCAGTGTGCAAGAACAGAACCCTTATAGGATTGTTTTGTTGACAGTCCTTTTTTCTCAGGAACAGGTAGATGTATCAAGTTCATATTTATGTCACGTATTATGCTCTGTAGTTCCTTGGATGTTTAAATAGTTTAAGCTTATAAGTCACTTCAGTAAAGAGACAAGGCCATTTATGTCACATATTTTGATAATCGAAAACTCACTCAGCAGAACATACAGGGTGCCTCCTCCTGATCTAGAATCATGAAAATTGGCAATAAGCAATGTTTCATAGTATAAGTAAACGAAAATATTCCGAAAATTGTTAGTTTGCAATTATATAAGACGAAAAACATTTTTGTCACTTTTATCAATCTCTTGTTTGTCCATCTGTTAAGGCACTTTACCTCTGGAACAGTTTGATGTATCAAATTCAAATCTGTGTCACACACTAAGGGCTATGGTCTCTTGACCATGTAAAAATTGGAAGCTTCTAAATCAACACAGTCAGAAGATACGATGATTTATATTACATATTGTGATATTCGCAAACTCACTGATCAAAGCCTATAGGGTACTTCCCATTGACCTAGGATCATGAGAGTCGGCAAGAAGTAAGGTTCCACAGTACATGTAAAGTAAAAAATCTGGAACTTGTTAAACTGTAGTTATATCACACAAAAATGTCTTTCGCCATATGAACATACATTGCATACCTGATCTGTCAAAAGCGTAATAGACGAACATTACTCAAAGCAAACATTAAAGGTAAGTTGTAGTCATACTTAAGTAAGTAAATAAAAATATTTTACTAAGTCTCCCCCTCTACATGCATAAACTGAAATCTCTCACTTGTTTCTTTTTGTATGTTTGGGCTAGTGTGGAGGTCTTGGAATCCCAGGAACCAATATTTTACCAGCATTGATAACAGGCAAAGAGTGTATAATTAACTGATGGTTAGTTATATACAAGTCTTTACAGAACCCTCAGTGTATCAGTCCTGCTCGCACTACGCAATTTTTTATTTTATTTTTTATTTATTTTTTTTACTGGCTACCAGCTTTTAACTGGGAATTGATCAATGGAATAGGAGTTGTTCAGGAGAAATGATTTTAATTTAGATTAAAAATCTCAAATTGTGACGGATTATTTGTGACGAATGTCATAATCGAATAAGTGCGCTGTGATGGTCGCAAAATTTTCTTTACCTCTTTCACATCGACTACGCCCCCTTTCCTACAGTATATATTTCTTTCTTGGACGTCCGAGCAGTCAGTCGACAAGACTCAGCGGAGGAGCGCCTCTGAAGATAGCCAGCGCAGTCCTGGACGAAACGTCAGTGACAGAGGAGTTTCTTGGACCACTACCTCACATCCCTAAAGGTTTACCATCACCTTCCTTTGTTTGAATTATGCAGCACAACCTTTTGCATTCTTTTTGTTAAGTATGATTTAAACCAGCTGTGTGTAATGCCATCATCAGTTCCATGAAACTTGAGTTTTTCCAAGAGAGTCACGTGTATTACACAGTCAGATACTCTAAACAGGTGACAAAAAAGTGCCACCTGGATATACTTTATTATTTAAGGCTTGTGCTACATTTTGATAAGTGAATGTATAAATAGCATTCTCAGTTGAGCAGCTCCCCTGGAATCCAAACTGTGACTTGAAAAGTAAAATGTTTTTAGTAAAGTGTGAGACTACTCTTTAGTACATGACTATTTTAAAAACAATGGGAAAAGCCATCAGCAAGGAAACTAAACGACAATTGTTTAAGTCTGTCTTGTCTCCTTCCTAACAATTACATATTTTATCCTATCTGACAAAATTCCTATTGCTAGTAATTAATTGCCTATATCACTAAAGATATTATTTACTAAGCTGGAACAAAGTTGCAAAATTCTATTTGATGTCCATCGACACCATACAAGCTTTAGATTTTTAGAATTTTTATAATTCTATTAATTTCAGTGAAGGAAGTTTATGCTACGTCTTGCTTTAAGTCACATGGAATGACATTTTTAAGATATTCTCTTGCTTCTTCAACAGAACCATTGGATCCTATTTTTGCTGCTACATTTAAAAAGTGATTGTTAAAATTATGTACAACTTGTGACTCGTATCAAGCAAAACATTGACACTTAGTTTTACTGTTATGGTAACTTGCACACATCATTAGAAGTTGATAGATACAATACACGTTACCCTGTACTAAAATATATTAATATAAATTTCGCTAGCAAATATTTGTCAAACATTTATCTTGTAAGGTGGCGTGGTCTCCTGACCTTCATTTCCTACATATTCCGACCTCACCATGGTATTCTGAATATCAAGACGTTTCATTCGAGCCCAAACTCGATAGGGTAGAGTCAATTTTACATATTTCCATAGTCGACTTTTTTAGATAAAGATCTGAGGCTGGAACCAACCATATATAGAAATTATAGAACAACTTATTACACAATGACATAGTAAGTTATATCAGCATGACACTGAAATATAACTCATGTACAGTTTACATGAATTGTTAAACAGCGACAGCAATCCCCACTGTGATGATTATAATGGATACATTTGCTTGGCCAAAGCATAGGTTTTCTAGATACGGTTTAGTTCTGCATGTTATTTTATTATAGAAGAGAATTTAATTTTGTATACTTCCAGTTCATATTCAGTTGCTGTTGCGTTGTATTACCTATTACCTTTTTCTTTGTGAGATTTGCTATGTAAGCATTTCTGTCTCTTCTGTTTGTTTCATCATAATGGACTCTTGAAAGTCTTTGTGGTAAGGGCGCAAGGCTGGTGTAAGCAAACAGATATGATTTAATTTTGCTATATACAAATTTTATTTTTTGTAAAGTCCCCTATTACAGCCATAACTTCTCCAACGACGTGTTCGTGTTCATCGGTAGTAGTAGGGGTAGCCAGCGGCAGCATAGGGGAAGGCGGAGTAGGCGCTGACGGCGGGGTAGCCGAAGGCGCTGTAGGCGTAGGGGGCGGCGTAGGCGTAGTAGGCCTCGGCGCCCTTCAGGGTCTCCTTGGCCTTCTGGGCGAACACGGCCGCCACCAGCAGGACGACGAGGAAAGAGCAGACCTGCAAATTCAACAAGAAGAAAATTATTCCATTATACGTACTTCAGTATCTCTTATTTGTGAATGCGAGTGACAGCGAAACATTGGTATCCTAGTTATCCTCATTCGTGAAGAAATTGTTGAATGTTTAATAAAATGTTTTGGCCTTATGTCTGTCATCTTCCGTCTGAATGCCAGACTGATGCACAGGAAGCAGGACAGACGTTTTGGATCTGTTTTTTCAGTTTACATATGACAAGAATATCCTATAAGTTTCTCATCTGTTTGAAAGATCTGGCTGTGAATCTTATTGTAGGCTTCACATACAATCCTTGTTAGGAGTTCGTGATCTTTCATTAAGATTTCTCTATCAACTTCCCTGAATCTGATTTTTTAAGATTGTCCATCTATGATGTACGAAGTTGGGTTCTACCAGTCTCCTATTGATGCACTGGATATGTATTTGCCTACAGTCTAGCCAACAGCTGATGATTTCTTTCGCCGTAATTGTTTTGTGTTGTCGAATTTGTAATACAGGTCGTCAGATTATGTGGAAAGTAGGTTGTTAGAGACTGTTTCTTTGAAGGACCAAACATTATCTATGGTCATAAAATTTCAGACACTCTATGTACTCGCAGTTAGAAGTCTAGGCATAAACGATTTACTTCTTTACTTACGTTATTTTGCATTATAATCGTTGAACATTTTAGCAGCTTTATTCTGCAACTACCAACAAACTCAAAGACAGATACGACGCATAACTCCTGGAACTTCTGAGCAAAAATATTCGTTAGCAGTTGTGTCATACATACGAAAGAGGAGAATATTATGAAAATGAGAGCGGCATGTAGTTATGTGATCCAATAACAAAAAAGTGTATCTTCTTGAAGGTAGCTAACGTGACCACGGCTTCTCAGGAAAAACAACAACGACCATCTGTTTGAAGCTGAGCCGAATTTACCGAGTGGTTGTGTGTACTTACGAAAGCCTTCATGATGTAGGGGCGTGTTGCGGCTGCGATGTGATGCCGAGCAGCTGTCCTGGCCCTGTATTTATACTGGACGCGGCCGAATTCTATCGACGACAACGCCCGCTGCACAACCGGGCTCAGCGAATCGACCGCTTGCTGTGTCCTTGACTTCAGGCAAAGCTTCTAAATCACCCACCTGGGAATACAGGACGCACTGCAGTTACGTGGCGGTCATCGTGTCGCCCTGACACTTCATTCTTTGAAGACAGACACTAACTCATTCTGTATGGACATTAATGTTACTCACTGTTACTGCAGTCTTTCCTCTTGCTCGATTCCTTATTAATTGTGCAAAATAACTTTATCTACATCTACATTTACATGATTAGTCTGCAATTCACATTTAAGTGCTTGGCAGAGGGTTCATCGAACCACAATCATACTATCTCTCTACCATTCCACTCCCGAACAGCGCGCGGGAAAAATGAACATCTAAACCTTTCTGTTCGAGCTTTGATTTTTCTTATTTTATTTTGATGATCATTCCTGCCTATGTAGGTTGGGCTCAACAAAATATTTTCGCATTCGGAAGAGCATCTTATCGTAGATCACTTCAGAAACAAATCGTTCCAAGCGAATGGGAAGGAGTACTGGACACCACTGTGCTCAATCAGCATTTAATCTGTGTAGTCAGTGTAAAAATACATCAGCACAAACCATTTGAGATGAGAATAGCTCGAGGTTGTATCGAGACCTTCTTGTCTGAAATAGATAGAAATAGGCCGTTACTAACCAACATGCTACTTAGACTGTATTACTGATCCAAATACAGCATATCACTTCCCTCTACATATTACAAATTATTCTCAACCACGCTCATTGTGTTACATTTTATTTTTTAAAATTTTTGTTTGACATTTCCAGTGTATAAATTATATTCTCATCAACTAGGTAGTAACAGATTTTATGCAATCATTTTAACAATTGCTAAGCATTCATTTCGCTGTAACCTCAGAGACATCTTTATATATTATATTCTTTAAATTATTAAAAAAAAGTATTAACAACTGTATATCAACAAGACTATAACAATGACAAGTCTTTGCTATTAGATTCGGAAGCATCCGAGCCACCTTACGTTTCAAGGCGGTGGGTTAATCTCTACTGTTAATGAAATAAATAAATAAAGTAAATAAATGTTCTCAAGACATGTCATAGGAAAGTTGCGCGTAGCTATAGGCCGTCTGTTTTCGCCTGGAACATGTAAATATCTGGCAAATGCGCTTAATACGATAATAATGTCCCAGATGAAAATATTTTCAACGGGGACGATAAACTTTGTGATGTGGAACGAGTCAACAGAACAAACATTGAACACACAGAATTATATATATGGTATGATGATGTGTGTACCAGAACTAGTCAGCAAATTATGTACGTGCTGATTAATCCTCTTTGCCAACAACATGCAGAATATGAACAAAAACTGTAAAACGACGAGTAATCACTTAGTCTGATAATAGAACAAATCATATAATGAAGTATAACTTTCAAAATAAGTGAAAATTGTCTTGTACTAGAAGAAAGGTGCATCTTAGGTGTACAATCATGAAACTTACATCTTGACGGAGAAAACATGTTAGTCTAAACATTTTTATGGAATCACAGTAGTGTTTAATTACTGTAAAATTGGTAAAAGGAGGTATATTCAACGCGCGGCTAGAAAAGGAAGAAGAATCACGCTTCTTGTCTCTGGAGCCCGCTGGCTCACTCACTCTCTTGTCTGTTCTTTTGTGAGAAATATGTAAGTTTAATCTGTGCGTTAAATTAATCGAATAATAATTGTATTATATGTGTATAGCCATCTCAAACATTTCCATTCCATTACCTTGTGTGTTATGTCTTTCTGAAGTATTTCACTGTGAGAGTCAACATGAATTACTCAAAAACACAGTCGTGTATCGTAGGCCCTGTTCTTCCATGAGACCAAGGACACAATAAACACGTGTGTCAGATCTATTGACATGTTCCTTGACGTCCAGAAGACAAATTATGAAGCCTTACTGAAGACCGGAACAGTTTTTTTTACTGGACTGAAAATTCCCTAGCAAATATAGGTCAATACTTCGCTCTTAAAAGCGAAAGATCATCGAATGAGAAAGCATTTGCAGCAAGGAAATGTCTTAGACATGTTACTAACCACAGTGTGTAAATGACAGAACGGGATCGCAAGAGACTGCCGAGGATGCTGACATTCGTAGGGAAGTTGTAAAGCTATAAAAATGTAGCGAAATGCACAGTCCTACACAGGAGCGAAACTTGTTGCAGGGCTCGTAGATGATCTTCAACTAGAACACTTGAGCACAACATGACAGTATTTGATTACCCAATTGGCGGTCTCTGACACACAATGACAAAATGTCTGGATATATGGACCAACGAAGATTTATTGTGGAACTGACAAATCGGCATTGTCCTGGTATTCATTTTCCCAATTTTCGATTAGAAACGCAAATAAAAATGAACTGTGTTTTTAGTTTGAATCGAAATATTTTCATTTCCTCGAAATTTTGAAAACATGTTTGAAATTTGGAACAGTTTCCGTATGCAGGGCGTAGCTGCTTCGCGTGTCTACAACGTGAGTTTGTAAAAGTTTCTACGGCAACGTCTCTATGTGCACTTGGCAGTTGAAAGCTGGCGAAATCGCTGTCACGCTTCAGGGATTTTCTTAAGTTGAATCGACTGTAGCAGTGTCTTAGTAGTTAATAATAAATGTATTAAAACGTAATTCTGGAAGCTGTATTTTTTTTCACGCATCTCCGTGTTTATTACGTCGTACCTCTACCTACCATGCTATATTTCTGTAGGTGTATTTAGCGGCATATGTGGATACTAATGTATTGCGCATATAGTTAATAACACAGAGGCCAAAATGAGTGAGGCCCCAACAGAGGGTCAGGCGCCATCGCCGTCATCCAGATCGTGCAAACTCTGATGATGGCCCTTAGTTAAAAGACCGAAATCGGTTGGAAGGAAACATCGGCTGCGATCAAGATTGTTTTTAAGTAATTTTATTTCAGAAGTAATAGATTTAATCGTCATGCGCGAAGACAGTGTCTTCATTCAGTCGGTCAGCGTGGTGCTTGGATGTGGTGAAATATTTCACAGCGACAGTGTATTTGTTGAACGTCAACCATGCTGAAAGTAACCAGCTCCAAATCATCTCCGATTCGTCACTGGTTACAATAATTTCCTGATTTTTCCACAGACGGAAGAGTTATTCACTGCAATGTGTGCAACGATGACGTAAGTAAAATGTTAACCTTTTATCTGCTACGCCCACTGTTTTTCCCGAGTTAACTTGCGAATCCAAAAGTATTGTTTCTAAATCCATAATGTAGGTTAATTTTGCTAAGCAGATCTCGCACGTAAATTCTTCCACAAAGTATTTTCATTTCTTTTTGCTTTTAGGTACGTTCTGAAAAGAGGTCGCATTGCAGGGATTAATCACCAGCCAAATTTAAAAAAAATAAATCAAACTTGAAACAAACGTTTGTAACTAAATCAAATTCAACATACAAAAACGAATTTCATCTTGACCTGTGTCGAGCCATTGTTGCAGCAAATATATCATTCAATACAGTTGAAAATAGCCTGTTCAAAAGTTTTCTACAGAAATACTGTCACCGCAGCATTCCATCAGAATCCGCACTGAAAAAGAACTATTTAGATACTTTATATGAAAATACATTGAGCAAGATAAGGGAAGATATAGGTTAATCATGCATGTGGATCTCTGTCGATGAGACAACTGACAGACAAGGTCGATATGTGGCTAATTTGATTGTTGGAAAGTTATAACCTGAAACTCGCTCTGTGCCTCATCTGATCTGCAGCAAGGAGCTAAAAAAGACTAACCAGGAAACAGTTGCTCACTTTCTTAATAAAGTCCTCAAATTACCCTTCCCCAACAGTCTAGATGAAAATAAAGTACTTGTAGTCCACACAGATGCAGCCGCATGCATGACTGCTGCTGCTAAATTGTTGAAAGTATTTTACCAAGCCTTGCTCCGTATCACATGTCTTGCCCATGCCATGAATCCTGTAGCTGAGACGATACGTCTCGAATTTCCACGTGCAAATAAGCTACTTTCAACCATCAAAAAGGTTTTTCTTAAAGCACCTACAAGAATCCAGTTATTTGGAGAGGAACTTCCCAACGTACCACTTCCACCCAGAACCCATACTTACCCGCTGGGTAACGTGGCTAGAGGGAAGGGGCTGTGAGCATTACTTCAGCTAAGGGTCTTCTAAAGGACCCAACAATTTCCAACGACATTCCATACATAAAATCTCATTGTGCATTTTTGGTCTCTATTAGTAAAGCTCTAGAGTGTTCAGGGAAACCAGCTTACTCGCAAATGCGATTTGATAGAAGAGATCACAGAAAAAATCAACTTCATCCCAAGTTCTGTTGGTGTGAAAGTTAGTGAGAAACTAAAGACAGTGCTACAAAAAACCAGGACTGACGACCCTCTGCACAGTGGCTGATATCAGGTAAATCAAAAGAACACGAGTGTGCGGTCCCATTGCGCCTAATACTGTCATTTAAATATGCTCCGGTGACATCTGTTGACGTGGAACGCTCATTCTCGACATATAAGATGCTGTTAACAGACAAGAGATGCAGTTTCTCAACGGAAAATCTGGAGATTAGGTATTTACCGTGACTGTAATTATGGACATAGACAATAATAAAATGTCAGATTTTGGTCACATATTTTCTGATTTTTATAACCTACTTTTGTAAGTGGTAGAACCTATTTTAGGTGCCTAATGTAAGATTTTTAGAACCTGAAAGTTGGAGGTCTACTCAAAAGTTCAGAATAGTAACCCTAGAGCAGCGTCTGCGAGGTGCCGGGGAGGAGAAGAGTTTGTACCTCTTTAATTCAGACGAATTTTGCATGAGAACGAGACATGCACTCGACCCCCTGCTTACCTACCACCTAATTAATTATGCGCAAAACGGCAACGAAGGGAAATGATGGTGGATCCTACTAGTTGGTAAAATAAGGAGTACACACTCACAATAATTTAATAAAAATCGTAATCTACTCAGAGAGAAAAAAGAGAATTTTATCATAATAAAAAACAGGAAAGAGGATTTAGAATATATATCTACGAAATGATAGGCGGCTTAAATATTACAATGAGATTTATTATATGTCAGAACATAAAGGCACATGATTATCGATCCAAACAGTAGCTTAAAGGATAGGGTATTCTGAACTATTATGCGAATAAGAATTGGCTCGAGAACAAGGGCTCGTACTCTCTGTGATGCAATAGCTTGACGATAATGACTGGAGGTCCTAATCAATCAAATATTACTCTCTCGACTATATTGCAGTATCGCGATTAGTAGTGAGAACTCATAGGGAGAAACTAGCAAGGTGGACTTGTGGCAAAGCGAGCGCGCGTGCTGCTGAGGACTTGAGTATAAAATTGATAGGTCCTACAATGCCGGAACCTCCAAATACTTTACCAATCCTGAAATTTGTAGCAGGTCGTCGATAGGCAGCTCTCTGATGATGTAGGCGCCGACTCCTGCTGTGCAGCAACTCTGTTTCAACCCCTGGCCTCGAAGGCTGTCCGAGAATTCTAGGTGCTGCCGAAAAAGTGCGGCTTAGTCGCAAGACCGTCCGACTCCTACGAAGATCAGATCTCGAATCCAATCCCCTGTGCCAGCGCAACGCAAGAGTGAAGCCAACATTGATCAACTCCCTACTCTCCTCGAAAAACCGCGAACCACGAAGCAGCATTCAGTTCTAATTCCAAAATTCCCACACACAGAACAACACTCGCACCAATAGCGACCGTTCCCTCCAATTTCGAGCACGGCTTTATGACGTCAACTAGCCTCAGTTTAAGTTCACCGATCATACGTCTGCTATTCAGCTGAATGCACTGAACCTGCCGTTTGAAAACAAGATACCTAGTACCGCCGGCCATCCGGCGCCAGACAGTCGCACCCAGCAGGGCACAGTCCACAAGTATTCTCAGAATCATGAGGACAATGCAGTCAGTCGGTGCCAGGAGTCTTCATTCCGGACGCGCCAGAACAGTAAACGCATAAACTGCGGCGACACTCAGACGTCTCGCAGGTCATTTCGCCCTGCATACAAGAGGCGAAACTCGACCGACGTCAGCCGTTCCGCTAGGCGCTTGCCCATTGTACGAACCCCTCAGAATTCGGGGAAGTGCAGCCCCCCAACCGGAAATGCGGTGTGCCGCGTCCTCTGATGCTCGCCTCGCACAGGCCACACAGGGAAGTAACCCAACATGCTTAGGAATCAAGTGAAAAGTGTTTTGAGCTCTCAGTACAAATACTCTCATTACAATAACTTATTCGCTCTGTTACTACCGTGCAATGACATAGAACATTAATAAAATTGATGAGAATGAGAGGCGACATGCAAAAGAGGGCATGGAACCTCTCACGTCAAAATATGCGGTACAGTTAATATCGCCTGTCTTCCAGCTATTCATTGACGCCTTACCAGTTTACAGGTACCTAAGGATCACGACGCAAAATTTTGTAGCAAGTGGTGACAGTCACGACTGGAACCTCAGAGAGCTAAATTTCGCATTTGTTCTCTCAAGTCCTCTTTTATACAGAAACACTGTGTACATCACAACTCATGAGTTGAGAGGCGTTACGCTGAAGCCTCTTTTCAACACAAATAATTAGGTTACAATTTCAAATGGTACCCGTATTCCCTGTTCTTTTGGTATGGAATCATTATGTTTTCATTTAACTTGTTTTTGTTCAGGTGGTTCAAATGGCTCTGAGCACTATGCGACTTAACTACTGAGGTCATCAGTCCCCTAGAACTTAGAACTACTTAAACCTAAGTAACCTAAGGACATCACACACATCCATGCCAGAGGTAGGATTCGAACCTGCGATCGTAGCGGTCTCGCGGTTCCAGACTGTAGCGCCTAGAACCGCACGGCCACTCCGGCGCAGCTGGACCACAGTAGCGCTTATCGCAGCCACAACTTCCGGTCGCCACGCGCTAGCACAGCTTGATTGCCCCATACAACAGCAAGCGTCAACCAGGTACTACCTCCAAACACTGCTTGCACATCACAGTTGCAATAGTTTGTCTGTGTCGAATTCTGGCAAGAAGAAAAGCGTATTAGTGACTTTTAAAAATAATAATATATGTCTTCCAACATTTTTAATGTTGTGAAAATGATTTATTCCTGGCAACATACATTTTGTGTAGGACCACTGAAACGTCCCCTTAGAAGAATTGTACACGACTGTGCTTAAACTGACACACAATAATTTTTAGCGCAACGCAATCTGACTTTCAGAAATCCCTACAAAGGAATGGCCCTGACTAACATTAACCTGTACCTTTCACAAATCACTTACCTCACCAAAAATCTTCGTTACTCGAACTACAGCAAAACAGCGAGCGCCACTACTGCCAGCTAAATAACAGATTCAAACTACGGAAGGCACTAACTACTGATAGGCATAGTTAGCAATTGAAAGATGTTAATAGAGAACAAACAATGTATTTACCTTAACAGTCATAATGTATACAGCAGTTCATGACATCCATTTTTACAAATTTCAAACCTCCGCCATTTCTCTCCCCACATCCACCACTGCTGGCGGCTCACCTCCAACTGCGCAACGCTACGTGCTGTTCACATCCAGCTGCCGCTGCCAAACACTACAATGGCAGACAACAATGCAAACTAGCCACAGACTGCACACAGCACAGCCAGTGATTTTCATACAGAGTGCTACGTAACGTTGCCAATAAGAAAACATAAACAGCCTACTTACATAAAGAAAACTTAAACAGCCTACTTACACCACGAAGTTAAGATAAGAAAAATCAGGGCTCATACAGAGACGTATAGTTGTTTTTCTCTCGCTCTGTTTGCGAATAGAACAGGAAAAGAAGTGACTACTAGTAATAAGAGTCCACGCATGATACGGTGGGCGATGCGCAGAGACCAGTTTTCCTCCAAAGCGCTGGGCGAGTTCATTTGTTTGTTCATAAGGGGAGGTCGACAGTGTTTTCCACCTTTCGCCTGGTCGGCGATGACAGAATCCGTGCGCACACCATGCAATCTTTCTCAAACAATTTTACGGAAATTAATTGCTAAAAAATTCATTTTTGCGATAGTTATTGCTTTATATGTCAGTTTCATGACGATGTGACTATCACTTCGTTGATGGTTACAATTATTGTGATATTTAGATGGAAGTAAGACATTGCTAGAAATTTGAAAAAGGTTGCAACGAAAAATAGGTATCGCTATGATTTTGCGTTTGGTGCCTATTACGTAATAGCCTGCTGTGTATGAAATTTAGCTAACATAACGATTTTTTCTTTAGACTTGGGTGGAGGTCTCAACCTGTCATAAATCTCGAAACAATTGATCTGGTGTAAACACTCATTTCTGATAGCACCACACCAGCTATAAAACCAGATCCAGATATCCATAAATATTCATAAACGATTTGAGATATCTAAAAGAGATTTTGGAAAATGATAGCATGCAAAGAGGAGAGTATTTTGTCATATGTCTATTATCCAAAATTTCGTTATCTATCGTGTTATTCCAGTAATTACATACTTTGTTTTATTAAAACAATTTAATTTGCAATGGCATCGATAGCTGGTGAAATGAGAAATGCTGTTGGTTTGGGAGCAACGTAAGTGAAGACACGTTTATTTTGTATCGAGGATAAAATTTTTCGTATAGCTACTGACCTTACTTTTCCTCACTTCCTCGCTTAATAAACTAAATAAATCACTGTCTCACAATGTCGTTGCAAATGTGTCTGTAAACCAGTTAGTGAGACGAGTTTTTGTAAACTCCGCCGTGTTTAGGCAAAAGCAGCAAATTTTAACATGGCATCAAGAGAAATGTGTAGGTTTTATTAAAAATTCGCCACTCATGACGCTTCTCTGAAGTTATAAATGGTTAAAAAGCCAAGTGAAAATAAATCTCTGCAATTTCGGTGGAATTCTTTTTTGATACTAACGACAACAGAGGTGACAGATTTTTTTTTGGTTACCATGCAAGTGTAGATGCGGAGGGGATCCACTTAATATTTACAAAAAATGTAAGCTTCAGTTTAGAACGGCACTTACCTTCGGCATTTCCTCTACAGTGCCTACCCATAACTCCCACCTCTACCGCTTGCCCCCCCCCCTCCTCCACCCCCGCCCCTCCTTCTGCCATGCTGACTGCGCATCTACTGACCATGGTATTTTGAATGGACGCCTCTAGAAGGTATCCTGCGCCAAGTGCTTTACTGTGGCTCGAGGAGTATCTATGTAGATGTAAATTATGTATACAAAAGTCGTTTCTATCACTCAAACCTTTTCCATAAATATTCGTCAATTATTTAAGGCTGTTTCAAGGGCGTAATGTGGCTATGTTAACTCATTCATTTTTAGTTAAGGCATAGGCATTTACTTACATTATAAACCTGAACCGATGGTGTGTGACTCCCTTAATCGTCGGAAATAGCCTAATGAAGTTGATATATGACACAGTGATGCAATAGGACGCATGACATTCACTATATATCACGTTCGATGGATCATTTCAACGAAGCATAAGCATTTTTTACATAAATGTAAATAATAAGCCAAAGGAATTCCGTTCTCAGAAATCTCAGTTATCGATCTTGTCCATGCAGGTGATCAGTTATGTACGAAATTCGGAAGATTACTGGACTTTCTTCGCTATCATTAAGCACGTTGTGTAGTAATTTAACAATAAACTAACCTACAATAACGTGTAACTATATTAACGCTGTAGATATTATTATATAGTAGTGTACACGAATTACTGCTTAACAATAAGAATCACTGCGTTACAATGGATCTATGCGTTCACCTTTCTTCAGTCTTTTCCAGTTTTACCTAAGGTGATACCACAGAAATTAGTTAATGAAACAAAGAGAAGGTTTATCTGTGTCTCAAGGAAGCCTAATCTGCCTGCAGATGTCAGAGTGCATGATCAGATATTTTTGTGTGAGTAAAGAAGCAAGAAAACTTTTTCAGTATATTATGTGGTTTATTTGATTTGCGATATTGTCATCAGTTCCCATGAGTTACCAGTAGCATGTAGCCATTATACAACGACATTTAAATCACGACTGGAAAAATCTATGCATTTATCAATAAATCTTGAAACGTATTTTTTTATTTTTATTTATTTTTTGTGAAGAGCCTACTGCAGATTTCGTCCAAGTATTTTTGATACAATCTCTGTATCAGGATCAGATAGATCTCAAGGTAATTTTGTTTTATTTAGCTGTATGCCTCTGGTGCTCAAGTGAAGGTTACATTTTCATTTCTTTGTACACACAGACATAATAATACATACAGCGGTGGCTGTTAACAACTCATTTCAAATATTTTTATACATTTTTCAATTAAAAAATCTTCCACAACTGTTACTACCTGAATAATAATGAGATCAAACGAATCGAAGTCTCAGTGAAATAAGAACCAGAATCAGAAAGTTATTAACAGTTTACTTCTAACTACTATTCATCCTTTGGCGCTCTCCTAATATGAATGAATAAACAGATCACCAACAGTGCTTTTAGATGCCAGATGCTCATTTTGTGTCTACTAACAATGAAAGTACAGTGTACAAGAGAGCGGTTATAATATGTGAAAGTCAGTTCACGGTTACGCAATATCATCTATCAAAATATCTGCAGTGAATTAGAGTAAGTTAATCACCCCTTTATACTGATGTTAGCAGCTGAAAAATTTGGTGTTTGATTCACGGCAAGCGACAACGTACGCCACCTTGCAATAGTTCGGCCGTGTTGAATTCTGGCAGTGACCGTGTGCGTGTGGGACAAGTTTGACGGTTAGCGGAACAGGGTGTGGCGCAGTTGTCTTATTCGTGGGTGCCGCTCAAACGATTTATTGGCGACGTGCCGAAGGAATGAAGGCGTTGCTGCTACCGGCAATTTAGATTCCGGTCCGAAGCCGCTACAGATACGAAAACAATATTGAGAGCAGGATATTCATCGTATTACAATGCGAATATGGCGCGTCGTTTGTCAGACACACGGCGAGGACTGTAAATCATTGAAGAAAAGTCAAGACGCGTTCATAAGATTTTTCGACATGGTAAAAGCTAAATGCTTTTGGTTCGACAGTATAAAATAGAGCACGATGTTCGAAATCCTGAGGAAAATAGTGGTAAGGTATAGGGGCAGACGGGTAATATGCAATATGTACCAGTACCAAGAGGGAACAATATGAGTGGAAGACTAAGAACAAAGTGTTCGGATTAAAAAGGGTGTAAAACAGGGATGTTGTCTTTCGTCCCTGCTGTTTAATCTGTACGTCGAAGAAGCGATGACGGAAATAAATGTTGAAGAGTGAGATTAAAATTCAAGGTGAAAGGATATCAAGGTGAAGATTACAGGACCTGTTGAATGGAATGGTCCTATGAGTGCAGGATATGGACTGAGAGTAAATCAACGAAAGATGAGAGAAATGAGAAGTAGCAGAGATGAGAACAGTGAGAAAATTAAAATCATAATTGGTGATCAGGAAGCAGACGAAGTTAAGGAATTCTGCTACCTAGGCAGCAAAATAGAAAGCAGGCTAACACTGGTAAAATGAGCACTCCTGGCCGAGAGAAGTCTACTGGTATCAAACGTAGGCCTTAATTTGAGGAAGAAATTCTGAGAAGGTACGTTTGGAGCACAGCATTGTATGGCAGTGAGGCATGGACTGTGGGAAAATCTAAACAGAAAAGAACAGAAGCATCTGAGATATAATGCTAGAGAAGAATGTTGAAAATTAGGTGGACTGGTAAGGTAAGGAATGAGGAGGTCCTCCGAAGAATCGGCGAGTAAAGGAATGTATGGAAAACGCCGACAAGAAGAAGGAACAGGATGATAGAACATCAGTTAAGACATGACGGAATGACTTCCATGGTACTAGAGGGAGCTGTACAGGCTGAAAACTGTAGAGGAAGACAGAGATTTGAATACATCCAGCAAATTATTAAAATACTTGTGATTTATATAACTGATTTCTGCGTCTAAGAGCATTTCCTGTCACAAGAATTAACTTTGACAGGAGGTACACAAACCTTATACTGTGCCAAAGGACTGATTGTTACCCAATCAATGTTTTTTGAAGGTAGATTACTTTGATTAATGTATGAATATTATTTTTACATCATTATTTTGTAATTGATTATTTTATAGGTTTTCATATTATAACTTTTCATAACACGATGTAAAATTGCATCCTGACATGACTACAGTCATTTTGTCCAGTGAGTAAGGCCATACAGTTATAAAATAATAAAAAAAAAAATTATCATGTGGGAAAAATGACACTGAAAATGAGCGGTAGAAAACAGGACGAAAACTGAGACTGATTGAGAAAATAATATTGAACATCAAGAAAAATAACCAAGAATGCCAGAGAGTAATAGTCCTCAAAGCGGAGGTAATGGAAATAAAAAAAAAAACGCTTATTCAACCTCGATTCCATTTATATCTCTTTTTTGCTTAAGAAATCCTCATATGATCATGTTAGTGGATTTACTGCAGTTTTTGATGTTGACTGACACAAAATTGAACAAAGCTTGTTTTGAAAGCATTTTGGTTTGTTTGGGGTAAAGTGTAACACAGGTACAGTATTAGACGTATTGACTGTGTGCAATCTCTCGAAACAGCTCATACATTGTTCGTTAAACCGTCTCTTCATTCTGAAACTGAAAAAAAAGTTTGTCCTTCTCTCACCAGGTTCAGATTATTGTGCAGCCGTGCCAAGCGAGCTACAGGAGTCATTACGTGCATATCGCTATGCACTGCATGCAACCGAGTTAGAATAGCTCCAAATTACCAAAGAATATGTCCTTTTATTTAAATTTCACATCTTATTTCAGGTGTTGTCTCAGTTCAACAGACTCATTTGCGTCAGTAAATGAAGGGTATAAACACATACAGTATGGCATGGCCATATTGGAGCCGACTAAAATCGCTCTGTATTATCAGAAATCATGACTTCATCCTCCTACAGGCGTTGAAATAAATAAATGGTGAAGGTTGAAAACTTGTGCTGGACCGGGACCCGAACCCTAACGTTCTGCTTTACTAGAATGGTTACCATAATAGCCTCGGCCATCCGGACACATTTCTTGTCAACCACAATTCTCAGCCTGTCACGCTCAAGTAGCACCCCCATCCAATAGCCTCACTGCTCGGGCATGTCTGACAGAACAGGTACCACAGCATATCAACAAGTATACGAGCGAGGACGGCTCTAGTTACTTTCACTGAGGATACACCAATCTTCTGAATCCATCCGTGACTTAGTGAATGTTAAAAGCAGGGACACATGGAGAATTTAAGTTGGACGGGAAGTGTGTCTGGATGCCTAAGGCAGTTGTGGCAACCATTCTAGAGAACGGATCATTATGGTTGGAGTCGCGGTCTGGTACAAATTTTCAACCTCCACCATTGATGTATTTCAGTGCCTCGAGGCGCCTGAACTCTTGATTTCTCCTAATATAGTTTCTTTATGGCCGCTGTACCATCAGTGGTGTCTGATTTGTTGGACATTTCCGACAGAACAGACAGCACACATCAATATAAAATCGCTTTGCTGCGCAAAACTGAATGTGGTTTTTCTTTATGACCCACCTTATGATTGCTTGTGGTGAGTCGTTATTTATCTTATAGCCCTTTAGCCGGCGGGATGGCTTGTGGGGCCAGAGATAATATGTACAGAACATGTCAGCTCCACCTCCCATCGCACCGTTGCCCGTATCGTCCACGTGGAGGCAAGCTTTTGTATTTCTTTTCTTTCTGTTTTCTGTATTTTTTAATTTTTTTTCTTTCTTTGTTTTTCTTTTGTTTCAATTTTTCTTGTTGATCATCTTCCATTGTTTGTGTTTGGATCAGAGAAAAACATTTATGAAGTAAACGAAATGTTGGAAAATCGAGATATAAATCTTAATAATATTGTTAGGCAAAACGAAAGCAGAAGATAGAAACGACAGTGCTGGCAGAATGTCCCTTCACCAAGTGTGTATGACGGTGAGTGTCTTGGAATTGTCCATCAAGCCGCTAACGCCAATCACAGCTCTTCATCTAAATCTAACATCTACTCTAGATCTCGTATTAACTAAACGTTAACTTCCAACAATTGCCTTTACACTTATCAATGTGTTCTTTTTGTACTTGGATACAGAGCTGTTGAAATTAATGTTATTTTTTAGCTATTGTATTGTCTATTAAGGGTACTTCTTCATTTTCATTTACGGTCGTGTCGGGATCAGTATAATCACCCGATTCCATCCTGTGGATTCCTGACTTTTATATAGGCTTTATGCCTGGCTCCGATATACACTCTATAGATCGCTTAGGATATATTTTCAATGAGCGTGTGTAACATGGTCCACTGGTCTTCGCCTCTAAGCATTGCGTGTATGGTCTCTTGAATATTGTTCAGTTTTAAATGTAATGTTGGTATATTGCCCGCAAGAAAGACGATGTGTTCTGGGAACTCTTTTTCCTCAATTGTGTTTGTTGGTGTCTGCCTCAGACTCAAGCAGTTGAAGTGCGTGGGATAACGGCCCTATCGTGTTGAAAACTAGACCATACCGTACATCGGGAAAGAACTGGTGCAGCCTGCGGCTCTATGCCCAAAACCAAATTTTGCGAATATGGTGCTTAGTAGGGGCCACTGGTTCCTTATAGAAACTGAAAACCGATGTCGGGGAACTACACTGCAACCGTGTTTATGATGTACAGGGAATTGGCGCCGAACTCCACCTGCAAAGACACGGAACTGATACTTTTCTACAGCCCGATGTGGGCTGTACGTTGAAAAGGCAGAGAAAAGAATGGAGGCTATGTTTCGGCTCTCTTCCGTAAAGTTTTACATCCATCTTTGGTGTAGGACAGTACCGAAATCACCGCTGGTTTCCCGTGAACAGCCTGACAGGTAAAATAATTAAAGTATGTAGTAGTTGCTATAAACACATTACTGCGCGCTGCGCACCTCAGTTCTGAATATGATCTTTAATATAATAATTTCTAGAAAGGCATGAGAAATCTGTAATGAATTAAACGGTACCTTAGATTCAGGAGCAGATATGTGCATCACCTGCGGACGGCTATGGTCACAAATTGATTTACAGTTACAATACTGAGTATTGAGGTGAAGACGTGAAATTCATGGACCAACGACATTAAAGAATCTGATACCGATGGAGATTTCAATGCATTTGAAATTCTCTAAGCCAGTAAATACTTCGATAACGAATACCACAGTAGGCAGTTCAGCTGAGAAGTGATGGACATCTCTAAAAATGGCAATCATAGAAGTTTGGCAGACAGAGTATACGGAAGAAAGGAAAAGAAAATTGAGTATCTGAGAGGCTGTTCTGACACTGCCCTTGATAACGGAAGTAAGGCATAAGAAAAATCAAGTCAAGCACATGGGATTCACCCATCTCGAAAAAGTGTTCGAAAACGTAAAATTATGGAGGGTAGATGAAGCTATAGGAAAGATGGGCAATATACAACAAGAACAAGATTAGAGAGGGAAACGTAATAATGGAAGACCGAGGACAAAGTGCTCAGGGGGATCCATCTTTGCTGGGTTGAATTTCTTGCACCATTTACAAAAGTAATGATCCAAACAATTACTTCCAGTAATATGCCAGGAAGTTTCAATTACTTCCAGTATTTCCACATGTAAAATCAAAGAAAGTTGTTGGACTGGATTAAAATTCAGTGGGAACAGATATCAGTAATAAGATTCACTGATGGTATTGCTACCTCAGCAAAACTAATGAAGAATTACAGGACCTGTTGAATAGAATGATCAATCTAATGACAACACGCTATGGACTGAGAGTAAGCCAAAAAGAAACGAATGTAATGGAGAGTAGCAGAAATGAGATTACGGATAAACTTACCACAAAAACTTGTGACCACGAAATACACGATAAGCAATAGCATTATATCTAAGCTGACTACAGCGCACAGTTATATCTTCTGCCGTTAGCTGGCGCTGATGTCACGGCACTGCAGTCGTTGGCAATGGTAGGAAATTAAAAATCCAAGATGGTGGCTTGCCATTCCCACTTATCTGTCGCGTGGCAGGGCGTCCCCTCCTTATCTATGATGTCGTCATCATTGTGTGACGCAACACACTCCTCCACACTACCCTCTTCAGCCAGTAACAGTATAGTAAACAGCTAACCGTTTACATGTGGCTCCCAAAACCAAATTTAGTAAACCGATTTCCCAGTACCGCTTCTGGGTGGTCATGTAAACACTTCCAAATCTGTTCTAGAAATCCACTTCTACTTGCTTGCTTTTCAGTTCCGAAATCGATTTTAGCTCCTATGTAAACGCATCAGTTTTGCAACATTCTTGCATTGTCGAGTTATGTCTTGTTTTCAGAATATTCGGCTAATGTGGATGCAGAGGGATGATGTGCTGAAAATATTAACAGCCTACATACGGCTCCCACCCTTTTCTGACAATTTGAGTCTCAGCCAAGAATAGGAACGTCTGACGACGATGTTCGTGAAGAGCGTTTACAAGGAGTTGCAAATTCGGAGTTCGCCTCCGTGCTGTACCCGCTGTATAGCCAGCGGAAACAGAAGAGTATTCCTTTTTGTGGCACATTAACTGGAAAGATACGAAGAACTCTCCACAGATAGTAAGTGAAGACGGTCTTCCGCCCTCTAGCTGAAACATTGGTACTGCTTAGTAGTGCCAAAGAAAACTCTGGACCACGAGAATCCTAATGCCAGTGAGGCAAGACATAAGTCAGACAGTGCGTACTGTCGAAGATAATTGCCAAGGACACCAACAGCACACGAAATTACTGCAGCCTAACAAGTCGGCAGTCACGGAACATGGGCTATCGGAATTACACGGAATAGGTTACGACCATACTAAGTTTCTGACACAGACGTCTAACTTCTGCGACTCTGTCACTAACGAATCTGTCAAGAATCGAGAAAGAGAACCGCTGACCAATCGTGGTAGCAGTTACATTCTTAGTAAGGTCTGAGAACCTGCAACTAGTGTGATTAAGAAGAGGAAGGAGATGCCCCACAACAAACTGGGCTCAGCGGCAGGTGAAGGAACAGTAGAGGTGCCGCGAGGATGTGTACCTGGACGCGAACCTAGGATGAAGCAATGTATCAGTTGGGAGGTAGGGCAAAGAGATGCTGGGCGCAGATACTGGGTAGAACGGCGGATCAGAAGGAGTGGGGGAAGAGATAAAAGAGCCACACCAGCCCCAAAGTGGTCAGTTTGTAACGCCGGAAATGCATATCCTCCTATTTCCATCTATTTTACACTCCTGGAAATTGAAATAAGAACACCGTGAATTCATTGTCCCAGGAAGGGGAAACTTTATTGACACATTCCTGGGGTCAGATACATCACATGATCACACTGACAGAACCACAGGCACATAGACACAGGCAACAGAGCATGCACAATGTCGGCACTACTACAGTGTATATCCACCTTTCGCAGCAATGCAGGCTGCTATTCTCCCATGGACACGATCGTAGAGATGCTGGATGTAGTCCTGTGGAACGGCTTGCCATGCCATTTCCACCTGGCGCCTCAGTTGGACCAGCGTTCGTGCTGGACGTGCAGACCGCGTGAGACGACGCTTCATCCAGTCCCAAACATGCTCAATGGGGGACAGATCCGGAGATCTTGCTGGCCAGGGTAGTTGACTTACACCTTCTAGAGCACGTTGGGTGGCACGGGATACATGCGGACGTGCATTGTCCTGTTGGAACAGCAAGTTCCCTTGCCGGTCTAGGAATGGTAGAACGATGGGTTCGATGACGGTTTGGATGTACCGTGCACTATTCAGTGTCCCCTCGACGATCACCAGTGGTGTACGGCCAGTGTAGGAGATCGCTCCCCACACCATGATGCCGGGTGTTGGCCCTGTGTGCCTCGGTCGTATGCAGTCCTGATTGTGGCGCTCACCTGCACGGCGCCAAACACGCATACGACTATCATTGGCACCAAGGCAGAAGCAACTCTCATCACTGAAGACGACACGTCTCCATTCGTCCCTCCATTCACGCCTGTCGCGACACCACTGGAGGCGGGCTGCACGATGTTGGGGCGTGAGCGGAAGACGGCCTAACGGTGTGCGGGACCGTAGCCCAGCTTCATGGAGACGGTTGCGAATGGTCCTCGCCGATACCCCAGGAGCAACAGTGTCCCTAATTTGCTGGGAAGTGGCGGTGCGGTCCCCTACGGCACTGCGTAGGATCCTACGGTCTTGGCGTGCATCCGTGCGTCGCTGCGGTCCGGTCCCAGGTCGACGGGCACGTGCACCTTCCGCCGACCACTGGCGACAACATCGATGTACTGTGGAGACCTCACGCCCCACGTGTTGAGCAATTCGGCGGTGCGTCCACCCGGCCTCCCGCATGCCCACTATACGCCCTCGCTCAAAGTCCGTCAACTGCACATACGGTTCACGTCCACGCTGTCGCGGCATGCTACCAGTGTTAAAGACTGCGATGGAGCTCCGTATGCCACGGCAAACTGGCTGACACTGACGGCGGCGGTGCACAAATGCTGCGCAGCTGGCGCCATTCGACGGCCAACACCGCGGTTCCTGGTGTGTCCGCTGTGCCGTGCGTGTGATCATTGCTTGTACAGCCCTCTCGCAGTGTCCGGAGCAAGTATGGTGGGTCTGACACACCGGTGTCAATGTGTTCTTTTTTCCATTTCCAGGAGTGTTTTATAAATTTGTTTCCTTATTTTTGTTACCTGATTATATGACATTTCTGTGTCTTTGTATATTGTAGTTGTTTTACTGTTTATGCATTTATGTCGATGTATAATTGGTTGTTTTGTAAATATTATTTGTATTTTTACGCTGGGTCTTGCCTCGGGAAAACTATGCTATCGAACGAATACATCGATAGGTCGTGTGAAGAACGAAAGTGTTTAGGATCTTTGGTAGTGTTAACTCTGCCGCGTGGAGCACGGGCTGAGCAGGGAGTCTGGCGGGAGTAGGGCGGTGGAGCAGGTTGCCGCGCTTCCGGGGTTTGGCAGCATGTAATTGCGCTCGACTTGTGATGATAGTTTCTGACATGGTGTCGCGTTGGAAGCATTAGCTGGCGCACGTCAAGAGCCCTTTTCGTCTGGTGACCGTGTCGAGAAGAAGGCGCGCCAACATCCAGCTTCTGCAACAGCCACGGCCGACAATGAGTGACTGTCGCCACCTCCTCGATCGACGGCTTCAAACCTTCAATCAACCAACAAGGAAGACTGGAAGCACGTAAAGTTTTAGAACTGTATGGCAGACCTCAGCTTTTCAAACTTTTAAAATTGTTGCATCACAAAATTACAGCAACTTAGCAAGAACGTTTGTTGCTCATTGTCCCAATTGCATTACCAAGCAGGGTCCCTTCCTTTTCCGAAATGAACCCGAGTGTCGTTGAAATTCAGACGCCAGCATTAAAGTACAATCATTCGATGTCACTGCTTTAACTTCAAAGTTCAGTTAAGGTATTCATAGCTGGCCACAATGTTTAGATTACACAAGCACAAATTAAGAGTGCGAGTTTTGTTACCGTATTTTAGCTGTGACTGCAGCTCAGCTTGGTACGTACTAAGTTTTACTATTGTTAATTGTTCAGAATCATTTAATTCAAGTTCAAAGTTAAATCTCTTATTTCTAAATTGCGTAGATTCAAGTAGCTTTTGAAATGATTGTTGAGGTAGTCCAAGACTAACCGTGTTTTACTGAATTTCGATGTGCTTCAGAAAGAAGGCTCACTATTAACTTCAGTCACTAAATTAACTTTCGATTTTCCTGTTCTATTAATTCTTTTGCTAAATTAAGTGTAGCGAAATTTATTACTTCTGACAAACTTTCAGTTTTCACACTACACGTGTCAACCTTCAGTTGCCACACTTCTAGTGCTAATTATATGTGTAATAACCTTTCTTTTTCAGTTACTATAGTAATTGTCTATAGGACTGGCGACTGTAATTTCGCCCAAATCTCAAATATCTAATTACCGCTAGTTAATTGTTAACGTAACGGCCACACATTTACTTTCTTTATTAACTTTACCCCTTTTCAAAATTAATTTCCACCAGTTTCATTTGCATTTTTCCTTTCATTTAGATGTAACCCTTTCCTCCCTCTTTACTGACAGATTAACTTCGGTGACGATTGCTTTTCCCAAATTTCCATTAGCTACACGCGGTTTAATTTTTCATTGTCATTAAGGTCGATAAGTGAGGGGGAGGTTACAAGTTTGTCAGCGCACCTGATGATGCCATATGCCGAAGTACTGTACGTGTTGGACACTGAGATCTAGTATCAGACCCTTTTGGCGTTTTTGAGTTGGCAATGGAATTGTAAGCTTCTGTCTGACACCAATAGTAGTAATGTGGGATCGGCGGACCCAACACACCTGACGTTGGCAGTGTGGTCGCTTGCCGAAATATTGTGTGCATTGGACCCTGACATCCAGCAGTTCTATGGAATCACATATTGATAATACCCTATGGGTGTCTTTAAGTAGGGTACAGAATAGCGAGTTTCCATCTGACACTGATAGCGGTCGGGTGGGATGTGACGGAGCCAATGGTGCTCGCCTGCTGAGCCACGCCTCCAGCAGCTCAGTACCTTGAGCGCCCTCTGCCACTGCAGTGTAGGACGGCTGCTGTCAGCCAGACGCCCCACTTGCCTCGGAGCCACTTCACTGTGCAGACGCCGCTTAGTCCCAGCACCAACACCATTGTCCACGCTTTAGTTCAGAGAGCCTCCTCCTTGTTGATGCTGTGTGAGCTGTATTCTATCATTTGTGTATTATTCGTTATGAATCTTCTTATGCTTGGAGAAATACAAGTTAAGTAAATCTTGTATTGTGCTAACTTGTTCTCTAATTATTTCAGCTTCTGCCAAGCTTTGCTACAACGACACTTGCCGCATCATTCTGCAGCCCACCCCTCCTTACTGTTGGATACGAACTCGTATGCAGCAAATTCATCCATGAACTATTTTGTAATAAAATCATTATTAGGATCACTATAACTTTTTTTAAGCTTACAACAACCCAACGGTGAATATTCCTGAGTTGCAAACTGCATGTACAATTGACAGAACAAAACTCATTGAAATCCTCATGGGTGTACTGCTGTGTCATCTTATGAAATACCGATTTGTTAGGACACTAAAATGTTCACACTCTCAGAAAGAACGCTGCATCTCACAGAAACGTCGAATATTCTAGATTGTAGCATTTTGACTTTTTATAACATGACCAGGTTTCAGATTTTTAGGTTAGCATATTTTTTCTAGGGGTAAATAAAGCTTTTCGGAAAGGTACCACAGTGTGAAATTTTGCCTCTAGTTACGTAAAGAAAAGTTTTTTTCATACCCCCTTTTCCTTTTTTTTGGGACCTTTATCCCTTTTCTCCTCGACCAACCACGTCCACATTACCCTTTATCTCTTTTTTTCATTTTACTGTAGCTTTTCAGTAATCTTCTCGAGCGCATTTTATTATGTACAAGAGAAATGACTTCCGGGTTTAATTCCAGTTTATGGAATTTCTAATCAATATAAAATTCTCAATTAACGTCTCTTCAGCTTGCAGTGAACTTACGAATAGTAATCCTACCTTTTTCAGTAAATGTAGGACTGTATGTACGACAAATCCTGTTTCTCTCGTTTTACCGCTGTAAATAGTTTGCACCAATGCTAATGAAAATAAGTGCATTTCATTATATCTCTTTAAATTTCCCCAGAACCGGTAGCCTGTTGTTAGTGAACGTGAGTTCCTTGCTAAACGAAAGCATTACTAAAGTTTATCATGCCGACGATGTTCACAGTCTGACTTTTTTTCTATTTCAATAGAAACTGATGGGACTATTTGTGATGTATGCGATTCAGGAATTTTGTAATACGAAAAACACCAGCGAGATCACGTCAAACAACACATTTCCTGTTCTAAACATCAAAAGAACGAAACTCTTCAAACAAATCACGGCCCTCCGTGGCGAAATACACTTGAACAGAGTTCTTCAAAAAGCCAAAAATGTTAGGGAATTCAACATTAACTTGCATGCAGCTCCTAGATAAGCAGAAATTCAACTCAGTAAGGTGTACTATTAAGCCTTCAAGGGATTTCTTTAATAAAATACAGAACAACATCAATGCCTGACGAGAGTACTTTAAGGGAAAATCTAAATGGAGCCTGTTCATAAAAAATCCACATAAAGAATCAAGGAGGAAGAGTTTGAGTGTGATGTAGAAACCTTTGTGGATGAAACCATAGACTCAGTGGAATGATACGTTTTGAACATTCTAGCTTTTACCTCAGCAACAGAGAAAGTGTCTCTCAAGTTGTTAAAAATGTATGGGTTGCAGGAAGCCAATGCCAGTACAGTAATCGAGTTTGAAAAAGTCCTTCTGGTAGCTATGGATCAGACTGAATACATATTTTCGTATGTTAACCAAATGAAACCTTTGTCCCCCAAGTTGAAACATGTGGCATGCTTGTTCTGCGCCCTTCACAGGCTTTCTGAATCCTTAAGGAACGAAAAGGACATCGGAAACCAATTCGTCTCTACCCTGAAGAAGTTTCGACTGAAGACTCGGAGTCGTCGAAATCACTGGCCTGCCCATTCGAAATATCCTGATCATTACTCGCTGTGGATCTTGGATTACGTGTGCCACTATGATGTACGAGAATTTTAACAATATTGAAGAGTTTTTGCTTTTTTTGGAGCCAACCGACGCAAGTGCAATTTCCAAGGCAGAGCAGCTTCTGCTAGCGTACAAAATACATAATTTTGCAGACGCAACTACACTCCTGGAAATTGAAATAAGAACACCGTGAATTCATTGTCCCAGGAAGGGGAAACTTTATTGACACATTCCTGGGGTCAGATACATCACATGATCACACTGACAGAACCACAGGCACATAGACACAGGCAACAGAGCATGCACAATGTCGGCACTAGTACAGTGTATATCCACCTTTCGCAGCAATGCAGGCTGCTATTCTCCCATGGAGACGATCGTAGAGATGCTGGATGTAGTCCTGTGGAACGGCTTGCCATGCCATTTCCACCTGGCGCCTCAGTTGGACCAGCGTTCGTGCTGGACGTGCAGACCGCGTGAGACGACGCTTCATCCAGTCCCAAACATGCTCTATGGGGGACAGATCCGGAGATCTTGCTGGCCAGGGTAGTTGACTTACACCTTCTAGAGCACGTTGGGTGGCACGGGATACATGCGGACGTGCATTGTCCTGTTGGAACAGCAAGTTCCCTTGCCGGTCTAGGAATGGTAGAACGATGGGTTCGATGACGGTTTGGATGTACCGTGCACTATTCAGTGTCCCCTCGACGATCACCAGTGGTGTACGGCCAGTGTAGGAGATCGCTCCCCACACCATGATGCCGGGTGTTGGCCCTGTGTGCCTCGGTCGTATGCAGTCCTGATTGTGGCGCTCACCTGCACGGCGCCAAACACGCATACGACCATCATGTGCACCAAGGCAGAAGCGACTCTCATCGCTGAAGACGACACGTCTCCATTCGTCCCTCCATTCACGCCTGTCGCGACACCACTGGAGGCGGGCTGCACGATGTTGGGGCGTGAGCGGAAGACGGCCTAACGGTGTGCGGGACCGTAGCCCAGCTTCATGGAGACGGTTGCGAATGGTCCTCGCCGATACCCCAGAAGCAACAGTGTCCCTAATTTGCTGGGAAGTGGCGGTGCGGTCCCCTACGGCACTGCGTAGGATCCTACGGTCTTGGCGTGCATCCGTGCGTCGCTGCGGTCCGGTCCCAGGTCGACGGGCACGTGCACCTTCCGCCGACCACTGGCGACAACATCGATGTACTGTGGAGACCTCACGCCCCACGTGTTGAGCAATTCGGCGGTACGTCCACCCGGCCTCCCGCATGCCCACTATACGGCCTCGCTCAAAGTCCGTCAACTGCACATACGGTTCACGTCCACGCTGTCGCGGCATGCTACCAGTGTTAAAGACTGCGATGGAGCTCCGTATGCCACGGCAAAGTGTCTGACACTGACGGCGGCGGTGCACAAATGCTGCGCAGCTAGCGCCATTCGACGGCCAATACCGCGGTTCCTGGTGTGTCCGCTGTGCCGTGCGTGTGATCATTGCTTGTACAGCCCTCTCGCAGTGTCCGGAGCAAGTATGGTGGGTCTGACACACCGGTGTCAATGTGTTCTTTTTTCCATTTCCAGGAGTGTATTTTGTGTCCTCGCTTACAAGTAACTGATTGGAGTTATTAAACCATTAGAGGTGAGCCGTGTGACTGGTTGCTATTTATCAATTCGGCTTCATACTATCTTTCTGTCGCACGCTTTGATGGGTCTGTAGCACCGACTGCCGGCCTTTTCTCGCAGCACGAGGTGGCTCGTAACCAGCGAGGGACGTCGGAAACTGACGCTGCTCAAGAGCAGACCTCGCCTTCTTTCTGGTCCCGCCTGGTGTTTACCTTCCCGTCTGCTGTGCGACGGGAAGGTAGCAGCGCAATTAGCTGTTCGGTTTGTCATCAGTGGACCGAGCCACACTAGGAGCAGGTGCGGCGCTTCCCTGTGTTTTCAGTGTGAGTGCAGATGTACCCCTGCATCTGTCCGGTAGTTCCAACCGTGGGGGAAGCGACAGCGCCTCGGTATTCTGTCGAAGAGTTTGGCCACACTTTGGTGGTGGTCACCTCTTCAGTCGCTTGGTTATTGTGATGCCTTGTTGTATAATTGGCTGATTGGCGGGGATTAATTTTTTGTAGATATCATTTCAATATCTTTTAAATTGTTTGTATGAATGCCCTAAATTTTTGTATGATTAATTATTGTCGTTTAAAATGAGATTTTTTGTTACTATCATCACAATTTGGGAGTAACGTTTCATCGCTGTCAACGTTAATTACTTTGGAACTGAAATTAAACTTTTAATACTGGTGATATTTAATATTTGTGCTTCTATGTTGTTTTATTTACTGCTTTAAATGAGAACTTCTTGTCTTAACTGTTATCCCCATTTGGGCATATAATGTTGTTGCTGTCAGAATCAATTACTGTAACAAAAGTTCATTTTAAATTTTCAGTCCTTTCAATTTATAGTCTGATTGACAATTCATGATCATTAAAATGAAAGCCATTTTGGACGCAAGATTATTGCAATCTGAGTTAACGGCTTGATTAGAATTCTGAACTTCAGTGAGTGTGCCATTCTTTGTTTGTGATCATTGTCACCATTCTGGATGAACAGGATTGACTTATATAATGTTTGTATTGCAACTCAGTAATCAGTTGGAACTTGAGTGCTTGTAGTTGATTTACTAGTTTTGCTACTGTTCAAAACTGAATGGCCTGCGGGGATAATTCTTGACCTTACAATAATGTCTGATGGAAACATTATTTATGTCAGACTGTGTGTGTGACTATGAATGTGCTGCCCGTGTATGTTTACCTCTCAACCCTCGATTCCACAGCCACGTGTGCTGCTCATTGCGTTGCCCTTTTTTATTATTTAATTTAAAATGACGTATATCTAGGACAACAAGTTCTTGAGAAGGAAAAACAATGGGATGGTGGAAGTATAAGATTCATTTCTGCTCATTTGATGCAGCTCTCCTAGTTAATGTATTTTCGTTTTCTGTACAAATCTCTACATCGCTTTACAATTCCTCCGGCCTACATCTGTTTGAAGCTGCTTACTGTATTCAAGACTTGGTCTCCCTCTACAATTTTTGTGTCCATCCACTCCCTCCGTTACTAAAGTAAATATTCTTTCATACCTCAGGATGTGTTTTATCATCTTATTTCTTCTTTTAGTCAAGTAGTGGCATAAACCTCTTTTTTGCCAATTCTATGCATAACTTGTTCATTAGTTACGACATCAGATCTAACCATCTAATCAATCTGTTCTTTGTTTCTGGACCTACCATAAACAATATACAAAATCTTTCCGATTCCGTCCTTGAACATAAAAGTTAAAAATGACAAACATTACCTTACAATTTTTTGGCGTGTTTACACAATGGTCTTAGTTTTTTACTTTCGTGACATCTGAATTTTTTGTCAGTTAACTGGATCACGTGATGACATTCTTACTATCGAAACTGCGAGAAACAGTCCTCCACCTACATCTCTGAACAGCATGTGATGATGGAGGGATTAATAACTATGAAGTTAAATCCTTTAAAAGCACGTGCATCATTATCATCACCAGCATCGTCATCACAAAATACTTCTGTAATATCATATTTCGAAAACTTTTGATACCTTTATTTTTTGTACTAATTATGTCCACATTTCATTTTTATTTAATAGTACATTTCAAACAAATACTGTCAATTAAGAGTTCCCAACACCTAAATTTGTTTGCTGTTAAAATATTTTCCTTTTCCAGAGAAGCTTTACTTACTATTAGAAGTGTACATTTTATAGCCTTTTCATTTCTGCTATTCAATTATTTTGCAGTCCAAATAGCAAAACTGATCTGATTCCCCAAGTATTACTTGACTTAATTCGACTACAATACGCTATGCTTGTTTCATTTTGTTGCTGCTCATGTTCTAACCTCTTTCCATTGCACTACTCAACTACTCAGTCTGATCAGCTGTTCTTTAGCGTGGTTGACGTCGATGAGAGAATTATACCACTAGCACATCTTAGAGTTTTTCTTTTTCTCCCTAAACCTTCAATCTTTTCTAAATTTCTCTCTTGAGTGCTTAACTGATTGCGCAGTGCACAGATCGAATAACATTGGGTTAAGTCTACAAATCTGTTTCAATTCCTTTATAACACAGTCTCCCTTTCATGTCATACGAAATGGTGAACTGCAATTGATTGTTGTACATGTTGTAAATATTTTTAAACTGCTGTTTCTTTTCGCAGATATTTGAAAGAGTGTATTCAAGTGAATTCACGCTATAGATCGATCAACTCTCTGAATTATGGGACTATGATAACTATTTTTTAAGCACCGTCAGACTTTGTGCACATATTTATGCACTTGGTGTACCATTCCCGTCATACATTCCGGAAAATATAGTGAAGTTTGTGGCAGGATGAAGTGAAAATTGAAAGCGTTTTTCTTTTGTTTAAAACTGTTTATTCGAAGAAGGAAGAGAGTGAAAGGTTAGAGCAAGTGTGTTTTCATATCCAAGTCCGTGTTCAGCGGTAGTAGTAGGGGTAGCCGACGGCAGCGTAGGGGTAGGCGGAGTAGGCGCTGACGGCGGGGTAGCCGAAGGCGCTGTAGGCGTAGGGGGCGGCGTAGGCGTAGTAGGCCTCGGCGCCCTTCAGGGTCTCCTTGGCCTTCTCCTGGGCGAACACGGCCGCCACCAGCAGCACTACGAGGAAAGAGCACACCTGCAAACAGATGTACACTGTATTAAGTCCAAGATGTAGGTAATTAATAGTAAAAACGGGTTAATATTTACACAAAGTCAAAATTGAGAAAAACAGTGTAGTGGAAGAAGTGAAACACGTTTTCTTTCTAGAAAGCATATCCGATGAATAAAGCAAGGAAACATCGGAAAGGAAGATACAGTTTAACGTCACGTCGAAATCAAGGTCATTAGAGACAGAGCACATGCTCGGATTGTGTCAAGGATGGGATGGTTCCTTTTCAAAGGAACCATCCCATCATTTGCCTGGAGCGATGTAGCGAAATCAAGGAAAACCTAAATCTGGACTACTAGATGTGAATTTGAACCGTGGTCCTACCAAACTACTGCGCTACCTCGCTCGGCGAAGGCATCAGGATTAGAGCGTTGCAGTTGTAGAAAACTTTTAAAACTAAGAAAGTAAACTCCGTCTGAACAGGCTTCGGAAGGTCCGACGGTACCGATCGACCGACCTGTTATCCTCAGCCTACAGGCGTCACTGGATGCGGATATGGAGGGGTATGTGATCAGTACACCGCCATCCCAGCTGTTGTTAGTTTACGAGATCTGAGTAGCAACTTCTCAGTCAAGTAGTTCCTCGATTGACCTCACAAGGGCTGAGTGTGAACCTTGGTGGCGAACAGCGGGCAGTCACTCATCCAAGTGCTAGTCGATAGCGCTGGACTTTGTTGATCTCACGGGATCGGTCTTACCACCGTGGCAAGGACGTTGGCGTAGAAAATTTTAACCAATGAAAAATTTCTGCTGATGTCAGAGACTATTTTGGAAAAGAAGGGGAAAGTGAATTTCTAGAGCAAAGAACTGTACGGAAGTAAATGAGGACAACTGGAAATCCAGCGAAGAAAAGTTGGAAGCGGATGAGGTACGAATGTCAATGTCGTATGGCATTGTTGGTTGGGATATCCCTGTAGTATCTGCATGTAAGAAAGGCGTCTTTCCTCGGTGCATGTTGGCCAGTTCCCTTGCGGGTTTGTGCGAGTTTTGTCGTACACGTACTATTTGTAGAGTGTAGGTAAGTGTAATGGATGTGTGTGTAGTGTAGAGGTATTTTTGTGTTGTATGATGACGATAAGAGAAGGGAGACGACGAACCACTCGGTGCCAGCACATAGCCTGCTTCTCTCGAATAGCAGCAAGGGAGCTGCTTAGCTTAACATGCCCATCCGATGGATGGATCAACATGAACAGTGTCACTTGCCCTCAGTCCACGAGACTCTGTGGAGAGGTGTGGTATTTAATCCATGACATCGTCAAAAAGACTGGTGGTCAGAAACTTTAGGCTACCACCTACCCTGATGTTGCCGGCCAAATAGTGGCAGTGAAAATTACGTCCAACAGCAGTATTCGCATCAGGTTACCTACGAGTCGAGTACCTCCACAAAGGCGTGCGATGACGACCACGGCTATGCAGGAGGTACGTATGAGATATGGTACTATCGAAAAATGTTGGCAATTAAGTGGACAGATAGTGTACGAAATCGTGAAATAATAAAAGGAGCAGGTGACGAAAGAAGGAAGGACGGATTTGTGGGACATCTGCTGTGGTATCTCAGAACGATAAACTTGCCATTGGTGGAAGTAGTGGAAACGGGAAATGGTAGGGGCCGACAAACATTAGACTATGCGAAAGTGATTGTAAAGAATTTGTGGTATAGTAGTTATGTAAAGCTGGAGAGGTTAGATCAACGTAGGAGAAGTTGAATTACAGCTTCAAACCAGTCACTAGATTGATGACTCAAAAAAGAATCTTTATAGTCATGAATGTAACTAAAATGATCGGATTTTGATATTATTCATGATGGATGCAAGGTCGTGGTTGTCAAACGTAGTATTAAAATGTAATTTCAACTGCTTTTCACAATGTAAATACGTTAGGACTGACGCGTTTCGAAGGAGCAAGCCTTCATCATCAGAATTAGTCTGCAAGAATCTTTTTAAAGCATTTGCAGCAATTATGTAAATAAAATTATTAAAAATTTGTTGACACTTCCCTTGTAAGCACGTCTTCCTAAAATGTGCTTCAACATCGTTCATCCAGTCGGTAAAATAAAATACATCGGCTCCTCTCTAGTAACGCGAAGATGTTTGTCACGCTTATTATAGGTAGCTGTACTAGTGATATCGATATCTAATTAACACACACCTCAGGACACTGTACAGTGCATGGTAACAGTTATCTATAACACTGCTAGTCACTTACTTTCCCGTCTCGCTCACAAATGAAGAGAGGAGAAAATTATTTCCTTTTTGTCACTATTCGAGCAATAATTACTCTTATCAGTTCTGGAAGTTGCAGAATTGTTCTGCAGTACGTCGCAAATACTGATTCTCGAAGCTTCCTAAATAGCGTCTAGAGACAAGATCATCTTCCTCCCTTCAAGAAATGCCATCTAAGCTAACGGAGCGTTTCCTTAATATTATCCTTCTGATACAGCCGACCGGTAACAAATCTAGCACCTAGCCTCGGAATTGCTTCGATTTCTGCCTTTTATCCGACCTGGTGGGGATCCCAGGCATTCGAGCAGTACTGAATAACGGGTCACACAAGTACCTGTACGCTGCGTTCTGCTTCAGAAATATATCTAAGAGAGCGTATTTTTTTAACTTTGAATAGTGTGACATGACTTGTGTCAGCTATTCTAAATCAGCAGTTTGAATAACAAACCACAGAAAACGACACGTTTTGCTCGCAGAGCCAGAACAACTGAGCTTTCACATGCATCTTCCAATGCCTCAGTGCGACATTCTGCACTCCTAGCTTCGGATAAGAACTGAGGAAACTACACAGTTGAAGCGACTTTATAACATTCAAAAAATTCATTTTACAGATATTGTTCTACTTCTCAGTTTATGTTATCGAATTATTTGTCGGCAAAACTCGTGCAGTATGTTTCATTAATTTATTCACAATCTAAGCGTTATTCTTAGAATCTATTCTTATATATCGAAACGACACTGAATTTAGTACAATATTTAAATGAAAGGCAGATTTTAGAGGGAGCCTGTTGGTTGGAGGATAATGTGGTTGGAATAGGTTGTGGTCTGTTGGAAAAATCATTGTGAAGTTCGCTTGGAGAAATTTAGGGAAATCAGAAGAAATCTAAGTGGGAGTGAACCTACGGCAATCTGAACTGCGCTTCAGCCAAATAGGATACTAGTATTTTAACCATTGTAACACATAGCTTGGATCTCTGTTAACATATGTGGCTTAAGAAACGGAATTGAAGCACTTTGATGTATTCTTTTACTAAAAGCATCTGCGGTATCATAGCGCGACAGGAACGTGCGGTATTACGATACAAAAGTAAAAACTTCAACCTATGGGTATTCAACTTCTACCGTGGCCCATCTAATCTCTAATGACTCATTGTCGACGGGACGTTAAACACCAGTCCCCTCCTCCTCCTCTAGCGTGGCACAAGAAGGCAAACGCTTGAGGGGACGACCAGTCCCAGAGCAGAATAGAAGGTAGCTAAATGGAGAGTGTGTGCAGTACTTACGAAAGCCTTCATGGTGTCTGATTGAGCTCGGCTGGATACCGTGATGCAGGTCCGGCGCGCGCCGTCCTTTATATACCGGGAGGTGGTCCTCAGCCGTTCGACCTTGGACTGGCCACCACGCCCGGCCATGCGGACGATGGACCACCTGTGGTATCCCCCGATGCCCGCAACAAGGACAGCCGCCACCGCCTCCCGCACAGTTGCCTCTGCAGAACACTCCAGCATCCACTGGCGAGCCGGTCATTCTGTCCCCATACTTGGTCACAGCGGCTTCGCTGGTCCCCAAAAACTTACAAATACCACTGCTGACGTGAATTCAGTGCATCAAGATCTTTGATCTTGTGTACCAGTTGTCGTCCTTTCAGAGTACTGATACAACAGCTCCATACAGGGTTATTACAAATGATTGAAGCGATTTCACAGCTCTACAATAACTTTATTATTTGAGATATTTTCAAAATGCTTTGCACACACATACAAACACTCAAAAAGTTTTTTAGGCATTCACAAATTTTCGATATGTGCCTCTTTAGTGATTCGGCAGACATCAAGCCAATAATCAAGTTCCTCCCACACTCGGCGCAGCATGTCCCCATCAATGAGGTCGAAAGCATCGTTGATGCGAGCTCGCAGTTCTGGCACGTTTCTTGGTAGAGGAGGTTTAAACACTGAATCTTTCACATAACCCCACAGAAAGAAATCGCATGAGGTTAAGTCGGGAGAGCGTGGAGGCCATGACATGAATTGCTGATCATGATCACCACGACCGATCCATCGGTTTTCCAATCTCCTGTTTAAGAAATGCCGAACATCATGATGGAAGTGCAGTGGAGCACCATCCTGTTGAAAGATGAAGTCGGCGCTGTCGGTCTCCAGTTGTGGCATGAGCCAATTTTCCGCGGGCTACGCGTGAAACTTGCCCGCACCGTTCAACCGTTTCTTCGCTCACTGCAGGCCGACCCGTTGATTTCCCCTTACAGAGGCATCCAGAAGCTTTAAACCGCGCATACCATCGCCGAATGGAGTTAGCAGTTGGTGGATCTTTGTTGAACTTCGTCCTGAAGTGTCGTTGCACTGTTATGACTGACTGATGTGAGTGCATTTCAAGCACGACATACGCTTTCTCGGCTCCTGTCGCCATTTTGTCTCACTGCGCTCTCGAGCGCTCTGACGGCAGAAACCTGAAGTGCGGCTTCAGCCGAACAAAACTTTATGAGTTTTTCTACATATCTGTAGTGTATCGTGACGATATGTTAATGAATGGAGCTACAGTGAATTTATGAAATCGCTTCAATCATTTGTAATAGCCCTGTACTTAGCACTCATATAGAACCACTCGCTCGACGATTGTTCCATACCCGAAGGCTGGAAAGTTGCACAGATCACATCAGTACTCAAGAAAGGAAATAGGAGTAATGAGCTCAATTACAGAACCATATCACTGACGTCGGTTTATAGTAGGATATTAGAACATACATTGTTTTCGAACATTATGAAACACCTCGAAGCAAACGTTCTATTGACACACAGTCAGCATGGATCCAGAAAATATTATTTTTGTGAAATACAATTAGTTCTTTATAATGAGTGCTATCGACAAGGGATCTGAAATTGATTCCATGTTTCTAATTTTCCAGAAGGGTTTTGGCACCGTTCCTCACAAAAGACTTCCAATCACATTGAACGCCTATAAAATATCATCTCAGTTGTGCGGTTGGATTTGTGGTTTCTTGTCAGAAAGGTCGAAATTCGCAGTAATTGACGGAAAGTCACCGGGTAAATCAGGAGTGTTATAGGTGTCCTCTTTCTCTTCTATATGAACAATGGAATGTAGTCGAATTAAATCGGGTGATGCTGAGGGAATTACATTAGGAAATGAGACACTTAAAGTAGTAAAGGAGTTTTGCTATTTGGGGAGCAAAATAACTGATGATGGTCGAAGTAGAGAGGATATTAAATGTAGACTGGCAATGGCAAGGAAAGCGTTTCTGAAGAAGAGAAATTTGTTAACATCGAGTATAGATTTAAGTGTCAGGAAGTCATTTCTGAAAGTATTTGTATGGAGTGTAGCCATGTATGGAAGTGAAACATGGACGGTAAATAGTTTGGACAAGAAGAGAATAGAAGCTTTTGAAATGTGGTGCTACAGAAGAATGCTGAAGATTAGATGGGTAGATCACATAACTAATGAGGAAGTATTGAATAGGATTGGGGAGAAGAGAAGTTTGTGGCACAACTTGACCAGAAGAAGGGATCGGTTGGTTGGACATGTTCTGAGGCATCAAGGGATCACCAATTTAGTATTGGAGGGCAGCGTGGAGGGTAAAAATCGTAGGGGGAGACCAAGAGATGAATACACTAAGCAGATTCAGAAGGCTGTAGGTTGCAGTAGGTACTGGGAGATGAAGAAGCTTGCACAGGATAGAGTAGCATGGAGAGCTGCATCAAACCAGTCTCAGGACGGAAGACCACAACAACAACAACATGAACAATGCAGGGTAGGAAGCGATGTGAGAAGCCCTCATAGATGGTTGGCTGATGATGCTGTCATTTACCGTTTCGTAAAGTCACGATAAGATGAAAAACCAATTGGAAAACGATTTAGACAAGGTATTTGTGCGAAAAGTGACAACTGGCTCTAAATAATGAAAAGTGTGAAGTCATCCACACGAGTACTAAAAGAAAGTCATTATATTTCGGTTAGGCGATAAATCACACAAATCTAAAGGCCGTCAATTCAACTAAATAGTTTATGATTACAATTACGAACAGCTTAAATCGGAACGATCACATAGATAACGTTGTAGGGAAGCCGAATCAAAGGCTGCATTTTACTAGCAGAACACCTAGAACATACAACAAGTCCGCTGAAGCACTGACTACACCATGCTTGTCCGTCCTCTTCTGGAGTACTGCTGCGCAGTATGGGAATCGTACCAGAGGGGACTGACAGAGAACACAGAAAACGCTCAAAGAAGGGTAGCTAGTTTCGTACCATCGTGAAATAGGGGAGAGAGTGGCACGAATATGATATGCGAGTTGGTTGGCAATAATTAAAACAAAATTATTTTCCAACCTCCAAAGCAAATAATATTCCTAAGCCTATCTGCAGATCAAGTAGCAAATTCGTAGGTTACTATAATTCTCATGATGCTAAATGTAATTAAATAATGTACTGTTTTACCTATACAGTACTAAAAAAATAAAAAAATACAAAAAATGGAACAACTTTATAATTATTGTAACAGTACGCGCTCAAAAACTCAAAAAATCAATGTTACTGTACTAGTATAAAAGGCATTTCAGTTGCATATGTGAATATATAATCTTTTTCCAAACATAGGACATCTTCAAATGTTACGATATATCATAGCATCTTTGATACTCATATGTTTGTAAGTTCTTCGTATGTATCAAAACATGTTGTGTGTGGCAGAAATCTTTTCAGTGACAAATCTAAAGTGTTCAGTGAGAAAAATTTAAGTGTGCGACAATAAGAATGCAGCGGGAATGTATTCACAACTCTTTGACGAATGCTATGAAAAGAAACACTCCAAATCGACATTTCACGACAATTAATCTGTAAAAAACGTACCACATGTTATAAGGAAAGCGTGTAAACCGACTAGAGATGGATCAAAACGATTCGAAACCGGTAACGGTACCCTTTGAATAAAGGAACTGAAAATAAATTTGTGGCTGGTTGCTGTCCCAACACCATCAACTTTTGTTTTCAAATAACAGCCACGGTCTCCAACTATGTCATCATATGACAAAATTGCAAAAAGCCTTTTTTGTTGCGGCGACATCTTTTCCGAAATTTTAATCACCAACTTTCCCCTCTGAATGCGAAAATATTTTATTAAAGCTCATTTGAATAGTTAGAAATGATCACCGTAGCAGAATAAGGGAAATCAGAGCTCGCACGCAAAGACTGAAACGTTCGTTTTCCTCGCACTGTTCGAGATTGGATCGGTAGAGAAAGAGTGTGAAGGGGGTTAGTTGACACCTCTGCCAGGCGCTTAAGCGTGAATTGCAGAGCAATTATATAATTTGGAAATTTGTGGTAAGACCTACTGGATCAAACTGCTGAGGTCATCGGTCACTAAGGTTACACACTACCTAATCTAACTTAAACTAACACACTAAGGACAACACACACCCATGCCCGAGGGAGGACTGGAACCTCCGACGGGAGCAGCCACTCGATCCGTGACAAGGCGCCTGAGACCACGCGGCTACCCCACGCTGCACCATTGTGTAGACCTGGAAGTAGACACTGGTTGATCATGAAGACACCGAAATATGATAGAGTGAAGAAGGACATTTGAATTCTGAAATTGATTCACAGGAATAGACTCTACAGCAGTTTCTCTAGATCTACATGGATACTCTGCAAATCACATTTAAGTGCCTGGCAGAGGGTTTGTCGAATCACAATCCTTTATTATTCCAGTCTCGTATAGTGCGCGGAAAGAATGAACACCTATATCTGTTTCCCCTTATTTTATCGTGGTAATAGTTCCTCCCTATGTAGGTCGGTGTCAACAAAATATTTTCGCATTCGGAGGAGAAAGTTGGTGATTGGAATTTCGTGAGAAGATTCCGTCACAACGAAGAACACCTTTCTTTTAATGATTTCCAGCCCAAATCCTGCATCATTTCTGTGACACTCTCTCACATATTTCGCGATAATACAAAACGTGCTGCCTTTGTTTGAAATTTTTCGATGTACTCCGTCAGTCCTATCTGGTAAGGATCCCACACCGCGCAGCAGTATTCTAAAAGAGGACGGACAAGCGTAGTGTAGGCTGTCTCCTTAGTAGGTCTGTTACATGTTCTAAGTGTCCTGCCAATAAAACGCAGCCTTTGGTTAGTCTTCCCCACAACATTCTCTTTTTGATCGTCGCTCTGACGTGAAAATGGGTGGCATAGGAATAAGACAGTCCGTTACGGCAGAAAAACCCTCGTTCGAGCGATACTTGAGTATTGTTCGTCAGTCTAGAATTCGTACTAGGTAGGACTGATAGAGGAAATAATAAAGAAACAAAGAAGAGCAGCATGCGTGCATAGCAAGAACGAAAGCGTGAGGGATACGCTCAACCAAATTCGGTGGCGTATGCTGCAAGAGAGGCATTCTGCACCACGGAGTGGTTTAGCGTTAAAATTCCGCGAGCAGACGTTCCTAGGAGGGTCGGTTAGTATGTTGTTTTATCCTACGTATGTGGAATATGCGTCAAAGCTGAATCCCCTCTTACGAACAGTACGTCGTATCCCTTCAACAACAGAATGCCTCAAGTGATCAGCAAATAACGTAAGTCGATTCTGCCTTCCAGAAACATCGCAGGTCTGGAGGTTGAAGTCAATGTGTTGTACAATTCTGGAAGACATCTGCAATAACGTATAGTTAATTTTTTTGGCATTTAAACAACCCTGTCGAAGTGAACATGAATTCAAAATGGTTCAAATGGCTCTGAGCACTATGGGACTTAACATCTGTGGTCATCAGTCCCCTAGAACTTAGAACTACTTAAACGTAACTAACCTAAGGACATCACACACATCGATGCCCAAGGCAGGATTCGAACCTGCGACCGTAGCGTTCACGCGGTTCCAGACTGAAGCGCCTAGAACCGCACGGCCACACCGGCCGGCGAACATGAATTCCTCAAACACTAACCTTGTAGATAACATTGTGGAAGTCTTCGATACTGTTCCGCATCTTCGTCTAATAAACAAAATGCGTGCTCACGGAATATCGGGTGTGAGGCTGGTTTAAAGACTTTCTATACGAGCGAACCCTCTGCGTCGCTGTTAAATGGAAGACATTAACGGTCAAAGTGGCATCCAGTGTACCCCAAAGAAGTATGATTGGACTGTTGTCGGTAAGTAGATTCTTTTGTTACTACATCTCCCTCTCTCAATTGAGTGACCAGCGCATTTGACTATCATGGGAGGACTCGAAATCGATTCGAGGTACTTGGTTCAAAAGGCTCTGAGCTCTATGGGACTTAACTTCTGAGGTCATCAGTCCCCTAGAACTTAGAACTACTTAAACCTAACTAACCTAAGGACATCACACACATCCATGCCTGAGGCAGGATTCGAACCTGCGACAGTAGCGGTCGCGCGGTTCCAGACTGTAGTGCCTAGAACCGATTCGAGGTACTACCAGGGTTTTTCCGTTGGTGGGAGGACTGGAATACGGTGCACCCGACCTCGCGAGACCAATGGAGAAACTGCTTCACCGAGCAGTAGCGGTTCCGGGTCACGAAAACCGACAACGGCAGACAGAGCGCTATGCTGACACCATGGCCCTCCATACTGCACTGAGTGACGTCATTGTCAGACAGTGGCGTGGCGGTAGCGACGGGTCCTCCTGTGACTGTGGACGGAGTTTACGACTTATTATTAGATGCTTCTCAGACGTCAGTCTCTTTGTCGCAAATAATACGGAAGCAAGTATGCAATACAGATTACGAAGTGATCTTTGGGAGAATAGCATCTCGTAATGCGGGACCACAGCCTCTATAAATTATTTAACCATTTGACTGACGAACTCATCTCTGTTTAACGTAAGCGTCCATTCAGACTGCCGGCCGGTGTGGCCGAGCGGTTCTAGGCTCTTCAGTCTGAAACCGTGCGACCGCTACGGTCGCAGGTTCGAATCCTGCCTCGGGCATGGATGTGTGTGATGTCATTAGGTTAGTTAGGTTTAAGTAGTTCTAAGTTCTAGGGGACTGTGACCTCAGTAGTTAAGTCCCATAGTGCTCAGAGCCATGACGGAATGGCGATGTACTTCCAACATGACGGATGTCCGGCACATAGCTCGCGTGCGGTTGAAGCGGTATTGAATAGCATATTTCATGACAGGTGGATCGGTCGTCGAAGCACCATACCATAGCCCGCACATTCACCGGATCTGACGTCCCAGGATTTCTTTCTGTGGGGAAAGTTGAAGGATATTTGCTATCGTGATCCACCGACAACGCCTGACAACATGCGTCAGCATGCATGTGCGAAAATTTACGGAAGGCGAACTACTCGGTGTTGAGAGGAATGTCGTTACACGTATTGCCAAATGCATTGAGGTTGACGGACATAATTTTGAGCGTTTATTGCATTAATGTGGTATTTACAGTTAATGACGTTGTAACAACATGCGTTCTCATAAATGATAAGTTCACAAAGGTACATGTATCACATTGGAACAACCGAAATAAAATGTTCAATCGTACCTACGTTCTGTATTTTAATTTAAAAAACCTACCTGTTACCAAGTGTTCGTCTAAAATTGTGAGCCATATGTTTGTGACTATTACAGCGCCATCTATCACAAAGCGAAAAAAGTGGTCCGACTAAAACATTCATATTTCTTTACGTACCATACGAATATGTAATAAAAATGGGGGTTCCTGTTTAAAAAAACGGAGTTGATGTCCGTTTGACCTATTGCAGCGCCACCTAGCGGTCCAACCATAGCGCCATCTGGTTTCCCCCTTCTAGACAGGCGAGTTTCGTTCTTTGTAGTTTTTTCGTGTGATGCTTATTTCGTGAGATATTTGGCTCGGTCACGATCAATGGACCACCTTGTATAAGAAGTGATGTACGCGCAGCTGATCCGTTGGAATCTCCGAGTAAGTCTCAGGTTACATGAATGTTTAGTTAGATGGGCCACTGGCTGAAGTGGAAAATTTGTATTTCAACTGCTCAGCTCAGATGCCGCCGGCAGTACTTAATGCGCTCTGGTGTATCCATTTATTGTTCCTTAGTGTAAAGTAGTTCCTTATTTGTTGTAAGTTTTGAGCAATGCTGAATCAACTTTTGATGATTTAAACTACTGTTCTTTTAAATTTGTTTTAGACGGATTTAAATCTTGAGGGGGGTGCAACTTCAATCTTATCTGTAAATGTTAAGCCTAAAGTTCGTGCCAAGCTTGTCTCTATTATTCTTTAGTTTCAAAAGAGCATTCGGTGTCTATCGATAAAACTGCTATGGTTATCACAAGTGTCTTATACTTTTACATTATCAGTTACAGTACAGTAATTAAAATTGCTGCTTATACACTCCTGGAAATGGAAAAAAGAACACATTGACACCGGTGTGTCAGACCCACCATACTTGCTCCGGACACTGCTAGAGGGCTGTACAAGCAATGATCACACGCACGGCACAGCGGACACACCAGGAACCGCGGTGTTGGCCGTCGAATGGCGCTAGCTGCGCAGTATTTGTGCACCGCCGCCGTCAGTGTCAGCCAGTTTGCCGTGGCATACGGAGCTCCATCGCAGTCTTTAACACTGGTAGCATGCCGCGACAGCGTGGACGTGAACCGTATGTGCAGTTGACGGACTTTGAGCGAGGGCGTATAGTGGGCATGCGGGAGGCCGGGTGGACGTACCGCCGAATTGCTCAACACGTGGGGCGTGACGTCTCCACAGTACATCGATGTTGTCGCCAGTGGTCGGCGGAAGGTGCACGTGCCCGTCGACCTGGGACCGGACCGCAGCGACGCACGGATGCACGCCAAGACCGTAGGATCCTACGCAGTGCCGTAGGGGACCGCAGCGCCACTTCCCAGCAAATTAGGGACACTGTTGCTCCTGGGGTATCGGCGAGGACCATTCGCAACCGTCTCCATGAAGCTGGGCTACGGTCCCGCACACCGTTAGGCCGTCTTCCGCTCACGCCCCAACATCGTGCAGCCTGCCTCCAGTGGTGTCGCGACAGGCGTGAATGGAGGGACGAATGGAGACGTGTCCTCTTCAGCGATGAGAGTCGCTTCTGCCTTGGTGCCAATGATGGTCGTATGCGTGCTTGGCGCCGTGCAGGTGAGCGCCACAATCAGGACTGCATACGACCGAGGCACACAGGGCCAACACCCGGCATCATGGTGTGGGGAGCGATCTCCTACACTGGCCGTACACCATTGGTGATCGTCGAGGGGACACTGAATAGTGCACGGTACATCCAAACCGTCATCGAACCCATCGTTCTACCATTCCTAGACCGGCAAGGGAACTTGCTGTTCCAACAGGACAATTCACGTCCGCATGTATCCCGTGCCACCCAACGTGCTCTAGAAGGTGTAAGTCAACTACCCTGGCCAGCAAGATCTCCGGATCTGTCCCCCATTGAGCATGTTTGGGACTGGATGAAGCGTCGTCTCACGCGGTCTGCACGTCCAGCACGAACGCTGGTCCAACTGAGGCGCCAGGTGGAAATGGCATGGCAAGCCGTTCCACAGGACTACATCCAGCATCTCTACGATCGTCTCCATGGGAGAATAGCAGCCTGCATTGCTGCGAAAGGTGGATATACACTGTACTAGTGCCGACATTGTGCATGCTCTGTTGCCTGTGTCTATGTGCTGTGGTTCTGTCAGTGTGATCATGTGATGTATCTGACCCCAGGAATGTGTCAATAAAGTTTCCCCTTCCTGGGACAATGAATTCACGGTGTTCTTATTTCAATTTCCAGGAGTGTAGTTGAAAGGTTTAAGCCTTATTCAGTTAACTTAGAGTTATGTAACTGCGTAGCGAACGTTTCATTACTGTAAAGGATTCATTAACTCTTGAAGGATCTGAAGGCCTTATTGCCGGAGCTATTGGCTTTAGTGTCGTAATGTGTTGGCAGCCTGGGCTTCTGACCCGTGGCATCGAAACTGACGCCGTGCATGCCCGCGTGTACGTACTGCTGTATTTCGGCCTGTGCATGTACCCGGCCGGCGTCTCCAGTGGTCTTTAGCCCTCGCTGAGTTTTGATTCCAGCTGCAGCTGCTAAACAAGTCAAGTTCTCCAGATATTTTGTTTGATATGTGGTTGTAAGTAACTCCCTTTTACAGCTCGCCCTGTCTTGCGACCTAACGTAACGAACCTAAGAATCTATTTTCTGTACTATGCAGAGCAGTGACATTCTTACTTCTAAGCCTCAGTTATGTGACTGGATTTGCGATTTCCTGTCAGAGAGGTCACAGTTCGTAGTAACTGATGGAAAGTCATCGAGCAAAACAGAAGTGATTTCTGGCGTTTCCCAAGGTAGTGTTATAGGCCCTTTGCTGTTTCTTATCTATATAAACGATTTGGGAGACAATCTGAGCAGCCGTCTTCGGTTCTTTTCAGATGACGCTGTCGTTTATCGACTACTAAAGTCATCAGAAGATCAAAACAAACTGCAAAACGATTTAGAAAAAATATGGTGCGAAAAGTGGCAGTTGACCGTAAATAACGAAAAGTCTGAGGTCATCCACATCAGTGCTAAAAGCAACTCGTTAAACTTCGGTTACACGATAAATCAGTCTAATCTAAAAGCCGTAAATTCAACTAAATACCTAGGTATTACAATTACGAATAACTTAAAATGGAAAGAACACATAGAAAATGTTGTGGGGAAGGCTAACTAAAGGCTGCGTTTTATTGGCAGGACACTTAGAAAATGTAACAGACCTACTAAGGAGACTGCCTACACTACGCTTGTCCGTCCCCTTTTAGAATACTGCTGCGCGGTGTAGGATCCTTACCAGCTAGAACTGACGGAGTACATCGAAAAAGTTCAAAGAAAGGCAGCACGTTTTGTATTATCGCGCAATATGTGAGAGAGTGTCACAGAAATGATACAGGATTTGGGCTGGAATCATTAAAAGAAAGGCTTTTTTCGTTGCGACGGAATCTTCTCACGAAATTCCAATCGGCAACTTTCTCCTCCGAATCCGAAAATATTTTGTTGACATCGACCTACATAGGGCGGAACGATCACCACCGTGAAATAAGGGAAATCAGAGCTCGTACGGAAAGATACAGGTGTTCTTTCTTTCCGCACACTATACGAGATTGGAATAATAGAGAATTGTGATGGTGGTTCGATGAACCCTCTGCCAGGTACTTAAATGTGATTTGCAGAGTATCCATGTAGATGTAGATGTAGATGTAAGGGTCTCGCTCCTTCTGCTGCCACCAGCGCCCATAATGGCGAGGAAAAGCCTGAAGATGGTCCGAGGAAAAAGGCGAAACCTGTCGCTAACGAATAAAAATCTGAAAACGCCATCGACACTGTTTTTTTATTTGATTTTTATCATTTTATAACGATCACTGCTTTGCTACAATTACAGAATGCTTTATAAAATTTTAAATTTCACAAGAAGCGCTTGCCCAACAGCTTTACAACCGATGACAGTAGTGTGATGTAGTTAATGGTAATTGATTTGAAGACCAATAAAGGTATTTTGTTTCTAACAGTTGTTTTCATTATTTTCTGGGACCTTGCACGGAAATTTTCAGATGCACCGTGTATAATAATATGCGTCTAGCAACTAACAGCCAAACTGAGAATCAGGGACTAACATTATGTAATTCTTGAGCGTAGTTTCCCTATTCTGTAGTAAACAAAAATGCAGAGACAGTCGTATTTTAAGATGTGATTCATTTTAATTCAAGTTCACGAATGCGGCTGTGAACTAAATACAATTGGCAGCTTACCTCAGAATCACCGGGGGTAAGTATCGCTGCTACTGCGGCGTTAGATGATGTGAGAGGGGGAATGTTTTATTATTTGTCTTCCAGCCAGGATAGCTCTTGGGTATGCAGGAATTGTACCGATCAGCAGCTGTGGTATAAATTTAGACACTGAAATAACATGGATTCTTGAATGTGCAACTAGTAAAGATCATTTTGAAATGTGATACGTTTTCGTAGGAAGGAATATGAAATTAAATTAAGGCTATTGTAATGTAATAAAATGGATAGAAGAAAAATGTCATTCAAAACATTAGTAAATATCTAAAATTGTGTCCCATATCGCAACATGAATTTAAATATAAGTCGAATTATTGTTATTAATCAAAAATGGTTCAAATGGCTCTGAGCACTATGGGACTTAACATCTGAGGTCATCAGTCCCATAGAACTTAGAGCTACTTAAACCTAACTAATCTAAGGACAACACACACATCCATGCCCGAGGCAGGATTCGAACTTACGACCGTAGCGGTCGCGCGGTTCCCGACTGAAGCGCCTAGAACCGCTCAGCCACTCCGGGCGGCTGTTATTAATGAGGCATTCATTCACATAGACATCATAACAATTCTTCGTCGGATAATTATAGTGTCAGAACCGTCGGGTCGTCGAAGTGTCTGCAGTGTGAAACAGAGAAGAGTCGACAGAAGTGTCCCGAATTGCGCCGACTTTATGTGGTTAGTACTTGGGGCCCGGCGCCAAATTTTTCACGTCCTCAGTATAGATAGTCTTTTGGGGGCTCGTAACATACTAGCTTAGGTAGGTTACCAATTAACAATAAGATCGGTACATATGCGGCCCGAGATAACGTCTCAAAATGTCTGTATTGTCTCTTGATCAAAAAAAGTTTGACGCCCACTGTACCAGAGAAACTATTGCCTGGCACATTCCTGCAATATGTTGTCGTAACGTTTAGGGAAAGAATGATATTTGTGAAATGAAGTTCAAAAATGGTTCAAATGGCTCTGAGCACTATGGGACTCAACTGCTGTGGTCATAAGTCCCCTAGAACTTAGAACTACTTAAACCTAACTAACCTAAGGACAGCACACAACACCCAGCCATCACGAGGCAGAGAAAATCTCTGACCCCGCCGGGAATCGAACCCGGGAACCCGGGCGTGGGAAGCGAGAACGCTACCGCACGACCACGAGATGCGGGCTGTGAAATGAAGTGTTGGCCATTTTAATGAAAAATGTGTTTCATTAACAACCTGCCTCCTTTGCTACCAAACATACAAGCAGTCGTGGCAAGTGCTTTGACGTACTATGATCGATAGTTATATTTTATCCTTGACAAGGTTTATCTCTGCAATCACGTGAAATCCAGACCACGCCCTCTTTCTACGGTGCTTAGGCCGTTCTTCGACGTCCGACTCGTCAGTCGGCAAGAATCAGCACAACCAGGAGCACCTCCGAAGGTGTCCAATGTAGCCTTGGACGAAACGTCAGGGATAAAGAGTTCCATGGACCACGGCCATACAGTCCGGGAGAATTGTCGGCAGCTCAAACATTATGAACTGTATGCGTGACATCCAGTTTAATCAGACGTTTCACCGAGCCTCACTGCGCCAATACTTCACTCGAGACTTCGAGGCGCGCAGGACAGATGCCAGTGGTGTGACTGGGGAAGTCACGGTTAACCAATGATCTGCCAGATGGGCGCTACATTCCTACCAGACACCACTCATCGTAAGAACAAGCTTTAGACAATCGAAGACATGTCGTTGTTGTTGTGGTCTTCAGTTCTGACACTATTTTGATCCAGCTCTCCATGCTACTCTTTCCTGTGCAAGCTGCTTCGTCTCCCAATACGTACTGCAGCATACATCCTTTTGAATCTGCTTAGTGTATTCATCTCTTTGTCTCCCCCTACGATTTTTACCCTCCAAGCTGCCCTCCACTACTAAATTGGTGATTCCTTGAAGCCTCAGAACATGTCCTATCAACCTATCCCTTCTTCTAGTCAAGTTGTGCCACAAACTCCTCTTCTCTCCAATTCTATTCAATACCTCCTCATTAGTTATGTGATCTACCCATCTAATCTTCAACATTCTTCTGTAGCACCACATTTCAAAAGCTTCTATTCTCTTCTTGTCCAAACTATTTATCGTCCACGTTTCACTTCCATACATGGTACACTCCACACAAAATCTATCACATCAAATCTATCAAATCTATCCTGACACTTAAGACTATACTCGATGTTTACAAATTTCACTTCTTCTGAAACGCTTTCCTTGCTATTGCTAGTCTACATTTCCTCTCTACTTCGACCATCATCAGTTATTTTGCTCCCCAAATACCAATACTCATTTACTACTTTAAGGGTCTCATTTCCTAATCTAATTCCGCCAGCGCCACCCGACTTAATTCGACTACATTCCACTATCCACGCTTTGCTTTTGTTGATGTTCATCTTATATCCTCCTTTCAAGACACTGTCCATTCCGTTCAGCTGCTCTTCCAGGTTCTTTGCTGTCTCTGACAGAATTACAATGTCATCGGCGAACCTCAAAGTTTTTAATTCTTCTCCATGGATTTTAATACCTACTCCGAACTTTTCTTTTGTTTTCTTTACTGCTTGCTCAATATACAGATTGAATAACATCGGGGAGAGGCTACAACCCTGTCTCACTCCCTTCCCAACCACTGATTCCCTTTCATGTCCCTCGACTCTTATAACTGCCATCAGGTTTCTGTACAAATTGTAAATAGCCTTTTGCTCACTGTATTTTACCCCTGCCACCTTCAGAATTTGAAAGAGAGTATTCCAGTCAACATTGTCAAAAGCTTTCTCTAAGTCTACAAATGCTAGAAACGTAGGTTTGCCTTTTCAAATCTAACTTCAAAGATAAGGCATAGGGTCAGTATTGCCTCACGTGTTCCAATATTTCTACGGAATCCAAACTGATATTCCCAGAGGTCGGCTTCTACCAGTTTTTCCATTCGTCTGTAAAGAATTCGCCTTAGTATTTTGCAGTTGCGACTTATTAAACTGATAGTTCGGTAATTTTCGCATCTGTCAACACCTGCTTTCTTTGTGATTGGAATTATTATATTCTTCTTGAAGTCTGAGGGTATTTCGCCTGTCTCATACATCTTGCGCACCAGATGGTAGAGTTTTGTCAGGAGTGGCTCTCCCAAGGCTATCTGTAGTTCTAATGGAATGTTGTCTGCTCCCGGGGCCTTGTTTCGGCTTAGGTATTTCAGTGCACTGTCGAAGACATGTGTAGTATGCATAATGAACTGCAATTTTAAAGTCCAAAGTAGGAGCCACTAGAAATCGATCAAGCCCCTGAAATATACGCTCAGCTACATTCGAGACGTACTGCGAAAATCCCAGTCTCAGGTCTCAGGTCGCACTTGATGAAACTAACGAGTTACGCTACCGAAATATCGGGCAAGTACGACGCTGATATCCGGCAGAACACTTGACAACCCTAGATATCGTAGCTAAACGTAATTTCTTAGGTGCCTAGATAGAGATAAACAAAATTTTAACCCTTATTCCCTTAGATATGATTTTTCTCCAATGGCTGCTGGACGCAGCTTCGCTAATACTCGTATATAAACTAGGTAATTTCATTTCGTTGCCTTAACAATTAGCCCTATAAAGAAGCACAGCAGTAAGGTAGTCCAAATATGGCACTGTAAGCGACGAAGTTTCTGATAATAAAGCCAAATCTGGGAGTACGCATTAGGAGTGATTTAAAATGGAATGATCATATAAAGTTGATCGTCGGTAAAGCAGATGCCAGACTGAGATTCATTGGAAGAATCCTAAGGAAATGCAATCCGAAAACAAAGGAAGTAGGTTACAGTACGCTTGTTCGCCCACTGCTTGAATACTGCTCAGCAGTGTGGGATCCGTACCAGATAGGGTTGATACAAGACATAGAGAAGATCCAACGGAGAGCAGCGCGCTTCGTTACAGGATCATTTAGTAATCGCGAAAGCGTTACGGAGATGATAGATAAACTCCAGTGGAAGACTCTGCAGGAGAGACGCTCAGTAGCTCGGTACGGGCTTTTGTTGAAGTTTCGAGAACATACGTTCACCGAGGAGTCAAGCAGTATATTGCTCCCTCCTACGTATATCTCGCGAAGAGACCATGAGGATAAAATCAGAGAGATTAGAGGCCACACAGAGGCATACCGACAATCTTTCTTTCCACGAACGATACGACACTGGAATAGAAGGGAGAACCGATAGAGGTAGTCAAGGTACCCTCCGCCACACACCGTCAGGTGGCTTGCGGAGTATGGATGTAGATGTAGAAAGGGTACGTTTTTCCGCTAAAGTACGGAGAGCATGGAAGAACTCTTATTCTGAGAAGCAGAGCAGTAACTGTTAAGTACGCCGCTGATGAAAACGGAAATAAGTTTTGGTTTCTGAAATATGATTTTCTGTATTAACTGCTCGAGAATTTTAACGCAACTGGTCTGCTATTTCTTCACATAGGCATTCTTCAGAAACAGTTGCTGGAAACGATGAACGAAAACTAAATGGCAAGACTGGTCTTTGCAGAGGGTGGAGACGTGTGAGGGGAAATGGTGACGTAATCGGCGCTCGGGGCTACCAACAGAAACTGCAACGTTAAGCTTCAGTACGCATTTTTGGCACTGCAGCTGCTAAGTAGCTGGGGTTGGCAGACATGAAAAAAACAGGGAAGTCGACAAGACGTGTTCTGGACAAATCCAATATGTGACGAAGCCTGACGATGGACCCATCAGACACCTTTTACTGTGCCACATACGTGCAGTTACCAGTGTTAGCAATGTGGTTGTGCCAAGCGTGAACATGCACTGTTTTCCTTTCAGTTCTTGTCTAAAGCCGTCGGCACACGGACCCGTGCATCCGAACGTTGAGCGTGCCGTGTCTCTGACGTCATAGCTTCTAATAGCACCTTCGAGAGTCTTTCCGAACGTGCAGATCAATATCTAGCATGTCAGATATTCTGAGCGTGCGCCTGAGCGTCTACCAATGAGATGGCAGACGTGCACACATGCACGCCATTTCCCTTCGGCACAGAGTTGTGAGGCGCCATATTGGCCGTTCCGTTCAAGCCTATACGTATACAGGGTGTTACAAAGAGGTACGGCCAAACTTTCAGGAAACATTCCTCACACACAAATTGTAGTGGACTGACAAGACAGCCAGTCCACAGTGACGGGTAACCGAAAGGCACGCGTTTACACACGCCGGCTGGCGTTAGGTCTGAAACAGGATACGTAATGAATGCTATAAGAAAAGTACGTAGCTGCTGGAATACTTAACTTTAATCCATCATTTGTATACAGCATTCTTGATGATACAAGTGAGACTCTCTCTCTAGAAATGGTTAATGGCGCCTTGCTAGGTCGTAGCCCTGGACTTAGCTGAAGGCTATTCTAACTGTCTCTCGGCAAATGAGAGAAAGGCTTCGTCAGTGTAGTCACTAGCAAAGTCGTCGTACAACTGGGGCGAGTGCTAGTACGTCTCTCTAGACCTGCCGTGTGGTGGCACCCGGTCTGCGATCACCGACAGTGGCGACACGCGGGTCCGACATGTACTAATGGACCGCGGCCGATTTAAAGCTACCACCTAGCAAGTGTGGTGTCTGGCGGTGACACCACACAAATAAAGAAAAGATGTTATGTGGACATGTGTCCGGAAACGCTTAATTTCCGTGTTAGAGCTCATTTTAGCTTCGTCAGTATGTTCTTCCACCTTCGCTCAATGGAGCGCGTTATCATGATTTCATACGGGATACTCTACCTGTGCTGCTAGAACATGTGCCTTTACAGGTACGACACAACATGTGGTTCATGCACGATGGAACTCCTGCACATTTCAGTCGAAGTGTTCGTACGCTTCTCAACAACAGATTCGGTGACGGATGGATTGGTAGAGGCGGACGAATTCCATGGCCTCCACTCTCTCCTGACCTCACCCCTCTTTACTTTCATTTATGGGGGCATTTGAAAGCTCTTGTCTACGCAACCCCGGTACCAAATGTAGACACTCTTCGTGCTCGTATTGTGGACGGCTGTGATACCATACGCCATTCTCCAGGGCTGCATCAGCGCATCAGGGATTCCATGTGACAGAGGGTGGATACATGTATCCTCGCTAACGGAGGACATTTTGAACATTTCCTGTAACAAAGTGTTTGAAGTCACGCTGGTACGGTCTGTTGCTGTGTGTTTCCATTCCATGATTTATGTGATTTGAAGAGAAGTAATAAAATGAGCTCTAACATGGAAAGTAACATATTTTCTTTCTTTGTGTGTGAGGAATGTTTCCTGAAAATTTGGCCGTACCTTTTTGTAACACCCTGTATATGCCGTTTCTGAGCACCAGCAAATTGATAATCAGTCGAAAATTGTTAACTGTGTGATTCGTTGCAATAAAATAATGAGAAACATCATATCCGTTGCAAAAGAATTATTGTAACTTGCGTATTATGAGAGTGTGCGTTTTGAAGGCAACAGCACATTGAGGATCCAATAAAAACGTATTGTTCTTGGTACAATTCGTCATAACTAAATTTCAGTTAGTAACATAGCTAAAATTAAAGCTTTTGGCTAGTGGGAATATGCTAGGACTGACTACCAGTAACTTGATACCCGCGTACTGTAGTGAGTAGCGGTGGAATTAGCTTCAAGTGGTTTGGCGTCAGGATAGCGTTTATGATTCGTAAGATGGAGTGCCAGCGGCAAGGGTTAGCGGCTCGTCACATCTAAATTTTTTTATAACATTCGCGTATTTAATAGGCTCTGACGCTTTATTATTATTTTAATGTAAGTATGTACGATAATATTTGATGTAAACATCAGTTCGCCGGCCGTAGTGGCCGAACGGTTCTAGGCGCTTCAGTCTGGAACCGCGCGGCCGCTACGGTCGCAGGTTATAATCCTGCCTCGGGCATGGACGTGTGTGACGTCCTTAGGTTAGTTAGGTTTAAATAGTCCTATGTTCTAGGGGACTGATGACCTTAGATGTTAAGTCCCATAGCGCTCAGAGCCATTGGAACCAACCAATTACTACGTTCTTCCTGAAATTGAGAGTTTTTCGCCTGTCTCATACATCTTTCATATTAGGTGGAGTAATTTTGCCATGGTCCTCTGTACTGTTTACACTAAATTATTTAATCCATGATGATACCATGATTTCGGCCTTTATGACAATTATCAAGTGACCATTATGTATAGATGAGTTATAAATATACTTGTGAAAACCAAATTACATCACATACTCTACAGAAATATATAGCTGGCAGCACATATTCTCAATGTCACCAGTATCTCGGTGTTTGCATACTTACACATGCAAATGTTTGCAATACTGCTACCAGGTCACAACTCTAAAGAGGAGCGAATTTTATAATATCATCTGTGTGGTTTAATAGTTCAGTTTCTTGAGTTTCTGCGTGTTAATTTAATATCTAATAGCCACAGTTTTCACTTTTTCGTTTGTGTCCAAAAGTAAACTGATTTTGTGAAATATTACAAGTTCCTAATCAGGGGCGAATTTCTTAGTTTCACCTGAGTGCTTCGATAGTTAAGTTTATGAATCTTGTGTATTAATATAATTTATTAGACACAGATCCTGCGTTTTCGTCAGAGTCTACAGTAGAGTTCCGCAGCACATGCCGGTAGTCCATTTATCTGCACAGTTTAGTTTTCCACGGTCTTATGTACGGACAGGGACTGCGATTGTTGTATGCAGATGCGAGCCAAGTTGGTCGCACTTTGCTCTCGGCTCCAGGCTGTGATGGCTTCGGTTACACAGCTTCAGGCTGCTGTGGATGCGCACCGCTGTCGTGGACCAGCCATGGGGATACAGTGGATGTCCAGTACGTCCGAATCCTCTGATTGGTCCTCGCAAATGGCTAGCCCAGTTACTGCTTGCACTGAGGTTGACCCCTCACCTGTTGCCGAGTGGGAGGTCGCCCTGGAGCATTTCAGGCGGCGAAAGACTTCCTAGGCGACCGCACACAAGGACTCCAGAGTTTGTCTGACAAACAGGTTCCAGGTGCTGTCTGTGGCTGACACTGTCACTCAGCAGATGCCATCACCTGTCCTCTTTCAGAGGAAATCTCTCAGCCTACAAGACCTGGACAACCACAGAGGGTGGGATTATTCATAGTTGACAGCTCAAACGTTAGGTGCGTTGTGGGGCCCCTTAGGGACATGGCTGCCAGTAAGGGAAAGGAAACCAATGTACACTACTTGTCCATACCAGGTGGAGTGATCCCAGATGTGGAACAGGTCCTCGTGGATGCCATGAAGAGCACAGGGTGCAGCCAACTGTAGGTGGTGCCAATTGGAATTGGAAGAGATTCTCTGTGCTTTCGAGTGGCTAACAGAAGTGGTAAAGGCTGCCAGTCTTGCTTAAAACATGAAAGAAGAGCTGACCATTTGGATCATAGTCGAAAGGACTGATTGCGGTCCTTTGGTACAGAGCCGAGTGAAGCGTCTGAATCAGAGGCTCAAACGGTTCTGCGACGGTGTAGGCTGCAGATTCCTCGACTTTCGCCAAAGGGTGGTTGGGTTTCGGGTTGCACTGAATAGGTCAGGTGTCCACTATATGCAGTGGCTGTGTGGCTTGGACTGGGCGGTTTTTTAGGTTATAGGGTCTCGGGAAAATACAAGAAGGGCTTCAGCCACAAAGGGTGCAGGCCGAACACGGGAAGAACGTAGATACAGAAACCATTGGTATAACAGTTGTATATTGTCGTAGCTGTGTTGGGAAAGTACCAGAGCTCCAAACGCTGATAGAAAGCATTGATATTCAAATCTTTATAGGCACTGAAAGCTGGCTAAAGCCGGAGATAAGCTCAGCCGAAATTTTTGCGAAGAACCTAACGGTGTTCCGAAACGATAGGCTAAACGTGGTTGGCGGTTGCGTGTTTCTTGCTGTTAGAAGTTCAAATGGTGCAAATGGCTCTGAGCACTATGGGACTTAACATCTGTGGTCATAAGTCCCCTAGAACTTAGAACTACTGAAACCTAACTAACCTAAGGACATCACACACATCCATGCCCGAGGCAGGATTCGAACCTGCCACCGTAGCGGTCACGCGGCTCCAGGCTGAAGCGCCTAGAACCGCACGGCCACACCAGCCGGCTCTGTTAGAAGTAGTTTATCTTGTTTTGAAATTGAAGTAGATAGTTCCTGTGAGTTAATATTGGCAGAGGTCATTGTTGACAACTTGAATAAAATAACTGGATCCTTTTACCACCCTCCCAATTCAGATGATACAGTTGCTGAAAGGTTCAAAGAAAACCTGAGTTTGATTTCAAACACGTACACGACTCATACAATTATAGTTCGTGGTGACTTTGATTTAGCTTCGATATATTGGTGAATATACATGTTTAATTCCGGAGGTACATATAAAACATCATCCAAAAATGTGCTAAATCCGATTTCTGAAAATTCTTTGGAGCAGTCAGTTTAGGAGCCCACGCGAATAGTAAACGGTTACGAAAACACTCTTAGCAACAAATAATCCTGATCTAATAGAAAGCATCAAAACGTATTCAAGGATTAGCGGACACAGGGTTGTCGTAACTAGATTGAATACTGTAACCCCGAAATACTCCAAAAATAAACGAAAAATATACCTACGCAAAAAGCAGATAAAAATTCACTTGACGCCTTCCTGAGAGACAATCTCCACTCCTTCCAAATTAATAATATAAGTGTAGACCACATGTGGCTTGAATTCAAAGAAAAGGTATTGGCGACTGATCAAAAGCATTCGAACACCCCCCCCCCCCCCCCCCGAAAAAATACGCTTTTCATATTAGGTGCATTGTGCTGCCACCTACTGTCAGCTACTCCATATCAGCGTCCTCAGTAGCCATTAGACATCGTGAGAAAGCAAAATGGGGCGCTACGCGGAACTCACGGACTTCGAACGTGGTCATGTGATTGAGTGTCACTTGCGTCATATGTCTGTACGCGACATTTCCACACTCCTAAACATCCCTAGGTCCACGGTTTCCGATGTGAAGTGGAAACGTGAAGGGATCCGTACAGCACAAAAGCGTACAGGCCAACCTCGTCTGTTGACTGACGGAGACCACCGACATTTGAAGAGGGTCGTAATGTGTAATAGGTAGACATCTATCCAGACCATCACACAGGAATCCCAAACTGCATCAGGATCCACTGCTAGTACTATGTCAGTTGGACGGGAGGTGAGAAAACGGATTTCATGGTCGAGCGGCTGCTCATAAGCCACACATCACGCCGATAAATGCCAAACGACCCCTGGCTTGGTGTAAGGAACGTAAATATTGGACGATTGAACAGTGGAAAAACGTTGTGCGGAGTGACGAATCACGGTAGACAATGTGTCAATCCGGTGACAGGGTGTGGGTATGGCGAATGCCCGGTGAATGTCATCTACCAGCGTGTGTAGTACCAACAGTAAAATTCGAAGGCGATGGTGCTGTGGTGTGGTTGTGTTACTCATGGAGGGGGCTTGCACCCGTTGTCGTTTTGCGTGGCACTATCACAGCACAGGTCTACATTGATGTTTTAAGCACCTTCTTGCTTCCCACTGTTGAAGAGCAATTCGGGGATGGCGATTGCATCGTTAAACACGATCGAGCACCTGTTCATAATGCACGGCCTGTGGCGGGGTGGTTACACGACAATAACATCCCTGCAATGGACTGGCCTGCACAGAGTGCTGACTTGAATCCTGCAGTGTGGAATTGATAGCTACAATGCCACGGCGTAAGTTAAGTAGGCACTACTACGAGACTCCGACGACAGCGCCCTCTAGCAGGCGCTGCTGAGATCTACGAGCTCTGCTGCAGATTCAGTCCATTTTATCAAGAGCAGACGGCCGGGACACTTCGCTTCAGATTTGCTCTGCATACGACGGGTCTTAGCATCGCACCTCATTTCAAGGTATGTAACCATGTAGAGCATATGGACTGTCAGACCAATTGTGTGATTGGATTGAGGAGTTCCTAGATAACAGGACGCAGCATGTCATTCTCAATGGAGAGAAGTCTTCCGAAGTAAGAGTGATTTCAGGTGTGCCGCAGGGGAGTGTCATACGACCGTTGCTATTCACAATATACACTCCTGGAAATGGAAAAAAGAACACATTGACACCGGTGTGTCAGACCCACCATACTTGCTCCGGACACTGCGAGAGGGCTGTACAAGCAATGATCACACGCACGGCACAGCGGACACACCAGGAACCGCGGTGTTGGCCGTCGAATGGCGCTAGCTGCGCAGCATTTGTGCACCGCCGCCGTCAGTGTCAGCCAGTTTGCCGTGGCATACGGAGCTCCATCGCAGTCTTTAACACAGGTAGCATGCCGCGACAGCGTGGACGTGAACCGTATGTGCAGTTGACGGACTTTGAGCGAGGGCGTATAGTGGGCATGCGGGAGGCCGGGTGGACGTACCACCGAATTGCTCAACACGTGGGGCGTGAGGTCTCCACAGTACATCGATGTTGTGGCCAGTGGTCGGCGGAAGGTGCACGTGCCCGTCGACCTGGAACCGGACCGCAGCGACGCACGGATGCACGCCAAGACCGTAGGATCCTACGCAGTGCCGTAGGGGACCGCACCGCCACTTCCCAGCAAATTAGGGACACTGTTGCTCCTGGGGTATCGGCGAGGACCATTCGCAACCGTCTCCATGAAGCTGGGCTACGGTCCCGCACACCGTTAGGCCGTCTTCCGCTCACGCCCCAACATCGTGCAGCCTGCCTCCAGTGGTGTCGCGACAGGCGTGAATGGAGGGACGAATGGAGACGTGTCGTCTTCAGCGATGAGAGTCGCTTCTGCCTTGGTGCCAATGATGGTCGTATGCGTGTTTGGCGCCGTGCAGGTGAGCGCCACAATCAGGACTGCATACGACCGAGGCACACAGGGCCAACACCCGGCATCATGGTGTGGGGAGCGATCTCCTACACTGGCCGTACACCACTGGTGATCGTCGAGGGGACACTGAATAGTGCACGGTACATCCAAACCGTCATCGAACCCATCGTTCTACCATTCCTAGACCGGCAAGGGAACTTGCTGTTCCAACAGGACAATGCACGTCCGCATGTATCCCGTGCCACCGAACGTGCTCTAGAAGGTGTAAGTCAACTACCCTGGCCAGCAAGATCTCCGGATCTGTCCCCCATTGAGCATGTTTGGGACTGGATGAAGCGTCGTCTCACGCGGTCTGCACGTCCAGCACGAACGCTGGTCCAGCTGAGGCGCCAGGTGGAAATGGCATGGCAAGCCGTTCCACAGGACTACATCCAGCATCTCTACGATCGTCTCCATGGGAGAATAGCAGCCTGCATTGCTGCGAAAGGTGGATATACAATGTACTAATGCCGACATTGTGCATGCTCTGTTGCCTGTGTCTATGTGCCTGTGGTTCTGTCAGTGTGATCATGTGATGTATCTGACCCCAGGAATGTGTCAATAAAGTTTCCCCTTCCTGGGACAATGAATTCACGGTGTTCTTATTTCAATTTCCAGGAGTGTACATAAATGACCTGGTGGATGACATCGGAAGTTCACTGAGGCTTTTTGCAGATGATGCTGTGGTGTACCGAGAGGTTGTAACAATGGAAAATTGTACTGAAATGCAGGAGGATCTGCAGCGAATTGACGCATGGTGCAGGGAATGGCAATTGAATCTCAATGTAGACAAATGTAATGTGCTGCGAATACACAGAAAGATAGATCCTTTATCATTTAGCTACAAAATAGCAGGTCAGCAACTGGAAGCAGTTAATACCATAAATTATCTGGGAGTACGCATTAGGAGTGATTTAAAATGGAATGATCATATAATGTTGATCGTCGGTAAAGCAGATGCCAGACTGAGATTCATTGGAAGAATCCTAAGGAAATGCAATCCGAAAACAAAGGAAGTAGGTTACAGTACGCTTGTTCGCCCACTGCTTGAATACTGCTCAGCAGTGTGGGATCCGTACCAGACAGGGTTGATAGAAGATATAGAGAAGATCCAACGGAGAGCAGCGCGCTTCGTTACAGGATCATTTAGTAATCGCGAAAGCGTTACGGAGATGATAGATAAACTCCAGTGGAAGACTCTGCAGGAGAGACGCTCAGTAGCTCGGTACGGGCTTTTGTCAAAGTTTCGAGAACATACCTTCACCGAAGAGTCAAGCAGTATATTGCTCCCTCCTACGTATATCTCGCGAAGAGACCATGAGGATAAAATCAGAGAGATTAGAGCCCACACAGAGGCATACCGACAATCCTTCTTTCCACGAACAATACGAGACTGGAATAGAAGGGAGAACCGATAGAGGTAGTCAAGGTACCCTCCGCCACACACCGTCAGGTGGCTTGCGGAGTATGGATGTAGATGTAGAACTTGTTTTTTACACCAGTAACCCACTTTTACTTACGTGCAGTACCGACGTATTTTTCCTGCCCCTGCACCTACCCAAGCGCCGCCTTCCAGGCGGGATACAAAATACAGAATACCTTTGGGATGTTTTGGGACGTTGACTTCGTGCCAGGCCTCACCGACCGTCATCGATACCTCTCCTCAGTGCAGCACTTTGTGAAGAATGGGCTGCCACTCCCCAAGAAACCTTTTAGCACCCGATTGAACGTATGCCTGTGAGAGTGGTAGCTGTCATCGAGGCTAAGGGTGAGTCAACACCATATTAAATTCCAGAATTACCGATGGAGGGCGCCACGAACTTGTAAGTCATTTTCAGCCAGGTGTCCGGATACTTTTGAATGCATGGTATACTATCGAAGACCGTGCTGCCAAAGCGGAGCTACTAAACACAGCCTTCCGAAATGCCTTCACAAAAGAAGACGAAGTAAATATTCCACAATTAGAATCGATAACAGCTGCCAACATAGCGCAGAAGTAAATATCTTCGGAGTAGAGAAGCAACTTATATCACTAAATAAAAGCAAGTCTTCTGGTCCAAACTGCATACCAACTAGGTTCCTAGATTAGATTAGATTAGGTTAGTACTTGTTCCATAGTTGTTTTTTTTTTTTTTTTTTTTTTTTTTTTTTTTTTTGCAGAGTATGCCGAGTATGCTCATGCATTAGCTCCATACTTAGCAATCATATACAGCCGGTCGCTCGACAAAAGATCCGTACCCAAAGATTGGAAAAATGCACAGGCCACATCAATATTCCAGAAAGGTAGTAGGAGTAATCAACTAAATTACAAACCCTTACATTAACGTCGATATGCAGCAGAATTTTGGAACATATTTTGTGTTCGAACATTATGAATTACCTCGAAGAAAATGGTGTACTGACACACAATCAACACGGATTTAGTAAACATCGTTCTTGTGAAACACAATCAGCTCTTTACTCGCATGAAGTGTTGATTGCTAGCCGGCCGTGTGACCGAGCGGTTCTAGGCGCTTCAGTCCGGAACCGCGCTGCTGCCACGGTCGCAGGTTCGAATCCTGCCTCGGGCATGGATGTGTATGATGTCCTTAGGTTAGTTAGGTTTAAGTAGTTCTAAGTCTAGGGGACTGATGGCCTCACATGTTAAGTCCCGTAGTGCTTAGAGACATTTGAACCATTTTTTTGTTGAGTGCTATTGACAAGCGATTTCAGATCGGTTCCGTATTTATGGATTTTCGGAAGGCTTCTGACGCTGTGCCACTCATGCTGCTCGTAGTGAAATTGCGTGCTTATGGAATATCGTCTCAGTTATGTGACTGGATTTGTGATTTCCTGTCAGAGAGGTTACTGTGCGTAGTAATTGACGGAAAGTCATCGAGTAAATCAGAAGTGATTTCAGGCGTTCCCCAAGGTAATGTTATAGGCCCTTTGTTGTTTCTTATCTATGTAAGCTATTTAAGAGACAATCTGACCAGCCTCTAGGTTGTTTGCGGATGACGCTGTCGTTTATCGACTAACAAAGTCATCAGAAGATCAAAACAAATTGCAAAACGATTTAGAAAAGCTATATGAATGATGCGAAAATTGGCAGTTAACCCTAAATAACGAAAAGTGTGAGGTCATCTACATGAGTCCTAAAAGAAATCCGTTAACTTCCGTTACAAGACAAATCAGTCAAATCTGAAGGCCATAAATCCAACTAAACACATAGATACCTAGGAATTACAATTACGAACAACTTAAACTGGAAGGCTAACCAAAGACTGCGTTTTATTGGCAGGACACTTAGAAAATGTAACAGATCTACTAAGGAGACTGCTGACACTACGCTTGTCCGTCCTCTTTTAGAATACTGCTGCGCGGTGTGGGATCCTCACCAGATAGGATTGACGTAGTATATCGAAAAATTTCAAAGAAGGGCAGCACGTTTTGTATTATCGCGAAATATGGGAGAGAGTGTCACTGACTTGATACAGGATTTGGGGTGGACATCATCGAAAGAAGGGCGTTTTTCGTTGCGACGGAATCTTCTCACAAAAAAACCAACATTCTCCTCCGAATGCGAAAATATTTTGTTGACGCCGACCTATAGGGAGAAACGATCACCACGACAAGATAGAGCTCATACGGGAAGATGTAGGTGTTCGTTCTTTCCTTGCGCTGTACGAGATTGAAATAACAGAGAATCGTGAAGGTGGTTCGATGAACACTTTGCCAGACACTTAAATATGATTTGCAGAGTATCCATGTAGATGTAGGTGTAGGCCAAAATCATGACCGTTGTAGACATATGGGCTTCTGTATAATAAAAACTGTCTGATTAAATGAAGACAGTACGTTATTTAATGTGTAATCTAACCCGTCCTGTGTATTCATGTCAAAGCGCACGGATCTCTGAAAATGAACATCGAAAAGAAAAAGAAGGAGAAGAAGAAGAAAAAAAAGAAGCTGCCTTATAGCACTACAGTACGCGAGGAATTACCTGACCTTGAACACCTCCTGGACTGCTCCCATACTAATGATAGTGAAACGATGGTGACTGTGCGGTAACTCTAAATACTGAGACCCGTAATATCTTGACGGTGTATCAGCCTGAAAGACTTCTTAATAATCGTCCGCTGACAGCAACGCCCTCCGGGATTCGTGCAGAGCGCTTGCTTGTGGACTGGGTGTGGCCGGACAAATATTCTTCGCCAAGGCTAAAGTAAATTGCTGCTTGTTTGATTCCTCGCAGGCCCGTGCTTGCAACACTGGCAACAGTGTTTGTCAGTTACTAATAATGGCAACAAGCCCAAAGAAGTTGCTCATCGTCATCATGATCGAAGCGCCTGGCACAATTTCACCAGTGGACAAAGAAATGGCCGCAACCTCTTCCTGTTCTTAAAACATTGCCATTAATCAGGTTGGAAAGAAGACACTGGGTAATAACAAAAACATTTTCGTGGGTACTCAGGGAACGATATAGCAAATCATTTGAAGACGCAGATTAGTATAGGCTGTGCCCATCACTCCACCTGCATTTGTAAGCACACTTTATGTTACCATTATTTTTTGTAGGTTGTTAAATTAGGTGTACACGTGTCCAATGACAATCCCATTAGATGACGTGCCGGGCCGAGAAGTGTTGGTAGGTTACTGCAAAAGCTATTGGTCGAACACTATGGCCTATAGAAGGATTACAATCTCTAGTCGTTAATATACTCAAGCTCAGAAAAAAAAAGTTTGAAAGACTAGATATAGGACGTTCATTTTCACAAGATATGTACATTAGTATGTTGTACATAAATGGTTAGCATTTGAACCATATCGGTTCCTGGGTTCGAGGTTCACATCGATATTGCAGCGCAACAGTCCCTACCGGTAAAATGTGTCAGCGGCTCTCGTTGTCGCTATAAACCGTAGGTAATGGATCAATGTGACTTGATCAAACGTGCAGGATGCTTCGCAGACTTATGCGCGAACCGTATCGTCAAATCGGTGTATTTGATAGAGGCACATTATTGGCACGAAAGAATATGATAGAAATTGCTGCTCGTGTGGAACGAAGTATTTCGGCAGTGCAACAGGTGTCTGTGCAGAATGGTTCACGGAACACCGTAGAATACGACGAGATTGGCCATGTCGCACCACACAGACCACCCCACGAGAAAATCAACACCACATCCTAATGGCATTGTAGGGAAGATGTACTTCCTCCTCGACTGTAGAGCAACTATGGAACAGTGTAACACATCGTCCATTATCAAGGGTGGCAGTCGGTCGCCGTTTATTTCGGCATGGGTTACGTGCCAGTCGCCCACTTCTTCGCCTACCTCTGACAAATTTGCAGAAATATGCTAGACGGCAGCGGTATATGGAACGACGTCACTGCGGACAGTAACGGCATCGGATAGTGTTTGCGGACGAATTCAGGTTTTGTTTGTTTGAAAATGATGGACTCCCGAAGGTGCATAAACCACAGGCTCCGTTGAGACCGATTGTGAGTGTCATAGGATCTCCAACACAAGAGGTGGCCAGATATCTTACCTGCTTGCTGCAACCACACATCGGCAGAACGGACAGTTACATCAAAAACTCGGCGCATTTTATTGAAAAACTGACGGAGATTAACGTCAGCCCAAGTGATATTCTTGTGAGCTTCGATGTAGTGTCATTCTTTACCATGGTGCCTGTAAACGAAGCTATTTCATATATAGCAGATATTTTTACGACTGAGATAGTGGCTTTATTTAAACACTGCCTGACGGCAACTTATTTCCAGTATAACAACGAGTTTTACGAACAGATGGACGGGGTGGCGATGGGGAGCCCTCTCAGCCCAGCTGTTGCCAATTTATTTATGGAGATCTTCGAACAGCGAGCGATGCAGACTGCCAGTAAAAAGCCTGCTAAATGGTACCGCTATGTTGATCGCACATTTGTATTGTGGACTCATGGTGAAGAAGAGCTGGATGTCTTCTTGGTGCACCTGAACAGCATTAACCCGAAGATACAGTTTACGATGGAGAAAGAAAGCAATGGTCAACTCAATTTCCTGGATGTGTCGGTAATCAAACGGGTGGATGGGACGCTGGGCCACAAGGTATATAGAAAGAACACTCACACGGATCGATACCTCCACAAGGAATCTAACCATAATCCTAGGCAAAAAAGAGGTGTCATTAAAACCTTGGTGGACAGAGCCAACAAAATCTGCGAGCCGGCTTACTTACAAGATGAACTGAATCACCTACGGTCAGCCTTCATCAAAAACGGATATACAAGTAAGGAAATTGATCGAGCCCTCCATCAAAGAAGAAAAGAAGCCGGAAGTCCAGAGCAACAACGGACACTTACTGGAAAAGTTTCCCTACCGTTTATTAATAAGGTTACGGACCGTGTCGGGAAAGTTCTGGCCAAGTATGGGATCGAAACAATCTTCAGACCCACCAAGAAGATTAAGGAATATTTAAGAACTGCAAAAGACGCCCGACATCCCCTAGCAACACCTGGGGTATACAAAATTCCATGCAGTTGCGGACAAGTACGAGGGCAGTTCAATAAGTAATGCAACACTTTTTTTTTCTCGGCCAATTTTGGTTGAAAAAACCGGAAATTTCTTGTGGAATATTTTCAAACATTCCCGCTTCGTCTCGTATAGTTTCATTGACTTCCGACAGGTGTCAGCGCTGTACGGAGCTGTTAAAATGGCGCCTGTAATGGATGTGTGTTGCAAACAACAGGCAGTGATCGAGTTTCTTTTGGCGGAAAACCAGGGCATCTCAGATATTCGTAGGCGCTTGCAGAATGTCTACGGTGATCTGGCAGTGGACAAAAGCACGGTGAGTCGTTGGGCAAAGCGTGTGTCATCATCGCCGCAAGGTCAAGCAAGACTGTCTGACTTCCCGCGTGCGGGCCGGCCGTGCACAGCTGTGACTCCTGCAATGGCGGAGCGTGCGAACACACTCGTTCGAGATGATCGACGGATCGCCATCAAACAACTCAGTGCTCAACTTGACATCTCTGTTGGTAGTGCTGTCACAATTGTTCACCAGTTGGGATATTCAAAGGTTTGTTCCCGCTGGGTCTCTCGTTGTCTAACCGAACACCATAAAGAGCAAAGGAGAACCATCTGTGCGGAATTGCTTGCTCGTCATGTGGCTGAGGGTGACAATTTCTTGTCAAAGATTGTTACAGGCGATGAAACATGGGTTCATCACTTCGAACCTGAAACAAAACGGCAATCAATGGAGTGGCGCCACACCCACTCCCCTACCGAGAAAAAGTTTAAAGCCATACCCTCAGCCGGTAAAGTCACGGTTACAGTCTTCTGGGACGCTGAAGGGGTTATTCTGTTCGATGTCCTTCCCCACAGTCAAACGATCAACTCTGAAGTGTATTGTGCTACTCTTCAGAAATTGAAGAAACGACTTCAGCGTGTTCGTAGGCACAAAAATCTGAACGAACTTCTCCTTCTTCATGACAACGCAAGACCTCACACAAGACTTCGCACCCGAGAGGAGCTCACAAAACTTCAGTGGACTGTTCTTCCTCATGCACCCTACAGCCCCGATCTCGCACCGTCGGATTTCCATATGTTTGGCCCAATGAAGGACGCAATCCGTGGGAGGCACTACGCGGATGATGAAGAAGTTATTGATGCAGTACGACGTTGGCTCCGACATCGGCCAGTGGAATGGTACCGTGCAGGCATACAGGCCCTCATTTCAAGGTGGCGTAAGGCCGTAGCATTGAATGGAGATTACGGTGAAAAATAGTGTTGTGTAGCTAAAAGATTGGGGAATAACCTGGTGTATTTCAATGCTGAATAAAACAACCCCTGTTTCAGAAAAAAATGTGTTGCATTACTTATTGAACTGCCCTCGTATATATTGGAACTACGAAAAGGAGTGTAAACACCCGCTTAGCCGAACATAAAAGAAACTGTCGCTTAGGACACATCGAGAAATCGGCCGTAGCTGAACATGTTTTTCGAGATGGGAATCATGAAATTAAATTTAATGAGAAAAGCGTTCTAGCACGAACGTCCCATTATCATACGCGCATGTATAAAGAAGCAATAGAAATTCACAAGCACCACAACAATTTCAATAAAGTTGGACAAAATATGGATGTCAACGTTGCGCCAGCAGAATGACAATCGATTACTCTCAATCGAGAATGATGACGCCTTCCAAAGATAGGCATACCGTCGGCATCACGTGACGAATGGTGGTGCCCTCTATGCGCTCTATAAATGCGAGAGTACCCGCAGCCTCATTGGCAGTAGCCGGACGACCTCAGAAGATGTCTCCCGCAGATGGAGACGAAACGTCAGGTGGAAATTTTATACATCGACCACGGCCTCTCAGCCCGGAAGTTTTAACTGAAGACAACACCGGCCGTGAAAGCCTACATTGTATGATTGAATGATGGCCGCAGTTTGGTTCGCCGCAGACGGGGGAAGGGCATAACAGTGACTGCATTCACACAAGACGTGCAACGCCAACTCACGGCCTTATGGCGTGGGGTGTTATTGGGTACCACCACAAATCACAGTTGATGGGTGTCCAGGGACTGTGTCCAATGTGACCAACGTGAATGACGTTTTAGCCATACGGTTTCTGCACACCGCAGACGCCATGTTTCAACAAGACAACGCACGACCACGTGTTGCTGCACGAACACATGCCTTCTTGGTATCACAGGATGCCAGCTTTTTTGCCCTGGCTCGCGAGATCACCAGACTTGTCGCCAATCGAATATGTTTGGGATATGGTGAAACGACGGGTGCAGCGCTGTCAAAGAATTTTGCAAAAACAGACATAATGTCTTATGGGATAACAGCAATCAGTGATTTTATAATGTTGCTTAAAATCCGTCTTGATTGCATAATTTTTTTTTTTATTCATATGACCGGTTTCGGTTCATTCAGAACCATCTTCAGACCTGATATTTCAGTTACAGGAGTAACCCGTCCAAATCCAGCAACTTTCACATGCTACGTCACATGGAGGCGCCGGGTATTGAAACTTGTGATTCCGCACATTATCAACGACACAGTGGCTCCCATCAGGCCACGACAGAGCCGCCGTTCACGAGGCGAGAAACCTGTGTTCGAGCCATATTCAACAGATCGCAATCTGTCGGAGACAGAAGAAGAGCACGTCACGATGACAGCAATTGTGTGCCACCACATGAGACATCCTTCTGGGTTCTCTGGTGACGATGGCCAAGATCCAGAGAAAAGTGGCTGAAGGTACGCGGTATATGAGCGTATAGCCATATTTAACTAATGGGATTCTTCTTCTTCTTCCGTGTCCGGATGCACCAATTATATCTTCCCTTCCCAGTAATTAGCAACGTAGATTGCTTTGTCATTGACTTTCAAAATATCATCTTTAGTGCATGTTATAGACATATCTGGGCAGATCAGTAGGTGGTCCAAGTCCTGTATTGCTCCGCATTCAAACCTGTCGCCATCACTGTAATCCCATTTAAATAGGTTTGATTTGCACCCAGTTACTCCAGTGCGCAGCCGGTTTAATGACCTCCAAGTTGTAAAAGGTAGTTGAAATCCTGCAGATCCCTCCTCAAGTAGTTCCATTGTGGAGTGTGGCACCATTTCTTCCCAAAGAGATAGCCGCCTTGCGGCGGGCTTGGTGGCGAGCTCTTCAGTAGTTTCAATGAAACTCCTGCGGGATTTCAGCCGGACACGTTGTTTTTCGGTGCATATGCATCGGGTGTCGAGGATCATTCTTTTGTTTTGATCTTTCGATCTCGGCGGCTACTTGTCTGCGGATAGTGGGTGGTGCTATGCCTATGATGGGGTAAATGATGTCTGTGGGAGTTGGTTTGAGGCATCCTGTGGCAATACGTACAGTTTCGTTTACGGCGACGTCAACTTGCTTAGTGTGAGCAGAGTTCCTCCAAACTGGCGCCGCATATTCCGCTGCTGAGATACTCAGCACCAGACCCGTGGTGCGCAAAACATGTGGTTGAGCTCCCCACGGTGAACCTGTTAGCTTCCACAGTATGTTGTTCCTGGCACAGACCTTTTTTTTAGTGTTGTGACAGTGCTGCTTAAAAGTAAGTGCTCTGTCCAATGTTACTCCCAGGTATTTTGGGCTGTTTGTATGTTTCAGCTCTTCCCCTTGCCACATGACTCGGAGTTTCCGTTTGGCTTGTTTGTTCCTAAGATGGAAGGCGGATACTTGAGATTTACTAGGGTTTGGTTTGAGATTATTGCCGTCGTAATAGGTAGCAAGTTCTGTTAAGGCTCCTGTGAGATTCTCCTCCACTTGTTCAAAGGTTTTATGCTGTGTGGCCACTGCTGCATCATCAGCATATATGAACATTCGTGTCTGGCGGCTGATGGGAAGATCATTGGTATAGATGTTAAATAATATTGGAATCAAGACACTACCCTGTGCAAGTCCATTTTTCTGTGTCCTGCATCGGCTGTTTTTAGATTGTAAGGTTACATAGTAGCGTCTGTTTTGTAGCAGACATTGCACGAACATAGAAAGGGTGTAGTCCTTAGTGACACTATACACTTTCTGGGTAAGCAACTTATGGTTAACTGTGTCATATGCAGTACTGAGATCCAGGAATGCGACCCCAGTTACTTCTCCTCTCTGATAGCCGTCCTCGATGTACTGTGTGAGATTAAGGATTTGGCCACAGCATGATTTTCCTGGTCGGAATCCAGCTTGTTCGTTAATGAGGGCTTTGTCCACATAATCAGCTATGCGTTTGAGGACCATTCGCTCCAGCACTTTAAATAAATGACAAAGCAGTGACACAGGCCGGAAATTTTTAGCTTCAGCTGGGTCTTTCCATGGTTTTAGTAACGCAATAAACCGAGCGTTCCTCCACAGTTTAGGAATTTGCATTGTTGTAATACAGTTATTCATTAGCTCTAGGATCCATGCTTGTACTCCCGGTCCAAAATGTTTAATTTGCTCAGATCTCAGATCGTCGAGGCCAGCGGCCTTATTGTTTTTCAAATCATTGATGGCATCTTGAAGCTCCTGAATGAAGAACGGGCGAGCTAGGAAGCTAATCTCCTCGTTCAATTTCCTTTTAATTTTGCCATTCCTGATCTTCCTTTTAGTTTTTCCGTTCATGAGTAGTTGGTGAGCTATCTGATCAGGTGTAACTTCACTGTAATTTGGTTGTGGTTCTGTTGGGTCGTTGTTGAGACTTTTGACCAGTTTCCATGCCTTCCTACTGCTGTGCTTCATGTCCGTCTCTTGTAGGAGGTTGCACCACTTTTCCTTTGTCGCTTCGGAGATACCAGACATCAGTACCTCACCTGCCTGGATCGTTTCCTCTGAGAAGGGGTCCTTATTGTACAGTTCTTCATACTTTTTCAGAGCTTCCTTGCTGCTACCATTGAGTCCAGCGATATGCTGGGTGCGGCACCCTCTCGGTATGCGCCGTCGAGAGATTTTCTGGACGAGGTCTGTAAAAGTTTCATACGATTGTATCTCTGGTTTAATTTCCAAGATCTCCTTATCAAGGTCCTCTGTAAAAAGACCGTGTGTTTAGCTAAGTATTTTTCTACTTGGAGGGCACTGCCAAGCAATGGTATGAGAACAACGAGGAGAAGTTCACAAGCTGGGAAGTATTGCAGGCGGAACTGCACAAGTATTTCGGCGACACACAACGACAGAAGTGCAAGGCTGAAGATAAATTAAAGTGCAGGGCACAGAGTCCAGGAGAAACGACAGTATCCTACATTCAAGACGTTCTGGAGCTGTGTGAAATAGTGGATCCCAGAATGAAGGAGGAAGATAAGGTTGCCGGCCGGAGTGGCCGAGCGGTTCTAGGCGCTACAGTCTGGAACCGCGTGACCGCTACGTTCGCAGGTTCGAATCCTGCCTAGGGCATGGATGTGTGTGATGTCCTTAGATTAGTTAGGTTTAAGCAGTTCTACGTTCTAGGGGACTGATGACCACAGCAGTTACGTCCCATAGCGCTCAGAGCCATTTGAACTATTTTTTGAAGATAAGGTTGCACATCTCATGAAGGGTGTTGCTGAGGACATGTATCAAGCCCTACTCCTGAAGAAGGTTTTGGCATCAGACGACTTCATAAAATGGTGCCAGTATATCGAGACAATGCATCAAAAAAGCATTACACGCAAGAAGTTTGGACGGCTTCCAAACGTCGTAACGATGTCTGTGATGGAGGAAGAAACTGATTTCGCAAGTGTTCTTCGTCAGACAGTGAGAAAGGAAGTTCAGAAGGCACTTGGATTGCACGGCGAGCAAAAACCCGAGACGCTTCAAGAGGTCATAAAGGAGGAATTGGAACAGACATTGAACCCAATCTCTCGTCCTTGATTTCCGTTTAAAACTGTGAAAAAGTCGAGACCCAGGCGAAGTTACGTTCCTAAAATGGCACATAAGGAACCTGTTTGGGCACCAAGGAAGACTGGCGTCTGGAGTAGAGTCCTGCATGACCGAGTAAGCGAGCACAAAATACGAGGTGGGGCGAGCACACCCTAACTGGATAGGCTGCCCGCACTAGTTCTAGTGACCGAGCATAGAAGCCGTGACCGAATACGTAGCACGCAACTTCAAACACATTACACGTGTCATTATCCGTGTGAGACTGCAGCCAGTACGGGCTTCTCATTTGTGGTGTCTCTCACTCTCTCTCTCTGCAATCATGCAGCGCGAGGAAACCAGTGCAGTAAGACGTAAGATTGAAATCAATGTTTACACATTGAAGAGACGGGAAGGTCTAAAAAGCCAAGTGCGGATCATATTTTTGGTGGTTGTAGACGAAAACAGTGCGTCTACTGGATACATATCGTGCATAAACTGCTCCACATTATTGTGTTTCCAATCGGGAACCACTCTTTTAAAGAAACACAGTTGCAAGGAACCTCACAAAGATACAGCTCCTTCAGGAATACCGGCAGTAATGAAAAATAGTATTACAGCAAAGTGTGTTGCAATGTGTGCTAAACATATGAGACCTTTTAATGCTGTTTGCGGTGAAGGTTTCAGAGAACTAGGCCAAGAATTAATACATCTAGGTGCGCATTATGGAAAAGTTAACGTGTCAGATGTCATGCCATATCCCTCTACTATAAGCAGACATGTCAAAGAACAAGCTGATGCAATACGAAACAGTATAATGCCTTCTGTTATTGCGGAAGTTATTAATAAAACATGTGCTGCGATAGTTGACATGTGGACTGATTCGCATAATCAGGTGCACTATTTGACGCTTACATCTCATTACATTAACACAGATTGGTCTCTTCTGATCAATGTTTTATTTACAACAAAATTCCCGGACGTTAGGAAGACGGGAGTAAATATTATAAAAGAAAGCGCTCTGTGAATTTAGCTGTGTAACGTACCCGTTCTTGGAAACGTTACTTTTGTATTAAAAGAAAGAGAGAGAGAGAGAGAGAGAGAGAGAGAGAGAGAGAGAGAGAGAGAGGCGTTGGATTTGTACAGTAAAGTACAGTGCAGCGAGCCGTGGCGAGGCGAGGTGGGACGTCAGCGGTGGCCGGTCATGCTCGGTTATCCGCGTGTCCGGAATCCGGCACACCCAGCGCCATAGCTCAGTCGCTGGCAGAGCATTTTGCACAAAGTACTGCCACTGCAACCCAGGATCCAGCGTTTCGTCGCTACCGTGCGACTGTCGAAAGAGCGAATTTGAACTTTCGGTCGAACGGTTCTGAGGCCTACAACTCCCCTTTCTCCATGTGGGAACTTGAGTCGGCTCTTACTGAGACTTCTGACACTGCACCAGGTTGCGACCGAATCCGGTACTCCATGCTTAGACATCTGCCAGCGGCGTCAAAGGAAATCCTCCTTGAATGTTTTAATCTCATATGGCACACAGGAGTGTTCCCAACCTCGTGGAGGGAGGCAATCCTCATCCCTCTCCTCAAACCAGGAAAGGACCGCACATGTCCCAGTAGTTATCGTAGTATCGCCTTGACAAGCTGTGTCGGAAAGACTCTGGAACGCATGGTTAACCGTCGTCTGGTCTGGCTGCTAGAGACCAGACAGCTCCTTAGCCGCTTTCAGTGTGGATTCCGAAAATTTCGATCCACAGTCGACAACCTGACCCTCCTCGAGGCGGCTATTCAGCAGGCTTTCCTCCGTCAGCATCACTGTATCGGTATCTTCTTTGATATCAGTAAGGCATATGATACTACTTGGAGACACTGTATTCTTGCACAACTGCATCAATGGGGCTTTCGTGGCCGCCTCCCTATTTTCATTCGGTCTTTCCTGTCTCAGCGGTTTTTTCGGACCCGCGTTGGTAACACACTGTCTGATCGCTTTGAGCAAGAGAACGGTGTCCCCCAGGGCAGTGTTTTAAGCGTTACCCTCTTTGCCATAGCAATCAACAGTATAACGTCTACAGTGAGGAGTCCAGTACAGTGCTCCTTGTTTGTGGACGACTTTGCTGTTTTCTGTTCCTCCTCTGGTGTTGCATCCGCGAGCCGTCAATTGCAACTAACGGTGCGGCGGTTAGAGGAGTGGGCTGCAAAGACGGGTTTTAGGTTTTCTGCCGATAAGTGTGTTTGTGTTCATTTTAATCGTTCTCGTCGTCTTTTTACGTTGCCTGCCTTGCATATGGGGGATACTGTCCTACAGTTTGGAGACACAGTGCGGTTTCTGGGCCTCATTTTTGACTCCAGGTTGTCATGGTTGCCACACCTACGTGACTTGAAAGTCAGAACGCTGAAGGCACTGAACATCCTCAAGTGCCTCAGCCACAGGTCTTGGGGAGCGGACAGGGCGCGTCTCCTTCAGTTTTATCGAGCTTTCGTGCGCTCACGGCTGGACTATGGCTGCACAGTATATGGGTCAGCGAGGCCGTCTTATTTGCGGATCCTTGACGCTGTTCACCATGCTGGGATTCGACTGGCTACGGGTGCTTATCGGACCAGTCCCGTACCCAGCCTCTGTGCTGAGGCTGGCGAACCGCCACTTACCATCCGGCGGCAGCTCCTGCTGGTGCGCCAAGCTTGTAAGTTTCTTGCAGCTCCCAGCTCGCCTGCTCACCATCTTGTTGCCCTTCCACCTCTGGATCGCCTTTTTTCCCGCCGCCCCCGGGCTACGTTGCCGTTTGGGATCAGAGTGCACCGTGTGCTTGAGTCCCTCGGTGTGGAGTCTGTCCAACCCCAAATCCTGGGTTTTAACCGCCTGCCACCCTGGTTACTGAAGAGGCCACGTGTGATTTTAGATTTATTGCAGTACAAGAGAGATTGCACTCCTGCCACCGTTTTTACTGCAGCATTTTCTGCTATTTTATCTGAGCACCACGACTATGTAGCTGTTTTTACGGATGGGTCGAAACAAGGGGATTCCGTGGGTTGCTCAGTTGTTTTTCCGGATCGTGTCCTCAAGGTCCGCCTGCCTCCGACTTTTACTGTCTTTGATGCAGAATTGTCTGCGATCTTGCGGGCACTGGAGCCGATGAGACTTTCTTCCTCGCTTAAATTTCTTGTCTGTTCCGATTCACTCAGTGCCCTTCAATCATTGCACCATTTGTATCCGGCGGATAAAGCAGTCCAGACCATCCAGGATGCTCTCCTCCGGCTACAGCGACTGCGGAAGGTTGTAGCTTTCTGCTGGGTTCCGGGGCATGTCGGCATTGCTGGGAATGAAAGGGCAGATCTCGCAGCCAAGGAGGCGTGTCTTGATCCACACGTATCTCAGTGTGCTATCCCGTTGCACGCACTCACCTCGCTGTTGAGCTCCCGAGTCATGTGTCGGTGGGAGGATGAGTGGCTGGAAGTGACTGACAATAAGCTCCGTCTAGTCAAGCCCACAACGCGTGTGTGGTGTACTTCCTTTCAGCCCCGTCGACGGGACGAGGTTCTCCTCACTCGGCTTCGAATAGGCCACAGCCCTTTGACGCATGGCTTCCTGCTCCGGCGAGAAGACCCTCCATTGTGTGGTGCTTGCGGCGTCCAGGTCACTGTGAGCCACATTTTACTGGATTGTGTTTTATTTTCTGACCAGCGGGCCTCGGCTGATTTGCCGGCGGACCTGCCAACTCTTTTAGGCAACACTCGGACGAATGTGGTTAAAGTTTTAAAGTTCTGTGCCTTGTCAAATGTTTTTACAAAGATTTTAGGAAGAGGATATTAATTTGCTCACTGTGTGACAAGCTCGCCCATCTTTTATGTAAGTGGCCAGCCAATGACACTTTCCTGTGTCATTCTTGTTGCTATGTTTTCCCTTCCCTTAGCTTTTACTTTCTTATGTAGTAATTTCTCTCTTTTCCTGCTTTCTTTGAATGTGTTTTTCAGTTTTATTAGGTCTCTCCACATTCGTTCCTTTTAATGTGTGTCAGGGCGCTGATGACCTCGATGTTGAGCGCCCATAAACCCCAACACACACACACACACACCGGAATCCGGACATCAGACATGGCGCGAGTACGTGGCCGAGCCGAGTGGTGTGGGGCCGGACACGAGCTGCTCGGTCCCCCCGTCAACAGGCGAGCCGTGACCGGTCAAACACGGAGCGTTGCAGCGCTCTAGTCTGGAGGACCCAGGATAACCAACCAGTCTGTTTCCACTGCGGACGACCGGGACATGCGGTGCGCGGTTGTCGATAAAGACGACGGATAATTGATGACGCCCACGCCAGAAGACAGCAGACTGATCTGAGCCGACGCCAACTCCGGGACGACGAAGATGAAGAAGAAGATGTGGGTGCAGGACGACGTAGGTCACCATCGCCGCAAGCTAGCCACTGGTCAGAACGCTCCCCAACACGCCGGTCAAGGTCTCCATCGCCGTTTAGAAGCTGCAGCCGATCACCTAGTCGCCGGAAGCTGGAAAACTAAAGGGTGCGCCATTCCTTGGAGGTGAGGCCGCCGAAGAGAAAAATCCTTCGCCGTCGATCAGTACAAAAATAACAGGAAACTACGTCGGTATGCTCATGGATGGCCGACCAGTCCAAGCTCTTGTGGTCTCTGGAGTTCATATTCAGTCATTTCGGAGAAGTACCGTCGCCAGTTGCAGAAAACCGTATTCGTCGACAGCAAAACATCTCTGCGGAAGGTGGCTAATGGGAAATATGTAAAACCTACAGGAATATGTGTCATTCGTGTGGGTATAAGTGGTCATACACAGCCCTTCGAATTCATCGTCTAACAAGAGTGTAGTCATGACGTCATTCTCGGGTGGGACTTTTTGAAAGCTTCTCAAGCAATTATAGACTGTGGTCGCTCGAAAATTATGCTAGACGAGACGGGATACTGTGGACAGGAAGATGCGCATCCGAGTGTGTGGAGACTATGTGTGCTGGATGAAGTGATCATTCCTGCAGTCAGCGCTAGGAAGGTAGCTGTCATGTGTCATGCCATGCATCAACCCATGGATCTTGTAGTGGGATGTAAGAGAAGCATACCACTGAAGAATAACTTGGTCATCCCAGCCTCTGTCGTCTCGATTAAGAACGGATTCTGTGAATTGTGGATAGTTAACTGTTGCCGGGAATCGCAGATCCTTCCAAGACGCATGTGCGTAGCACACGCTGAGCTGTTAATTGCGGAACAGCTGAGCGTCATAGGAACCTCCTATGCCGAGTCTGTGGGCGAAATTAGCGCTACCACTACGAGACAAGATCTTCTAGCTCGACCATCACCAGATTTCACTAAGGAACAATAGATGAAGCTACTTGCCATTCTTTAAGAGTTCTCTGAATGCTTCAATCCACATGTGAAGAGCAAATTAAACAAATCGACGGTGAAGCACCGGATTAGCACTGGAGACCATCAACCAATAAGCCAGAGAGCATATCGTGTGACAGAGCAACGGAAAGTCGAATAATTCGCGGCGAGGTAGAGAAAATGATGAAGAATGACATCATTCAGCCTTCGCGGAGCCCATGGTCGTCACCAGTGGTTCTCGTCAGGAAGAAGGACGCCAAGATATCTCAAATTATGCTTGCCTTAAATCGGTCAGAGGATGTGAAAGAAAAATTTAAGGTAGTCAATGGATTACTTTACAAAAAAAAACTTTGATCCGTTTGGAAAGAGGTGGCTACCAGTGATTGCTAAACACATGCGCTTAGATGTTCTACAGAAATTCCATGACACACACCGAGGCCGGACATTTAGGATTTATTAAGACATACGATAGAATCCGCAAGAGATTTTTCTGGCCAGGTTTATTCAGGAGTGTCCGTCACTGTGTGTCGCACTGTCGTGAGTGCCAGAGGAGAAAGGCAGTTCCTCAGAAACGAACTGGCCGACTCATACCAGTTCCACCAGCCGAAACGCCTTTCCAGTGTGTTGGGATTGAATAATTCGGACGATTTCCAACGTCTGCTAGTGGCAATAGATGGATTATTGTTTGCGCTGATTATATGACACACTATGCCATTACAAAAGCCGTGAAAACAGCCGAAGCATCCGAGGTAGCCAAATTCATCGTGGAAGACATTGTATTGAAACACGGTGCCCCAAGCTCGTTAATTACGGATCGAGGGAAAGTTTTTCAATCGAATCTCGTGACAGAGATAAACCGTCGGTGCGACATTACTCATTACATGACGACTGACTAACATTCGTAAACTAACGGGCTTACTGAACGCCTCAATAAGACCTTGGCCGACATGCTATCAATGTTCGTCATGTTGAGCAGAGCAACTGGGATGAGGTGCTGCCTTTCGTGCCATTTGCCTACTACACCGCCAAACAAGACACCGCAGGATTTACGCCATTTTTCCTGGTGCATGGGCGTGAGGCCACGTCGACGATGGACACTGTGTTTCCGTTACATCCTGATGACGTGGAAGACGACTACATCGGCCATGTGTTGACCAGAGCTGAGGAAGGTCGACTCCATATACTGCAGGCTCAAGAAAACGATCGCCGAAGATATGACGCGAGCTACCGCTCTGTTGTCTACCAGCCTGGTGACCTCGTCTGGATCTTCACTCCTGTTCGGAAGGTTGGTCTCTCTGAGAAGCTCCTCAGGCGCGACTTTGGACTTTATAAGGTTGTAAGACAGTTGTCTGATGTTACTTATGAAGGTGAAGATTTCGACCCCGACACAAGACGACGAAAGATCAGAGATACGGTCCACTTCCTTCGAATGAAGCCCTATAGCGATCCTGCAATCCAGGGTAAATTCGAAGCTCCAGCGACAGGTAACAAGCGGAAAGGTAACGAAGAACGTAGCGGCAATACAAGTTCTAAAAAGATCACCGCCAGGGCGAGCATCAGTCATCGGGAGTCGGAGTATGCAGGACCGATGACTCGTTCCCGGACTAGGAGGACGTAACACGGAGACGCTGATCTCTTAAGCAGTGAGCAATGTTGCAGGAGAAGCCGAGTAGTGCTGTCGCCGTAGTGTCCTGGTTATGATGCATGGAGGGTCGTGAGTTCAAAACTCGTCTGCACTGTAAAATTTTAATTTATATATTCGGTTCGAGTACGTTCTAGAAGTATCCACAAATGGCAAGAATCATTGTACTGGAATGTTCTGTAGCTTTATACATACCGTATGTGTTCTGGCTGGAGGCTGTTCGCTCCGCGCTCTCGTCTGTACAACTGCTAAATAAACCTTCGTTAAGTGAAATTACCGCACGTCATTGATCTAGTTGCAGCATTAGAAAATTGTAGCGAAATGCAGGATGATCTGCAGCGGATAGGCACTTGGTGCAGGGAGTGGCAACTGACCCTTAACATAGACAAATGTAATGTATTGCGGATACATAGAAAGAAGGATCCTTTTTTGTATGATTATATGATAGCGTAACAAACACTGGTAGCAGTTACTTCCGTAAAATATCTGGGAGTATGCGTGCGGAACGATTTGAAGTGGAATGATCATATAAAATTAATTGTTGGTAAGGCGGGTACCAGGTTGAGATTCATTGGGAGAGTCCTTAGAAAATGTAGTCCATCAACAAAGGAGGTGGCTTACAAAACACTCGTTCGACGTATACTTGAGTATTGCGCATCAGTGTGGCATCCGTACCAGATCGGGTTGACGGAGGAGATAGAGAAGATCCAAAGAAGAGCGGCGCGTTTCGTCACAGGGTTATTTGGTAACCGTGGTAGCGTTACGGAGATGTTTAACAAACTCAAGTGGCAGACTCTGCAAGAGAGGCGCTCTGCATCGCGGTGTAGCTTGCTCGCCAGGTTTCGAGAGGGTGCGTTTCTGGATGAGGTATCGAATATATTGCTTCCCCCTACTTATACCTCCCGAGGAGATCACGAATGTAAAATTAGAGAGATTAGAGCGCGCACGGAGGCTTTCCGGCAGTCGTACTTCCCGCGGACCGTACGCGACTGGAACAGGAAAGGGAGGTAATGACAGTGGCACGTAAAGTGCCCTCCGCCACACACCGTTGGGTGGCTTGCGGAGTATAAATGTAGATGTAGATGTAGATGTAGATGTAGATGTACATGATCTAATTACACCTTCCTCTACGTGACAATATATCTCATCTACCATAGCACCTGCAGAGTGGTGTCGATCAATGATTTTATCTCCGAAGAATTCGACACCACACATTACTGGTCCGCCTCCTCTGGCGAACTACATGACGTACGAAACTAGGATTTTCTGTGGCCTAGGAATTAACACTATGACGGATTGCTGCACCACAATGTGTGAACATGGATTCAGCAGCGAACATAGCCCTTTGTAAGGCGTCCGTGAAATTATTCACGGCGCATTCGCGGTGAAGTAACTTTCCCACTGGAGTCTTTCTCACGCAGCTCCTGTATCAGCGACTGCTGTACGGGTCAAATGTTTCCTTTAGGCAATTGTGTGCAGCGGTTGTATGTTTCAGGATATTCATGACACGTGGCCGCGTTAGAACAGTTTATTAATTTGCTACTAGTTTCAGCCAGAGACCATCGTCTGGCATCTGAATCGAGGTAAAAAAAAAACGGAAATGACAACAGAAACTCAATGTACAAAACGTTATAACAACACGAAATACGAAAAGTATTTTACGAAAAATTGGCTACTGCAATTCACGCGTTAATCATGCTGAACCATAAAATCGCATTTACTGTCAAATTCATGAATAATAATACAGAAGAGCAATAACTTTTCCACACCACCAACCTTCGTCGTGCACACACAACAGGAAACTGGACATACGCAAAGCACAAGCATCAATTACCAGAAACACTTCCAGAAATTTTTTGTTCAGTTAATATAATGCCGTCGGGTAGACCGTTCACCTGGTGCAAGTCTTTCGAGTTGTCGCGACTTCGGCGACTTGCGTGTCGATGGGGATGAAGTGATGATGATTAGGACAACACGAGACGTTGAGCGGAGAAAATCTCCGACCCAGCCGGGAATCGAACCCGGGACGTTAGGTATGACATTCCGTCGCGCTGACCACTCAGCTACCTGGGCCGGACTGTTCAGTTGATGTGTATACACATCACAATGTGCTTTCTGTTTAACAGACATTACATGACAATAATGTACGAGGTGCATTCAAGTTCTAAGGCCTCCGATTTTTTCTAATTAACTACTCACCCGAAATCGATGAAACTGGCGTTACGTCTCGACGTAATCGCCCTGCAGACTTACATATTTTTCATAACGCTGACGCCATGATTCCATGGCAGCGGCGAAGGCTTCTTTAGGAGTCTGTTTTGACCACTGGAAAATCGCTGAGGCAATAGCAGCACGGCTGGTGAATGTGCGGCCACGGAGAGTGTCTTTCATTGTTGGAAAAAAGCCAAAAGTCACTAAGAGCGATGTCAGGTGAGTAGGGAGCATGAGGAATCACTTCAAAGTTGTTATCACGAAGAAACTGTTGCGAAACGTTAGCTCGATGTGCGGGTGCGTTGTCTTGGTGAAACAGCACACGCGCAGCCCTTCCCAGACGTTTTTGTTGCAGTGCAAGAAGGAATTTGTTCTTCAAAACATTTTCGTAGGATGCACCTGTTACCGTAGCGCCCTTTGGAACGCAATGGGTAAGGATTACGCCCTCGCTGTCCCAGAACATGGCCACCATCATTTTTTCAGCACTGGCTGTTACCCGAAATTTTTTTGGTGGCGGTGAATATGTGTGCTTCCATTGAGCTGACTGGCGCTTTGTTTCTGGATTGAAAAACGGCATCCACGTCTCAGCCATTGGCACAACCGACGAAAAGAAAGTCCCATTCGTGCTGTCGTTGCGCGTCAACATTGCTTGGCAACATGCCACACGGGCAGCCATGCGGTCGTCCGTCAGCATTCGTGGCACCCACCTGGATGACACTTTTCACATTTTCAGGTCGTCATGCAGGATTGTGTGCACAGAACCCACAGAAATGCCAACTCTGGAGGCGATCTGTTCAACAGTCATTCGGCTATCCCCCAAAACAATTCCTTCCGTTTTCTCGATCATGTCGTCAGACCGGCATGTGCGAGCCCGAGGTTGTTTCGGTTTGTTGTCACATGATGTTCTGCCTTCATTAAACTGTCGCACCCACGGACGCACTTTCGACACATCCATAACTCCATCACCACATGTCTCCTTCAACTGTCGATGAATTTCAATTGGTTTCACACCACGCAAATTCAGAAAACGAATGATTGCACGCTGTTCAAGTAAGGAAAACGTCGCCATTTTAAGTATTTAAAACAGTTCTCATTCTCGCCGCTGGCGTTAAAATTCCATCTGCTGTACGATGCTGCCATCTCTGGGACGTATTGACAATGAACGCGGCCTCATTTTAAAACAATGCACATGTTTCTATCTCTTTCCAGTCCGGAGAAACAAAATCGGAGGCCTTAGAACTTGAATGCACCTCGTAAATATTGTAACATGTGACAGAAAACTTTGAAACATATTTAAAACCACAGTTACAAACTCTGTGTACAATGTATATTCAATGTATCACATGTACCAACAGATAGGAACACGGGAAAAAATGATTAAGTTTTCCATTATGTTACTTATATATAGGAAACCGCTAACCAGGGTTAGTTGCTTGTGAATTTTGTACAAAAGTTACTTGTGACTGTACTGTAATAGTTGTAATTATGCTTATTTTTTATCTTAAAATTATCTTTGTATGTCATGATTTATATCGAGTGGACATCTTTACGATGTTATTTTTGAGGCTGCAAGTACTTTGGCTACTCATGCTATGTTCAGACTACATATGATGTGTATGCATCACGAAGGTTGCTGATGTGGGAACATTATTGTTCCTCTGTATTATTATTCACGAATTTGACAGCTAATACTTTTTATGGCTAAACGTGATTGAAATGTGAGTTTCAGTAGCCAATTTTTAGTAGGTTCTCTTTCGTATTTCGTGTCTTTATGACTTCTGTACATTGAGGTTTTGGTTTCAATTCATTCAGGTGCCAGAAGATGGTCGTTGATCGCCAACTCGCACTGATGTTGATACCACTTTTGAATGAGTGTATATTCAGTCATTTAATACCCGTCAGTGATGAATATCTCACTAAACTGCATTTACAGTAAGGATATACCTAATGTAAACATTACACGATGCATTCTTCCGAGTTCACTGGAATCTCATTCGGTTTCGTTTCACGTGGAGAAGAAGCCAAGCTGTTTTGAGTACGGTCAAGTTACAGTAATAAAGATTCGTTTTATGTTTCACGTTACGCTCACGTCTACTGACAATGAGAGACAATGAGGGACAACAGCTTTACCTGACAGCACTGGCCAGCCATCTGGAACAATTAAGGTGCTGTGACGTGAACGGCCGGAGTTAAGAGGTAAAAAGACAGAGCAGAGAAACAATATAGCTTTGAATATCATTTAATTTTTAAAGAGAAAGAAATAATATATTGTAAAACTGTACTGTAAAACTCCGGCGACAAGACGGGAAACATAACATGCTTTTGTTCTCGACTAATATAGTATTGTGATTAAAAACAAGAGTAATGAAAATTCCTAACCTAAGTACAGGGTAATTTTTCTGCGTGAGCTATGTGTGATAGAAAAACGTGTTGCACGGATTTCAACGAATACAGTAGTTAAATATTAAAGCCACTGAAGGTATTACCTACACTGAGTCGTCTGGTAAGCTCTAAACTCCTTCCATGACCGAATCGGAGGAATACATTAACTGTCAGTGCTGGAACTATCATCTGCTTCGTTGATAACGGGACGCTCAATAACAGAATCCACAAAGCCATCCAAGTGCCATATTGTCTCCTACTCTTTTTGACGTCATGTTCTGCGTCCCGCCACTGTTCGGCAGTGACGTCCGATAAAGCTTCGCTCATTATTTAAATCCCTTGCCTTGGGTACAGTTCAGTTCTTTTCCGATGCGATTTCGGTAGGACGGCAGTAACCGCAAAATACACGTTTTTGCAGTGTGTTCGATGCCGTGAAAATCATTGTTTTCCGTGTTTCTACGACGCTTGTTGCTCTGTCTCGTGTGAGACCACATCTGTGATTTAGAACAATGAACATAGGCCAAATGAAGGTGCTTGATTTTTCATTTTTGTCCCAAAAATTTAATTCAGAAAATTTTCTTAATATAAATAATCTTTATTAATAATCTTCTAGAAAATAGCGATAGTTAAGGATTTACATTTGCTATGGAAACTAGGATTTTGCGTGCATTATGCGATTAGGAACAAGATGTTCATATCTCATAAGAAGTCATGATGAGATATGTGTAAATCAGCATGCATTTGATGAATTTTGTATGACCTAGGTATTCGAAATGAACGAAAACAAAATGTCAGAAATGAAAGAACACGAGAAGTTTCGAACCAGCATCCACAGAAGACGGTTAACCTCGCGTATCCATACGCCACATCCCTTAACTTTAACAAACACAGTTGCTTTGACATCTTCAAAGCCGATTTTCTCCACAAAATTTTGAGAAACATTCCATTCGAGAGTGTAATGGTAGAGAAGTAGTATGAAAATGTTTCGATGAACCCTCTGCCAGTCACTTAAGTGTGAATTGCACAGTAACCACGTAGACGCAGATGTAGGAACAATCTATTTCACGCCATTCTAATGGTGTTCCATGCGCTTGTTCCATTACGGTGCAGGAAGCAGCGTCAGCTACACTACTGGCCATTAAAATTGCTACACCACCAAGATGTGCTACAGACGCGAAATTTAACCGACAGGAAGAAGATACTGTGATGTGCAAATGATTAGCTTTTCAGAGCATTCACACAAGGTTGGCGCCGGTGGCGACACCTACAACGTGCTGACATGAAGGAAGTTTCCAGCCGATTTCTCATACACGAACAGCAGTTGACCGGCGTTGCCTGGTGAAACGTTGTTGTGATGCCTCGTGTAAGGAGGAGAAATGCGTACCATCACGTTTCCGACAGTGGCACGTAAAGTGCCCTACGCCACACATCGTTGGGTGGCTTTTGGAGTATAAATGTAGATGAAGCCGTAGATGTAGACTTTGATAAATGTCGGATTGTAGCCTATTGCGATTGCGGTTTATCGTATCGCGACATTGCTGCTCGCGTTGGTCAAGATCCAATGACTGTTAGCAGAATATGGAATCGATGGGTTCAGAAGGGTAATACGGAACGCCGTGCATTATCCCAACGGCCTCGTATCACTAGCAGTCGAGATGGCAGGTATGTTATCCGCATGGCTGTAACGGATCGTGCAGCCACGTCTCGATCCCTGTCAACAGATGGGGACGTTTGAAAGACAGCAACCATCTGCACGAAGAGTTCGACGACGTTTGCAGTAGCATGGACTAGCAGCTCGGAGACCATGGCTGCGGTTACACTTGACGCTGCATCACAGACAGGAGCGCCTCCGTTGGTGCACTCAACGACGAACCTGGGTTCACGAATGGCAAAACGTAATTTTTTCGCATAAATCCAGGTTCTGTTTATAGCATCACGATGGTCGCATCCGTGTTTGGCGATATAGCGGTGAACTCACATTGGCGTATCACCCGGCGTGATGGTATAGGGTGCCATTAGTTACATCTCTCGGTCATCTCTTGTTCGCATTGACTGCACTTCGAACAGTTGACGTTACATTTCAGATGTGTTACGACCCGTGGCTCTACCCTTCATTCGATCCCTGCGAAACCCTACATTTCAGCAGGTTAATGCACGACCGCATGTTGCAGGTCCTGTACGGGCATTTCTGGATACAGAAAACGTTCGACTGCTGCCCTGGCCAGCACATTCTCCAGATCTCTCACCAACGTCTGGTCAATGGTGGCCGAGCAACTGGCTCGTCACAATACGCCAGTCACTACTCTTGGTGAACTGTGGTATCGTGTTGAAGCTGCATGGGCAGCTGTACCTGTACACGCCATCCAAGCTCTGTTTGACTCAATGGCCAGGCGTATCAAGGCCGTTATTACGGCCAGAGGTGGTTGTTCTGATACTGATTTCTCAGGATCTATGGACCCAAATTGCGTGAAAATGTAATCACATCTCAGTTCTAGTATAATATATTTGTCCAATGAATACCCGTTTATCATCTGCATTTCTTCTTGGTATAGCAATTTTAATGGCCAGTACTGTATTTTCGCAGTGCGTATTAACAGCGCGACGGTCAAAGCACAACTACAGCGTTTTCATAGACTGCGATTGTACACGATTTCTGAAATAAAAGTGTGAACCGGAGTGACCGAGCGGTTCTAGGCGCTACAAGCTGGAACTGCGTGACCGCTACGGTCGAAGGTTCGAATCCTGCCTCGGGCATGGATGTGTGTGATGTCCTTAGGTTAGTTAGGTTTAAGTAGTTCTAAGTTCTAGGGGACTGATGACCTCAGCAATGAAATCGCATAGTGCTCAGAGTCATTTTGTGATTAAGAAAATCTTCGATGGCTGTTAATACATCAGAATAGCTTAAAGTTTCATTTAAAGTAAGAAAATAATAAGATATATAACACATAAGTAGGACCTACTTCCTACAGCTGGTGACCAATCATCACGTTTCTGTTTGTTTATATCAGGTTTTTTCATATCATGAACGAAATATAGGTTTGATAAATATCGGACGTGCTTCATGGTGTAACCTAAGTCATTGCAGCTGGCGTCTGTTGGTCGGTTCTTCTTGGAATGCTCGCTGTCTCAATTTTAACAGTAAACATCTCTGTGACTCATAACATCGCACTTATATCCGCTGTTACTGAAGTTTTTCTTATAATAACCTGTGACGAAATGCGCCGCGCTTCTTTCTATCTTTCCTGTTAATCCAAACAGGTAAGTGTGTCAGACTGCTGAATAGTAATTAATCTCAGCCGGGCATCTGGTTTTCCTACACCTTGCTTATGTGGTCGTTGCACTGTGAACATTAAATGGAAAAAAAGTGCTGGCCCTATTTTCAATAGACCGTCAGCATAAATGAAAAGTTTGACTGACAAACACCAGGAAGAAGGAAAGCTTTTTTTTTGGTACTCTCCTTTTATCATGTACATCTTTTACTTTTTGTAGATTATAGTATTGTATTTAAACATATAATTTATTGTATTTGTTATTGTAATTTTTTATATTTTTTCGAAATTTTTATTGCTTTCCTGATTCATTTTTAAATGTTCATTTGATTTCGGTAATTGGTATAGTTGAGTCTTTCTACTACCAAGTAGCCTTCGATCGGATGGTCCAGGAAGAATTAAATGGAAAGGGAACGTTTCCAAACGGAACTGTGGGAAACGGACTCCTCGTTCAGAGTCCGTCCATTACGACCTGTCGCCCTGCTGGACAACGGACAAAGGAAAGTTTGCAGTTGCACACTGATTTGTTGCTCCCTCTCTCTCTGAAACGCTTGTTACTCTTCCCTAATTAAGAGGGGGAAACGTGCCGTGCGCCCTTGAAGCAACGAGGTGCAGGTGGAGCTTCAATTACGCATGCGCACAACGAAGCGGGCAAGGCCGACAGAGTTACGACCCAGTACAAGAGGGGGGCGTTTTTAGAGTCGTAGCCGGCCATTGTGTACAGCGATGAACAACAGCCTTGTCTTGCACTGGATTTAGTGCTGCGCCGCAGCACGCAAAATACCTCGTCTTGTCCCTGAACGCACTACTTTCTGCTGACCTCAAATCGGTACTCAACCTTACGTTTCGGCAATAACGACGGATGCGGAAATGAATAATTCTGAATTCAAGACGCACGCCACATTACTATACATATGAACGCTTTGTTTTTTCTGTTTTCTGCTAATAAGCGTGTGGAGTATGACCACAATCTTTCCTGTAAAGAACTTCGCCAATAGTTTACTGTTGAATGTCATAAGGCATTTAGCAGTAACTTGTGTTCGAAGGATACCAGAAAAGACAAAGTTATTATACTTAGAATATCAAGCGAGCTACAAGCCTTACAAACATTTAGATATTACGAACAAAGAACGAAAGATAAGGGTCAAATAGGTGGTTTGTGTAAGTTATATGCAACCAGTCACGTTTGATACTATTTATTGTACCATTTGAACCACTCCGGTCTCAACGTCAGTTGGAGATTTTGTTGGATATCATGAGACAGTTCAATCTCCGCGACGCCAGCGTATATCTGCACTTGGTTCAAAGGATAATGGTCCTGTAACACCCCCATCTCCTGGTGAGTCTGCAAAGGTTCGAAAACTAGTTAACTGTCCAATGCATCGTATGAAATTCAAAACGTGACTGGTTGCATATAACATAAACTGCCAAGTTAAATCGCACTCGTAGTTCGTCATCCACAACGGGTATAATGTATGGAAGGATAAATGGTTTGAATGGCTCTAAGCACTATGGGACTTAACATCTGAGCTCATCAGTCGCCTAGATTTTGTTGTTGTTGTGGTCTTCAGTCCAGACACTGGTTTGATGCAGCTCTCCATGCTACTCTATCCTGTGCAAGCCTCTTCAACTCCCAGTACCTACTGCAACCTACATACTTCTGAATCTGTTTAGTGTATTCATCTCTTGGTCTCCCTCTACGATTTTTACCCTACACGCTGCCATCCAATACTAAATTGGTGGTCCCTTGATGTCTCAGAGTATGCCCTACTAACCGATCCCTTCTTCTAGTCAAGTTGTGCCACAAATTTCTCTTCTCCCCAATTCTATTCAATACCTCCTCATTAGTTATGTGATCTACCCATCTAATCTTCAGCATTCTTCTGTAGCACCACATTTCGAAAGCTTCTATTCTCTTCTTGTCCAAACTATTTATCGTCCACGTTTCACTTCCATACATGGCTACACTCCATACAAATAATTTAAGAAATGACTTCCTGACACTTAAATTTATACTCGATGTTAACAAATATCTCTTCTTCAGAAACGCTTTCATCGCCATTGCCAGTCTACATTTTATAACCTCTCTACTTCGTCCATCATCAGTTATTTTGCTCCCCAAATAGATAAACTCATTTACTGCTTTAAGCCTCTCATTTCCTAATCTAATTCCCGCAACATCACCCGATTTAATTCGACTACATTCCATTATCCTCGTTTTGCTTCTGTTGATGTTCATCTAATATCCTCCCATCAAGACACTGTCCATTCCCTTCAGCTGCTCTTCCAGGTCCCTTGCTGTCTCTGATAGAATTACAATGTCATCGGTGAACCTAAAGGTTTTTATTTCTTCTCCATGGATTTCAATTCCTACTCCGAATTTTTCTTTTGTTTCCTTTACTGCCTACTCGATATACAGATTTAATAACATAGGGGATACGCTACAACCCTGTCTCACTCCCTTCCCAACCACTGCTTCCCTTTCATGTCCCTCGAGTCTTATAACTGCCATCTGGTTTCTGTACAAATTGTAAATAGCCTTACGCTCCCTGTATTTTATCCCTGCCACCTGCAGGATTTGAAAGAGAGTATTCCAGTCAACATTGTCAAAAGCTTTCTCTAAGTCTAAAAATGCTAGAAACGTAGGCTTGCCTTTCCTTAATATATTTTTAAGATAAGTCGTAGGTTCATTATTGCCTCACGTGTTTCTACGGAATCCAATCTGATCTTCCTCGAGGTCTGCTTCTACCAGTTTTTCCATTCGTCTGTCAAGAATTTGTGTTAGTATTTTGCCGCCGTGTCTTATTAATGTGATAGTACGGTAATTTTCGCATCTGTCAACACCTGCTTTCTTTGGGATTGGAATTATTATATTCTTCTTGAAGTCTGAGGGTATTTCGCTTGTCTCATACATCTTGCTCACTAGATGGTAGAGTTTTGTTAGGCCTGGCTGTCCCAAGGCTGTCAGTAGTTCTAATGGAATGTTGTCTACTACCGGGGCCTTGTTTCGACTTAGGTCTTTCAGTGCTCTGTCAAACTCTTCACGCAGTATCGTATCTCCTATTTCATCTTCATCTACATCCTCTTCCATTTCCATAATACTGGCCTCAAGAACATCGCTCTTGTATAGACCCTCTATATACTCCTTCCACCTTTCTGCTTTCTCTTCTTTTCGTAGAACTGGGTTTCCATCTGAGCTCTTGATATTCATGCAAGTGATTCTCTTTTCTACAAAGGTCTCTTTAATTTTCCAATAGGCAGTATCTATCTTACCCCTAGTGACATATGCCTCGACATCCTTACATTTGTCCTCTAGCATCCCTGCTTTGCCATTTTGCACTTCCTGTTGATCTCATTTTTGAGACGTTTGTATTCCTTTTTGCCTGTTTCATTTACTGCATCAATTAAATTCAATATCTCTTCGAACTATTTAAACCTCACTAACATAAGGAGATCACTGACATCCATGTCCGAGGCAGGATTCGAACCTGCGACCGTAGCAGCAGCGCGGTTCCAGACTGAAGCGCCTAGAACCGCTCCGCTACAGCAGCCGGCCGAAGGACAAATAACTGACATGCTGAAAGAGTGGGCAGTAGGGGAGGCTATTAGAAACGTGAGGAGGATGGTATGATATAGTATTTGTAGTGTGGTTCCGAACGGCACACGCTGTTATTAAGTGCAAAAGAGATAAACTGAAAGGTGAAAGATCGAGACCGCAGTGTATGGAAATCAAGAGAGGGCAAACGTGCCAAGTGGTATAAGAGCTGTGTGACTGTCGGGATGGGATACTGCCTCTAAACATCGTTACAGCATGTTTAAACCAACCGTGGAAGCGATAAACGACTTTTCAAGTTGCTCGACCGTGTTTTTCTAGTGACCTATGAAGCATCCAAACGCGCATGAGATCTGTAGTGAGTCAGTTCATTTCTGAGGTCTTCTAGTGTGTGCAGCATAAACAAAACGTTTTGTTAAATTCTGACCAGCTTTAAACTGTCAGGAGACGCTTGTCAGTTGTTTTCTGAAGTTGGCACAATGAGGTGAAAACTAGTTTGAAGTAAACAGAAGTAAGGAGAACAAAAACAGTGTACGTGTTATTCAACCTTAAATATGGAAGTATTTACCAAGAAGTACAAGAAGAATCCATAATAAGATCTCAGAAGACAAATATATTACTCAGATAGTTAAAAACGTACAAAAATTTTGCTTACTTAAATGCAACAGAGAATGCTTTAAAGAACTATACGGCTAAACGAACCTTCTTCTAACTACTTTGTATAATTATCTGTACGTTATGCATGCGTCAACCACTTCTAGGATGACTTTGAGTCCTATGTATGTGCGGCTGAAGCAGGCGCAGCAGTTTGACTTACGATGTTACAGGTTTATGATTTGTTGCTGTGCAGCAGAATGATAGATGTACATATAGTGCTTGTATTTTTTTTTTTACAATCGTATTGACCGACTAGGATCACGTTAACAACTTCAGTTCCTCTTCTTCCTTTGTTGTTGTTTCCTATTTTTCCAGTATTCCCTCATTTTCTTCCCATGAAGTCTCTTCCTTCCTTCTGTCCATAGTGTTCCCGATTTTTTATTTCTTCTGCTTTGAAAGCCTTCCGAATTTAGTATTTTATTTTTAAAACGGTTCTTTCTGCTATTTCTGAGTCTTTGATGTTGTTTCTTTCTAGATCTTTCCTTACTTCTGTATCCATACTATGTCGATTTCTTCTTCCAGAAATATAGGAGTATTTGTTTTGTTAGTCTATTTCCATCCATTCGGTAGAGGTGTCCGAAAAAGGTTAATCTTCGTTTGGCCATTACTTCAGATATTTTCTCTATATTTTTGTAGATCTCCTCATTACTTCTTACTATCCAACCATCTGCAGTTTTTATTGCACCCATTACTTTTCTAATAATCCTGCTTTCAGTACCTCTAGTCTGTCCATCTTACAGTTCATCGTTAGGCATTCAGATCCATATAGGTCGAGGGTTCTAGGCGCTTCAGTCCGGAACCGCGCTGCTGCTATGGTCGCAGGTTTGAAGCCTGCCTCAGGCATGGATGTGTGTGATGTCCTTAGGTTAGTTAGGTTTAAGTAGTTCTAAGTCTATGGGAATAATGACCTTAGATGCCATTTTTGAAGTTCCATATAAATATTTTGGTGTTCCATTGTGGTGTAGTGTTTTAGTTTCATTTTTATAGATATACATCTCTTGTTGTTAATATTTTTGGTCAAACCATATGCTCTTTCCATTTTGTTAATTCTTACATCATTTGCAGATTTTCCTAGCCCATTCTGTTGTATAGTCTGCGACCGAACCGCTGAATCTTTCCATCAGTAAATGGGGTATGTTCTCCACTGAATCGGTTGTTTTAACCCCCTCCACTGACGGAATGACCCACTTCCCAATTCCGTATGTATAAAACCAATACGGACTTGTAGCTGTCACGCCTTTGCGCTTACTGCTACGTATTTTAACTGTAAATAGCTCAGTCCCAATGGTAAGAGGCAGTAGTGAATTCACGTAGTTAATATTTAAATCCAGCACAGCTGCCACAAGCTCAGCTCACTTTTACTCCACTCCTACCCTCGCCATTGCACCACATTAACTAGGTGCTACGTGGACCTTGCTAAATTCACTTGCGTATACATTTTTGACCGTTACTCGCCAGTATTTACCTAATGATTAGTACACTCCTAACCAGACTATTTCCCTAAGAGCTGTGATGATTGAACGGGTTCGATCCACGGCCTACAGTGCCCTACAGTTCACACGGTAACACTGGCTACCTGACCCACTTAACTTGGTAGTGAGCTTATGTATCCAATCACCACTGCTAGCAGCAGTGGATGATTCTATCATCACGAAGAGAGCAGCAGACTTACCGTCGAATCCTCCTGAAAATATAACTACGGTCGCCAGTTCTGAAGGAGCAAAAGAATAAATCAATTTTTGGGCTCGTTTCAAAGTGAGATGGCTTGAGTTGAATTTAAACTTAATTCTGAATATTACTATTTCTGATCATTCTAGATGATTCTACAAAGCAAGTACTCTCTCAATTTCTGTGAGTTGGCTTGGTAATTACTACCAAGACAGGTTATGCAACTTCGGTTAACAAAATTCTATCCTTCAACTTATTTAATGATTTTGGATATTACTCTTTGGACCATTGATACAGAATTAGTTAAGTGACTTTACTTGAAAGGTTGCTCAGAAAAATTTAAGTAACTGTAAATAGGCGACTCATTCTGGTGTGACCATTGCTCTTTTCAACATTCTTATACGCTAAAGTACTCTACAACCAAAAGAATTGTAAATGAAAGAGGCGATGGTGGCCTCAGTCTGATTTCACTATACTATGTTTGAGGTTACTACACTTTACAATGAACAACATGCGTCGTAATTTTACTCATTACTATATTCTGTCCTCTGCACTTGCATAAAAGAAAACTGGTATTCTCCTTTTACATGTATACAAAGTTCGACTTAACAATTGCAAGCAGTCTTGCCTTGGGTAGACTTGTCAGTGCTGGTGGTGAGATGCATGTGGCTAACGCAGCTCTTCACGCCTCATGCCCTTAATGGCGGCTGGAACTATGAGCTGTAGCACTCGTATAAGCTACTGCACGCCCGCCATAAAACCTGGGCACAGGAACTCTTACAATCAGCCCCAGTGGCATAGAGGCGGCTTCAACAACCATTCGTCGCGTTTTACTCCAAAAACGGCGACGATATTCGCCTCTTCGCTGTTGCACAATCACTTTTGCGTGAGCACAGTTACGCACGTCCGATCACGTCAACACTCCCCAGGCCATTCCATTGTTCAGTCCCTGTGTCTCCAGCTACCCCTAGCTACGCTCGTATCACCAAGAGTGGGGGCGTTCCCCTACCACCTTTTTACCGAAATCATTTAGTATTTAAGAATATTTATATTTACTACCCTGGAGTCCATACCAGTCATAATAATTTACTACTAGCGCTTTACAACATTAATTTATACAGTAATAACTTATAATTACCAAGAAAAAGAACACATTTGACTCTGAGAGCTTAGTGCATTGTCTGACAGGCAGCGCTAATTCCTAGTTTCGCCAATAGATGGCATCAGGGTGCACTCCCTGGCAGTCTCACACAAGCGTGCCCGTTTCAGACGCGCGGGCTCCAAATTACTGTCAGCCCACCATCATTTCAGTTCCGTTACAAGTCTCTCAAAGATATTGAAATTTATTTGCTCGCTCTATTTTGCCTATTTGTGTTTCTATGAATTTTGGTGAATATTTTTATATTTGTCATGAATTTTGTTTTTTCAGCTGAAATTTTGAGACCAGTTCTGTTTGCTATTTTTTCCATAAGGTTTATCTGAATAAGTGCATCTGTCAGGTTTCCTGAAAATATTGCAAAATCATCCGCAAAAGCCAAGCAGTTTACCTTGATTCCATTTGTTTTCCTTCCCAGAGTTGTTGGTTCAATTTTGTGATTTTTTAGCTCTGAATTCCAGATCCTTAACAATTTTTTCTAGAACACAATTAAACAGAAAAGGTGATAAACCATCACCTTGTCTAACACCAGTTTTTATTTTAAATGGCTGAGATACTTCTCCCATGAATTTGACTTTAGATATTGTACCTGTTAGTGTTTCACGAGTTATATTTGCTAATTTTGATTTAACACCAAATTTTCTAGTGACTTGTATTATATTTTCTGTCCTTTGTTTTTAATCTCTTATTGGAGGAGATATTAATGTTTTTTTCCTTTTTCTTTTACTTCTATTTTAGAATCCGACGATGTCTGTTGTATAGCCGAAACCGGTAATTCTGCTTGTAAAATTTTGTGATCAAGAAAATTAAAAAAAAGTTTATGGAAATATACAGGCTTAACGTGCAAAACGATATGAAAAAAAATGAGACTGAGGACATAAATTCACTTGCAGGGAAAAGTGAACACGGTTCTCAGGGAGAGTCCTGTGGAAGTGTTGCGCGCCTATAAGGCACTTGAGAATTCCATTCTTCCGTGTTGCTTGAGTGTTTGCGGTATTCACTAAGTCAAATTAAAGGAGTCATCCAAGCAATTCAGAGACGTGCCGTTACATCTGCTGCCGGTCGATTTGATCGGTAGGAAAGCTTCCTTCAGCTTATCTCCAGTTCAGACGATAACAGATCTATAGGACCCCGAAGTATTAGTGTAATACTGAGTGAAATGCACCCCAGCCTAAAACTCAGTATCAAGGGTAATCATAAACTTATAATTGGATCCTTCCTTCGACCTCTCTACTCAGTCACAGCTGTAACCGAAAGCCTAACAGAAAGACCCAGGATAAAATCTGTTCTCTAGTACCTGTATTCCTCAATCAAATTGTCGTCATCGGAGGAGACTTTAATTACTCAACAATCAGTTGAATTTGTAAGTGGTGGGCATGATATGAAAACGGTTTAGAATACAAGAGCTGGGAGGCCTATTGGCGACAGAATTCTGTCAGACCTATTGGCACTAGATAGACCTGACCTCTTTGAGTACATCCCCGTTGAAATTGATGACCATGAGACATTAACAAAGTACAAAGGGCGGTTAAAACTACTAGAAAGATTTATACATTCAGGAAAATGAATAAGCAACCAGTAGCATCATATCTCAATGCGAAATTTGAAACATCTAGGTCTCGACAATCTGGACAGGAGGATGTAGAACAACTGCTGCTCAAGTTTACAAGAACGGATAACATGCATTGGGTAGATATGTACCTAGCAGAACAGTTCTTGATGCCAGGCACACTCCATGGTATAACAGCCACTGTATAGAAACTTGTAAAGAAACACATGCTACAGTACAATAACTGTAAAACAAACCAAAGGCTGTACATAGATACTGAATGAACTGCGTTCGACTGTCAAGAGCGCAATGCGTGAAACCTTCGAAGACTACTGTACCACTGTGTTATCGAAAGATCTCCCACAAAATCCAAAGAAATTCTGATCATATATGAAGGTTGTTAGCGGCACCAAATTTAGTGCCCAGACACTCGTGGATGACACGGGAACTGAAACCGAGTGCAGCAAAGCAAAAGCTGAAACTCTGAACTTAGTTTTCAAAACTTCTTTGTTAGGGAAAATCAAGGAACAGTGTCCCAGTTAAATTCTTGCACCGTTGCAAATCCTCAAACTGCGACCACTTCAAATCACGGTAAACGTTCTGAGACAACCTATACTGTGAGGGATAAATGAGCCTCACTGTGGTAGTTTACTGGATTTTACTATTGATCTAAATTGTAAAGATATTTGCTGAGAAATGTAGTGTCTTTGAAGTCTTAAGTCCAGTAAAATGAACTTCTTGTTGCGATCTTCAGTCCGAAGACTGACTTGATGCAGCCCTCCGTGCTACTCTTCATCTCCGAATAGTTATTGCAATTGAAATCCTTCTGAGTATGCTCACTGTATTCATCTCTTCGTCTCCCTGTAAGGTTTTTACTCCCACAATTTCTTCCAGTACTAAACTGGTGATTCCTTGATGCGGCAGAACGTGTCCTATCAACCGATCGCTTCTTCTAGCCAGGTTGTGCCTCAAATTTCTTTTCTCCTCAGTTCTGTTCATTACCTCCTCATTAATTACGTGTGCTACGCATCTAATCTTCAGTATTCTCCTGTATCAATACAATCCAAAACTTCTATTCTCTTCTTGTCTGAACCGTTTATCGTTCACATTTCACTTCCATACTCGGCTACACTCCATACAAACACTTCCAGAAAAGACTTCCTAACACTCAAATCTATATTCGATGTGAACAAATTTCTCCTTTTCAGAAACATTTCTCTTGCCATTGTCAGTGTACATTTTATGTTCTTTCTATTTCGACCACCATCACTTATTTTGTTGCCCAAGTAGCAAACCTCATCTACTGTACTACTAAGTTTCTCGTTTCTTAATGCGATTCCCTCACCATCACGTGGTTTACTTCCATTATCCTCGTTTTGCTTTTGTTGAAGTCCATCTTATATCCGCCTTTCAAGACACTGTCCATTCCGGTCAACTTCTCTTCCGAGTCCTTTGCTGTCTCTGACAGGATTACGATGTCATCGGCAAACCTCAAAGTTTTCATTTCTGAACTGTAATTCCTTCTCCAAATTTTTCTTTGGATTCCTTCATTGCTTGCTCAATATACAAATGGCATAACATTGGAGATAGACTACAACCCTGTTTCACTCCCTTCTTCTTCCCTCTCATTCCCCTCGAATCTTATAAGTGCCGTCATGTTTGTGTACAAGTTGTAGATAGCCCTTCACTCCTTGCATTTTATCCCTGCTACTCACAGACTTCTGGGAGTGTATTCCAGTCTACATAGTTACAGTCATTCAAGAAATGCTATAAACGTAGGTTTACCTTTCCTACCCTATGTTCCAAGATAATCCTGGGGCCAGTATTGCCTCGCGTGTTGCTAACCATTGAAAGGTGGCTACACTGAGCCACAGCGCCAAAAATCGCGCCAGAGAGAGTATTGTTCCGCCGCCTCCACTGGCAGTGCTCATTGAGAGGTAGTGGCAGGCAGTTCTTGCCGAGAGTTCTTGCCGAGAAGTTGTGAGAGACACTGCTTGCAGCAGAAGTCAGTGTGAGATGCGGTAGTGGAGAATGTTGTTCCATGTTTATGCAGTTATTTGATGGGAGAGACAGCAGATATTGTTCCAATGGAGATATTGTAATGATCTGAGTGTTTTTCGTCAATATAAATTAAGGTAACTAACTACTGTTCTTTATTTTCTTATTATTGTGTATCCTGAATAATGTGCCATTACAGGTTCAGTCAACAAAGCATCTGGCTTGTGTTCTTGTATTAGAGTGTAATTCTGATTTCCTTGCGCAATTATAGTATTTCTAATTTTCTTTTATCACATCAGTATAATTGGTATTTATAAATTCTTGTTTTGTTGAAGAAGAACCGTGCCAGATGTGCGTTGAGTCACACTACCACACACAGAACAGCTACACTTGTGCTTTGTTGGCTTCGTAGGTTTATAGTTGCTGGGGACTTAATTAATTAACTGTGTTAACGAAAAGTTTCTTTCATTGTTTGTTGTTATTCTATGCAGTCAGATAGCGTAATAATACTAGTCAGGGCCAGCCGTTTACGAGACTTGCGTAACCGGACAAACAGCTACTAAAATTATTTGCATTTTCATTTTTCATTTTATTAAGCCCCCATGCACGTGGCGACCGCTGCTTCGGATCGTCCCTTGGAAATCTTCTGATTGTAAAAATAGTAGACAGTAGTATTGTTGTAGTAATTTGTAGTTTAGTAATTGTAGTCTAGATTGCATGTGTAGATTTTGTAATTGTCATTCTTCTAATGGTATTTTTCAAAATTTATTTTTTTGTTGTCTTGTATACGCGTTTGACAATTTAGTGCAAATATTTCAATTGTTCGTCAATCGTGTTTGAAGGAAGCATTTCTTGTGATTGATATTGTTGGTGATAAAGTGTCATTGTGTATAAATTTCGTATAGTAACGAGTTTTGTATATTTTGTAAATGATTACGCGATCAATGAAAAAGGCAAAAATGATGAATAGTGAGAATAACGAAATTGTTGACATGGCGAACTCGCCAACACAGGACAACAGTATGATGGATAATGAAGTGGAAAACAATGTAATAAGTCGGGAAAATAGTCCGGAACCAGTTCAAGGTTTTTCTCAATCAGAAAATTCACAGAATACGAGAGTAACGATAGAAGATTCTGGAATAGTATCGAACACAGATAGCTTTACAGCCATGCAAAAGGAAGTTGGTTTTGTGGGAAATGTGAGGGGTGAAAAGAATTTTGAAACAGTTACTTTGGAGCAGTTGATGAGTGTAATATTAGATTTTCGATCTGAATATAAAACAGATATGGAAACACAATTAGGAACTATTAAAACAGATATGGGAACAATGGCAACACGGTTAGACTCACAGATGGGAACTTTGCGATCTGAATTTAAAACAGAGATAGGAACAATTAAAACCGAGATGGGAACTTTGGGGTCTGAATTAAAAACAGATAGGGAAACAATGGAAACACGGTTAGACTCACTTGGATCACAGATGGGAACAATGGAAACACGGTTTGGATCTGAATTAAAAACAGAGATGGGAACTTTGGAAACACGGTTAGATTCACGAATAGGGACATGTTTCAAAAATATGAAAGATGAATTAAAGAAAGAAATCAGAGAAGAAGTACAACCGATTTTGAATTCTCACAATAATAGATTAATTGCAGTAGAGATTAGACAAAGGGAACAGGATAGAGAACAGGAGGAAAGAGATCACGTGATAGTACAGAAATTTTCAGAGTTAAATTTACAACGTGCAAAAGACAAGGAAGATATATTTGAGAGAATCGAGGAATCCGTACCAAATGACAGACTAAATAACCTAACACAACAGTATGAACAGTTAACTACTAAATGCGTTAATACTGAAACGCGAGTCGCGACACTTACGGAAGACGTAAATAAACAGAAAGAACAAATTGGTGACTTATCGGAAAGAGTGGAGGAGATTTCAGATAAATTGACAAATCTTAGTTTAAATGGGGACAGAGATTCAGATGACACAGCTCCATTGCCATTTTCAGAAACCGAAGAGTACCAGAGCATAAGTAAACATGTTGAAGATCAGGGAAAATTTAATGAACGCGTGAAAAGGGAATTTGAGGCATTAAAAAAGCAAGTCAAACAAATTGAAGGCGAAATCGTAGGAAAAGACGGCAAAAGAAATTTAGAATCACAGATAGCAGAGGGGTTTGAAGAAAATAATTTGTTTCATTTACGGGATGCAACAAGAGATCGCCAGGCGCGCGAACTTGACAATAATCGACCTTGGGACTGGGACAGACGCGGTAGGTCTTTGTCGCCACGAGGCGAAAACTTTGACTATAAACACTTTTTGACTGTTCGGAAATTTAAGATCTTCCGCAATTCTAAGAATGACATACATCCATGTTCATGGTTAGATCAATTTATGTACGCACTTCCACCAAATTGGCCACTAAGTCACAAATTGGAATTTATGTGTGGGTATTTAGAAAACGAACCGGCGACGCGAATGCGCGCACTCATTAGAGATTGTCATACCCTAAATGACTTTTATCATGCATTTCTATCGGCATATTGGTCCGAAAACACGCAAGACAGAGTCAAACACAGTCTGATTATGCAGCGTAATTTCAAACAGTCTGAGTTCCGCACGCCAGCGGAATATTTTGAAGACATGATTCGAAAGAATCAGTTCCTTTCCAATCCTTATAGCCCGACTGAATTAATTCGCATTTGTTTAACTAAGCTGCCACAATCCATAAGACAAATTGCCTTAGCCGGAAGATGTAAAGACGACATTGAGACTTTTAAGACTTTGTTGCAAGAACTTGAGTATGACAATGACGACGGGACTTCTTGTAACTTTTTCGGTAACAGTAATTACAATAGATTTTCAGAGAAAAGGGATAGTGATCGGAACGGGCGTTATATGGGTAACTTTGAGAATGACAGACGTAACAGACAGGACAATAGATACCAGCCTTATGACAATAACAGACGTTCTAACAGAAACTACACAGACAATTATAGTAACGGTAATTCGTACCGGAATGATCAATCATACGGAAACAGTAATCGGTATCATCAAGACAGAAATTATTCAAACAGTAATAGAAATTGTTACTACAGAAATAATCAGGGTAGTAGATACAACAATATTTTCAGAAGTGACAGTCGAAACTACACAAGAAGTAGCTATGCAGACAGACAGGAAAACAGAAATTTTAATAACAGACACAACCAAGAATTTGTATCTAACAGACAGGAGGGACCTAATTGGCATCCTCCACGTGACAGAACTTCAGAGAGACAAGTGCAAATCGTAGAAATGGATCCGCGAAATGACGCGAATACTCAAAGACGTGACGCAAACAATCGACAATGACTTGCAGCTTCGGCTTCTGGCAGCAATATAGACGGTTCAGAAAGTAATGACACTACGGCTTTACACTACGTACGCCTGGAAGACATGAGAGACATTTTGTTAGACGAAAAAGAAAATAATGTAGACGCATTTTTACATCCTGTTATTGAAGTATGTGTGGGTAAGAATAAGTTCACTGCAGTTTTAGATTCTGGGAGCCCATTAAATGTCATTAGTGAATCAGTTTTTCGTACATGTGAAAGAACTATTGCCTGTCCTGTGTTACCTATTTCTAAAACTACAATTCGAGGAGCGATTTCTGGAAAAGGTGTAGAAGTTAAACAACAGACCAACCTAAATTTCAATTGTCAAGGATACGAATTTTCTGCTAATTTTATTATTGTTCCATTACTCAGTACACAAATTATATTAGGTATGGAGTTTCTTAACGCACATAAGGCAATTTTGAACTTTAAAGAAGGAAGTGTGAATTTGACTGTTGCCGGAATGCCGAAATGTTTGAAATTTTTCGAGTGTTTAACAAGATCTGAGTCAGATACAAAATGTTTAAGGTTTCTTACTTCTGATGTTTTCGTTGAGCATTATGACGACAATGTGTTTATTCATGACAATGACAATAGATACAGAGACGCGATGGATGACATAATTAATAGCGAAGAACTAATTAATGAAAAGGTTAAGAAAGCTGAAGTGCCAGATGACGTTGCAAGAGAAGAGCTGCACCAAATTTTGACTTCACATGCTACAGTGTTTAGTCATCACACGGGAACTATACAAGGCTTACAATATTTATTTAAAGTAAAAGAACACACACCATTTCGCGGGAAAACGTACGCTATTCCTTTGGCTTACAGAGACAAGGTTAAGAATGAACTTCAGTACATGTTAGATCAGGGCATTATTGAGCCTGCAGTCAGTCCTTATACCAGCCCATTACACGTTGTTCTTAAAAAAGATGGGTCGATTCGTTTGGTTCTGGATTCCAGACAGATAAATAATATCATCATTCCTGAAACTGACCGTCCACAAAATTTAGATGAACTTCTTCAACATTTTCATGGAATTAAAGTTTTATCCACGATTGATATGCGCGCCAGTTTTTGGCAAATAGAACTCCACCCTGACTGTAGAAAATATACTGCCTTTTTAGCCTTTGGTAACTGTTACCAGTTTCGGAAATTACCGTTTGGACTTACTGTATCTTCAGCAGCATTCATTCGTAGCTTAAATGAAATTTTACCTGTTTATCTTCGTGACAATATTACTTCTTATGTCGACGACATTCTTATTGCTAAACGTTCTTGGAGTGAGCACAACAAAATTTTGGATTCATTATTAGGTATTTTTGCAAGAGTTGGCATTACGGTGAACTTAGAAAAATCTGAATTTGGTCGTTCTCAGGTGAAATTTCTCGGTCACATTATTTCTACAGAAGGTATTCTTCCTGATCCAGAAAAATTAGACGCTATTCGTAATTATGCTGTTCCTACCACAAAACGTGATGTTCGTAGTTTTCTTGGTGTCTGTAATTTTCTTAGACGCTTTGTTAAA